>NW_017728909.1:21665612-21671083 GCF_001723895.1 Crocodylus porosus | reverse complement strand
ACGTCCAGTCCCTCCAGATGTTCCCTGACTAGATCCTCACTGACCCTGGGCCTGGGTGCGCCTCCCCTGGGGCCTGAGGGGGTCTGATGGTGGGGGCTGATCTGGTCCCTGCTCAGGAAAATAGAGGCAAAGAAGTCATTAAATATGTTGGCTTTGTCATCTGGTGTGACGACCAAATTTCCTATCGTGTCTTGCAGGGGCCCCACATTACCCAGTACCTTCTTTTTGCCCCCTGTGTATTTAGCTCTACTGGGAGATTCAGAGAATCACAGACAAGGAGGGTGGAAGGGAGCTCAGGGGGTCACATCCAGTCCAAGCCCCTGCTCCAAGTAGGACCAGCCCCAGCTACATCATCCCAGCCAAGGCTTTGTCTACCCGGGTCTTAAACACCTCCAAGGATGGAGACTCCCCCACCGCTCTGGGAAGCCTGGTCCAGTGCTTCACCACCGTCCTGGGTAAGTTTTTTCCTAACATCCAACCTCAACTCCCCTTGCTGCAACTTGAGCCCGTTGCTCCTTGTCCTGCCATCCGCCCCCACTGAGAACAGCCCAGCTCCAGATCAGATTATGGATTTATAGTCTTAGAAAAGTGGGGCTGGAAGGGACCTGCAGAGGTCACATCTTGTCCAACTCCTGCCTGTCCAAACCATCCCAGACACATCCATCCTCTAAACTCTTCAACCCTGATACAACATCAGACATCACACTTGAACCTGCCAGAGGCAAAGCGGTGGGGGGGCATGGTGATAAAAGGTTAATATACTCAATATAGTCGGTCTGGGATGGTTTGGACAAGCCGGGGTTGGACTAGATGTGACCACTGCAGGCCCTTTCCAGCCCCACTGCTCTCTGATTCTCCATTCCAACATCCCCACATACCCCTTGCATCTCATGTGCCAGGTCTGGTTGTACTGTCCTGCCTGTTGTCCTTTTGTATTATGCTAGGTTGTACTGAGTCTGAACAACCCTGAATAAATGCCAGAGGTTCGGATGAACCCCAGTGCTTTCCACAGAAGGCCTTTAACTTACTACTCCTACCCTGCCTTACAGCCTGTGCTCAGCCAGGCTAGTCCTTCCCTACGTGCATCGTACCCCGGGGCTGCAGACAGCGCAGGTTGGTAAACCCAGCTCAGCTACCATGGAGGTGGCATCTCTGGGCATGGGGTGTGAAACTCGTATCACACTGCTTAAAGGAGACATCCAGAGCCATGGCAGTTCACCCTCCAAAGAACTGGAGGAAACTCCCCCAGTGTACCTGACACTGGTTTAGCAGTCGTCTGTCTGCATCTTATCCTGAGCTTGTCACTTGCTGGAGGCAAATGGGCTTGGGAAGCAAGTCATACAGGGAGAGGGTGAGCTGGGCACATTCAGCTTGCAGGGAAGGTGATTGAGAGGGGCTATGACGGCAGTCTTCAGCACCTGAGATACTGCCACGAAGAGGGAGAAGCCCTGCTCCCCTTGCTGCAGAGGGTTGGGCACGAAGCAGTGGCTTGAGACTGAATCTCAGGACCAGCTTCCTTACGGTTAGAAGAGGGAAAGGTGGAGTCCCCTTCTCTGGAGGTTTTCAAGAGGAGGCACTGGGCAGGGAGGATGGAGGACTGGTGCAGTGGGTTGGACCAGACAATCCTTGTCGTCCCTTCCAGCCCTGTGCTCCCGGGAGGCAGACGGGCTGCTGGCTTTCCCTGCCATCCCATGGTAAGGTTTTGTAGCAGTGGCCGTCAGTCTGAACCATGCCCAGACAAGCTGCCCATCATCCCCATCCCCAGTCAGCCTGACCAGCAAACTTGACCGATGCATGAACACCTTCCATAAGGAAAATTTGGCAAGTTTTGTAGATGGGAAGGGGTGGGGATGGCTGTGCAAGGTGTGGGATAGTCTGGTACGAGGGTAATAAGGCTGGGATGGGAACCCCCAGATCAGGATGTGGAACAAGTTCCTGGTACACGACAGCTTAAGACATTCAAAATCCAGGTGGAAAGTAAGACAACATTAGTTTTTAGGCCTGTATAGAAGGAGAATTAGAAATGACGGGGACCTGGTACTGGCCATGGGGAGCCTACATGGTGCACCTTGTCACGGGCACACGTGCATTAACACCTTGTGCAGCAGATCGCAAGCGCCTTATGGCCGTGGCTTGCAGACAACAAACCTGGCTGACCCTTCGCCACCAAACCGAGCCTGTGGTTGTTTAAGACAGGTCTGGTGTTGGGATCTCCTGGCTGCGATGCAGCCCGAGACTTCGATAATGCCCAGTGAGGATAGTGATGACTGAGCCCCTATCTCTCTGATCAAATTAGTCTCCGAGGTGCCACGCTGCCCTGCCTTCTGCTTGGCAAGCTGTGGTGCAAAACCAGCCCATGTTCCAGCAGGGCGTGTGTCTGTCCCTGCCCTTAGATGTGCCAGCACCACGGAGAGAAACTGGCCGGTGCCCGGAGCAGGGCCAGGCTGTCTTGGTTCTCCCACTGGGCACCTCTCCAGGCCAGGACCTGGCAGGATGCTTCCCTGTGGGGGCTCTTGTCAGGCCCGGCTTTCCTAGCCCCTGCACGCAGGAAGGAGAGGCCTGGCCCAGGCATCCTGCGGGGCAAGGCGTAGAGCTGGGAGGCGTCAGCTGTGAAACACTTGGCTGACACCCCGGGGCTGTTGTGCCAGGCTTTGTGTGCATGGCAGTGCCATGGTGCCAGGGCTGGGTGGAGAGCGTCCGGGGGCAGTCCGCGCAGGGCAGCGTGCTGGGTCTCTCCATCCCGTGCGGTTGTGCGTGTGTGTCCCACTGATGGGGGGGTCACTCCCACTGATAGAAGGGGTGTGTGTCACCCCCTCTGATAATGTAGGGGGAATGTGTCACCCCCACTGATAGAGGGGGGGGTGTGTCTAGCTGTGGCTCCCAGGGACAGTGGTGTACGCGTGTGTCAGTCCCACTGATAGAGGGTGTGCGTGTGAGAGACACTCCCTGCCCCACAGCTGGCTGGGCCCCGTGCTGCAGGGCAGGAGGCCTCGGCAAGTGCATCCTCCTCCACATTGCCCCCAGCTGCAGTGGCACTGCCAGGCCCCCATCACGCTGGGCACTGCCTGAACCCCGGGGCAGATGGGATGCTACCCTGAGCTGCTCCCGGCCTGAGCGAGGCGGAGGAGGGGACCCAGGCTCCCTGAACCTGTCCGCAAGGCCGTGTGGGGCCTGGCTGGTGACGGCACCGTGCGGGGAGCGGCTTGGCTGGGACGTGGCGTGGGCTCGTGGAAACAGCCAGCGGGCACTTGGCAGCCTCGGGGAGGTCATGCACACGGCAGTGCCCATGGCTTGTCACACTGAGAGTGCAGCCCAGGGACGGCACCGGGCAGAGGGGCGCAAAGGGGTTTGCTGCTACCCAGCTGGCTAGTGCAGGCCTCTGCGCTGGGTGGGAGAGCTGGGGCTGTCTCCTGGGGTCCCACATAGCCATCCTGGGAGGGCAGTGAGAGCAGCCCATGGTTGTTATTCAGTGCACAATGATACAGTGATCACAGAGCAAGGAGAAACATTCACAATGTCCAAATGTTGCAGCTGGTTTGTCGTCTCAGGTGTGGTGTTGTGCAGATGCGCTAGCATTCCCTTAATTGCAGGGAGATGCATTCAGGGGTGACGTGGCTCAAAGTTTGCAAAAGGGCACCGCAGTCACAGCTGAGTGAGCCAGTCTAGTCCCACGGATGTAACAGAGATCCCCGCCTGCTGCATCCCGTCCTGATCCGCTTTACAGAAGACCAAGGATGTCCAGGGAGATCAAAGCCAGCTGGTCTCATGGTGGGATCTGTAGCAATAATAATAATTTCTGTATTAGGGGGTGAACTGAGCTGCTCTAGCACCCAGGTATCTTGAGTCTTGCCTAAATTGAACTGCTGAGGGAACTGGGCTGATGGAGTCTGCAGAAGAGAAGACCGAGGGGGATTGAACAGCAGCCTTCACCTCCCTGCCGGGGGGCTGCAAAGAGGCTGGAGCTGGCCTGGTCACAGTGGGGGCAGATGACAGGACAAGGAGCAATGGGCTCAGGCTGCAGCAAGGGAAATTGAGGTTGGATATTAGGAAAAATGTTCTCACTAGGAAGGTAGTAAAATTGACTTTCCAGAGAGGTGGTGGACTCTCCATCCTTGGAGGTGATGAAGCCCTGGGTAGACAAAGCCTTGTCTGGGATGATGTAGTTGGGGCTGGTCCTGCTTGGAGCAGGGGTTGGACTAGATGTGACCTCTGGAGCTCCCTTCCACCCTCACTGTGACTGCAATTCTAAGGGGTGCATTTGCTGTTTTGGGTGTTAGACCCGGGACTCGCACATGATGTTTGTTCCCAGAAGCTGAAGAATAAAGAGACGGTTGTCTGGGCTGGTCCTGCTCTGAGCAGGGGACTGCACTAGATGCGATCTGCGGAGGTCCCAGCCAGCCCAGCTGGTCTGTGGGCCTCGGCGCATGGGGAAGGGCAAATCGTGAAGGGAACTGCAGCTGCACCTCCCATCTGTGCCTGAGCTGGCTAAGTGGCTCAGCTCGCAAATGGGCCATAGTCTAGTCTAACCACAGACATGATCCCTGGTTTGTGATGCTGATGCCCTGTGACACCCCCAGGCCCACCTCCCAACAGCTGCCCGACGTATTTGGCAGCGAGGACTTCTTCCGTGATGGTTTGGGAGCACAAGGGACTGTCAGACCATCCTGCCTGGTTGCCTGCACAGCACAGGCCATGGCCTGAGCCAGCAGGGAGGATCCTCCCACCTGCCTTGTCCCCAGTCCCGAGGACGACGACTCCAGGATGCATCTGAGCACCCCGGGCCCAGGGGAGTCTCTGCACAAGGTCTTGCAGACTGTACCAGGCCCATGTCTTAACTCAGTCCATTGAGTTTCCTTTGTCTCTCGTGGCCAGGGCGCTTCCAGACTCCACAGCTTTCTTGCAGCTCTTCTCTGAACACCCCTCAGTTTATCCATATCCCTCCTGTGGGGCTGATACCAGCACTGGGCACTGGGTCTGACTGGTAATGGTCTTACCAATACCACATCCATGCCCTTCCCCTGCTTGCACCTCAACGGTTTAATCTGTTTCTTGCTGTACTGGCAGCCCCAGTGCTACTTGCTTATGAATCACAGTCCCCAAATACTTTTCAGTCGCTGCTGTCGAGGAAGCTGAACTACAGCCCTTGCTCCTAGATGTGCACATGTTTGTCCACGTTCAAAGAGCTCAGCTCCCTGAGCAATCCGGATTGGGCTGCACAGCTGCCCAGTTATCATTTTTAAACATTAATTTGCCTCATCTCTAAGTATAGAATCATAGAATCATAGATTAATGAGCTATTATTTTCTTCTGGGTCATTAATCAAGAACAGGGTGAATGGGGGACTGAGCTGTACAGGGCTGGACTAGCAACTCCCCCTGAGTGATAATGATTTCCCAGCTACTTTTTAAGTCTAGTGGTTTATAATGAAGGTACTGTGGGCTGCCTTGGAATCACAGACAAGGATGGTTGAA
>NW_017728909.1:21657680-21665338 GCF_001723895.1 Crocodylus porosus | reverse complement strand
CTCGGTCTTCTCTTCTGCAGACTCAGTCAGCCCATTTCCCTCCTCTCCTCACCAGTCCTGTCCTCCAGCCCCACAACTATTTTCGTTGTCCTCCGCTGGACTCTCTCCAATGTGTCCGGATCCTTTCTGTAGTGGGGGGCCACAGCTGGACACAGGACTCCAGATGTGGCCTCCCCAGTGCTGCATAGAGGGGAAGGATCACTGCCCACTTCTGTCAATGCAGCCCAGGATGCCAGTCGCCTTCTTGGCACCAAGGGCGCACTGCCAGCTCCTGTTCAGCTTCTTGTCCCGTCCCACCCAGGTCCTGTTCTGCAGAGCGGCTGCCCAGCCCGGCCCCCCAGCCTGCACCAGTGGAGGGGTGCAGGACTTTGCACTTGTCCTTGTTGAACCTCATGAGATTCCTCTTGGCCCAATTCTCCAGTGTGTCGAGGTCTCTCTGAATCCTAGCGTTGCCCTCCAGCGTATCTACTGCTCCCCTCAGCTCGGCGTTGTCCGTGAACTTGCAGAGGGTGCACCGCATCCCATCTTCCAGGTTATTGATGAAGACGTTGAAGAAACCCAGTTCCAGGACCGCCACCCCAGGGTGCTGCACTGGTCTCCGTATACCTCAGCTTGGAGCACACTGGCTTTTCACAACCCTGTGCCTTCATAGTTTCATAGTAGTTTGGGGTCAGAAGGGACCTGAACAGTTCATCTAGTCTGACCGCCCCTGCCACTGGCCGGAGCACACGCTGGGATCACACGACCCCAGACAGGTGATCATCCAACCTCTTTTTTTTAATTTACCCAAGGTAGGAGCAAGGACCACTTCCCCAGGAAGTTGGTTCCAGATCCTAGTCACCCTAACAATGAAACGATGCCTCCTAATCTCTAACCTGAACCTATTCTCCAGCAGCTTCTGGCCATTGTTCCTCGTCACCCCAGGTGGTGCTGGGGAGAAAAGGACTCTACCTATTTGCTGTTGATCTCCCCTGATGAGTTTGTAGGCAGCCACCAAATCCCTCCATAGCGTCCGTTTGCTGAGGCTGAACAGGTTCAGGTCCCGTCGCCTCTCCTCGTAGGGCCTGCCCTGCTGCCCCTGACCATGCGAGTGGCCTCCTCTGGACCCTCTCCATGCTGTCCACATCCCTCCTGCAGTGCGGCGCCCAGAACTGGACGCAGTACTCCCGCTGCGGCCTGACCAGTGCCGCACAGAGGGGGAGGATCACCTCTCTGGACCGGCTCAAGATGCATCTTTGGATGCACGACAAGGTGCGGTTGGCCTTGCTGGCATTGGTGGCTCATGTTCATCTTGGAGTCAATAATGACTCCAAGATCCCTTTCCGCCTCTGTGCGCACAAGGGGGAGCTCCCCAGCCTGTCTGTGTGCTGTGGATTCCTTCTCCACGGGTGCAGCGCCCTGCACTTACCTACATTGAAGCCCATTCTGCTACCATCCACCCACTTCTGTAGCCTGTCTAAATCTAATTGCAGCCTCTTGCTCCCTTGGAGCGTGCCTACCTCCCCCCACATCTTGGTGTCATCGGCAAACTTGGACAATGTGTTTTCCACTCCCTTGTCCAAGTCGCTGATGATGTTGCACAGTGTAGGCCCCGAGGACCGAGCCCTGGGGGACCCCACTATTCACATCCCGCCAGGTCAAGCACGACCCGTCCACCACCACTCTCTGGGTGCACCCCATCAGCCATTTCTAACCCATCCAACTGTGCAGGCATCGATGCCACAGTCGCTCAGTTTATTAATGAAAACAGGGTGAGAGACGGTGTCAAAGGCCTTCTTAAAGTCCAGAAAGACTACGTACACGGCGACACCATCATCCAGGGACTTAGTTACCTGGTCATAAAAGGCCAGCAGGTTGGTCTGGCAGGACCTGCCTTTGATGAACCCACGCTGATTTCCCCTGGGCCTGAGCTCCCCTGCTGGCCCCCCACAGATGTGATCCTTGATATTTCTTTCAGGGATTTTTCTCCAAAACCGATGTGAGGCTTATGGGCCGATAGTTTCCTGGGTCCTCCTTCCTCCCTTTCTTATACATGGGGACCACATTAGCTAGTTTCCAATCTCCGGGCAGCTGGCCCGTGCACCACGCTCGCTCGTACAGGCGGGCCAAGGGCACAGCAATGACCCCCGCCAGCCCTCCCAACACCCGTGGGTGGAGGGCATCAGGGCCCCCCGATCCAGCCCTTCCAGAGGATCCCCAACTACTTCTGCGGACCCAGGCCTGGCAGTGCTACCCCCGAGACTGCCTGGCAGAAGCCGAAGGGAGGAAGCCCCCGGACGCGCCAGCTCTGCCGGGACCCGCCCTGCGGGCAGCACATTTGCCGGCGCGACTTGCGCTCCGCGCCGTTGAGCGCTGCCTGCCCGAGCCCCGCAGCTGCTCTGCCGCGTGCTCTGCAGAAGCGACCCCCCTTGGCGCGGCCCCCGCCCAGCACAGGGCACAACCCCTCTGCTGCGTGTGCCCCAGCGCCCTGTCCAGCAGGTGGCAGTGCCGGGGGTGAGGGCCCCAAGGGCCGGCCGCAAGAAGGGGCGCACGCCCCGGCCCCGCCCTGGGCCCTCGAGCCCTGCAGCACGTGTCTCCCTGGGGGGAGGGGGGATCAGCAGGCCTGTCAATCATCACGTCGCCTTCCCTCATTAGCTGGCTCCGTGGGCACCAGCCAATGGAGCGAGGCTCGCTAGGCAGAATGACGAAAAGGGCGGACTCCACGGGCCGATATTTCCCATTGGTCATTTTTCCCATTGGCCACGCCGCGGCGCGTTGCCGGGCAGAACAACGCAACTGGCTCCGCGAGCGCCCATTGGTAGCGCGGGACCGGGAGCCGTTGGATGATTGGCTGTTTTTTTCCATTGGCGGAGCCGCCCGGGCCCCGAATTTCCGATTGGGCGCGGCCGCCGGTTGCTAGGCAGACTGCAGCGGGCGGAGCTTTCGCCGCCGATGAGTCGGCGCTGAGGCGCAGTCAGAGCCTAGCGCCCGCAGCTGCCGCCGCCAGAGCCCGAGCCCAGCCGTGCCCGCCGCCGCCCGCCGCCGCCGCCGCCATGGCCTCGGGATCCGAGTGAGTGCGGGGCCACCCTTAGGTCTCTCTTCCCCGCGCCCCGTTCCAAGGGGCCCCCGCGCATGCGCACTGCCTCGCGCACCCCGTTCTGAGGGCCCCCCGCGCATGCGCACTCCCCCGCACCCCATTCTTGGGGGTCCGCGCGCATGTGCACTGGCTCGTCCCCGCACCCCGTTCCGAGGGGCCCCGCGCATGCGCAGCGCGGCCCGAGGCCTGGGCCCGATCCCGCTGTGTCATGCAGGCCCGGGAGGGGGGGCGGGGCCGGTGCTGCTCCGCCCCAGGTGGGGGAGGGGCGTGCGGCCTAGGTCGTGGCCTTGTGTGTATGTCCCACAGCCTGGGCCTGCTCCTGTTCCCTGGGGGGTGCAAAGGGGGTTGTAAGAGCTGGTTTTGGCCCACACTGAGTCCGCCCCCCTGCTCCGAGCAGGACCAACCCCAACTCCATCCTCCTTTGTCTACCCGGGTCTTCAACCCCACCCCCCCAAGGATGGAGACTGCACCCCCTCCCCACTCTTCACCTCCCTCCTCCGGAGAAACTTCCTCCTCTTAACCTTGACTTTCTTTGCTACAGCCAGAGCCCATTGGTTCCTATCCTGTCACCCGCCCCTGCCTCACAGTCCTCTTTGCAGCCCCCCAGCAGGGAGTCAGAGTCTGTCATTCGATCCCCGCTTCGGTCCGCAGACTTCAATAAATATTAGGTGTTCACCATGTGAATGGGTGGTCGCTGAGACGGCGTCTGTTTGGCCGTCCCAGTGCCCTGCCGGCGAGATGGGCACTCCCAGATCAGCTTTGGGGGGAAGCCGCGTTGCATGGTATTTGTGTAAAAAATATCCAGGGCGTCTTCTCCATTGAGAAACGGGCTCCTGGCACCTGGCGGGAGTGAGTCTGGTTGAATCGGTGTGAAACGGTTTACCAGCACGGAGAGGTTGAAACTCATTTCAGGTTCGTTACAGAAAGCCGGGTCTCCTCTGGTTCTGATGTAACTCTGTCCCATCTCTGGTACCCGTGTGGCGGCACCAGGCGAAGTTGGGGCGGGTTGCTGTCAGAAGAATGGCTAACCAGCGCTGGAAATGTCTCTTGTTTCCCCACGCAGTCTTGCTGTATACCACAGTGTGGCCTGGGTTTCGTCACCGGTTAAAGCAACAGCTTTACCACAGGGCAGATGATCAGGCATAATTGTTAAGTCTTTTTTTTCTCTCTTTTTGGCAGACAGAGCTTCCCTTGTAAAGGAAGGGACAGAGGTCCCTCTTAATGGGGACCAGGAAACATGGGGTTTAGGACTGGGACATGTTCTGCCCAGAGCTGGGATTGGGCATTGGTTGGACTGCTCCGCTTGGCGGGGTTACGGCCTAACTCCTGGACTGTGCTAGGGAGAGGGATTGGCACGTGCTGTGCGCGCTACACCTCTGATCTACAAGTCTCTAAAATCAAAATGGCACACATGTTGCAGGCCACCATGAAAAAAGAAAGCGATGACTCGTCCGTTGGCATGGGGCTTTTTGGAGTTGTTAAGCTCTCGGTCCCTCTAATTCTCTCTGGGCGAAGCAACATTTTCACTTTCACAAGAAGCCATGATATGACCTGCCTGACTTCTCATTTCCTTTCTGTGCGCCCATTCATCCTCCACTGTGTTTCGGAGCTGAGGTGACTTGAAGCTGGCCCCGTTCGTCTGGATGAACACGTGCCATCGTTTGGCATCTTCCCCAATTGTTAGTGCACCTAAGCCTTTCACTTGCTGGAAGAGCTGCTCTGTACCATGTAACCTGCTTCATCTGGCTGGTAGAGTCTCTTCTGTCTGGATTGTGCAAGTTCAAAGTCCTTCAGTGTGAAAACTCTTTTCCTCTGATGAATTAGCTCATGTTGACTCAAGTTAGGTGTCACCTGCCAGTGTGTTGCTCAACCCCCAGTGTGCTGAATGATACTTGAGCCTTCTCACAATCCTTCCCGAGTTTTTCATTCCTCATCACTGTCTTGTCTCTGAGCTTCAGCTTGATGCCTGTTTCCTTTTCTGTTTTTGTAATGTATGTGTAATGCTGGCCCCACAGTACCAACCCCAGACTCCTGCAGCCAGCTTTTGTGTCCTCGGAGACAGGCTGTGATTTGCAGTGGTGCCTTGGGTTGCTCCAGGAGGTTGAGTCTTATCAGAAGGTCCTTAAGTCTACATGCTCTGTACAGGGGGGTCATGACTTGCATTCAGGACTCCTCCCTGGTTAGAGAGGACTGTATTCCTTCTATTGCAGAACTTGTGCTGGCTTTGTTCCCTGCGGTGATGTCACTTCGCAGCGCTCTCCATTAGCCAGCCTGAGGCTTGCCATTGATCATCTCAGTACCACAGCGAGCCTCTTTAGTTTCTGACTTACAGGATCTCTCTTGGCTCCATCAAGTTCATGGCTCTAAAGTTTGGCCACTCTGAACTTCCCATCCCCCAGAGGAGGTGTGGTGCATGCAGAGCCTGCATCTCATTAGCAAACCGGTTGTTTCACCTGATGAGCTTAGCTGGCTCCATAGCTTGTGCATCTTGGGTTGCTTGTTTCACTGTGTTATCACAGTCAGGACCGCCTGGTTGGGCTGCTGCTGGAATCAGTCCCACCTACAGTCACAACCAGCAGCCTCCCTGTTTCTAAAGAACATCTGTCTGGGAATTGTGTATGGCAGGTTCAGAGCACTGTGTTGACACTCCTCCCTTACCTGGAGAGTTGAGTGGAGCGATCCTGTTATGAAGGAGCTGAAACGCGCTCTGGGAAAAGTGACTTGTCCAGAGCTGCCCACACAAAGGCTCCTGCTTCCTGATTCCAGAGGGTTTTTCCTTTTAGAATAGCTCTGCCCCTTTCTCCTTGCTGAGTCCTGCCTCTTACCTCCTAATGCCTTGCTCAGGCAAGCTTCCCAAACTGTTTCTAGATGGGCCAGCTGCCTTCCTGTTCATCCTATGATAGTCTTTCTGAAGCATTAGAGTAGGGGGTCAGTGCCTCATTTGTTATCTGCTTTATCATTGCATTGGTGTGACAGTAAAATATTTCTAAAAGAGCCCCTGAGCCTGCAAAACAAAGCAACTGGTCTTCCCCAGGCAGCACTCTGCCCCACACCTGCCTGCTCCGCTCCACCTCCTCCCCTCCAGGCTGGGGCTCTCCAAGCTTCCAGTTGCCCATAATGAGGGAGTGGTCTGCAGCCATCCTCTTGGTCCAATAAAAACCTCCTGGGATCCAACCCTGGGCTAAAGTGTGTTATTTTGGGGTGACCTTTTATTGGAACCAAGCCTGGCTGTGCATAATATCATTGCTCACTCATTTATGGTATCTCTGAACCATCCAGAGGTGTCAGCCACACATTTAACAACACAGCATTAAAATCCTGCCCTGCTCTTGTACCAGAACTGCCTGAAACTTTTGCAACCTTCTCCAGAGCATGTATTCAAATTCCTTTCTCTTTTAATCAAGTATCTTTTGCTGGATGCATTATAACTTGAAACAAAAGCACTTTATAAATCTAATGTTTCACCCTTTTTTGGCCCTCCTGCTTTTTCAGTTCACTCGGCGTGGACAGGACAAATGAAGTAGCTGGTTTCATTTCCCTTTCTCTAAGGTGCTAGTGAATGCTGCAAGGAAGCTTTTGCTGTTTTCCTGGATGCTTGCAGCAATACATAAACATTTCTACTGTATTTGCTAGCCTTCCCCAAGCTAAGCTCCAGTCCTCATCCAATTTGAACTGTAGCATTGTCCTGTAACTCCTCTTTAGCTGGGATTTGTGACCAAATGGGTTCTACCCAGTTGGCTGCATCCATGGTATTCCTTTACATATTATTGCAAATGTTAATCTTGCTACAATACCTTTGTTTTTAGGCAAGTACATTCCAGTCAGGAACACTTTACTGAGCTTTACCTGTTTTCTTAACTGTCTTCATAGCTCTTTTAGTTCCGGGTTAATAATGTCCCTGAATTAATTTTCATACAGAAGATGTTCTCTGTAAAGGTATTATTCTTTGCCTTTCAAAACCAGCATAACTTCTAACAGGCAAAGTAACAAAAAGAGTTTATAGCTTGTGTAGAACAAGGAAAGCAAAGTAGGGTATGGCTAGAAAAGGAGGAGCCGTATCCAAGCTAAAGAGTCCTGTGTTTTCCTTTTCAGTTCTAAAGGAGATGACTTATCAACTGCAATTCTGAAGCAGAAGAACAGACCCAATCGGTTAATTGTCGATGAAGCCATCAATGAGGACAATAGCGTTGTATCACTGTCCCAGGTATGTTTCACATAAAGCTAAAAATTATGTACTTGTTATGTGCATTATGTCTTGTATTTTGGTCTGAAACTCGATATTTGGTGAGGGGTTGAGCATGAGTTTACTCCATGTAAAACGGCACAAAAGCTTAAGGGGAAACATAACACTTGAGTGGTGCTGGGTAGAAATGAAAAGGAACTGTCTTCTTGTCTGTAAGTGTTTTGATCAAATATTGTGATTCTAAAAATAATGCTAGTGGTCAGTCGAACAGAAGACCTGGCCCAGCTTCAAGGCTGGCAATTGGCCTGCCATAGTTTCATAGTTTCTAGGGTCGGAAGAGACCTGAGCAGATCATCTAGTCCGACCCCCTGCCATGGCAGGAAAGAGTACTGGGGTCAA
>NW_017728909.1:21638249-21656727 GCF_001723895.1 Crocodylus porosus | reverse complement strand
CCAGAGCACCACGAGTGCTCGTAAAGCCGTGCCAGGGGACTTGCAATGACCTTGGCCAGTTCCTTTAGAACTCTAAGGTGGAGATCATCCGGACCGACTGACTTGAATACGTCCAGCCCCTCCAGAAGCTCCCTAAGTAGTTCCTCGCTAACCCGTGGCCCAGGTGTGCCTCCCCCGGGGCCCGAGGGGGACCCAGCAGGGAGGTGGCTGTTCTGGTCCCTGCTTAGGAAGACGGGGGCAAAGAAATCGTTAAACATATTAGCTTTGCCATCTGGTGTGACGACCAAATTTCCCAAGTGTATCCTGTGGCACTTCATGACTTGTTCAGCACCTTCACTGTCAAAATGTAACACTTAGATCAGGTCGTTTTCTCTAAGACCATTACATTTCTGCTTACTCTAATGTTGTCATTGTTCACAGGCAAAAATGGATGAATTGCAGCTGTTCAGAGGAGACACTGTTTTGCTAAAAGGAAAGAAGAGGAGAGAGGCAGTCTGCATTGTCCTGTCAGATGATACCTGCTCAGATGAGAAGATCCGCATGAATAGGGTGGTTCGCAACAACCTCCGAGTGCGCCTGGGTGATGTGATCAGGTGAGGGCTCCTTTGCCAGCTTGGTGAATCTTCATGCGTTAGCTAAGCAGTTTGTTTTAGCTGGCCTCGTGCTAATTTGGTCAGTAACCGAGAGTGAGTCTTCAGTAAGTACACAGTGTCTCTTGGAGCACATCCTGTGGCTGGGGTTTTAATTTGGTTGACTTTGAACCACGCTGCCGGCTCAAATTTGTATAATGCAGCTGGTATCTTCCATTTTTGAAACTGCATACATGGCTTGGGAACACAAGTCGTACTACTTAAATGGTTTGAAAACTCAACCCCCCACCACAGGAAATTCCTCTTCTAAACTTTAAAGGTTAACCATCGCATTACACCACACCAGGTTTTAAACAGTCTAAGCATTTATAAAAATCTCAATGATAGTTCACTCAGGAGTGGTTCACAATATCATCATTTCCTTTACGAAGTCTGTAGTTCAAGCCCTGAGCTTGTACATGCGATGCAGCAATAGAAGCACCCGTGAAGTGAAAGTGAAAGCGACTGCTAATCTTTTTCATTTTCAAAGCTGATGCACGTGTAAAACAAATTGCTTGAATGTTGAAAATAGGTCAGGATATCAAGTTCATTCCAGTTTTAATTGAAGGGGTTGTAACTCTGGCAGAGATGCTGTGGAAGCCCTGATGCTTGACTTGCAAAGTGGGCCAGAGAAGCACAATGCCATATAGCATAGGCAGCAATGCTGTGTTGACCAGAGAGCTGGAAGAGATGACTTGGAGGGAGTGTCTACCAATGGCTTTAAAGCACAGCAATGTGCTCTGCAGGCTGTTGGCTGCTGCTACTTCAGTGTTCCTAATTCAGCCCTCCAGAAATGTTTGAGGGAACCTTGAAACTCCTGCTGCTTTCACAGGATTTTCAGGCATGACGTCTTGAGTATTTCTCAAGCTCTGCAAAACAGATGTCCTCCGAAGTTCATGGAGCAGAGGAAATAGGAGTTTGTCACGGTCAGAACAGTGCAGTTGGAGAAGGGTGATCGTGGTTTGGCACTTCTTCAAAAGCTAGTGCCTTCCCCATCAGTTCGTTCATGTCCTAAACTTCCAGATCTTCTACATCTCAGCAGGTAATCTGTTGTGTCAGACCATTTAGTACCACCTTAGACCCTGTGCAGTGGCTCTACTTGATGCTTTGTCCTTAACTGTATGGAAGCTTTGAATCCTCCTTGATCTCAAGGTTTGGACAGGGCTGATCCTGCCTCAGACAAGGGTTGAACTAGGTGACCTCTGGAGGTCCCTTCCAGTCTTACTTCTCTATGACTCAGGTTTTTCCTTGCTCATTTCCTTTGCTTGTAAATTGCTTGTTGCATTTCTTACTATAGCCCTGCTTCTGCTGTAATCTCGATTCACGCATTGTTCATTTCCTGATTCATTGTCTCTACATTTCTTCCTCCTCTGGGGCACTTGATCTTTTCCTTCACTATTCAGCTTAAAACCTCTCTAAAATAGAGGTTAAATGAGTATGAGAAGCTATCAAATATTTTCAAGAATGTAGAATACAGCAAGGTTTGGAAAGGCTCAGGCAAACACTAATGTTCTATCTATGAGCTTCCCTCTACGTCGGATTGTTAAGTATCTGGTTACTAGCTGATTACTAGAAACTAGGATCTTCATTTCACAGCGCTACAGATGCTTTTGCCAAGGTTAGCAGTGGGGACTTAGCTCCCTGGTGTTGGGGGGGGGATGAGGAGGGGAGGAGTTTCCATCAGCCCCATTCTTCGCTCCTTTATGATCTGGTCTGCTGCTGCTGTTGACACACAGTAGCTGATGAGTATCCCTTGCTCAGAATGTACAGATGGATAACTAGGAATGGGAGCAGATATCTGCCCAACTTTAGTCTGCTGCTTGCTAAGGAGTCTGTGGAGGAAGAGCAAGAAGCTCGGTTCTCCCAACAGTCAAAGTTCTAGGGGTGAACTGATAAAGATATTTTTTAGGGCCGATACCGATGGAGAGCAGTGTCTGGCTGGTCAGTCTGTTTGGGGGGGAAGGGGCATGGTGGGGGCAGATCGAGGCCCCCCTGTGGTGAGGGAGGGAGTGGGGCTGGGGCTGCACAGACAGAGTAGGGCAGGGTGTGGGATGGCGCCACAGGCAGCTTGGTGGGGGGTGTCTCTTGCTGCTGCATGCACCCCAGGGGAAGTATGGGGAGCATGTGCCCCCTGGATCTGTGCATGGGGCGAAGGTAGGCCCAGGTCTGTGCCAGTGTCTTCCCGGTGCAGGGGCTGGGCCAGGGCTATGTTTGAGGTGGGCAGCATTGACGCAAGGGGGGGCTGCAGCCACCCTGAAATTTGCCATACCCCCTCCTCAGCGCCACTGACTGCCCCGAGTGCAGCGCTGGCCCAGCCCCCTTATCAGGAAGAGGCTGGTGCAGCCCCTGTGTCTGCAGCAGGCAGCCTGCCCTTGCCCCACATGGATCTTGGGGGCATGTGCCCTCCATGCCTCCCCTGGGAGTGCATGTAGTGGCTGGAGTAGTCCTCCTGCCCCGGCTGGGCAGCCCCTGCCGCAGCCCTATTCCTTCACTGTGGGGATCCTGCCCCAGCCCTATTCCTTCACTCAATCTTCCCCTTCCCCTACACAAACTTCCTGGCCAGATACTGCTCTCCAAGCTGCCAAGCTGTGTTCCTGTCTGCACGTATGCTCCGCATGTGCACATGCACATGGCATTTGTTGGCGATGTTATTGGCCACATCAGCCAAAAAAAGCTGATTGTTGATAATGCCAGTTTTCCTTTCGTTGGTGCCAGTACGATATGGACCAATATATAGGTGCACCTCTACAGGGTACGGAAGGTGGCGAGGAGTGGAGAAAAGGGAGCAAAGTGAAAGCCAGAGCTTGCGGAGGCAAAAATGGAAAGGGAGTCATGGTCCTCAGTGTTGGCACAGTTTTCTCTTCCTCATATGTTGCCCATAGTTTTCACCAGGGCCTTGGGGTTCATCCCTTTGTTGTACTTGTGTCTGGTTTGAGGCCTCAGAGGTCCTTCCCAAGCCCTGCAGGTAAAACGAGCAGTATAACTTACCAGTCTGCTTGCATTTCAGCATCCAGCCTTGCCCAGATGTGAAGTACGGCAAACGCATCCATGTGCTGCCAATCGACGACACAGTAGAGGGGATCACAGGAAATCTGTTTGAGGTCTACCTTAAGCCATACTTCCTGGAAGCATATAGACCTATCAGAAAAGGTAATAGCCCATGCTGCTAACATCCCCGGGGGCAAAAAAGTAGTGAGACTAACAGCAAGGAGAAAAGTTCTAATGCTGAAAAGCCTGGTTGTATACATATGTAAATGGGGGTGGGATGTGACTCTGAGGGGCATCTTTGTGATTAGGCGTGCAATTTCTTATCTGGATTCCATGAGTTTTCCCCCCAGCTGCTTGGCTCGCAATAGCATACAGTCCGCTCAGCTACAGAGTGTGTGCTGCTGTTCAACTGCTGATGTCCAGGGCAGGAGAGGATCATAAAAATATGAAGTGAGGTGGGCAGGAAAGTTGTCAGGCTAACATACAGTTTGGGGGTTACAGATTTGGTTGAGGAAGGGAATAGTGTTGGTAGAATAGACCTGCCTAAAGTATTTGCCTTGGAACCGTGTGACTTCTCAATTCGGACACAAAATCCATATGCCATGCATTAAATGCTGGGAAACTAATAGAGTTCAGTGGACTCATTAATGGAGTTGGTGTTTTTCTATTGAGGTCCCCCAGAGACTGGTTCTTGGCCCTTCGCTTGTTAATGACCTGGAAGAAAGCATAACCTCAAAAGTTTGGATGATCCAGAGACTAGGGGAGTGGTAGATAAATGCAGTGAGGTCACGAGCCCTTGTAAGTTGCGTGTGAAAATACAAGACATTTCAGTATAACTAAATATAAAGAAAGTCATGCCTCTTGGAGCAAGAAATGGAAGCTATGCTTCAGAGAGCAGGGCCTCCGCCCTGGGAAAAATAATTCTTAAAGATGTAGAGTTCATAGTGGAACTGAGGTTGACATGAGCTGCCAATGTGAAGCTTTGGCTAAGGCATCTGATGTGGTCCTTAGATGTATGAACAGGGGTATCATGCAAGCAGTTTTTCTTACTCTGTTTGGTTTTTGATATGGTATCCAGATATAGTATCTACACTTGATAATTTGAAGAAGGTTTGTTGAAGAGCCAGGGGAATCATGACATGTCTTTCATGTCTCATGAAATCTATAAATGCCACTGGCAGGATAAAAATGTGATTAATAGATGGCTCTTCAGTTTAACAGAACAAAGTATAACTGGATCCAGTAGCAGAGGGTTGAGGTTAAATGAGTCAGACTAGTAATAATGTGCACACTTTTAAGTGAAGGGCTGTCATGGTTGAATGAACTCCACCAGGGGACTGTCCATCTGTAGGGGATGTTTATGCCGTAGGGGACTCTCTCCATCGAGGGCAATTTCAGTCAGGGTTGGGTGTCTTTGGATCTTCTCTGGCTATGCCAGAATGGATTCCAGACACAGTGTTGCCTGCCCTGCTCAGGAGTTAAGCTAGACGATCTCTACCGTCCCTTCTGGCCTTAGAATCTATGAAGAGTCCACGCCAGGGAAGTGGAGAGGAGAATACCCCCCCCTACCAAGGAATCTGGCCAGTTGTGCTTATTGCGTGCATTAAACCTTGCATACAGCTAAGCCAAACACCATTTGTGAAGCAGGGAAGTTCCCTCTTCTGGCCAGGAGTTCCCTTTTCTCTGGTTAGTGGTGAGGAAAGAGAGAAGCTCCAGAGGCTGTCTTCTCTTACATGCTGAGGGCATGCCTGCTTATGCTTGCTCATGAGAGGTAGGCTGGGGTTCCTCCATGGTAAATGCCAATGGGTATGCTCTTACTTCATGCAGGGAGCTTTTTCCTCGATGAATGGACCAGCTACCTTGCATTTAGCACAGAGGAAGAGCGTGTGCGCTGGCAGTTACCACAGAGTAGCTACCCTGCTGTAAATTCACACCCTATCTTGCAAACCTTGTATATGTATGCCCTTGGTGTTGACAATAAAAGAGGATGAGGTGGTGGCCTAAGGAGATGGGTAGGCAGGAGGGCGGTAGTAAGGATGCACTTCCACACCTGAACCTCAGCTTTTGGTAGTCACTTGTATTGCCACCAGGGTCAAAAAGTATAGGGTGCATTGGTTGGTTTGACTCCCTCCAGGAAGAGTCCAGCCTTTTTGGGGGGTTGGATCCTGGCCCTCAGGTGGAATCAGCTCCTTTCAGATGGTTTTTGAAACCAGGTGTGTTGGCTTCTCTTTAGCTTCCCATTGACTGTCAGTTGGGTTGATGCTTTCGGTCTTGATGTAGCTGTCCCTTATTTCCTCTTGTAGCTGCCTGTCCTTTAGTTCCCGAGTTGGATTTTGCATGGCCAGGGAGCTGTACTGGGGATCTGTAGTCTTCACCTTGGGAGCTGGCAGGCTACAGTCTGCCATCACACAGAAATCAGAGTGTAGACTCTACCTGGACCTCATCTGGACAGGGCGTTTTGGCATCCTCTAAGCAGAAAATGCTTCTCTCCTCTGCCTTTCACCATGTTCCTGCTCCAAATTATGGGAACATTAACCAAGCAGGAGGCAGATTGGAGCTGTGACAGCTGTGGAGCATGCTGCATTTGGAATCAACACAGCATTGGCAACTGGTAGCTACAGGTTCCTTTGTGCTTTCTGGTCTAAGCAACCTCTGTCCTGTATGTCCTCCCTGGGAATGGTGCTGGTGGGGGTGGTGTGAGGGTTGACATTGTGCTTACTGGCTGCTATGTGGTACTGAGACGTAGTACTTCTTACAGGAGACATCTTCCTGGTGCGTGGAGGGATGCGTGCAGTGGAGTTCAAAGTGGTGGAGACAGACCCCAGCCCTTATTGCATAGTGGCTCCAGATACCGTGATCCATTGCGAAGGGGAGCCCATCAAACGAGAGGTGAGCTGAGTCCTGGCATAAGATCCTTCCCACTTACCCTTTCTGCGGCAGAAAACCTGTTCATGGAGGAGCTGTGAACACACTCAGTGGCTATTGATAAAATCCAGTTTTGGGGTATAAGCTGCTAGGGGCATGTTCTTCTTTGATCTTCTTCTCCTTCCTATAGGGAGGAGGTGTTTATATGGTTAAGTTTGCCATGAGATTCTGCACTTTACTGTTTCATATTTGATAACGACCATGCATGTGGCAGTGCTTAATGGATCTTCTGGTTCAAAACTTTTAGTTGCCCATAGCACACGGCACACCCAGAATGAATGGCCAGATTCCCATCTCTTCCTCTTGCGGAAAGAGACAAGTTAGGGACCTTAAAAAAAGAATTCCAAAAAATATTTTTAAGTTCCAAACTTGAGATACTTTGGAAGGGGCCTGAACGTCTGTTCACCAGAGCACCCCAAGGGATGACGAGGTTGAACGGTCATAAACTACTGCAAGACCGTTTCAGGCTGGACATAAGGAGGAATTTCTTTACTGTCCGAGCCCCCAAGGTCTGGAACAGTCTGCCATCGGGGGTGGTTCAAGCACCTACTCTGAACACCTTCAGTAGCAAACTGGATGCTTATCTTGCTGGGATCCTATGACCACAGCAGACTTCCTGCTTTTTGGGCGGGGGGCTGGACTCGATGATCTTCCGAGGTCTCTTCCAGCCCTAATGTCTATGAAATCTATGAAATCTTTGGCATGCTCAGCACTTTCTGTAATTGGCCCCCTTTTGAGTTGGGCATCCAAAGTCCAAGATTCTCAGAATCTCAAGTCACTCCTGAATGTCTTTGGCATTTCTGCATAGAGGGTAGCAAGTGTGAAGGTGGTAGGCAGGTGGGCCTGGCTCTCATCAGGCAACCACCATCATAGGCACTGAGAATTTGAAGTGTAAGCATTCACTGTTGATAGTGCCCATGCTCACTCACTCGCTCAGCTGTTTTCTGAATATATGTCCAAATATGATAAATAAGGAGGGTTAAGTTCAGAGACTTGTGATGATGCCATCAACAGTGTGGTTTCTGAACAGTGGGTTGAGGGGTGTTAGTCACAGCTGGCTGTACTCACCAGCAGTATCTGGTGTCTTTGCCTTCCACAGTGTGTGAGAATTAGTAAAATGTTGCAAATAAGGAGCTGATTGCCTGCTAGCCAAGGCACTGAGTGCTGTGTCATACTCCTTGAATAGTAGCTGATCCTTGGCATGTGCCTACTCTCATGAAACTTAGCAATGATCAACTGCTTAGGGAGGCCGAACAGGCAATGAGAGAGGCAGAATTAATAGGTGTCTTCCCACCAATGCTTAAAAAGTTACCTGAAGTTTTGGAATTGTTTGGACATCTGCTTCCAGCATTAAAGTGTGTTGTTAGGTCTCGCTTTGCTTTGACGTTGTACTATGGACCCACTTGGCCTGTACTTAGTGCAGAGCTGATCTTTGTGCTCTGCCAGGCAGGAATAATCCCAGAATAATCCTTGCTGCAAATGTTCCAGCTGTGAGACTCGGTGATGCTTGTGTTGTGTTCACACCGCGGGTTTGCCTGCACTACAGGAGCAGCGTGGCCCAGCACGAATGTTCCTGCTTATACACTCCAGACCTGGAAACCAGCTGGCGAGACCATTCCAGGGTATCTGTCAGTGGCTACTCTCAAGACCATGGTCTTCAGCCTGCTTGAGAACAATCTCTGGCAATGACTCTGGAGAGGCCTCGCCAGCATACGGGTAGGTTTGAAGTGGGTCGGTGAGGTCCCTGGGCACATCTGTGCTGGGACACACTGCTGCCCTGGTGTGGACCTAGATTGGGAGCTGGGATAGTGGGGCTCATGGCAGCATGGTAGAGTGGTGGTATAAAACCTAAGTGTTCAGCCAATTCCTGTCTTGATGCTGCCTCTGGCAGCTACCTCTGTGGCCCACTGAAGCAACATATACCTCGGGTCGGGACTGTGCTGTAAGTGTGGGAAAGCCGAGGGCTTAAGTACAGTTCTAGTTCTGGGGAAGGGAAGTGAGCTGGTGGGGCAGGGCAGTTAAAGCTGGAGTTGGCTTCTCAGTCTTCTGCTGTTTTGCGCCAGGTTGGTAGCAGCATCCATGGTGAGTGATGAAATGAAGGGTGCCAGTCGCCTCTGACCCTTGCACTGAGAAGGTGCCTGTTCAGGGAGTTGGGAATTTGGGCCGAATACTACTTAGCAGGGCATTTTCCTCTTGAAGCCAGTCACAATAGTTGGCCCTTGCGCAGCCCACGTGGGGTAGGTGGCTTCTGGCCCTCCCTGTTCTCCAGTCAGGAAAGTGCAGTTGGAGAAACAGACTTAGACAAGGTTAGAGAGGGAGTCATGGAGCTGGGAGCCCTTGAATGCCCCAGTCTTATTTCTCTGGTAAGCCTCTAGTCCAGTGATTCTCAACCTGGGTGAGGGGGCATCCTGAGATGCCAGATCCTTTCAAGGGTATTGTGCAGTACGAGATGAGTACAGGCCTGGCCATTTACCCCTCTTCTTGCAGAGGGGCTGGGGAAGTAAACACTGTAATAAATAAGCTAATTTTAGAAATTGCCATTGGCAGTCCCTAATGGGTGAGGATGATTGTCTCCCATGCTTGCCTTTATCTGTGGGTCCAAAGACAGCTGACCAGGCCAATCCAGAATCGACAGGTTCTTCTGCAACTCAAGCACATGTTTCTGTGTAGGGTGGATAGCATCTGGATTCCTGATTTGGTCCACGACATGCTGTTTCTACCACTCCCACTTCTGTCTCCTGTTGTCATTGTGAGGTTTCCAAGTACTAAGATCCTTGCAACAAGCTCTTCCTCCATTTGGGATGGTCCCAGGCGATTAGTTTCTCACGAGTTGATGTGGAAGTTGCATTTTTTCAAGTTGGTCTTGAAGATGTCCTTGAAGCCCTTTCTCTGCCCTCCTCTTGAGCATTTGCCTTGGCTGAGCTGGGAGACTAAACAAGCTAGTTTTAGAAATAGGGTGCTGTTCAATTCACAGAAGTTATGGAGGGGTGCCCTGAGTCTCTAAAAAGGTTGAGAACCACAGCTCTAGTCTCGCTGGGGATTCCTAGGACCTAGCTGGCTAAGGAGACTGAACAACTCTTGCTTCCCTTAGGCACTAATTATTTTCCCTCCTGGCAGGATGAGGAGGAGTCATTGAATGAAGTGGGCTATGATGACATTGGAGGCTGCAGGAAGCAGCTAGCTCAGATCAAGGAGATGGTAGAGCTCCCTCTCAGACACCCTGCTCTCTTCAAGGCCATTGGTGTGAAGGTAAATATGTTGCTAGTGCTCTGCATGTCTGGTGACTCGTTTCGTGCTGCCAGTCTCTTCTTTGGTCCTGCCAGTAGGCTCTGAGTGGGTAGCCTGTGACCTTTCTTGCTGCTCTGCAGGACCCTAGGATTTCTAACACAATAACAAGCTGGAAACTGTAGCCTGTGGCCTAGTGCTTGTCCCTCTGTGGACTAGTTGGAAGGGCAGTGTTTTGCTTTGGAGAGCCCAGCTAATTAGTGGGCAGCCTTTTGTTTCTGTGCAGCTTTAACATCTTTCCAGCCCTAGTTTTGAAGGATTTTAGGAGTGCTGATGACAGCCCATTACTGTTGCATGAGCTTGCATCAGAGCTCTGAAGCATTCTCCACATACCCTTCAGGTTCCAAGTTTAAAATTAGCTTACTAACGCAGCCCCTTCTTGCCCTCAGCCTCCCCGTGGGATACTGCTGTATGGTCCCCCTGGCACTGGTAAAACCCTGATTGCTCGTGCAGTGGCCAATGAAACTGGAGCTTTCTTCTTCCTGATCAATGGTAAGTAAATGGCAGGAATGTCTTCTGCCCAAAAACTCCTTTATGCCAATCACAGGAAACATTCGTTTGGCTCTGGGTAACAGGAAGCATTGAAGCTGCTTTTGAAGTGCCCTCAGCAGGGTAGATCCGCCTCAACTGAAGTGTTTTCTTACCTGTTTCAGACATGTCTCCTGAGATTTCCAGCTGAGAAGCCTCCAGAGTGTCAGTTTAGAGTGATCTAAAATCTTGTGGATAAGAATTGTAAGGTGGTTTGGATTGAGGGCACCCAACTCTCCATCCATGAGTCCAGTTTTTTCCGTCTGCCTGAGGGTGTTGATAGCGAGTGTGGGTGGGTTGGGGCTCAAACACCCAGCTCTGGAACATGTCTGGAGGGGGTCCTAGCTTCTGCTAGTTGTGGCATTCAGGAGGTGTTCATAAGTGACTGTCTGGCTGTTCTCCGAGTTTGTTCTTGATGCAGGGAGTTGTTCTTGCTTCAATCAACTTCCACGAGGAGGCGCTTTCCCCAGAGCTGTAATTAGAGCTTCATGCACTAATGAAAGGGGCAAAACTTCTAATTAAGCCCCTTAACGTGATCACCAAAGGCCCATATCTGTATGGGCTGTGGTGCATGGTTTATATCCAGCAATGTCCTGGTAATAGTCAGATCTTTCTCTTTGCTCAGTCTCCTCTTCCTTGGGCTTAAGACTGTAGCTTTTTCACAGATCTCAGATTACTTCAAATAGTCTTGAGAGTGAGAGCAGGAGAAGGTGCCATGCTGTATAAGGGGCAATGTGGGGAAAACAGCCCTAGTCTGACTCTTCACTTCACTTTTTTTTTTTAAGGGCCAGAATATTTAAACATTAAAATCCTTTGGGTATATGTGATAAACCTACCCAGTCTAGGTGCTGAGGGGATATCTGGGCACAGCACCAGCCCTTTCTCTAGAGCAGTGATTCTCAACCAAGCTGCCATGGCACTCTAGGGTGCCTTAGGTCTTTTTGGGGTGTCGCATGGTGTTAGCACCATTAGGTTTGCAAACAAGATTCACAAGATAAACCCAGAGCTTTCTGTTTGAAATCCATAGTTGTGATCTTTCTGACTTCTTTGCAGCAGAAAGGCTACTCTGTTGTGTTTCTGCAGTCAAAAAAGAGTGAAAGCTAAGGGCTGGCATTTTCCAAGGGGGTGCCTAGAGCAGCATTTTTCAACCCGTGAGTTGTGACCCAAAAGCAAGTCACAAGAATATACAAAAGAGTCATGAACAAACTTTAAAAATGGATCCTCTTTTAAAGCAGAAAACATGAGAAACTGGGTTTTTCCTTGCAGGCTGGCAGAGTTCCAGCCTGCAAAGGGCTGCTTCGGGCCCCCCGTACCCCACATCCACTCCCTGCCCTGCATATTGGGGGCTGGGGGGGCAGCAGGTCAGGAGTGAGGGGCACTGGTAGGGCCAGGGGGCTGTTTTCTACTTGAACTATTTGCTGGGTCGGGACTGGCCATTGATGTTTACAAATGGGTCGTGGGACCAAAAAGGTCTAGAGTCTGTCTAGGTTGAGAACCACTGCCCTAGAGGCATGTTGCTGCTGTTCTGTCCTTTTTAGTGGGTGGTTTTGTGAGTCCCAAACATGGAACAAGGTGCTGCTATAGGATAGGAGGGTACATTGAGAGAGCAGTAGAAGTGAGGCACGCTTGGCACCTGCCTGCATGCTGCATCTGTCTCCAGTCACGACTGACAGTTCCTTTGTTTTAACCAGGAAATTCTGGCCATGTCTGAAGAATATTCTGTCTTGGGGATCCATTGCAGCCCCGCTGTCATGGTAGAACCCAGACGGCGAGTCTGTAACACTTTCCACTGTTGCAGGAGATCTTGTCTCTTTCCCTCCCCTTCTCAGGGGAACAATAGCCTTCTGGGACTCAGGTGTTTACAAGAGGGCTGTCCTAGTTGAAGTCTGCTCGGTGTACAAAGGAAGATGCGGTTTAGAAACTCATTTGTTTTAGGAGCCTAAAGAAAAGAAACCTGACCTTTGTTGTGCAAACCATGTAGTCAGAAAGCACCTGTGTTTGATTCCTCTTCTTCTCCCATCAATTTCTTGACCTTGTAGTTTTATGTCTAGAGAAGTAAGTAGCCATGTTAGTCTGCAGTCAGGCAGAAGGCAAGGTAGATTTGCACCTTATAAGTTAACTGAATCAGAAGTGCGTAAACTTTTGTGAGCAACAACTCACTTTGTCAGATGCTAAGAGTGGAGCAGGCTATCACGAGCTGTTGCCTTGAAGGTGTAGGCATCTCTGATTCAGTTCATTCATAAGGTGCAAATCTACCCTGCCTTCTGCCTTGTAGTTTGGTCACTTTTCTTCTAATCATTGCCATCACAGGGAGCCCAAAAGAGGGGAGAGGGTGACATCGAGGAGAAAGGAAAGTTAGTATCTCTTATTCAAATAGAGCGTAGTTAGCTGGTTTGGGATTTTCCTGGCTGACGGCTGAAAGCAGTGTCACTTTCTTAGATATGTTGCTGCAGATTCAGGGAGAAATCCTGGTCTTCATCTCCAATTTGTTTTAAAAAAAATTGCAGAATCCTTGCAGACGAGTCTTGGCCTTTTCTCAGTGGAATGAATGATCTGGTTGTATGTCCCGGTGGCTAGTTGTCTCCTATCCCAAGTGACATCATCTTGCTTCTCTATTGCAGGTCCTGAGATTATGAGCAAGCTGGCTGGAGAGTCGGAGAGTAATCTGAGGAAAGCCTTTGAAGAAGCTGAAAAGAATGCTCCTGCCATCATCTTCATTGACGAACTGGATGCCATTGCTCCAAAGAGAGAGAAGGTAAATGAGGAGTCCCGTTTCTGCAGTGCCTGGCTAATGACAGCTGGACTGACACTTGGTATCTGAATGCGGTATAAATGCAACACCCTAACCTCCTGCTTGGGTTTCAGTCAGAGTGAGGAAGAATCACAGACTTGGATGGGCACACAAGATTAGGCTTCCTAGGAGCGTGAGGATTTTGCTAACATCTGGTCTAGGGCAGCTGCTACACAGGATGGTGTTACAGGATGGTGTTGCAGGATCATTTGTGTCTGGTCTCTTATAATTGCTGTTTGCTCTTTTTCTTGGTAGACACATGGAGAGGTGGAACGCCGCATAGTGTCTCAGCTGCTGACTCTGATGGATGGCCTGAAGCAGAGAGCACATGTGATTGTTATGGCAGCAACCAACAGACCTAACAGCATTGACCCAGCCCTCAGGCGATTTGGTAACTGGCCTTGCACCCTTTTGTTGTCCATTGCTTTGTTACAGCTTGTTGTTTGCACATTCTCTTGTTGGGAGCATGAAATGATTGATCAGCAGCTCAAATGCCAGATGCTGTTGTGGGTGTGATTTACCAGCTTGCTCACACACCTGTTCAGTGCCTCACTTCAAACTCAGCTGCTTTCTTTCAGCATTTCATAGTGTAATCTCTGCTGGAAGGTTATAAATGTAGGAGGTTGCCAAATGCCTTAATGACAGCAAATCCCATGCTAGGGCCTGGCCTCTGTTTTGTGAGCCCGTCTTCCCTGACTGTTTACTTCCAAACAGTATTAGCCAGAAACCCTGAGGATGCTTGATACACCACTGTGGCTGGGCAGTAACTTAAGGATGGATCCTTAATTTAGAATCATAGAACACAGAAAAGGAGGGTTGAAGGGAGCTCAGGAGGTCACATCTAGTCCAATCCCCTGCTCAAAGCAGGACCAGCCCCAACTAGAGCAGTAGCCTTCAAATTACCCTGTCTTAAAATGAAATGCTGGGACATGGCTGAGGAATTTCAGGCCTGGTTTCAGCACCTGGTGCCAAAAATAAATGTCCACTTAGGAGGAGCAGCTTGTACAGATCTGCATTGCAGACTGCTGGAACTTGAATGGGCCAATGGCCAGTTAAATGCATAACTAGCCTGCTGAGCAAGCAGTTCTGATGGTTGGTTGGGATTGGGGCCTACATTTGCCCTAATTGTTACTGCAGCGGTACCAGTCAAATCAAGAGCCCTTTTTTGCCAGGCTGTGTAACATTAAGCGTGCACAGCTGTGATACCCCATGAATGGCACTCTGGAGAGTTCTGAGAGACTTCAGTCTGCTTCTGAGTACGTATGTGTTTCCTGCCTGTGATGTGTATACACAGGTTGCAGTAAAAGAACTGGGTAAGGGGAAGACTTACCTTCACCTACATATAAGTTGGGCTGTTGGACTGCAGAGGACTGTTGCTAGGTTTCATAATTCCCCTTGTTCTGTTGTCTTCTGTCTAATTAGACCCATATTCTCACTTCCCCTGACTGGCTGAGTCCCTCCTTCTCAAATTGCCAGGATTCTCTGTAGCATCCCTTACTGTAGGTATCCAAGTGCTGGGTTTCTTGGAAGAGGTGTCTGGCCCTGGCCTGCTCTTCAGTGGGGCTGGGGACAGAGGAAGGCAGGAACTGGTACTTGCCTGGTTCCAGAGATGTCAGTGTGCACGTTGTGCTCCCCAGGTCGTTTTGACAGAGAGGTAGATATCGGTATTCCTGATGCCACGGGACGCCTGGAAATCCTGCAGATTCACACAAAGAACATGAAGCTGGCTGATGACGTGGATTTGGAGCAGGTTAGTAACATGTTTCCTAGAAACGTATCTGTGCGAGCACAGGCAGATACTCAGTAGCCTGTGGATGAGCAACAGATGAGCTGTAGCAGTTATGACTGTCACACACCAGTATTTGGCAGGGCAGGAAGGGGTATGTGGGGAATCTTTGGTCACTAGCAGTAGTGGTATGGTTAAGAGCCACTGTGAATGTGGGTGAGAGGGGGGCCATGCCAGAATTGTATGAAATGAATCTGCAGTCACCTGATTCCAGGAACATCTTGACACTAACCTTGGGTTTTACCATTTTGGCTGTCCCATAAGATGCCAAGAATCAGAAGGGCCACATCAGATGGAGCGATCTGAATGTTTGGATGGGGCTGGTGTTTGTGGGAAG
The DNA here is from genome assembly GCF_001723895.1 of Crocodylus porosus. NCBI lineage: Eukaryota > Metazoa > Chordata > Crocodylia > Crocodylidae > Crocodylus > Crocodylus porosus. Next base: position 21,641,458 of record NW_017728909.1, on the reverse strand, counting down.
CGCACTGGCTATTCTACCAGTCCAGGGAACAAATCATTCCAGTCTTCAAAGCTGTAATTTTAGAACTCGTATTTACCAGTTCTAGATTTCTTTTCTGCCTCTTCTGTCAGAGCCACTCTCTCTTCTGAACAGGGTGATACAGGCTCATCTCATTGACAAGAGAGCAGCAAAGTTCCTGTCCTGTCCTGCCTGTTCTATGGCATTTCCTACTGATTGCATTGATGGCTAGAAGATGAGCACAAACTGCCATTGTGAAGGGTTCCCTTTTAGATTTCTGTGAGTCACGCCTGATGCTTGGCTTTCAGGTGGCCAACGAGACCCACGGCCACGTTGGTGCTGACTTGGCTGCTCTCTGCTCAGAAGCTGCTCTTCAGGCCATCAGGAAGAAGATGGATCTCATAGACTTGGAAGATGAAACCATTGATGCTGAAGTGATGAACTCCTTGGCTGTCACCATGGATGACTTCAGGGTAATGCAGAGATGCTCAGTTTTCCTTCTTGAAAAATCTGTGTCTGCCCATTTCTTGCTTGGAGCCAGCGAAATGCAGTGTGCTAGAATTCACGCAACCCTCTTTTTGTCTCTGCTAGTGGGCTCTGAGCCAGAGCAACCCCTCAGCTCTGCGGGAGACAGTAGTCGAAGTGCCCCAAGTTACCTGGGAGGATATTGGTGGCCTAGAGGATGTCAAGAGAGAACTCCAGGAGCTCGTACAGGTAAGGTGGTGAGGAGCATGTGTGAGAGAGAGACCAGGTCCTTGTTTTAGTTGCTCGTTTAAAGGTTCTACAAAGATCCCTATATCAGCTGTGTAGGAAGAAAGTTACCTATAAATAACAATAAACGAAACAGGCTTGGATAGCCCACTAGCTTAGCAGCTCCATCAGGCTAGTGTGGTTAAGACCCACCAGTTTCTGTAGCCGGTGATGCAGAAAAGTGTGCCTAGCACCATGTGTGGCTGCCTCACTGTTCCCAGTCTGCATGACCAAGTACCTGGTCACAGCTGGGGATGGGCTGTGGCACACGTCCTGAGGTGAGGCTTGAACCCTTGCCCCTGTAGTTCTAGTGAGCTGTTTTAACTGGTTTTCTGCTGTGCTTCTAGCTTCCTAAAAATAGCTCCTGACTAAAGATCAATCCCACAGGCCACTTTCCCACCACAGGTTTTCATCTGTTATTGACTCAACTTCCTGCTGTTTCCTGTCCATGTAACAGTTGAGCCTGTGCAGAGCTGGTTGACTCAACTGGTGCTTCTCTGTAGGTGTTGTGGGTGCTAGTAGGGACAGAGATGTTGGTCTGAGGGAGTCACTGGGGTTCTTGCTGTGTTCTCTGATGTGGACATGAGTGCAGAATCTCAGTGTAGGCACAGCCTTTACATCCCAAGTGCCTGTTCCCAGCTGTTGGACTGGCAGGGCATGTGAAGTAGTCAGGAGCTTTGTATCTGTGTGTGCAGAGCAGGCAGGTGAGTCACCAAGAATTTTCCAGCATCTCGTGAAAAATATTGTCCCTGACGTTTGTGCCAGTCCCAAGGTGCCAAAGTCAGGATCTCCCGCATGCCACTGCCTTCAGTTGCAGGGTGCCGTAATTGAGGCTGATGCTGAGGAAACGTCACTGTCCTCTTGTTAAAAGCACCTGACATCTCTTGCCTGTGCTTCTCTGGCTTTACCATATTCTACCTTTGGTTGCGTTTGAAGTGAGACAGAGCCATCTGCTCTTGCAGGCAGATATTCCCAGTTCAGGCACTTTGGCCGTCTCAGAGTAGATAGCCAGGGTGGAGTGCACTTTCCCTCTTAAATTTTTAGGCAGACTTGCAGCCCAAGAGCAGGCTGTGGTACGCAAGAAGCTTGCCCTGCTTTCTACCCAGGCAGTGCATATGTGAGACGTTTCCAGGGTTCTTCAGGGCCCAGGTGATGCTTCACCTTCCTGAGACATTGGCTTGAAAACTCTAAAGGAAACCAGCTTTTAGACTCCCAGCCAGCAGGGTCCAGGGCAGGATCTGGCTTGACTTGTTACACAGCCAGGACTCACCTGAGTTTTCTCCCTCCTTTAGTACCCTGTGGAGCACCCAGACAAATTCCTCAAATTCGGCATGACTCCCTCCAAAGGGGTCCTGTTCTATGGGCCCCCTGGCTGTGGTAAGACGCTGCTGGCTAAAGCCATTGCCAATGAATGCCAGGCAAACTTCATCTCCATCAAGGGGCCGGAGCTGCTCACCATGTGGTTTGGTGAATCCGAGGCAAACGTGCGTGAGATCTTTGACAAGGTAAGTGGCTTTGCTGTTGACCCTGTGTGTCCTCCCCAGAGTATCGCCCAGCCTGTGGCTCCAGGGTAGGCTGACTGTTGTCACGCAGCCTGGTGTAAACAGGAGCTGTTATCCTGACATTAGAGAATGGGCCAGCTTTCCTGTAGTAAGAGTCCGTCTCTACCTGGTTTGCTTCTGACCCTACCAGAGCCTGTGCCTATTGCGCGATAGATGTTCAGATGTAGTGATGTGGAATAAGGACCCAGTGCTGTGGAAGGCTCTCCCAGTCCCCCACAGCTCTGTCATGAGGTGTATCCTGTTAGCCACTAATTCGTGTAAGGTCCCACAGCAGCTCTGCACCATTGTTAGGCCTAGCAGCACTCCAGTGTGCCTGGCACGCACAAACAAATGTTCTTTATGGTTAGGGGCTGTTTAGTATGGTTCTGGCACTTGCAGTGGGAGGCGCTGAGGGACCATGTGCATTTGCCTTTCCAGGCCCGCCAAGCAGCTCCCTGTGTGCTCTTCTTCGATGAGCTGGACTCCATTGCAAAGGCCCGAGGTGGGAACATTGGGGATGGTGGTGGCGCTGCAGACCGTGTCATTAATCAGATCCTTACCGAAATGGATGGCATGTCCACCAAGAAGAACGTATTCATCATTGGTGCCACCAACAGGCCAGACATCATCGATCCAGCCATCCTGCGTCCTGGCCGTCTGGATCAGCTCATCTACATCCCCCTGCCTGATGAGAAGTCCCGGGTTGCTATCCTTAAAGCCAACCTGAGGAAGTCACCTGTTGCCAAGGCAAGTTCCGAGCTCTGTGCTAGACGTTCTCTTGTTGATTCCTGGAGGAAGCACACTCAGCAAGGGTGAGGGGAGAGGGAAACTGGAGGTGGGGAGGTAGTTTTAATTTGACTCCTTGGGATGAGCTGCACATCATTAAAGGACTGATTGTTCCTAACCCATCACTGAAGAGCC
>NW_017728909.1:21636140-21637424 GCF_001723895.1 Crocodylus porosus | reverse complement strand
CTGGTGCTGCCATCTGAACAGAGCTCTTATGCAGCCTGCCTTTCCCTCCAGAATGGGTGCTGCAGAGGGACTTGTGGCTGCAGATCCAAGTTTTTAGTGGGCATGCAGGGAGGTAGCCAAATGGTAGAGTTTACTTTCCAGCCACAGCCCAATTGTAAGCAGGCAGCTGGCTACCTTCAGGACCTGTGGCAGATCCTTGGTCTTACCAGGGAACATAACATGTGAAGGAGACCTGCCATGTTCTCTGCAGGACGTGGATCTGGAGTTCCTGGCTAAAATGACCAACGGTTTTTCCGGAGCTGACCTGACGGAGATCTGCCAGCGTGCCTGCAAACTGGCCATCCGTGAGTCCATTGAGAGTGAGATCCGGCGGGAGCGTGAGAGGCAGACCAACCCCTCGGCTATGGTGAGTGCAGCTGGCTGAGCCCCTCTGGGGTGGGATGCTGAGCTTGTCTGGGTTTGTGGCGTTCGGGGTAGCAACGTCTCGCTCTGAGCAGCCCATGAGGTCAGCATGGTGCCTTTGTTCTTGCAGCTGTGGGTAGAGTAGGCTTCCCCGATGACCCAGGCAGGATATCTGTGAGGAGAACTGTTCCCTGACTTCCTGGGGGATTTCCTTCTCTGCTGCTACATCCCCTCTCCAGTCCCTCCCTTCCCCTGGATCATAGTGCTGACCTGAGAGGGGTGCTTGGAAGGCTGGTGAGGAAGCATTGCTTGCAACAGGTGCCTGGGCTGGGGGGTGAGCCATGCTTCCATTCTTGCCCTGTTGCAGGAAGTGGAGGAGGATGACCCTGTCCCCGAGATCCGCAGAGACCACTTTGAGGAGGCCATGCGCTTCGCTCGCCGCTCCGTCAGCGACAACGACATCAGGAAATATGAGATGTTTGCACAGACTCTACAGCAGAGCCGTGGCTTCGGCAGCTTCAGGTAAGAGTGAAGGGGCCCAGGGCGTGCAGGCATATAGCTGGGCTCCCAAAGACGGATGCTTCAGACACAGCTGCATGTAGCTATGCTCTTCAGCTGGGCCTGGCTTGGGCAGGGGCATTAGTTGGAGCTGGGCTTGCTTCGAGCAGGGGGTTGGACTAGATGACTTAGTACGGTCCTTTCCAATCCTAATTTTCTATGGTTCAGTGATTCAAGGTCAAGCTGACCTTGACAGGTTGCAACGGTGGGGATGAGAATAGGATGGGGTTTAACACTGATAAGTGCAAGGTGTTACACATGGGGAGGAAGAACCGGCACCACACTTACAGGTTGGGGAACTCCCCTCTTGCCAGCACGGAGACG
>NW_017728909.1:21629802-21635645 GCF_001723895.1 Crocodylus porosus | reverse complement strand
CTAGATGATCTACCTAGGTCCCTTCCGACTCTAGCTACTATGAAACTATGATTCTGTTCTACCTGTCTCCCCTCACCATTGAATCTGGTTACAGTGGTCTTGTTCCCCGTGCTAGGCCCTGCCCTGTTAAACTGTACCCATGGCAGGCTGGGCTGTGTTTTCAGTGGCAGGGGCTGTGCTGGGGGCTTGTTTGGGATAACACTGTTACAGGACTCTGCTCTTGAGGCAGGCAGGATCAGCAGCAGCGCAAGTCTCTCTTGCTTGCTGGCACTGTAATGTTCTGTGGCTCGAAGTCTAGGATTTGGGTAGAGGGTAAGGGCTGTGCTTCTAGGAAAAACCTAAGCAGTCTCTTCTCTTCCTCCCTGGTAGGTTCCCATCCGGTAACCAGGGAGGTGCTGGCCCAAGCCAAGGCACGGGAGGTGGCAGCGGCGGCAATGTGTACAGCGAAGACAACGATGATGACCTCTACGGGTAATGCGCTGTCCTTCGTGGACCAAACCCCAACCAGGCCACGTTGTACAGGGAAATCCACCGTTCAATGGACTCTCGGCTTCTTCATTCCTCAGTCAGAACAGTAGCTGCGGTCAGACGTTGCACAGGGGAGGTGCGTGTTGCGAGCAGGATGCGATGCAAACCAGTGTTGGTTTGGGAGGCAGGCAGTGAATTAATGAGGAGGGGAACTGACTTAATTTCTGAGAAATTTCTGTTCTAGTGTACGTGGCAGAATCAGCAGCTTTAGCAATGGGTACAACGCTAGCCTGTATAAACCCACAAAAAGAATAAAAAAAGAATAAAAATCCCAGAAAATTCTCCCCCGCCCCAGCCACTTCCTTTGTGTGGCGTTGTCCCAGCCCAGCCCAGCCCACTCGAGCACTGGCAAACCCCTGTGACACACTAGCTGGGCTGGGCAGGGGAGAACTGTCTGTCTCTGCTTCCCTGGGGAGGAGCTGGTCATTTTTATCGTATCTCATTTGTCTTGTCTGAACAGGGACTAACCTGCACCCAGCTGTGCTAGCCCAGCCCCCTTGGTACCTTGGCAGTGGAAGCCTAGACAGTCTGCTTCCAGCAGTGGTAGGCACTGTGCGCTCATTCTCCAGTTCTGGCTAAGGGGCTTCATGTTCCTTAGCTCTTTGAATACTTCTCTGTGTGGTGGCTCATGTCCCCTCTGCCTACTGCTGAGCCCTCGGCCTGCTTGAGAGGTGAGTCTCTTTGGCACCAGGCACGTAGCTTTGACTCCTGCTGTGGGGTTTGGTAAGCCTGGGCCAAGCTGTCTGGGCATTCAGCTGGGCAAGTGCAAGAGGGAAGGGAACAAAGGAGAGAGCCTTCATCTGTCTTCCTTCTGCCACAAAGCAGCAGCTCTGAACCTGCCTGTATCAGGGCAGAGTACAGCTCCTGAGGCAAACCTGGAGTCCAGCCCATCTGCACCTTGGTGGGCGGTGGCACAGCCAGACTAGCAGCATCTCCCTGGTCCTCTTGCCCACCCCAGGGGTAGCTGAGGCCTGGCTATCCTTTCTTTCCCAGTCATCTTCTCAATGTGCTGGCTCCTTCTTCCCTCTCAGAACACTGGCTTTGGGCCACGGGCATGCTGCTAGCTCAGTGTTTGGTGCTGCAAGGGACTCCAGCAAGCCGTGCTGAACAATGGGCCAGCTTATACAGCAGAACCCGGAGGCTGCTAGCTTGTGGGTAAGGAAGGATCGTAGGGAGGCTTAAAATTCCCTGACGTGGAGCAGAAAGGGGTGGGGAGGAATGGAGGGCACAACCACCAAAGCCCAGAAACCTGGGAGATCCCCATAGTAGAGTACAGGCATTGCTACACTTAGATCATCCCTGGCCAGTGGCTGCCCAACTTCTCCTTGAACAGTGATGGAGAAGTCCACACCTTCCCTGGCATCAATCACACTAGAATCATCCAGACGAGCCATTGTTCAGCCTCTTTGCAAAACTACTCTCAACCCTGACACGGCACGAGATGTGACGCCTAGATGTGCCACAGCTAAAGCAGGGGGACCACAGCTACCAATGTCCTGCTGCTGCAGAGGTAGTTTATATACGCTGAAGAGGAGGCCACAACCCCTGCCATAGAGGAAAGCAAACCCCCCACCTCCATTGTTGTAGGTGTTTCAGAAGAGGCTGGACAGGCTTTGATCGGGGATTTCCCAGGCTTCTGGGCTTTGCTGGTGCTACGTGTGCCAGTATGGGGTGCTGCTGCAGCCTAGGCTGGGGATGGGACTGGGCTATGCCAGTGTTCCTGCTTGGACTCAACTGTGCAGGGTCCTAGCTAGAGGGTTTTGCCCCTCTGCTAAGAGTTGGACACACTGCATTGGGTTCAGGGAGGAATTTCCCCTCCTGCTCACAGTGGTAGGCACTGGGGGAGGATTTTGCCTTCCTCTGTAGTGGGGGCATGGCCTCTGCCTGGGGTCTCTCGAGTGCAGCAGGAGAATACTGACAGCCTTATCCCTGGTTTACCTGGGGCAGGAGCGAGTGCTGTGTCTTGCAGCTCTGTGACGGGTTGAACGTAATTTTAGTGACGGATCAGGAAATGGATTTGTGTGGGATGGTTTGCACAGGGCTGGTCCTGCCTGGAGCAGGAGGTTGGACTAGATGGGATCTCCCTGTCAGCCTGACTGATTCAGCTAGGTATAGTCAGGAGCTGGGGGCTGGTGCTTCCCTGTGCACTGGTGGCCAACACCATGGGCGACTGTCCATAACTGGAAACAGCAACCATGGCCACTGAGTAGCTTGTATAGGGAGAAGGTAGCCAGCCGTGGAGGGTTAAATTAGGCTTGCTCTGCATTGGCATCCATAATGGTACCACGGTTCTTCTGGGGAATGCACCTGCTCTCTGCGCTTCTGGCTCCTCCCGTGGTGCTGACTCTGGGGGAGGTTGGAGCCCTGCAGGGGAACGGCACAGCTGGGCCGCGTTCCTGCAGCCAGACCACGCCAGGCGGCGGGGGAGAGGTGAGAACAGCTGATAGGCACGGGCATCACTGAGGCCTCAGCTGCTGTGGCGCTGCGTGGGTGTAACAAGGAGTGACGCGGTGCAGCAGAGGGAGCACGCTTCACTCAGCCACTGCGTGGGCTGGCACAGAGACGGCTGTGGCATGGAGCAGATCCCCGGAGGGGAGGCAGCCTAGATCAGAGTGGGCGAAGACCGGGCCAATCCTGCCAGTGGCCAGGCTTCACTGCAGCCTACCCCCTGGCTCTGCAGGAGCACTCTCTCCTGAGTGCAGCCAGCTTGTTGCCAGCCTGGGCTGGCATCAACATCCTCTTGCCCTTTGCTGCGCTCACCCCCTCACCCCTTGAGGGTCGTGGTGGAAAACAGGCACGGGGTGAGAGGCATTAAACCTGGGCTAACCCCATCAGGGGCATAAGCTCTGGGTGGGACCAGGCCCTGGGGCCTCTTGCCCTTTTATCACAGGGCCCCTGTGCCCAGCTGGCCAAGCAGCAGTCCCCACTTCAGCTCTGCAGCCTCTGGCCCCAGCATGAGGGCTTGGAGCCAGGGCTAGCGCAGCACTGGGATGTTTGTAACTCTTGCCAGACTCAGGAAGGAGCCTGTTTGTGTCAGGGGAACTGACTATTTAAAGTGTCACCAGGCCTGCAGCAGGGCCCTGCTATGGGGCTAGTTCAGGTGTGAGAAGTGAAGACCTGGCTCAGCAAAAGCAGGGTTAAAGTCCCAGTGTGCCATGCTTGCTGGCCCAGCTCCGGCAAGACCCAAACTCCTTCCTTCCCCCGCCTTTCTGAGGTGGGATGTCCTCCCACAGGTGCCCGATCCCTCCATCCTTCTGCAGCTGGTCTTCCCCTTGGCTGCTTGCAGCACTCCCGGCGGGTTCCTGGCCTCGTTCTCCAGCCCCCAGCAGGCTGTCTCCATGGCTCGTGCAGGCATCCCTCGCTCCTCTTCTTCCCACCTCCTCTGCTCCGGCCCACGTGAACCTCATTTCTGCGTCTTGTGGCCAGCTGCAACCCCTCTTCCTTAGCCCCTCGTCCTTTGAGCTAGGCAGGGTGAACAGGCTCTACCAAGCCCTGAAGGTGACTGACTGCCTCCTTAGGGCTGTTACCCCCCCCAGGCCTTCCCCCCTGAGCTGAGATAGCGAAGCCTGCATTGGACCCCAGCTCACATGCAACCCGTGGATTCCTTCCCGTAATGTCAATGGGGCTTGCTGCCTGGCCCAGACCTTAAACGAGGCCAAGAGCACATAGAAACCCTAGAGCTGGGTGACTGGCAGGGACCTGAGGCAGGATCAGCTCTGTCTCAGCCAGCCCAGACACTTCCGGTGTCCAGCCTTTGAGCAGCATGATACATCACCCTGACACAGCCCCAGGCATCACCCCTGACCCTGCTGCAAGGAAGGCAGGAGGGCTGCAGCTGCCAACATCCTGCTGCTGCAAAGGGGGTTCATAGATGCTCCAGAGCCCAGGCAGAGGCCGTGCCCCTGCTGCAGAGGAAGGCAAACCCCCCCAGTCCAGACCAGACTGAGCAGGGACAAAATTCATAGATTCACAGATTCATAGACATTAGGGCTGGAAGGGACCTCGGGAGAGCATCTAGTCCAGCCCCCTGCCCAAAGGGCAGGCAGTCAGCTGGGGTCATAGGATCCCAGCAAGATAAGCATCCCTTCCTGCCCCTTGTGCAGCATCAGTCCGAGCCTGAGTACAGGGGCAAGACCCTCCAGCCAAGAACTGGTGGGGTTGGTGCCAGCAGGAGCATTGGCACAGCCCAGTCCCTGTCCCCAGCCTGGGCTGCAACACCCAGCACCCCTGAGGACCCCCCTGACGCATGGAGCAGAAGGAGTGTAGCTCGGGGCTGCAGAGCAGCAGCCTGGGGCAGCCTGTTTTGGGAAGGGGACAACTCCCCACTGCTAGGCTGAAGCCCACTTTTGGGGCTGGGTTCCTGCCTCCCCTAGTGTGGGCTGGATGCCTCCCCTATCTGCCTTCTGCACCAATCTTGGTTCCCCTTCGTTTCCTGAGGCTCATCTGGGCACAGGCCCCTCTGGTTCAAGCTGGTCAGGTCCAGCTGCAGGAAAAGCAGCACTGAATTAGCCACAAGTCCAGCCAGGGTGCTGGGAAGAGCTGGGGCCACACAGCCCTGCCCATGGAGCTCACCAGCCCTGGAGGTGCTGGGGCCGGGGCCAGGCCCAGCCACGTGCAGGGATGCCATGCTCTCCCCACTGAGGTCCAGCTGCTGCACGTGCACATCCCTGCCCACCACTCGGGGACACCTGGGTTCTCTCACCTCCCCTTGCAGCAGGGGCTGGCTGCTTGCATGTTCCCAGCCAAGGGGTGGGAGCACCACCCCCACCGCCACTCCAGTAGCTGCTAAGAGGCTTCATTTGTACCCAGAGGGTCCCAGTGTGGGGGAGAAGAGGTTCCCCAAGGAGCCACACATGCCCCCTACCCCAAGCAGGGGCACTTGGGTGACAGCGCAGCAAGCGGCCCTTGGCTCATGTGTCCGGCTGCTCCACAGCAGGCAAAACACCAGATGGACTGAGGGGAAACTGAGGCACTGAGGAGTTAGCCTGATGGCATGGGGACTGCATTGCCCACCTGGTAACAATGGGGCTCCCCCAGTGCTCTGAGCTGCATCCCAGGACTAGGCAGCGCTTTGCAGCCTGGAGCACTGAGACTTGGGGCCCCGACCCAGGGTGGCACAGCACCCACTCCTCAACTCCTCTTCCCCCCCTCCCAACCCCTCAGCAAGAGGGGGCTCTGTGCCCCCCAGGCTGCAGTGACCCCCTAGCCAGCTGCAGCCTGGGGGCTTGGGGCTGAGCCCTCAGGCCAGCGCAGTGGCGGTGAGGGACCATCGGAGCGCCCGCAGCAGCAGGCGGGTGTTGAGGAGGGTGGAGGGC
>NW_017728909.1:21627522-21629791 GCF_001723895.1 Crocodylus porosus | reverse complement strand
TGACTTCCTGCCCTTTGGGCAGGGGGCTGGACTCGATCTCCCGAGGTCCCTTCCAGCCCTGATGTCTATGAAATCTATGAAATCCTTGTTAGACTCGAGCCCCCCTCGGGAAGTGCCAGCTCTTAGCTTTCCTGCGTTCTTTGAGCACAAGAAAAATATAGAGCAGATTTTCCTGTGGAACTAAGGGTCCGAGAAGGATCTCAGGAAGAGCTGGCCTTGCCAACCATTGAATGACCCAAATAGAAAGGTGAAACGCAGACACGCTCAGGAGCAAAGAGGCTGCTCCAAAGGGACCAACAACAGCAGCCACTGGCTGGGAAGTAAAAAGCAAGCAAAGACTCCAGCTCAAGAAGAAAGCAGCAGGAGCACAGATGAAGCAGGCAGGCAAGGACCTGCACACGGAGGGCTGCGGACCTGGGCATCAACAGAGAATTCAGCATGAGACTTAAGCGCTGCCCTGCCCTGTTCAGACCTAGGTCCATCGTGCCCAGTCTCCAGCAGAGGCTGGACAGGGAGCGAGCTGGATCCGAGCAGGGTTTTCCCCTGCTCCCCTTTCCTTTGCAGCCTCCAGCACTTGGGGTCTAGGAAGCTCCGAGACCATAAATGCCTTCAGCCATAAATGCCAAGGCTATGAGACTTGATCTTCATAGCTCGGGGAGCCTGACTCACGTACTGCGTGGTCCGAGACATGCATCCTTCGGGCTCGTGGCTGAAGCAGGCAGCTGGGGCACTGCCCGGGTGACAGCACACCTCTTCGAGCTCTACCACCGGACATGGATTTGAGCCATTTTCTGTGGCACACCCAGACGCTGGGAGGCTGCTTCCAGGCGTGCAGACTCGAGCAGCCCCAGTACCGACAGCGACGGCAGCCCGGAGGCCAGGGAGGCTCCCACGCCTCCCTACAGCAGCACCTGGCAGAGGTGCCCGTGCTCTGCTCCGCTCCAGGCTGCTCTGGGCTTTCTGCAGGGCTCGGTGCAACTAGCCCCTCTGCTCCACCCCAGCCCGGAGATGGCCCCCGAACTGGCTGAGGGCATCACCCTGGGATTGAGGAAGCTGGAGGTGAATGGGAGGCAGCTTCCTTGAGCTGCCTGGAGCAGAGACAGAGGGAAGGGGTCAGGGCTGCTCTACCTTCCCCAGCGCCTGGAGCTGCAACTGTGACCCAGGCCCCTGCAACTCGCCTGTGCTAGAAGCTCCCCCATCTCCCCCTTGCTCAGGCTGGGGACTGGTCCACGCACCTCCGTGCATGCCAGCATCCTGCAGGGGCCTGCCAGGGGCGAGGGGGTCCAGTGCCTGCTGTGGCGGAGAGCCCGTGGCGCTGCTGTGCATCCCAGCAACCACCCAGCCTTGAAAGAAGGGCATCTGCAAGGGGGAGAGCACGAGATGCAGTGTCAGCACCTGGAGATGGGGGCACAGGAGCTTGGCAAGTGGGGCAGGGGTGTTTCCACTGAAGAGCCAGGCTCAGGCCACCCCCTCGCTGGCTCTGAACTGGCTAGGGCGAGCCCAGGGCCCTGTAATTCAGCCAGGAACCCACCTGGGACACCAGGGCCCAACATCAGCCCAGGGCTGGGAGCAGGGACAGGGGAAAGAGCCAGCCAGCGTGGACGTGAGAGCCCTCTTCCTGGCCTGCAGCCACATCCCAGGAGAGGAGAAGGAGGCACCCTCAGGCCCGGGTCACAGCCAGGCTGGGCAGGGGGGAGCCATGCTGGGGAGAAGGGGAAGTTTTACCCACCTCCTCTTGCCCCCTTTGTCCCTGTCCAGGGAGAGGTGCCCACGGGGTGCAGAGCTCCTGCCCTGGAGACTGGGGGGGCACCTGCAGAGACACCAGGGCTGAGCCCTTTCTCATTGCATGGAGACAGGCAGGACCCAGGACCCTGCTTCCTAGCCTCATGCCTGGGCTGCAGCGGCTCCCGCTCCCCTCCACCCAGCCCTGCAGAGCCCCCTGCCCCTCTTACCTCCACCCAGCACCAGCTCCAGACCACAGCAGCCTCTGGCCCCCCAGCCCCAGGGCTCTTTATAGAGCTCTGGTCCCACAAGGCCCTGCCCACTGCTGTATGCTCCCAGAGCCCCACCCACTCAGGTAGCCCCACCCCACCTGCCCAGGTGGGTCTGTCTGTGCCCCCCCGCTGCAGGGGCGTGCGAGGGGGTGACTGCAATGCAGCCTGGGCCCCTGCCCGCGCACACGTGTTGTGCCTCTCCCTGGAAGGGTGCAGGGATCTGGGCGTACCAGGAGCAGCAAAGGCTTCCAGTGCTGCCCCAGGAGCTCAGCGGT
>NW_017728909.1:21607682-21626410 GCF_001723895.1 Crocodylus porosus | reverse complement strand
TTCCAGCTCCCCAGGTAGATGCCCCTCACCCGGGGCTGATGCCAATCCCGTGGGCAGAGGGAGCAGGTTCCCCTCCCTCAGGACTGCAGCCCGCTCAGGTTACCTAAAGAGACAGGGTGAGGGTGCAGTCTCTCTGCTGGCCTATTTTAATCAAATGGTCACAGGGCAGAGATTTTGGGGAGAAACCAAGGTGGCTTCCTGCCGCAGTCAGCACCCGGGGCGGGGCATGGGGCACACTCTTGCCAGCAACCGGCGCAGGCTGTGGGCACACTCAGGCAGTGCTGGGTCTGGGCCAGCTCTGGGCAGCCCCCGGGGCCTTGGGCACAGGCCTGGGCTGGGGCTCTCCTCCCTGCCTGCAGCCCTTGGCCCTCGGGGCTGTGTTCGATCGAAGAGGGGGCGGAGGATGGAGGGGCACACTGCAGCCTGGGGAGACGCAGTGGAGGGGGGCGGGGGGATCCAGTGGAGATGCTCCCTCCAGCGCCCACCAGGGGGCAGTGGAGCCCCAGGGGAAAAACAGGGCCAGGCAGTGGGGCCACTGGAGGGGGGGGCTGAAGGGCACAGAGGCTTGGGGACAGCCTGGGGGTGAGGAGGGGGGAGTCCCTGCCTGTCATGAGCCCTGGTGGGTGGGGGGCACTGAGTGTGTGGGTGTGCATGCATGTAGGTGCATGCATGTGTGTGCATATTTCCATGCGTGTGCCTGTGTATGTGCATGCATTTATGCATGCACATGCGTGTGCGTGTGTGTGTGTGTGCATATATATAAATAAAAGAAAGAGCTATGTTTTTCACATTCCTGAAGCGTAGCTTTTAAGAACAACGCCACAAAATGTGAGTTGGCCACACAGTACGTGGATGTGCAGGTGTAGCATGTGTACGTGTGTATACTCATGGATGTATACGTGTGTCTGGGCAGTCAGCTTGGGCACACCTCCTCAGCGCGGCTGGGTGCTGGGCCTGTGAACAGGCCTGGCCCATGTCACCTGTGTCCAGACACTGGATATAAGTGCACGCGTGCCCACGCGTGCTAGGTGGCACAGGGTCTGTGATCAGGGTGAATGCCCCCCCTCGCCTCCCCCATGCACTGGCTGCCGGAGCCCTGCAGGCAGGCGCGAGGCATGTGCCAGCTGTGGGGATGAAGCTGCACATCTGGGCCTGGAGCCCTGGGGCAGCAGCAGCGTCACACAGGACGGAGCAGGGAGGGGACATCTCAGCCCCCAACCCCAGGCCTGGCCAGAGCTGACCCCCTCGCCCAGGCTCGTCTGGCTCTCAGCCGCCCGATTGCCAGAAGACCCCTGCCCGAGGCTCTCCCCAGCAGGGCACAGCCCCTGCCAGCCCAGACCCAGCCCCAGACCGGGCGCAGAAGAGCCTCCCCCTCCTACCTGGGCGGGGGCCAGGACACACGGGCATGGAGCAGAGCCAGGCAGCAGGTGTTCACCCCCATCCACCCCCTAAGCCAGCTTCATCCCTGACTTGCCTGCTGCCTGCACGGCTGGGCCCTGACTGCATAGGAGCAGGGCCCCTGGTGCAGCCTCCAGCCCCGCGTCTCCAGGCCAGGTTGCGGGGGGCGCAGGGAGAGCTGCCTGCCCCCAGCACCACCCCGGTCACAGCACAGAACAGCCTGTGCACGGGCTCAGCGTGGAGGGCAGCAAGGAGCCTAGGCTCCTGTGTCTCTTCCCAGCACCTCCTGGCCGTAGGCAAACTGCAGGCATTCAGAGGTGCGCTCAGCTCCCTGCACGCAGAGCCCGGTGCTCCCTGTCTCCGGTGCCAGGGCCTGCTTGCTGTGCACGGAGATCACGGCCTCTCCCCTGGCCGGGGAAGGGTCTCGTGACAGCTCCGGGTAGCCCCATGCCCTGTGCATGCTCCAGCCCCATCCCACTTGGCACACGGCTGATGTCCACCCACCACGCGGACTGCCCCGGCTGGTGCTACGTGCCTGCCCCGGGCACTGGTTATGGTGTCTTTGCTCCGTGGGAAGGCCTGGAGCCGAGGGGCCCCAACGGGCATCGCCCCTGGCGGTCGCAGGGAGCGGGTAAGGAGCTAGCACAGTGATTCTTGACCGAGGAGCCCTTGAGAGCCGTCCAAGGGTGCCGCAGCGCTAGCGCTGCGAGGTGTACAGACACGCTCCACACGATTACCCCAGAGATTTCAAGCAGAAGCCCAGACTCTTATCAGCCCAGTTCCCTCAGCCTCTCCCCGTCCTGTGCCCCAGCTCTTCCGAGAGGCCGTGGGAAATGGGTTTATTGAGTCTGCAGAAGAGAAGACTGAGGGGGCTTGAATATCTGCCTTCACCTCCCTGCAGGGGGGTGCAAAGAGGATGGAGCTGGGCTGTTCTCAGCGGGGGCAGATGGCAGGACAAGGAGCAACGGTCAATTTGCACAAGCAAACGCCGTTCCTTGCCAAAGATCCCGTGCAGGGGCAGGGTGCACGGGCCACAACGCGCAGAGAGACCTCCTGAGCCTAGACTGACATTTTACGGAAGCAGGACCTGCTTTCCCTGGGGCAGGATTGGGCGCGAGGTCTGCATGACATCCAGGTTGAGGGTAGTTTTATGTAGTTTAGACGATGGATGCATCTGAGCTGCTTTGGACAGGGCTGGTCCTGCTAGACGCGACTCTGCAGGTCCCTTCCAGCCCCGCTTCTCGATGAGAGCTCTCCGTTGAGGCCTGTCCCCGAGGCAGGGGATGGAGCACAGACCCTGGCTGGGCCTCGCTCCAGCACGAGGGAGACCCAGACGGGCTTTTTTTTTTTTAAAATACTTTATTTTTCAATACTGACATTACAAAAAAAAATAAAATAAAATAAAAGGAAAGAAATACAAAAACCCCACTATAAAACATTCAAGGTCTCAACGAACCCAAGAAAGACACAGCCGCTCGACCCCGTGCCCCTCACCTGCGCCTTTGAGCTCCTGAGATCATCACTGCTTCTCCACGGGGTGGCTGCAGGCTTCTGTACACACGATAATTGTACATCTATCTGTACACCGCTGCACCGCACGCCGCGCTGCCCCGACCCTCCCCGAGACGCACGCAGGCGCCGGGAGCCATTTAGCCAGGAAGCAAACTCAGCACCAGCCCGGCAGGGTCGTGAAGGAGACCCTCGCTGCAGACCAAGGGGGCACGATTTTGGCAGCGTCTTCGCCCCGCCTCTTCCCCGAGCCTCTTCGGAAGATCAGCTTCCAAACTGTGCCCAAGCGGGGTTGTGCGCGAAGGAGACGCCGGGAGGGGGAGGAATATAAAAACTCCCGGCGGGAATCCAAAGTTTAAAAAAATATGGCATTTAAAACCCAACCTGCTCGGGCAGCTTGCCTGGCACTGCTCCTCCCATCCTAGAACGACAGCCTCGACTTGCCCCTTCTGTAGAAAGGACACACACATGCACACCCCTCTGGCTCCTCCACCTCCCATGCCAGCAGACCCCACGGCTCTGCTTTCACACCCACCCTCGTACTCCACACAGCTCATGCTCCAGCAAACACGACGTCCCTATGGCTGAACTGATCCCTGCAAGAGTCAGGAACAAGCCACTCGAGGAAAGCCACAGCGGGCAGAGAAAACCCTCTGCGAGTCTATACAGAAAAGCAGCAACACAAACTCAACACACCGAGCCACGAGAGCTCACCCCCACAGACCGCTACACCACCCCTTCTGTTCCCTTCATGCATGCACCTTGGCACCCCGCAGCCCGGGATGCCGGTCTAACATGCTCCGAAGTGGATGCTGAGCCGCGACGGCGGTGAGAAGGGTGCGGGGGGGACAGCCGTGACCGACCACTTGGAAGTGCTGCGTTTTCGTACGGCACAGTTCGCCCCCCCGATCTCGGCGCAGCAGAAAGGACTGCAGCAAACGAGATGCTGCGGGCCCACATCCGACAGCAGCTAGGGGTAAGGATGCAGCATCTCTGTCCCACGTGCCTGCGGGACTCCTCCAGTCTCTTGGTCCCGGCGGGGACCCAGCCGCAGCGAGCCTGGCGGCAGAGACACAAGGCAGGCAGGGGCCGGTGGAGTCCTATTTACAGTGCATGAAGCCGCCCGTGCGAGGCAAGCTGATCCCCGGCCAGAACGGCGACGTTTAAGTGTGCAAGATCAAAACCACGGCGTGAAGAACCTCCCTGGGCGCGGCGGCAAAGCTAGACCCCTAGAGAAACAATCGCAGCTGAGAGAACCGGCAAGAGGCAGCCGGGAGCCCGGGCCCCCGCGCCCCGCGCGGCCGGTGCAGACGACAGAGGGCAGGCGAAGGGGGCAGGACCTGGGACAGGAAAGGGGGTTTTGCATGTGCAAGTGCGCTCAGGCACTTGTGCTCCGCGGAAGCCGCGGCACGGGCGAGACGTACTGCTGCCGGGTCCCGGCGCCCCGCGTCTCTAGGAGCACGGGAGGTGCTGTTTGAGGATCTGTCTCGTCTGCGGCGCTATCCTATCCGGGAAGCGGATTTTGAACTCCACGATCAAGTCTCCCCGCTGGGTGGGGGCTTTGGGGAAGGGCAGCCCTTCCCCCCGCAGTCTCTTCACCGTGCTGGGCTTGATGATGTCGTTGCAGGGCAGCGGGATGACCCTCCCGTCGAGCGTGGGGATGTTCACCGTGCAGCCGCACAGCGCCTGGAAGGAGCAAGGACACAGCGATGAGCGCGGCTGAAGGTCCCAGAGCCCATCACTCCTCCTCCTCCCCCCGCAGCAGACCCAGCGGTGCCCCAGCTGGGAAGCTTGTTTCCTCTCTCCAACACTGCGGGGGTTCGTAGACCTGGCCCACGGCAAGCCAGGGTGCCTGGGTGGGCGCAGGGGATGGGGACCTGCTCTCCTCCCTCACCAGCCCATCAGGAGCAGGGCAGGTTTCTCTACAGCCCCATGCAGATGTGGCAGGGAGCTGTGCAGCCCCCACGTGCATCTGAACAAGCCAGGGGTGTGCCTACAGGTGCGAGCTGCAGCACCTCGCACTTCCGCCGGTAAGGTGGGATGCAAGAGCGCTACTCAATGCATGGCATCAGGAAGCATGGCCGAGTCGGCCAGTACCTAGAGGATCTCCAGCCATGGGGCAGAGAGCAATGGGGAAGGTGATGGGGGAGCTCATGGGAAGCGGGTTTAAATCAGTGCTGTGGGAACAGAACTAAGGGCCCCGCGTGCATGGGAACCGCACAGATAGACGCGACCCCAGCCCAGGGCTGCTGCAGGCTGGGACAGACACAGCAGGGCAGAGCTGGCCATGCTGGCGGGTCTGGGGATCTCATCGAGTCCAGCCCCATGCTCCGGTGGGGGGGAAAGTAAATTAAAAACCAACCCCATTCAAACCCTCCTGGACACGTCCTTGTCTGACCGGCTCCTAAAGCTCCACCATCAACCCTGCTGCACAGCTACCCAGGCCCCAAAGAGCGAGACCCCGTGGCGCAGAGGATGCTGGACCCCGCGCCCACTCCTAGCAAGCGCGGGGCACCTGGACATCGCATGCGCCACGTGCAGATGCAGGGCCGCGCTGCAGAGGCGCCAGCGCCTTTGGGGACAGCGGCGTGACCTCTGGCCTTCCCCGAGCGCCTGGGGGCTGGCGAGAAGCGAACAGCAACAGAGAGGACTAAATTTAGCTTGCGGCCGTGCTGCCCGGCCCCTGGCCGCGGCGCGTGCTTCTGCTGCTCGTCAGCTGTTGCCCTTGGCAGAGCCCGGCGCTCCCCGGTGCGTCTGCAGCGCGGGGACCCGGGCGATGGCCGCGAGCCCGCAGAAGCTTACGCAAGCCGAGGCCGGCCCCGCACGGGGCGCACCACGGGAGCGCGAGCTCTGGAAGGTTCTTGCCCGCCCGCGGCGGGACGCCCGGCCCAGGCCGCGCGGTAGGGTTACAGCCGCGCACCGCTGCCTCCCGGCTAGTTTTGCTGGCCGACCCGTGGCTGTCCGGCCGGCGGGCCCTGCGCCCCTCTGCCAGCCCTTGCTCTTCTCACTCGCGATTTAGGGCTGTTTGGGTGGAGATTTTGGCTGCACAGCTCAGCCCTCTCCGGTCCAGGCCAGCAGCTGGCACCGACAGGATGCAGCACGTGAAACGATCCCAGCGGATGGGAATCTGAGTCCCATGGTGCCTCTCCCCCCTTGCCCCCTTACTCTGGGGCATGCTCCCATTGCCCCGGCCCCGTGTCCCAGGGCTGGGGGAGCTACAAGGAGACACCTCGCTGCAGCCGGGTCTCCTCGGGGCTGCGGGGGCACTGCCTGCATCGTGCATAAGCAGGTGGGGGCAGTGACCTCCGGCCCCAGGTTTGGGGTGCAGGGGCCCTTCCTTCCACAGCTGCCCTGCATGCCTGAAGCATGGGAACTGGGGCCGCTGGTTCCCCCCGTCCCCCTAGACTTGCTGGGCTGGAACGGGGACCCCAATGCACCCGGGGGCCGTGCAGCCTCGCTGCCAGATGGGCGCTGTGACGGAGGAGCAAACGGCTCTCCAGCACAGCCCCCAGAAGCCGGCCCCTCCTCTCCCCTGGCGTGCAGCTATAATCCCCCAGGCAGGGGCCGAACGGCGGTGCTAGCCCCCCACGCGGAGCTGCAGGGCTTGCCTCCACGTGAGCCGGCAATGCGGCACGCAGCTCCGGACGTCCTTAAATGACTCCGGCAGCTCCCGCGCACGTGGGCTGCGCCGCGGCTCCCGGCAGGGGAGGCTGTCACTGGCGATGCAGCGCGAGGTTTCTGGAAAAGCAGAATCCGCTGGAGCGGGGCAGGGAGGGCCGGCTCCTGCCCTGTGGAGCCAGGGGAGGGAAGACGGGACCGGCCATTTCCAGAGCAGGCAAGGCAGCGTCTCCTGCGCGCCGACCTCGGAGCCAACGGGGCAATAAAGAGCGCAGGGAAGCCGCCACTTCCCCCCTTTCCCGTGCACCCTCAGACTAGACACTGCCCATCCTAAGTGGAGGGGAATGCAGCTGCCCCTGCGGCCCGGGCGAAGTGCCCGTCGCACCCTCTCCGAGGAGGGGCGCTGTGCTGCCAGGGGCTTTCTTTAGTGGGGGGAAGGACATGGGCAGGGACAAGCGTGACGCGGTGCCGGCACTGCCGGTCTTCACAGGGCTGGGCACTCTTCCCCCGGGAGCTGCTGGGAGAGGTCCCCGCTGCGCCGAGCCATGGGGGCCAGGCCCGCTGCCCTGCTCCGCGGGGCTCAGCATCTCTGAAGACGGCGAGGGTGCCCTGGCCTCGCAGGCAGGTCTCCGGCGCTGGTGGTGGAGACCGCACCGGGCCACGCTCTGGCAGCTCACGGGCCGGTGCCAACGGGAGGAGCTGCGCGGTGCCAGGGCCTCGCCGGAGCCTTTCAGGCAGCGTTGGCTTGGGGCTCAGCCCCGACGCCCTCCTCCTCTCCGGGACTAGCTCAGCCAGAGCTGGCTCAGGGGCCCCCTTCCTGCCAGTTAGCCCCCTTCATGTCTCGCCGCCTCCTTGCCTGGGTTTGCAAAATCCCTGGAGCCCTCGTTAGCTCTGGTAAGGGGTGAGGGCACTCCACGTCCTCAGAAAACCAGGCCGCCTCCGCTCCAGACGGAGCAGCAGGAGAAGCCTGCACTGATTTCCCCTGCCACAGCCCTTCTGCAAGACACTGGCTCCGATTAAAAAAACCACAGCCTGCCAGAAACCGGGAGCCGGCCTTGGCTACAAGAGACACGCGAGGTGAACACCGACAGCAGGAAGCGGAGGGAGAGGAGTAGGTAGATGTTAAGCTCCCCGGGGTGCAGGTCCTCTATTCATCGTGTCTGTACAGCGCCTTGCACGTGCACGCCGTGCCCCTTGCCGCAGCACGATGGGGTGAAAAGCACCATCTTCGGCTTCGCCAGCAGTTAGCAAGCTTCACGGCTTTGCTAGAGGGTACCTCTCTGTACTACCGAGCTGCCAGGTAGTAATCTAGGTCAGAAAACCGTTGCAAAAAAAAAACCTGTTGGGAAGCCGCATGAAGCAAGGGCACCTGAGGACAGCACCAAGCACCTGCAGCCATCCCCGTGCCGTGCGGTTTCAAGGTGACTGCGTCCCCGTAACGGCAAAGCGAAGCCGAGAGAGAGGAGTTGGGACGCTGGTTTTGCTCCGGAGCCTGCAGATCCGTTTCAAGTCCAACGACCCCATGAAACACCCAGCGCACCTTCCCGATCCTCTTCATCCCTACCCGGAGAGGCCGTGTGCCAGGACGGATCCTGGTGCCACCTGCCAGGCGCACGATGAACCACATCAGGGATTTCGAGGGGGTTTGGCTGCAAATTTAGATTTTTTGGGACTGTGACGAGCCAAGGATGAGCCTGCTGGGACACCCAAAACATGGTGCCCCTGGGTGCGGTGCACGGCAGGGACCCCAGACTGGGGATTTGGGCATAAACCCATACACCCAGTTGCACTGGGGGAGGGGGGCAGAGGGACCAGAGAAGAGACGGGCTCATTAACAGCATCCCTTTTATAACCCTGGTTGCTCTGCAATTAGCACAGGTCCTTGCCCTCCCCCCAGCCCCTTCTTGCCAATGAAGCCACAGGAGAAATTCATGATGCCGGCTACCAAAATAACTTTGGTGCCCGGCTCAGGTGACCCTCCCTCCTGCTGGGATGCAGCTACCCGATCGGGAAGGCAATGCACCCCGGCCTCAGCTGCCCGGCACCCAGGGACCAGGCTGCTTCTCCATGCCAAGGAGGGAGATTTCCTGCTGGAGATGGCTCCGGGGCTGAGCTGACAACGCAGGGGCCGATCTAGCCGGACGCTGGGCCCTGCTCTGCTCCTGGGAACGCCGCGATCTCTGGGCTGCACCTGGCAGAGGACGCTGGAGCTGTGCAAGTCGTGGCGCTGGGGGAGGAAGTCGAGTTTCCCACCCCCCCGGGGATCCGCACCCAGGCAGCGCTGCCCCGGCGAACCCGGGTCCCCGGGGACGGTGCCAGAACCGCGGCGTCGCCGCTTGCTGCCTCCCACGAGCCGCTCGCAAGATTTGGAGAGCGGGCAGTTTCCTCCAGCCCACATCTCTCTGGGGAAACCCTCCTGGCTGCGCCTCCCACGGCCCTCCTGGCAGCGCGACAGCTGCTCCCGCGGCCGCCCCACTCCCCGCGGGGACGTGCGAAGACAGGAGCACCCTTTGCTCGGCCTCTCCAGCTTAATCACTGCCCCCAGGGAGAGATAACCAGCATCTGAGCACAGGGAAATCGGGGAGGAGAGGAGCCGTGTCCACTTGCTGGCCTTGCCCCCAGTCAGGCAGCCTCTCCGCCCAGACACGGGGCAAAGGCTGCGCTGGACCAGAGCCTCCGGGTCACCTGGCTTGGCAGTGCCCCAAGGTAAGGGACGCAGTCTCCCTGGGGCACAGCTCCTATCCCACAACAGCGACCAGCCCTGGGAGGTCCACGTCCCATGTCAGCATGCCGGGGCCCTGGAGGCATGTCAATGGAGAGGTGTAAGCCCCAGAAAGGTGCTTCTGCCCCTGCCCAGCTCAAGGGCAGGGTCCGAAATCAGTCCTGTGCCTACCAGGCAAGGATGGGGCTTCCCCCAGGAGCCACAACAAGGTCTGGCCCCTGCAGTCCCTGCTCTTGCTGGGATTAGCAGGGCTCCCAGCTGCTCCAGCCACCCTTCCCAGGGAGACGGAGACCCAGCTACGTCACCCCTATGCCTGCGGGAGATGCTGGGGGAGGAGGGGAGCGAGGGGGCTGGCTCCTTGCACGCCTCCAGAAAACTTGCCTCCGCTGTTGAAGCCACAGTGGCTCTTTTGGAAAGAGCCCGCTCAGCCCCTGGGTGGAAAACACCGACCAGGGCTGGGCTAGGTCAGGCCGCCACGGCTCGAGGCGCTCCAACGCCTTTGAAACACGGGCTTTCATTCACAAGCACGCTGCTGCGCTCCCGCAAGTAGCTATGGCAACAGCTCCGTGGCAGAGCCGTGTTCGGAGAGCCCCGCCGGGCACGGCTTTTTTTTGGATGAGGCGAGGCGAGGTGAGGTGGTTGAGGCAGGAACGAGGTCACGCGAGGGCAAAGCCTTCAGCTTCGGAGGGCTGCAGCGCGGCACGCCTGCACAACCCAGCGGCATCCCGCGACCCACGGGCACCCTGGAGGGTGGTCCAGGCCCAGCCCCGGCAGGGGAGGCTGCATCTCGGCCACCCCAGGCAGCTTGTCCAGTCTCTGTTTGGGAAGAAGACTCTGGCCGCCCCAGGCAGCCGGCTGCAGTGTCCTGCCGAGCGCGTACAGGTTGGATCGGGAGCCCCCAACCACCTCCTGCCTTAAGAGCCATGGCAGGCAGCTGGGACGGCGACCAGAGAGATCCCCGCAAGGAGGAGCCTGGACGAGGCACCTGAACAGCTCACGTGCGTCTGGGGCTCACAGGTCCGTGTGACCAACACGGAGACGTGCACGAGCTCGGCGAGCATTGCTCCGCAAGGCCCGCACCTCCCCGGAGAGATCGGCGACATCAGACAGAGCCACGCGCCACACGCGTAAGCCTCTGGCTTGCACAGAAGACACGCGGTGCAGAGGACCGGCCTGCAGAGGAGCTTGTCCCCCCTCAGGCAAAGCCACTCCCCACGGGACACCACCTTCCACCCGGCTCCAGCTCCCAGGGAAAGGCAAGTCCTTCGAAGGAACCCTGCCCTCGAGGCACCCTCCAGGGGGTTCGTGCCTCTGCCCCGCAAGACCTGACCTGTTGGGAGCCTATTTGGATGAAATGCATTTGAGGACCAACGAACTACCTCTGCCTCTACAGATCCTGCTCGTTAGGGAGACGAACAGCAAGTTACAGCTGCCAGCCGTGGAAGGAGAGATGCAGCTGCCAGCCGAGCTCATTAAGAGGTAGTTCAAGATGCTTATCTTGCTGGGCTCCAATGGCCCCAGCTGACTTCCTGCCCTTTGGGCGGGGGGCTGGACTCGATGATCTCCCGGGGTCCCTTCCAGCCCTGATGTCTATGAAACCTATGAAACAGCAGCAGCAGCAGCATCCCACCTGCGCCGCGCTGGCTCACAGGCCGCTCTCTCCCCACTCCTGCCTCTGCACCGCTGGCTGCTTTGATGCTCTGAGTCCCATCAAAGCGAGATCACACACTGTGCGGGTCTGGTGCAAGCCCCGATGCCTCTGGGTTGGACCTGAAGGCAGAGCGACGGTGCCTGGCTCCAGGAGAAGGCGCTGCGCGACAGACAGCCCCACCGGGGAGCCTCCAAGCCCTCACGGACGTCAGCCGGAGCCCTTGGCACAGAGCGCTGACGTGCAATGATGTCAAGCTGGGGGGTTTCCAGGCAAAATGAAGCCCCCCAAAACGGGCTGCAGCCATCACACTCAGCAAGGATCTCTCCGGTCATCAAACACCGTGTGCCAGAGGGCGAGGCTGGTTCACCTGGCTGTGCCTGTATAGCTTCCCTCCCGGCTCTACCCACAACTTCCTCCGTGGCGACTGGACATGGGCAATTCAGCACGGCATACAGACCCTGCCCCAGCCCCGCGCTCAGGCCCTCCTCAAACGGAGGGCTGCTCCAGGCCCTACAGCCTACCCACGCGCTGCTCTCCAGCGCACCCGAGTGGTTTGGGCTCGCTGGGCTGGGAGAGCAAGGGAGAGGCAGAGTCACACTGAGGCACGTTCAGAGCAGCGGAGGCTGACCCCTTCTTTCAAGGCAGAACCCCCCCTCCCCCCAGCCGGAGATGGGGCCTCGGTCTGTCCACCCCTCCTCTCCGCTTTCCCCCTGCCCGACACCACCCTCCTCTGCCCGGCCCGCGCACCCACCTCTTTGAGGCTGATGGCCGCTGTGTAGACCACGTTCGTCCCATCCCGCTTGAAGTGCGAGTGCGGCTTGTCCTTGAGGATGAAGACAATGTCGGCCGGGATGTTGTCTGGCGTGGCGTCGCCCTCCTTGGGGAAGGTGATTTTGGTCCCTTCCTTCCACCCTCGCTTGATGACAATGTTCAGGATTTTGTCCTCAGTCCGCATGGTGCGTCCGTCGGGGTTCAGCCGCCGCCGCGTGATCTTCATCCGCTTGGTAGAGCCGTGGTAGATCTCCTCCAGGGACACCTTGAGCTCGTGGATGACGGGTGGGTCCTGCACCTTCCGGCGCGTGTGCAGCGGCTCCGGGTGCCGCCGGTGGACACCGCTGAGGCCGTTGAAGCCGAAGCGGCCGAAGGCGCTGAACGGGTCATCGTCATCGTCGATGTCCATGTCCTCCTGCTCGAAGCCATTGAACACCCGCGAACGACTGCTGGCGAAGAAGATGTCGAAGGGGTTGGAGCCGCCGAAGAAGGAGGCGAAGGTGGCGTGGGGGTCCCCGTGGAAGGTGTAGTGGAAAGTGTTCCCTGAGCTGCCGGAGGAACCACCACCAGTCTTGAGACCTGGAAGAGAGTGAGAAGATGTTAACCCAGCTAAGCAGGAAGGCATGTCCCCCGAGACTAGGCGTTTCCCAGGCTCCTTAGATGCTGAGCCCCCCTCAGAAAATGCCAGCACTCGTGTTTGGACAACAGAAAAAACTCCTAGAGCAATTCTTCCATTGCAAACAATTCAGCTAGCCCGCGACAGGGCAGGATGGTTGCGACCCACCGGATTCTTGTTGGAAATCTCTGGGTTTATCCTGTGAAATGAGTAAAGGTATTTGCACGCAGCTGAGACACGCATAAAAGGATCTCAAGACACTCCATGAGGCAACGGGGTCCAGACAACAGCGTTTGCACCGGGAGAAAGAAAACACGAGAAAGGGCCACGGGTTTCTGGCTGGGAGCGCGGGGGGAATCTGCTTTAGAGACAGACACCGCACCCCCGAGCCTACCTGCCCCAGCCGTCGCACAGAGCAATTCAGCCTGTTAACTGGCTAAAAGCCGCAGCAGGGTGCCGATTAGGGAACCCGGGGACCATATGGACTAGGCAGTTGCTTGCACTTTCAGACTCAATTAGCCCCACAGATTACGTATATGAGCAGTCCGTAATGCCACCGTGACTGTATTGCAGACGTCAACAATACGTTACACCTGTCTCCAGCCCGGTTCAGCTGCGATTTAACGGGTGCCCCAAGCGCACGGACGGCGGTGGTTTGACAGAGGCGCGTCGAGAGAGTTAGGGAAAGCTCTCAACTCTCCGAGCGACTGCTTACTCGGGACTTTCTCACCGGGATGGCGTGGCGGTCAGCACCCACGTGCTGGTCACCCGCACAAAGGCAGAGGCACGGGGGAGGGAGAACGGCCCTGGGCCCGAGCACTGTGCAAACAGAGTCGGGGTTCAGGACTGCGAGGGACAGGGCTGCTCTGGGGGGTCAGTCGAAGGCATGCAAGGAAGAGGATGTAAAATCCCCAACTCCCAGCCAAGTCCCAGCGTGGGGGAGAACCCGCTCGCCTGGCTCCTACTTTGTGAGGCTGGACAATGTCACAGAAACTGGGTATTTCTTTCTTCCGGGAACTACCTGACTTCCTTAAAGCAAAGGCTTCTCAAGGGCCCGCTCCTCCCCTCCTTGACTGCACCCTTCACTCAGATCTTGCCTGTAACTCAAGGGATCCCCGAAGCAACCTGCAGCACACGTAGGGCTGCAGGCAAACGCCTTCCCGGGCTCCGTTCCTGTAGCCACGCGCTTCACCAGCCTATCGCTGACCGAGGGGGTCAAGAAAGGCTCAAAGCAGGATGGGCTTTGGGACTCTTTCCAGCTCCCCAGACACAACAGAGCGCTGGCTCAGGAGAGCTGACGCGTTCCCAGCCCTACACCAGGTAACAGCCGGAGGCGCTCATCGGACAGACCCGACAGCTGCTCTTTTTGGTTGCATCTTGATGGATGCTTGTGTGGATGCTGAGCCTGATCTCGCTGCCTCCCTCTGCCTGAGAGCAGGGCCCTGGGCCCGAGCACTGTGCAAACAGAGTTGGGGAGCAGGGGCAGATTTAGCCTCAAGGACCAGAGAATTTGCCCCTGAAGTTTTCAGACAAGTGCCAGGGCCAAGCACGACCCAAAAGCTGCAGCGACACGCAAGCACCAGCCCACCGTAGGGCATGCCGGGCTCAGACAAGCAGGCACTGTGCATGCCCGGTGCCAACCACTGCAGCTTGGGGGTCAAGGTCCTGGCCCGCTCCCTGGGGCACAGCTCCTAACCCACAACAGCTACTAGCCATGGATGTCCATGTCCTACTGCAGTCCACGCTATGGCACATTATTGGAGAGATGCACGTATTAAACCTCCCTGGGATGGCCCCCAGCTAGTACCACCTGCTCGCAGCAGCCCTGGGCAGCAAGGGGCTCAAACGCCAGGACAAAGCCACGTCCGGCTCTGCCAGGCCCTTGCACGGCACCTTGCAGTCCTTGTGCCTCGAGGGCACCTCCGCTAGAGCCATGCCACTGCTGTTGGCAGCGGTGTCCACAGGTGCCTGCTGTCCCCCGCGGCCAAGCAGCGGTCCTGGGCTCCTTTCCCACCTGTGGCAGTTCAAACCCCTGCAGGACAGCACCTGAACCCCTCGGAGGGGCACCGGTGGAGAAGGATGGGCTGGGAGAGGCTCTGAATGGCAAAGGCGCAGGCTGCCCGGTCTCATACCAATGCTCCAGCGGGCATTGGTTGCATTCTCCCCAACTCTGCCTTCGAATCCACCCTCACCACTGCCAGCCACACACAGAGGCTTTGTCTGGATGGGAGCTGCCCTTCAACTCATCCACTACACTAGTGATGCAATTCACGGGCTCAGCCACGTGCGTGCAACGTGCAAAGGGCGTGGGCACAGACCACCTCAAACTTCAGCTGCCCTCGCTGACGTGCGTAGCTCCATCAGCACCCATGTCCCCAGGCGCCGCCATCCGGGTGCCTTGCACGGGAACGCTTCCCCTGCCACTCCGTCTCAAAGAGGCTCACCAGCTACTTTGGCAAGTTTCTGCTGCGTTTGGCTCTCCAAGGAGAAGATGCAGCTCCACCCAAGAGCAGCGAGAATCCCCATACGAGTCTGTGGGAAGCACGGAGAGCTTCCCACCTGCCCCGGAGGGCACCGAGGCGTCGGTGACCCCTGCGCATTTGCGGCAATGCCCCGGAGGAGCCGGTGCACCTGCCGAGGGGTCTGCATCCCACTGGTCATGCTGGCTGTTTGTACCAGGCCTGCAGCTTTTTCAAGCGCTAAACTCTTTTGCTGATAAACGCACATGCTATTTCCTGCTCTCGTGCTCTGCAGCAAATTGGGTTGCGAAATCTTCCGCGTTCGACTAATAAGGCCGCGTGCGGTGGAATGTCTCCTTGCCCCCTGCCAACCGGGAGACAACAGCCGGGACTTGGTTTCAAAACAAGAACCTATTACTTTAATTGGGAAAGGCTTCTGGACATGTAGGTCAGGACGTACCAGAGCAGAGACCAGCGGGACTTGGAATATAAACAGCACCGCTGAGCAAGCGGGGGGAGGGGGCAGGCCGCCAGAGCCCTCGTGTGAACGATGGCCATGAGCAAGAGCTGGTCCCGGGGCACGCACGGGCTTCCTGCCGCCGGCCTCGGGGGCGAGTGGCGGCAGCAGGGTGAACCGAACCACGCTGGTCAGGGCGCCTCTACCGCTGACCACGCGGGCAGGGCACTCAGGAGATGGGGCCACGTGCCCACACGTGGCTTGGGCCCTCCACGGGGCAGGCATCAGAGCCACCGCACTTGGCCAGGAGGGTAGGAAGACAACGCTCGCTCTTCCCAGCTCTGGACTAGTAACCTGGTTTCGGAGGCAGGGATGAATCATGGGGATAAATCCGGACACGCCGCCCACGCCCCGGGCGCAGCGCTGCTGGCTGCGGCAGAACATCGCTTCCCGGCTCGCCACGGCGTTCGGGAGCTGGGACGCCACGCGACCCCCGCGCCTCCCCTCCCAACCGGGCTTGGTGCCGGAGCCGCCCGCCCCCCAGCCCCTTACCTTCCTCCCCGTACTGATCGTAGACGGCCCGCTTCTTGGGGTCGCTCAGCACGTCGTAGGCCTCCGCGATCTCCTTGAACTTCTCCTCCGCGTTGGGGTCCTTGTTCTTGTCGGGGTGGTACTTCAGGGCCATTTTGCGATAGGCTTTCTTGATCTCGTCCTCGTTGGCCCCGGACTGGATGCCCAGGATCTTGTAATAGTCCTTCCCCATGACGGCGTTGCTGCCCGCAGCCGAGTACTTATTCCTGAAAGCAGACGGACAGGGCTCTGTAACGCACGTGACAGACCCCGTCGCCCCGCCGCCAGCCGTGCTCAGCACCCCCCTGCTCCCCCGCGAGCCGGCCTTGCCCCGGGGGACCGACCTGAGACCCCGCTGCACGCCCGCGCGCCTGGGGCCGAGAGCGGGGCGCCAGGAGGCCAGGCGCCTCCGTGCCGCTCCCAGCTCCTCCTTTCTGGGCTCCCTCCCCGGCAGCAGCAAGCCGGCAGCGTCCCTCACCCTCTTTGGGGCAGCGCTTCGAGACGTACAGGTGAGAAGTGCCAGGCAAGCGAAGGGCATGGTTAGGAGGATGCCGACAGACCGCGCGGAGCCGCGGCCGAGGACCGCTCTCCCCCACCCGCGCGGGGCCGGAGGGGAGTCTCCACCCCAGCCCCACGCGGGGAGAAACAGCAGCAGCAGGTCAGCTTGTAGGCACACACGAGCCCGTGAGCAGCGAGGGCAGACCCCCCGGCCGTGCGCGCGTGACGTTAAGGGTCAAGCCACACCACTCTCAGACCACCTCGGGCTGGGCGTCTCGGCCTCGCGCCAGCGGAGGCTGGAAAGGCAGCAGGGGCGCCGTTCACCTTAGGAGAACTTCAAGCGCTTTGTTCCCGGGAGCGATTGATGTTCAGCTGCGGTAAGTGCTTCTCGCCGCGTAAGAGCTGTAATTTGTGTTGGAAGAAGACAAAGGGATGAAGCCGTTAGACAGAAACGTCTTGTGATGGTGGGAGGCTATTTTTAAAAGCGCCTCGAGCCTGGCGTCGACGGCGTTAGAGAATCTCTGGCTCGGAGGGAACGCCGCCAGGAGCCGGGGAGACCGGGCGGCCCGAGGCGACGGCTGACTCGCGCCCGCGCGCGGGGCAACGAATCGCTGCCGAGAGCACGGCCTCGCCGGACGCGGGTGGGCCGAGACCGGGGAGGTGGCCGTGCCTGTGCTAGAGCATCGGGAAGCCGCGGGCACGTGATGCCAGGGACAGGGGAAAGAGGCAGGTGGCAGCGCTCCCCCAGCACGGCTGCCGGGGACCGAGAAGGACCAGTCCTGGGAGAGCAGCTGGGGCGGCCTTGCTGCCCTCCCAGCTCTAGCGCAGAAGCCATCCGTCGCGCAGGCTCAGGCCCCCCTTCCCACTGCCCAGAACAGCACTCCTCCTATCCCAAACCTGCCCCGACCCGTCCTCCATCCTGGCTGGCGATCCCACCACCTCGCAGGCTTGGCACTACTTGGTCCCACCACGGCGGTGGTGGCTGGATGTGCCCGGAGCCCCTAGCACAGCACCTCCAAGCCCCGTCCGTTCCCTTCGCCATCCAGGCCCCCGTCCCCAGCGTCCTCAGTGCAACTCGCCTGACTTCACTCCTATCCAGAGCGTCCCAGGGCAAACCCCAGCCTCACCCGCCGCCAGGCTGCTCCGGCCATGCCCAGACCCTCGCTTCTCCAGAGGTCCCGAGCTCCCCGGTGCCACCCGCCACGTGCCACGACCGCTCTCTGCGCGTGCCTCCGTGCCAGCGCCCTCGGCCACCAGGCCCGCCGCCCGCCTCCTTTGCACACCCCATCCGGAAGGCCTGCGGCCCCCGGCTCTCCTCTCCAAGGGGTGGGAACAAAGCCGCGAGCACGGCCACGTAGGAGGATGCTTGCGAATCTGTCCCCGTTGCATCCCATCCTCTCTCGAGGTTGTTGCCCGCTTGGAGGGGAAGTACTTTGGGGCAGAGACGACATCTCTAGAGCCACGAGATGCCCCAGGCTGTATAAAATTAGGGCGTTGTTCTTCCTGTCGCTCAAGTGCAGCGACAAAGAGCGACAGCAGCCACCGGCTGGCATCAGGTAGAGGCTTCCTCCGGCACGAGGCTGGTCCAGCAGCTCCCTCGTTCACGGCAGCGTTGCGCGACGGTCTGGGAGATGCCCGCGGCTCCTTCAGAGATCTGCCCGCTAGGCACCAGCTGGCCCCCAATGGCTTCGGAGGGCATCGCCCTCTGTCCTCCCACCCCAGCGCTGCCACCATACGCGGCGGTCTGGACAAGCGCTCCCTCCACGCTGGACACAGGCAGCACACGCTGCGTTAGGGCCCGACGACTAGGCGCCGGTTCTTCCATGGGCCGCTGGCGCAAGCGCGTGGCAGCGACGATCGAGGGGAGAGGAGGACATGGCTCATCGTCTGCAGCTGGTCTCGCTCCTCCCTTGAAAGCAGCATCCTCGCGTGCCCGAGGGGGCGGGGAGGATGCTTGCACACAAACCGTGATTTCCCCCTGGGCGGTGGCGCTGGCAGCAGGGAGAGCGATCCAGCGAGTCGCATGTCCAGCCGGCACCGTGGGAGACCCCTTGCTGGGGCGGTGCATCCTACTGGCATCCTCGGGTGCTTTCCAACGCGTGCCCGTGGATGCACGCGCAACCTGGTTCTCTCCCCATCGAGGGGATAACGCACGGGGACCAGACGCCATCCACAGTTAAGTCGAACTTTTGGACCGGCTCCGGGAAGGCGATGTCCCTGGCCTCGGGGATCCAGCCTGTCTGCTCCTCGCTCCTAGCTGCTGCAAGGTCCGGGCTCTGCTTCCCGCGTCGCCAGTGGGGCAACATCCTACCCGGGGGCCCTGAGCAACACCACCGCGCCCCTCTCAGCTGGCCAGAACGCTGCTGCAAGCCTCGTTTCCTCTGGGCCCACTCCTTTCTCCCCAGAACCACTTGCCTTCGCTCTCCGTGGCCCGTTCCCCCCATCCCCACCCGCGTGAC
>NW_017728909.1:21603954-21607577 GCF_001723895.1 Crocodylus porosus | reverse complement strand
GACGAAGATGCGTTTCCTGCCCCACAACAAAAGCCACGTGGTGCAGAAAGCAAATTTCTTCCTGACCCCTGACGTCTGCTCAGTCAGTGCCCTGAAGCGTGAAAGCCCCGAGTCTCATCCAGGCGGGTGCGACTTATCCGGGCTGCTCGTTTCCGACCCCCTGTACGGCGCTCTCCTCCCCGGGGCCTGACCCCCGCCCAGGGCGGGCGCCCCAGCCCGACAGGCAGGGCACACTCAGCCCCAACTGCAAACTGCACAGAGCTCCTTTCTACCCGCCCGCGGCCGGACGTCCTCGGACACGAGAGTCCCTGGGCAACACGCTCTCCCGTCAGCTGCGCGAGCTGTGTTCGCCGGAGGCCCCAGAGCCAGGCACCTCCAGGAAGAAAGCCGGCTGCTGGGCTTCCCCGCCTCAGGGATGGGACTTCGGCGCGGGAGCCTGGCTGCACGCGCCGCGCTGCCTTCCAGTCCCCTTGCGCTGCTCTCCTGGGCTCAGGCGCCGGCAGGAGGAGGAGGAAAACGTGCAGCAGCCTGGGAACCCTTTGTCTGGCTACTGCCCATGCTCAGGCAGGTTCCTCTCTCTCCGGCACAGCATCGGAGAGAAAGCGGCTGCGGAGACTCCCCCATCTCCCCCCTCCCGGTGATGAATGCTGCGGGACCCGGCAGGTCAGCCGGTGGGCTCGGCGCGCCTCCGAGGCGGCGCTCGTGCGAGCCGTGGTAAAACACGACTCCGTCCCCGGAGAGCTGCCCCCACCTCCCCGGGACCAGCTGCGCGCGGCCGTGCCTCTGCCGTCACGTTCCCGTCTCGCTCCATCTGGAGCCGCCGGGCCGGGCGGCCCCCCACCGCCGCCACCACGGCCCCCCCGGGAAAGAGCAGGCACCTCAAGCCGGAGACCGCAAAACACATAGAGAGGCCGTTACTAATCTCCCCTTAAAAACCTCCAGCGTGACATCAGGCTGCATCACCGGTGAGCCGGCAGGATAGCAATCCTCTGATACAATCACTCGCCTGCACGGTCAGGGAAGGGCCACCCGGGTCAGATTTTCCATCCCGCGCCCCCCGCGCCAAGGTCATCACGCGACGGGAGCCCGTGTCAGAGGAGCGCTCGCGCGCCAAGACGGGCGATGATGGGGGCGACAACGGGAGGGCGCGCGGGCGGGGGCAGGCGAAGACACTTACCGAAACTTTACAAACGCATTCAGAGTCCAGGCCGTCATTTTTAAAGGCTCCAGCTTTATTTTAAACATCAGCCCCGGCAACGAGACGCTTCACCTCTGCAGAGCTGAGGGCGACCGAGAGCCCTTCCTGGCCCGGCCGGCGGGACGGGACGGAGAGACGGGCGCGCTCGGCGCGGCGCCGGGGAGCGGGGCGGCGCGCAGCGGGCATTTCCCGCCCGCGG
The DNA here is from genome assembly GCF_001723895.1 of Crocodylus porosus. Classification (NCBI taxonomy): domain Eukaryota; kingdom Metazoa; phylum Chordata; order Crocodylia; family Crocodylidae; genus Crocodylus; species Crocodylus porosus. The sequence continues at coordinate 21,606,180 of NW_017728909.1, read as the reverse complement.
GAGCCGCCGCGCCGAACTCCGCGCCGAGGACAGGCGGCGCGGCTCACGTCGCAGCCGGCAGCCTGGGCGGACGCGCTCCTTTGTGCGCAGCGCCGAGCAATCCCCTCCCCGGCCCCGCACGGGGGAAGAAACCATTCAACGAAGTCACTTGACAAGCGGCAATTTTCCTCTAATTGGTTTCTCGCCGTTTCCTCGGCCTGAACGACGCGAGCGCCGGCCCCCCACCCCCCGCGCCCGACCGCCCGCCCTGCCCTGGGGGACCGCGACGGCTCCCTCCCCGGCCGTGAGGACGGGGACCTGGCGGTCCCCGGGCTGCGCCAGAAATTAATGGCTTGACGTCTCCGCTGTGTCAGCGCCGCTTTCCCCGCAGACAAATCAGAGGCGGGCAAAGCGGGGACGCGGCGAAGCGGGAGAAAAGGCACGTTCGCCGCTCGAGACCCGGGCGTCCTCCCCGGGAAGACTCAAGGTTAAACGTGTCTGCGCGGTTCTCGCAGCCCCGCCGCCCCCCCGATCCCGAACGCTTCGCTGTCTCGGTGCAGCCGCTTTCACCGACACCCCGAAGGCTCCCGCCACCCTGGCACAGCCCCTCGGGCACACGGGCCACGCAGCCCCGAACACGGACCCTGCCCGGGGACACCGGGGGCATCCCCCCAGCCCGCGCGCCCTGGCTCGTCCCGTGGCTCCCGCGAGCAAACGAAGCCCCCGGCACGAAGGGCTTTGCCCTCCCTTCGCAGACTCCCGGCTGGGCTGGGGCCCCGTCCCGGCAAAGAAGCGCCGAGAGCCGGGCCGAGCGACGGGGGAGAGGCGGGCGCGGGGAGCAGGGGCAGGGAAGAAAAGTTTGTTTGCCGGGGAAGGGAGGACAGCGGTACCTCTCCGCGCGGCTCCAGAAGAGCAGGATCGCTGGCATGTCCGCCCCGCACGGCGCTCCCCAGGCACCGCAGCCCGCACCAAGTTTGGTAAGGCAGGAGGCAGCGCGGGGCAGCGGAGCCCGTGCCCACCCGTGCTGGCTGCCAGCCTGCGCTCACCAGCCAGAAATGTCATGACTACGCGGCTGACTCATCCGCCCCGGCCCACTCGCGCCCCCCGGGCGCGGATCCGGCCCCCTCCGCCTCTGCCCGGGGGAGGGGCCCGCGTCCCGGCCCTGCCGCGCGGGGGCTCCTGGCTCAGGACCCCGGGGCGCCGGCGCCCTGCAGCCCAGCCCTCGCACACCCGGGCTCCAGCCCTGTCCCCAGCCCTCGCACACCCGGCCCCAGCCCTGTACCCCTGCCCTCGCACACCCGGGCTCTAACCCTGCACCTGTGCCCTGCACCCCAGCCCTCGCACACCCGGGCTCTAACCCTGCACCCCAGTCCTTGCGCACCCGGGCTCCAGCCCTGTCCCCAGCCCTGCAACCCAACCCTTGCACACCCGGCCCCAGCCCTTGCACACCCGGGCTCCAGCCCTGTCCCCCAGCCCTTGCACACCTGGGCTCTAACCCTGCACCCCAGCCCTTGCGCACCCGGGCTCTAACCCTGCACCCCAGCCCTTGCGCACCCGGGCTCCAGCCCTGTCCCCAGCCCTGCAACCCAACCCTTGCACACCCGGGCTCCAGCCCTGTACCCCAGCCCTTGCACACCTGGGCTCTAACCCTGCACCCCAGCCCTTGCGCACCCGGGCTCCAGCCCTGTACCCCTGCCCTTGCGCACCTGGGCTTTAACCCTGCACCTGTGCCCTGCACCCCAGCCCTCGCACACCCAGGCTCCAGCCCTGCACCCCAGCCCTCGCACACCTGGGCTCCAGCCCTGTCCCCAGCCCTCGCACACCCGGGCTCCAGCCCTGTACCCCAGCCCTCACACACCCGGGCTCTAACCTTGCACCCCAGCCCTCGCACACCCGGCCCCAGCCCTGCACCCCAGCCCTCGCACACCGGGGCTCTAACCCTGCATCCCAGTCCTTGCGCACCCAGGCTCCAGCCCTGTCCCCAGCCCTCGCACACCCAGGCTCTAGCCCTGCACCCCAGCCCTCGCACACCCGGCCCCAGCCCTGTACCCCTGCCCTTGCACACCTGGGCTCTAACCCTGCACCTGTGCCCTGCACCCCAGCCCTCGCACACCCGGGCTCTAACCCTGCACCCCAGTCCTTGCGCACCCAGGCTCCAGCCCTGTCCCCAGCCCTCGCACACCCAGGCTCCAGCCCTGCACCCCAGCCCTCGCACACCCGGGCTCCAGCCCTGCACCTGTGCCCTGC
>NW_017728909.1:21601257-21603705 GCF_001723895.1 Crocodylus porosus | reverse complement strand
GCCCCAGCCCTTGCACACCCGGGCTCTAACCCTGCACCCCGGCCCCGGCCCCAGCCCCCCGCACTCACCGGCCCCGGGGCCCGCACCAGCCCCCGCCCGTCCCGCCGGGCGGGCAGGCACAGGGCCGTGACGTGGAGGGAGACCCGCCCCCGCCTAGCAACCCGCCACGACCCGCCCACATCCCTCCTGCCCAGCCCATTGGCAGGCGCCGCTGTCCATCTCGCCAGCCCGCCGTTCTCATTGGCTCTTAGGGGAAACGCCCCTCTGCACAGTCATTGCTCCATTGTGACATCCATCACCCGCCCTCCCGGCCTCCTATTGGGCACGTCTCCCCAGCCCCGCCCTTATCCCCCCTACTGATTCGTTGATCTCACTCCTTCCTCTTCCCGCCCCCTCCTTTTTTTGTGTAACACGTGTTCCTGGTGGAATCCCCTGGGAACGTTCTGGAACCCAGTGACGTCAGGAGGAGGCAGCAGGGGGATGCCCATGGGGGAGGGGTGCAGCACAGTGCAGGGCAGTGCCTCCCTGTCCCCTGACACACCTGCCCCTTGTGCAGACCCCAGGGCACACCTGCCCGGCTGTCACGTGTCACACCCCAGCCTTCCTCTCCCGGCTGATTACACTAGGTCCTGCAGCCAGGAGTGCCGCAGGTTCACCCCACAGCTGCCCCCTTGCTCTTGGCTGTAAGGCACGCTTTCCCTGGGCCCTCCGGGGTTGGAGAGCTCTGCGTTGCGTCCCCCGGATGATCAAAAATAGCGATCGGGCTCCAGAAACCATCGGGGGGCAGAGATCCTGCAATGCCGGGGCTCCGCCGCTCCCCCCTGCAAGAGACGGCGCCCTCCCGGGCAGCCCCGGGGCTTCCGGACCCCCTGACACGTCGCCCTCCCGGCGCTGGCTGCTCTTCCTTGACCTGACTTTGCGAACGCAGCCCAGGACGGGTGTGCCTGCGACCTGCCCGCCTCGCGCCCCACCCGCCGTGGCAGAGAGGGTGCTGGGGCAACCTCGGTCACCCCGCTTCGTGCCCTTCCGGGAGGCGCCCGAGGCTCGGGCGTGGTTGCAGAGGCAACCTGAGCGGAGCCGCCGCTTGACGGGAGCGCCCTCGCCCCCATCGCGTGCAGGCGCGGCGACGATGTCCTCGAAGCCAGAGCCGTTGCAAAACTGGGTGCTTTTATCTCTGGGTGCCCGAGCCCCGGCACCGGGGGGGTCGCAGGGGCTGAGCCCCTGCTGCTTCCATTGACCTGGCTGGCAGCAGCAAGTGCTCAGCGCCTCTGAAACACGGGTCCAAATCAGACGCCGTGTTTGAAATTCCTCGCCCCGACCTCTCCGTGGCTCTGCATGCCCAGCCGGGAAATAGGAAGGAAGCTGCTGGCTCAACGGCTGAGCCTCTTCGGTCCCGATCCTGCCGCGGTAATGCCACCTCCCTGCCTTCGCAGAGCCCCGCGGCTCAGGGCCAGGACGGGACGTGACGCAAGGGAGCTGGGGGGGCGGGAGCTGCATGGGGTAGCAGCAAAGCGGATGCGTGTTGTAGGTGTGATGCGCCATTCGGTAGCAGCCGTCCGCATTCGCTACCCCATGCCGTGCTGCCCCCCCGGCCAGCCCCCGAGACGCGCGTTCTTTCAGTGCAGAAGCTGGAGGGAGAAGGTTTATGGGGGCTTTTCCACCCCCTTGGCCCGGGCCCGGGGCTCGCTTGTAGGGGACGAACGCGTGCGCTCCAGCCCTCTCCCCCACGGAAAGCCTTGAGAGCACAGAGCTGACGCTGGCGGACCACTGGGGTGGGAAGGAGTCTGCTGCTGGGCTTGGCTTCTGCAGCCGCAGTCAGAGTAGGGGGGAGCAAGGCAAAGTTGCTGCTGGCATTTAATTGGGCTGCAGCAGTGCTAACAGGCTCGGCCTGGGATCAGAGCTTCACAGACACCGGGGGTAGGAAGGGAGCGCAGGGGTCACATCTAGTCCGACCCCTGCTCCAAGCAGGACCAGCCCCGACTGCATCATCCCAGACCAGGCTTTGTCTGCCCGGGGCGTCAACACCTCCAAGCATGGAGACTGCACCGCCGCTCTGGGAAGCCTGGTCCTGTGCTGCACCCTCCTCATGAGAAAGTTTTCCCTAATATCCAACCTCCACTCCCCTTGCTGCAGCCTGAGCCCATTGCTCCTTGTCCTGCCGTCTGCCCCCACTGAGACCAGCCCAGCTCCATCCCCTTTGCAGCCCCCCGGCAGGGAGGTGACGGCTGCTATCAAATCTCCCTCCGTCTTCCCTTCTGCAGACTCAATCAGCCCATTTCTCTCAGTCTCTCCTCACCAGTCCCATCCCCCAGCCCCACAACCATTTTCGTTGCCCTCCGCTGGACTCTCTCCAGTGTGTCCACATCCTTTCTGCAGTGGGGCCACAGCTGGACACAGGACTCCAGATGTGGCCTCCCCAGTGCTGAATGGAGGGGAAGAATCCCTTCC
>NW_017728909.1:21594948-21601157 GCF_001723895.1 Crocodylus porosus | reverse complement strand
GCTGGCTGAGATCTGTGAGCTGCGGCTAGGTGCAGCCAGAGGAAGAGCCAGCGCCTGCCCCGAAGGGCAGAGGGGTCCAGGCCTGCAGGGAAGTGACTTGCCATGGTCACGCAGCAGGTGGGTAGCAGCCAGCCCTCTGCCTCCCAGCCCAGTGCCCTAGACAGGGGTCAGGCATGCCAGCTCAGTTTGGGGGCTAGCCCATTGCACTGTCCTGCTGCCCCCCGTGCTGCTCGGGCTGGGGCCTGGGGGCAGCAGTTCGTGCAGCTGTCTGTCTTGCTGTACAGCCCAGCCTGGAGCCCTGGGCAGTCGTCCGGCGCCCCGTGCCCCCTGCACGAGGAGAAGCTGCCAGCAGAGACTGCCCCCTCCACCAGCAGGCATCCACCCACCGACCACCCCGCAGCCAGGTACCTGACGCTTGAACTGGTGCCGGTCAGGGATGTTCACTGGAGGGGCCTGGACGCTGGAGGCGGAGATGCAGCTAACCCGTCGGGGAGAAAAGGCTTCTGCTGCTGCCAGGTAAGGGAGTGTCTCCCGCCACTCAGCTCCAAGGAGGCGATGGCTGAATGCCTCTGGGGACATGCTGTGCTGCTTTAGGTGGGCTGGGCTGGCAGCGGAGGGCGGTGACCGGATGTCTCTGTAGGCGGGAGAGGGAGCGTGGCACGCGTGGCCGATGGAGGCGGTGACCTACGGGACAGCGACGTGGCGGCTCGCTGCATTCCACAGCCGCGTCCGCCGGGTCCCCTCCCTGCAATGCCAGCCTCTGAGTAGTCATTAATGGAGGAAGTATTTCTCTGTGGGTTCAGGAAACGAGACACACCTGCCGCCCTGCTCTGCACCATTGCCAGGGCAGCAATATCCACGAGGGACAAGGACGCTCAGGAGAGGCAGTTGGAGGCAAAGCTCCCAGGCCCTATCAGTCTGAGCTGGGGAAAATCCCTTCCTGACCTAAAATTTGCAGCAAGGGACGTTTAGGGTAGATACTAGGAGGGAGGTGAAGCACCAGAGCAGGCTCCCCAGAGCAGTGGTGGAGTCTCCATCCTCAGAGGTGTTGAAGACCCGGGTGAAGAAAGCCCTGGCTGGGTGATGTAGCTGGGGCTGGTCCTGCTTGGAGCAGGGGCTGGACTAGATGTGACCTCCTGAGGCCCCTTCAACCCTCAGTATCTCTGAGTCTATGATTATAATACCCGTAGGGGTATCCGCCCGCTCCAGCTAAACTCCCACTTCTTGCTGTGATCACTGTCCAATGCATCCTATGGGGCCGGGGTCTCAAGGGATGGCCTAGTTGCTCATTGTAAGTTGCTGTTCATTAAAGGTCGCTGACCTCTGCTTGCAAGGGAGGAGACCCCTCCCCTGCAGACGCCGCCAGCGCAGAGGGTCCCAGACAGGTGCTGTAGCACATTGGGGTGCCTCGAGGTCCTTGCAGGGTGCTGCACAATGCTGACACTAAGGTGGGCAAGCACAATTCGCAAGGTAAGCCAAGAGATTTCCAGTAGGAATCCGGCGTGCTACAGCCATCCTGCCCTGCCGGGGGCCGGCCGAGTTTTCTGCAAGAAGAGAATCACTCTGTTATTTTCCTATGGTCAAAAAAGCCGTGAAAATGAAGAGCTGATATTTTCCGAGGGGGCCTTGAGTCTCTTGAGGGATGCCTGGAGTCTAAAAATGTTGAGAACCACCGCACTTCTGCATTCACCCTTTCCCTGGCCCCAGAGGCCACTGCTGGAAGCCTCCCAGCTTAGGGTTTCCAGACTCGTCCCAGGCAGAGATCGAGTTTCCTTTCAGATCCCTCCCAGGAATACCAAGGATTGCAATCCCCAAGTGGCCAGCTCTGATGGCCACACCAGCGACACCCCTGCCCAGCACAGAGGGGAGCGGATGCTACCTTCTGCCAGCCCCTGGTGCAAGCCCGCCCAGGCAGAGCACAAGCACCGGGTGCAGTTCAGCCCTGCGCGGGGGCCTGACCCCAAACCCCACCGACCAAGTCATAGGGGGCAGGGAGGTCACATCCAGTCCGGCCCTGTGCCTCAGGCAGCATCCGCCACGTCTAACCCTAGAATCGCAGCCGGGCAAGTGCCCTGACCACGAGGCCCTGTCCATTTCTGCCACTCTCACCACTTCTTGCTCCTTGCCAGGGACTGGGGAGGGAGGGAAAGAGGCTGAGATAAGCATGGCATGGCTATAGATAGTTGCTAGGCTGAGGCAGACCTTTGCACTAGGTTTTTTTTAAGTACAGTGCACTTGATAGCAGCGCAGTCATGATTATAAACAGGTACCGTGTTTTTTCATTCCCGTCCAGCCGGGCCCTGGTAAAGAGGGGTATATTTGGATCATGCATGTAGGGATTACCTTATTCATACAGTCACAGCTAGCTTTCACCGTGTGACGGTCTCCGAGGGCTCTCCATATGTTACTGAGCCCTCAGTGCAGCTTGCTGGGTAAGGCCACTCACCCCCCAGTTTGCAGACGGTGCGGGGCAGAGAGGGCTGCGGCACAGAGAACTGAATATCTTCTGTAACCTGTCTGCAACAAGGCCTGTAATGTCTGCAGTAAAACTCAGACCCAAGTCCGTGCTTTAACCATTGCAAGCTCCTTCCCCTTCTTTGCTTGGGAGGGGGGAGGCAGCTGATGCTGGGGGTTGATTTTGCATTTGTAGGATATGAGTAACTCTCCCAAATCCTGATGGTCCCTTTGTGACATGTTTATGGAGCATTGCTCAGAGCCGGAAGCATCAATATTTCCCTTGTGTTGTGAGTCACTGTGATACAAAACCACCACTTATGATGATAAATTGTCCGTCCATCAGCCTAGCGTGCTAATTACTAGGCTAACGAGGCACCAATGGAGAAATTCCTCTTCCTGTCTCCGGAGCCTTTGCTGCGTGCCATGGCATCTCCACTCGGGGTTGCACGAGCGGCGGGTACATTTTCCTGTTGATCTTCCTGCGTTTGCAGTGAATGACAGGGACGGAGCCGGCAGAGCACACCATGGCACCGATCGACGCGCACGTTTGCCGCGGGTGGCATCGCCTGGCTCTTTATGCCGAAACAATGCACGCAAGGACGCCCACCCGGAGAGTGCCGCCTTTGTGTAGCCCCACCAGGCTGCCGCGCTCCCCGCTCTCTGTTCAGAGCCGTCAGGGTGTTGCAGGGGCTTTTGGGGACAGGGGCCTGCACGGGGAGGATGCTTTGAAACAGGACAGGCAAGGGCAGAGCTGTGATTAGGGAATCACCTGACTCCAAGCAGGCAGCTCGGAGCTGCAGACCTGCCGGCTACGCCCTGCCACCCCCTTATGCCGAGCTGGAAAGACACCAAGGGTTTTCCACGTTAGCCACCCGAAAATTGCCTGCGGCAGCTGGCTCAGGTGTGCCGAGATCCCAGCTGTCGGCATCGAGAGGCCAAGCCGTAAACCTCCCGTCTGCCCCGCTTTCCTCTGACACCTGAAACGCCCGAGAGACCCGTAGCCCGAATCGGTTCAGGAGCTCTGCCAGGCAGGCCTGGCTCGCGGGGATGGGTGAGCTGATTCATAGCCCGGCTCCGTGCCTCCCGCCAGCAAGAATCGCTCGGGTGCGGGCTCCTGCTGGGGTAAAGCCTCCGCCTTGCCCCTGTCGGCGCTGAATACCGATCGCCAGAGTCACCCCGGTACGACCGAGGGCCAGCCGCCTCCGTCAGCCTGCGGATGCTCGTCTCGTCGGCGCTTCCTTGGCTGCCGCAGCATCGCGCCTCAACTGCTGGCACGAGGACCCGGGGCCAACGCTAGCGACTTTCCTCCGTCATCCAGGAGCGACCGTCGGCGTGACTCACCGCGGAGCGTCGCCGCCGCGCGGCACCTACGTCCCCGCGTGCCTCGGGAGCCCCGATCCCTGCGCGTGACCCTGGGGCAGGTAACCTGGGCTGGGAGGCTTTGCAGGAAGGGCCTTTATTAGCCACGGTAATCTCATAGCTGCTGCAAGCCCCGGATCAGATAAGTGCGTGCCACGCGCTCACCCCGAGAGAGACGACCCGCAGAAATGCTGGGGAAAGCGAGGCCTTATGACCCGGTTTTGCAGCTGAGGAGCGTGACGTGTCCCCAAGCACGTGGGATTCGCCCGCAGAGCTTCCTAGCAAGGCCTGGTGGACCCAGGGCTCGCGCCTCGGCCCCTACCCTGCCGGGCAGCCCTCCTTCACAGGCCGCAGGACAGGGGTGTCTCCTGCTCCAAGATCTGCAGCACCGTGGTGGAGGGATCAAAGCCATCCGCTGCAAAAAAGAGGAGGGAAGGGGGAGACTCCCTGTACAGCCCTGGCAGGATTGTTATGAGGGTGCTGGACTAATCACCCTGCCCTTGGTGTCCTACCTGGGCGACGCTTGTCTCACCCACCTGCCTGACCCTACACCCCAGCCCTACCGGCGTCTTCAGACGCCATCCCGCACAAGCGCATGCAAGCTGTCGCCTGCCTGTAGCTCGGGGACCGGCCCCTTCCCCTTGGCGGGGGTATCTGGAAGGGGGTCGTATCCATCCCGGGGCCAGCAGCTGTCTGCCCTACATCGTCCAGGCCGTTTTGTCCTCCCGGAGGCTCCTGTGCCCGACTGTCCAGTCCCTCAGGTAGCCAGCTCCGGGGGTGCTGGGGCCGGGAGGCGCTATTAGCCCTAATGACTAATTATTCCACGCTCGGCTGGGAGCGCAGGGAAGCTGGCCACTCGCTCCGCGCCAGCTCTGTGCTGTGCACCTGCGGGGGCGGCGTTAACGAGCCTTGTCCTCGTCTCAACCTGAACACTTCCTTTCCTGGCAGCGTCTGTGCTGCCAGCTGGTCTAGTTTGCTTCTTTTTTTTTTCTTGCCTCAATTATCGAGCAGCTCCCAGGCTCCGGCGGTAGCAGGGATCTCACCACCCGGAGAAGGATCCCTGGGCAGGGTCCTCCCTTTCCACTGGCCTTCTCAGCTTGCTTTGCGACCCCCGTGGCGGGCGAGCAGGCGGGCAGAGCGGCCGCACGCGTCCGTGGGTGGCAGGAGGGAACGGGGGGAAGAAGCATTCTCCTTGCACACCAGCATGCCCAGGCTGAGCCTTGCTGGCTTCATGTCAAATCCGAGTTCCTGTGATTCTGGCAAAGCCGGGACCCAGACCTGCATTTGGGTATTATTCCTTCCCGTTGCAGGAAAAGCCAGGGGTGCTGTCTGAGCTCAGCGTCGTATGCACATAGCTATGGGCAGTACCCGTCTGGACAGGCAAGACAGGCCAAGGAGGGGAGGAGGAACATCCTGACTCACAGCGGCTAAAGCCCAGAGGTTAAGGGATGTGTCCAAAGTGACACAGGGAACCAGAGGCAGAGCTGGGGAGGGACTTCAGAGCTAGGAGCTGTAGTGTGCCCCGTGGCCAGGTGAAACCTGCCTGATTTCAGCCTCCAGCCATCAGTCCTTTCTCTCCCTTTCTCCACCTGCTGAAGGAGTGCTTCCCTACCCTACATTTTCCCTCCAGGAAAGTACGTGTGCATTGCAATCAGGCCACTTCTCAACGTTCACAGTGACAAACCCAGCAGATTGAGCTCTTTGGAAGCATTTTCTCCAGTCCTCAGATAACTTGTGCAGCTCTTAGCTACTACCCCCTCCTTCCTTTTTCAACATCCTTTTAAAACCGTGGGCATCCAGAGCGGATGCCATATTCCCAGATGGAGCTCACTGGGGTCACGCAGCAACCCCCCGCCTTCACATTAGTCCTGGCTTGTATCGCCATCCTCATTAGCTCTTTTGGCTACAGCACCACATCGGGAGCTCTTGTCCAGACCCATCCTTCACAGTCACTGCTTTCCAGGACGCAGTCTGTGTCCTTTGAGATGGATGAAAACGTGGTTTTCAGACCCAGTGTGCTCCCTGCAAGCACCCAGCCCTCTTCAGCACCGGGGAGGCCACATCCAGAGTCCCATGTCCAGGTGTGGGCAGGATGTGGGCTCAATGGAGACAGTCCAGTGGAAAGCAGTGAAGGGGGGGGCACATGACGTATGAGGAGAGGAGGAGGGAAACGGGCTGATTGAATCTGCAGAAGAGAAGACCGAGGGGGATTGAACAGCAGCCTTCACCTCCCTGCCGGGGGGCTGCAAAGAGGACGGAGCTGGGCTGGTCTCAGTGGGGGCAGACGGCAGGACAAGGAGCAGTGGGCTCAAGCTGCAGCCAGGGAAGTTGAGGTTGGATATTAGGAAGAAATTTCTTATGATGAGGGTAGTAAAGCATGGCAACAGGTTTAC
>NW_017728909.1:21577073-21594478 GCF_001723895.1 Crocodylus porosus | reverse complement strand
GGAACAAGACCAATTTTCCTTAAACTGGTGTGAACCGACATTGCTTCTCTCCCCATCCTTTTTTTTTCTGTACTGAAGCCTGAATCAGCTTCTCCCGTCCTTTTGTCTGAGACGGATGCAGTTACCTGAAGTCACCCTGTTTCGAGTTCACCTTGGGAGGCAGAAGCTTTCTTATGACCTTCAGTGTCTGTCTCTGCACAAGCTCATCTGCTGTGTGTGTCACACGTTGCTCTCCCCGGAGCGGCAAGCCAAGGCAGTGCTCTGAGACGAGTCGTCGGTGAGCGGGGGGCACGCTTTTATTTATTGATTAGCATCTCTTAGAGGCTCATCACCCTGGTATCTGGGCAGCTCCAGTTCAGGGGAGCTTCTTAGCTCTAACTCTGCATAGAAAACCACCGCTAAGACTGGTGGACGACACCAAGGTGTCACCCTTACTCACCAAGACCGGCTCCCAGTATCTCCCAGTCCCGGGGGGCCCCAGCAGTGTGACCCCTCGTCACACAGCCTCAGCAGCTCTGCCAAGTTAGAGCTAAGAAGCTCCCCTGGACTGGCGCCGGGCCCCTTATCCATCCTCTTGGCCATTGCTGCATGGAGGGGGTCAGAGGGACCCCTTCCACCAGGTGCCCCAGCTGGAGCAATGCCTCCCTGTGGGTCACCCTGATCAGTGCTGAGCACCCACGGGTCTTGGGATGTCCTTGGGTGTGTTGACGGGTTCTCACATCGGCCTGGGCAGCTGCAAGCTCTTCTAGGGTAACAGGGACCTGTGCCCTGTGGAGGGTGACATTTTCCCCTGGAGGCATCAGGCAGCGGCAAGGCAAGCTTGTAAAGGGCTTCTTAATATGCAATTTGCAGCTCTCCCGTTGCAATCACAGCCCATCAGGGCTCATCCTGGCCTCTGGAGATACAGCGCTGCTGCTTCTCCCAAGCTAGATCCTAAAGGTACCTTAAGGGTGTGAACGGCCTTAAGGGCGGACATTGTGCTCCCTGGTCCTGGAGCCGGCTTCTGATGTCAGAATTTGCTAAATCTAACTTGACTGCAGGGAAATCAGACCTGACCTCACCCCACTGGGCCAGCTCTGCCGGTGTCTTGGTTGCCACCAGACCAGACTCCTTTGTAGTCGCTTTTATAACCCCTAGCCAGAGCCGAGGCTGCAAAGCCCAGAGCCGCCCAAGAGCAGCTGGTGCCTTCAGAGCACCTGGTGAGGCTTATCCCTCGCTTCACAGCCGGGGAATCCGAGGAACGGAGAGGGCGAGTGACCAGCCCAGCTCGGGACCGCCGGGAGCAGCACGCCTCGCCTCCCCGGCCTCAGTCCACAAGGCCTCCGTGGGCTGGCAGGTTGCCGGGGGAGAGGAGCTAGCCGGCGACCAGGGTCCGGATACCTCGGGGACGAGGTGAATGACCTCGACGAGCTGGTTTGAACAGAAAAGTTACCGAGGACGCCGAAGTCTGCCAGCTCTTTGTTTTCTCCTAATGGCTGGGTTTGAGACACTGGCTGCTGCTGCCAGGAGCTGAATAGGGAATTCTGTTTGAATGCTCCTTGAACAAAAGGCCAACGCTATTCCTCTCGATAAGCAACTGCTTCATTAAAGAAGCATTTGCTTATTGTAGGTTAGGCAGCTTTGATGCTGAAAACGCAGCTACAATCCCTGTTCAGTTCGCCAGCTGCTGGATCCACATCTGCAGCACTTTGAGGGTTTAATTACCATAATCATATTCTGTCACACACGGAGCATAACTGCGAGTGCCGAGAGCCCCTTCTGGGCCGATGGAAATGAAAAGGTGTTCCAAGTATCGCTCACGAGCTCCTTTTCTTAGAATTGAAATAAAGGCCTCAGATGTGACCGCGGCTGGTCCCCGACTCCCGGGTTATTGCTGCTCTCCTTCTGAATAAAAAGCAGGCTGGTTGCCTCAGATGGACTGTGGTACAGCTTCTTCCCAGCGTGCCTGGGTACCACAGTGCTGGAGGAGGTTACTGGAGGGCAGAGAATAAAACAAACTTCAGAAAAAAGGACAAACTAAGAAGCCTGCAGGCAAGGGCCCGCGGAGGACCTGGTGGCAGCTGAGGATGGGGAGAAAGGGGAGGGATGTGCAGAAGGGACACCAGGCGCTGGTACACGTGACAAAAATTGCTGCCCCCCCTGAGATGGACAATCCTTTCATGTGTGCCCAGCGCTGTCAGCATCCCTGATGACATGCAGCAGGGAGCACGATGCAGAGGGTACGTCTGAACTCAGACCTGGCTCACGTGCAGCCACGGGGCGCTGCAGCATGGCCCTGTTGTAGGCAGATGCCCTCGGAGGCCGCAGAGCCCACCAGCCCCCGGCACATGGATGGCAGGTGAAGAAATCCCCAACGCACCTGCTCAGTTGTGCAGTGCTAGGCAAAGGTGAAGTCCCTGCATGGCCACCAGCTGATGTCTTGGAAGAGCCTTAGAGCTGGCCTTCTGCCGCAACAACAGAGACCAAAGATTTCACCTCCCTCTCCCCCCGCCGTACGCGTGTGCACCCCCCCAGAGGAGCCCGCCTCGCCTAGGGAAGGGCAGCATCCCACAGCCACCTTGCTCCATGCATGCCCTTCCACACAGGCAGAAGTGCTGGCAGCTGACCTTGCATAACTCGATGCCGTTGGGAAGTTTCCAGCCAAGGCGCGGGTGGGAGGAGAGGGGATGCTTTCACAGGCAGCTTCTGGAGGATTAAAAAAGAAATTGTTCTAGGAAAGGAAATTAGCTGGATCCGCTTCTGTCTCACTCCGGGCACACAAGTGTAGGTATGTGCATGCACGCGTCTGCACAGTTTAGATGTGTACGCATGTTTACCCGTGTATGAATACACAGGTATAAGGTGTGTGCATACAGATCTATATACATACATATGTTACATCGCTTTCTATAGCATATCTATGTATATCTATGCGTATATCTGTATCTATAGCTAAGTCAACACCTGTGTTGCTATATGCTGGCTTAAGATGGTGGTTAGCTCCCGAGAGGTTAACAGCCTGCTATTTACAGCAGAAGTTATTCCGGTCACTCAAGTAGCAGAGGCCCGTGATGGTGAACTTGCACTTGGTCACTGGGACGGCTCTTCTGCAGAGCAGCTTGGGCAGACAGGCCTGCCATGACCCCTGCATTTGTACCTGCCTGTCTGGATTAGGGGAGAGCCCTTGAGCAGCGCTCCCTTGGCTCTGCCTCCAGAGTGCTACTAAAGGACAGGGACCTTTTGCTACCTGCCTGTTCGGCCGGGGGACGGGAAGCGCTAGGCTGGCATTGCTGCGCGCGCCGCACGCCAGCTGTCATGCCAGTAACATGACTCCATGCAGCTGGGAGGCTGCCAGCTGAGGGGGCGGTGGGAGGAGAGGGGATGTTTTCCCAGGCAGCTCATGGAGGCATAAAAAATAGAAATTATTCTAGGAAAGGAAATGAGCTGAATCCACTTGTCTCCCTGCTCAGAGCCTGTCCTGCACCCAAACAGAGTTATACGAGGACACTCCCGATGCGGCCGGGCCAGGGCAAGGAGCCGTCAGCTGGAAAACCCACACGCGGAGGCATGCTGTATGGAGAGGGTCTTTTCTTCCGCCTCTTCCTTTCAGTGTGAAGTATGGGTGCTGGATCCACTTGTGCGTCACGTCCATGTGCGCGTGCGGAAAAGGCGTGTGTACATGCTTGTTAGGTTTCCCTGAAGGGAACTGACTTTGGAGAGGCGAAGGGAGGCCTGCGGGCATTGCCTTCGGACAGAGGCTGTGGACCAGCATAGGTGTCTGCATGATGATGATCGCGTTTACCTGGGAGATGCGCCCCTCGTACAATGCACGGCAAATCGCCGGAGGAGTGGTCCAAATGTACGATAACTGAGGCCGATCCAAAGGGCGCTTGCATTTGAAAGATGCGTTTCATTGCCTATCCATTTCCCACTTTCACATGACTTGACTTTTTCTTCCTGTTGGCCCTGGTGCATGGGGTTTTGCTTGTTGCACATAGAAACCAGAGAGAAGTGGAGCTGAAAGAGAGCTCCAGCGGTCACATCTCATCCAACCCCCGCCTGGGGCAGGAGCAGCCCTGTGCAAACCAGCCCAGGCAAACCCATTGTCCAGCCTTTGAACAACACAACACGGGCACCCTGGCACAGCCCCAGGGAAAGCAGCGGGACCACCGTGGGCCAACGTCCTCTTGCTGCAAAGGCTGTTAATAGATGCACAAGAGATCCCAGGCGGAGGAGGGAGGCAAAACCCCTCCCCAGTCCATACCAATCTGACTAGGGGGCAAAACCCCTTCCTGACTGCAAATGCAACATCAGTCTGAGCCTGAGCGGGGGTCGAGACCCTCCAGCCAGGCCCCGGTGGGGTTGGTCCTAGCAAGAGCATTGGCCCAGCCAGGGGCACGTGCCCCCATCCCCAGCCGGGGCTGCAGCAGCACCCAGTGTCTTTGGGGGAGGCTTCAAAACCCCCCTGACACATGGAGCAGAAAGACAGGGAGGAGGCACCCAGAAGCCAGAGGCATTGCAGGGATGCACCCCGCAGAGCTCAGAAACCTGGCTGCAGCTCAGCTTTGCCCTGGTGGGGCTGGCCCCGCACCTCTCCTCCCGGGGAGACGTAGCACCACTCCTTGAGCCCAGACTCTCCCCGCTCTGGGGCGAGAAGCCCAGAGGGGCTGCAGGACCCGGTGCGCGCAGCTGGGGAGGGGGATCCTCCGGTGGTGTCAGCGCTCCCCTCTTCTTAGCACACTCTTGGGGTGAGCTGGGGACAAAAGACTGCAAAATGTTAGGCTGGTTCTGGGCCCATTTTTAGCCTGGTACTTCAAGACCCCTCCCCTGCAAGCCTCACTTTCCCCCTGTGCACGCCCCTTTGCAAGCAGAGGAGCAGAGGAGCAGGTCCCCTGCTAGGAGAGTCAGGGGTCTTCCTCGTTATGGGGAGGGAAGGGATGTGTCCTTTCCTGATGTGTCCTCAGGAGAGGACGTTCTCTTGCCTGCGTCTGGGCCGCCAGGTCCCGCTGCACCCGAGAGCTCTCGCTGGGCTGTCGGAGAAACCACCGCCCCGAGCCCTGGCTCCGTCTGCTTTGTGGGCAGGATGGGGTGGCCGAACAAAGGGCAAGAGAGTCAGCGGGAATACGGTTGGGAAAGCCAACAGGGATGGAGATGGGGGACCTGCAAGGCGCAGCTGGCGGGGGTGGTTTAGCTTTGCTGGTGGGACGCGTGGGTTTATATTGGTCCAGGTGTTTGCGTGTTTAGAGCGGTATATCGGCATGAATACGAGCAGCGGGATAGACAGGGGAAGCTGGCTGCGCCCAGGGATTTGCTACCACCAGCAATGCTCTACTCTGCCCTTGCCTCACTGGCACGTGTGTGCACGTTTGGGAGAGTGCACACGCCTCCTGGCACACGCTGTGGGTGCCTGCTTAGGGATGGGCTACCTGAAGAAGACCAGGACCTCAAGGAACCAACTGCAGAAATACTGCCCATCGGGGGGCTTTTCTTACTGGAGGAAAGGGGGGATTGCACATCCATGTGAGTGCATTAATGAGCTTTTTGCGGAGGGAGCTGCGGAAGAAATTCACTGCCTGCTGGAAAACACCACGCCAACATCAGCAAGGATGAGATACCTCTTGGTGGGTGCATGGGAGTGCATGTGCAGGGATGTGGTGGGGGGCATCCCATTTGCACGCGGGGACAGGGCATCGGGAGGCAATCACAACGCTCACCAGCAGAGGAGCGTGTGGACGTGTGTGTAAGTATATGCGCGTGGACATGTGCACGCACACATGCGCGCGGACATGCCCAGGCCTCGCAAGGCATGTGTTTGCCCCCGGCATGGGCGCCTGGGGGCGGGAGCCTCCCGGAGAAGTTTAATGAATGAGCAGATTCGCTCCTGCAGCGCGAGCTGTGGCCCGGTTGGGAGGAAGGCGTGTAGCTAGCTATCTGGGTGTGTGGGCGCAAGTGCGCGTATGCGCGTGGGTTTGTGTCTGCGTGTGAATGTGGGTAGGGAGGGGGTTCGGGAGATGTTTGCCACGTCAGGGAATTCACTTCAGGGTCTCTCTCGCCCCCACAGCGCTCGCTCCCTTGTCTGCACGGTGCCTTGTACAGAACAGTGTTGTATAACTTCCGACACCCCCGCCCGGATGTCCTCCCACGGGGAGACGAGCCTTGCTCCCTCCGCAGGGATCGGCAGCGAGTCCTGCCAGATGGAGGGATGACAGTCCCCTCCGAGACGGGGTGGGGGGCCAGTTGAAAGGCCCCCCTCCCCAGGAACAGCCCTGGCTCGCTTCCTCCCCAGCAGAAAGGCTTGTTGCCAGGCACTGGCACTGCCGGAGCACGCAGCATCCCTGCCTCTTACCGGCTGTACGGTCGACAGCACGAGGAGGCGTTAGAGACCCCAGTGCGGGGGCTGCTGGCTGCCTGCACAGCTGTGCTCCAGCTGTTCAAAGAGGGCTCCCTAGCCTGGGCGAGGGGCCAGGGTGGCCACTGGCCATATTATAGCCAGACAAATCCCGGGCATCTTAGGGCAATCCAATGTATCCCCTCTTCCATGACTCCCCCTGAATGAAGGTGGGTGTTTGTCTCAAGAGTCATTCAGAAATCAGGCTGTGGTTTGCTTTATGCTCTGTACCATCTTCTGCCATAAGGATTTTGGACTGTTGTGGATGTTATAGCTGGGGCTGGGAGGGGGTTGGACTAGGTGTGACCTCCTGACATCCCGTCACACCCTTCCTTGTCTATGATCCTGTGAGTTGATAGCAGCCTTCAGCTCTCTGCCGGGGGGCTGCAAAGAGGATGGAGCTGGGCTGGTCACAGTGGGGGCAGATGGCAGGACAAGGAGCAATGGGCTCCAGCTGCAGCAAGGGAAGTTGAGGTTGGATATTACGAAAAACTCTCCCGAGGAGGGTGGTGAAGCACTGGAGCAGGTTTCCCGTAGAGGTGCAGTCTCCATCCTTGGAAGTTTTTAGGACCCGGGTAGACAAAGCCTTGACTGGCATGATGTAGTTGGGGCTGGTCCCGCTCGGAGAGGGGGCTGGACTGGCTGACTCCTGAAGTCCCTTCCAGATCCTCATTTTCTATGATTTTATGACTGGTCAGAAGGGGCAGTTGTTGCAGGGAGGGACAACAAGGCAGAGGAGATGCCGGCTTGCTTGTCTTACCTAAGAAGAGGGAGGACATACCCTGATCCCCCAACTCCAGTTTGCAGGGCAGGAAGCCAAGGAGAAGCACTGGGGCCATAAAAGCACAGGAGCTGCCATTCACTGGCTCAGGCTGTAAGCCACCGGCGGGCAGAGAGAGGAGGCTGGATGGGAGAGTGGCTTGCATCTGATGAGGGGTTTTTCCCCCTTTTCCTCTCCTCCTTGCAGCCTCCAGCATTGGAGGTCTAGGAAGCTCTGACCATTAGCCGTGCCCCTCGCTCCCATGCCCATTCAGGTCCTGAGGCAGAAAGACCGTTTGGAGGTGATTTGCTACCCTGGCACAAGACCATCTGCGCTCTCCGTTAGGAACAGGCAGTTTGCAATCTCTGTCTCGGAAGGATTTTGGCAACCCCCGGAGACGCGAGCGTGTAGCTTTAAAGCTGCGGTGCCCAGCCCAGCACTGCTTTCCGGTCCTGCCCCTCGCACAGACATCCAGCCCCCGTGCCCCCATCACCCCAACACCTACAGCCTGGGGGTGCGCCGCCGAACACCTGCGCCGCTCAGCGTTCCCGGCACGACACCACCTACTACTCACATTTCTCCGATTGCCTCATAGGTGGTGGAAGGCACAACACTGACATTCACTACTCATGTCCTTGGCACAACCATTCACACTGCCGCAGGAGCCCAGGCAACAGCCTCGCCGCCGGCTGCCAGCGCCTCTCCCTCCTGGCACACCTGAGCGGCTCTCTCTTGCGCAGGAAGGTTTCTCTGGAGGAGGAGAGGTATGCATAGGTGGACTGACACAGGTTTCTGCTATAGTTTGCACAGGTCACATCCAGGGGAGAGCACAGAAGCCCTAGAAACCCAAGTGACCGGCGCATCACGGAGCCGCAGGCAAGCAGCTGGCAAGGACTCTGCAAGGTTTGGTCTCCGTGGCCTCTCTGCTGTGAAATGCCCCTAAAACCTGGACTGAGCCCCCTGACTCACTTCCCCCACTGAGTAGCCTGGAGGGTGGGGACAACTTGTGGCCTCTGATTGAGACGGTCAGTTCTCCTAGCTTTCTGAGCTAAGCCACCCAAGACGGGGCGGTAGTTAGGGATGCGAGTGGATGGTTGCCACACTAGAAAGGGTCCGGCAGCAGAAGGGGTCAGGCAGGGGACAGGATCCCCCATCCCGTAGGCCAGCAGCAGGAAGGGCCCGGGGGCAAGCGACCTCTTCCCTTCGGGGGGGCACGGGGCATCTCGCTGGGAGCAGCAGCCCTCCCCCCGGGACTCACAGAGGCCTGCAAGAGCATCTCCAGATCCGAAACGAAGACCTGGCATTTGCTTTCTCCTTCAGCAGAAGCCGTTGCCATGCCGTTGCAGACGTTGCCATGGCATCCCCGCTGTTGCCATGCCACCCTCGCTGTTGCCATGCTACGCAGCGCGTGTCAGCACGGGGCATTAGGTTAACGTGATGGGTGGAGACCTTCGTACATTCAGCACAGAGCATGAAGGCCAGAAGGGATTAGCTGAGTATCTGATCTGACCTCCTGAATATCGCCGTCCTGTGCAACGCCCAGCCCAACAGCTGGCGTTTGGGGTGGGCACCCCTTCCAGAAGGCACCCGGCCTTGACCCCCGTGTCACGAGATGGAAAAGCTCCAACCTCCCATGAGTTTGTCCCCATGCTTACTCACCCTCGCTATTAAAAACCGGTGACTTCCTCCATAGCCATTGCTTCTTCTAAACCTTGCGACGAGCCCTTGCCAGCGGCTCCGTGAGATACCGGTACACTTGGGTTTATAGGGCTGTCGTGCTCTCACCTGGATTGGATCTGTGCAAACTAGAGCAAACAAACGGTGTCTTGTCACCTATACATAAGACAAAAAAAACCCCTTTAGCAGCCAGTATTTTCTCCATAGTCTATTTATGGACTGAAATAAAAGTCACCTTTCGGTGGTCTTTTTCCAGCTCTAGCGGACCGAGCTCTCAAGTCTCTCCCTGCACGCAATTTTTTCTAGTTCTCAAAGACCTTTTGGTGGCTCCGACCTGCACTTTCTCCAGTACTCCAGCAGGTTTTTTTAAATGCTCTGAGCAGAGGGTGACCTCCTAAAGTCCCTTCCAAACCTCATTTTCTATGATCCTAATTTCTATGAAATATGGACATGGTAACTCCAATATCAGCCTCACCCAGGTTGTATCTGGAGGCAATATCACCCTGCCCCCCACTTCTGGCCTTGCTCCCTTCCTTACAGATCCAAGGATGGCATTAGTACTTTGCTACCACATCCCATTGGGAGCTCCACAAACTTTATTCATTTACTTCGAGATCACTGGGGAAAGTGCTGATGAGTGCCAGAGTCCGCAGCCCTTCATGGGAACATCCCCCAGTGACAAAAGCCCGTGCTGTCAGCCAGCCAGTTCTTAATCCACCTAAGCTGCACTTTATTGACCTCAGTAACAGCTAGTTGTTTGAATTGCATGATCCCGTGGTCCTCCATGAAGCCTCTTACAAAAACCTGTGGCATCCCCCTCAGTTATCTCCATCAACCAAATTTGCAGACTCATCAGATAAGTAAATCAGATGTGTACGGCAAGGCCTGGTTACAATAAGACTGTGTTCCTATTCTATAATTTGATTAGACTGCTTTTCCATTCCTTTCTTTGGACTGAAGTCATCCTGACTGTCCTTTGGAGGATTGGTATAGCATAGCATGGTCCCAGTCATGTGGAATTTCCTTGATACTCCAGTTTTTACTTATACCAATAGCAGTAGGCCAGAGACCTCCTTAGCCGGCTCTTTTAAAACTCTTTACAAAACATTTAACTGTAGTAGATGCTTCGTAGTTTATCATTCTTCTGGGACACATGAACGCCATCCTGCTTCCAACCAAATTCAGAATGAAGATATTCATAGATTTCATAGACATTAGGGCTGGAAGGGACCTCAGGAGATCATCGAGTCCAGCCCGCAAGATCATCGAGTCCAGCTTCTACCATTTCTGCACCGCTGTTAGCAAAGTTCCTGTCCCCATTTGCTAATCGGCACATACCCATTACAGAATTGTTTTTGTTCCTAATACGCAGAAAAGTTTCTTGTCATGTCCTGACGTTTTAAACGCGTTTTTTGCTTTCATTATCACCTCTCTATGCACCCTGGCTTCTCATTTACACTGACTGCAATCTATTTCACAGGTTTTTTTGGCTGTTTGAATCGCTGTCTTTGCTTCACCTCTGAACTCAAAAGTTTTCAAACCAAAGTTTTCCTCTTTCTTGATTGTGAGTCACCTCATTACCTGGACTGGTGGGTCACGGTACTCAGCATACGCCCCTGCAGCTCATACCAGGGGAGTTAGAGCCTGCTGGGCCTTCTCACTCTTTGCACCGCTTGCTCTGCTGGATGTTGCTAAAGAAGGGAAAATTGAGCTGCCAACAGAAGCATCTCGAGCATCAGAGGACATATCAGCTCCCTCCTGCTGTTTCTACCATGTGCCTGAGGTGCTCTCTTGGGCTGGGAAGATGAAAGGAAACATTAGAAAGAGCCTGCAGCCTGGTGTGTACAATTATAGACAGTGAGGTTGGAAGGGATCTCAGGAGGTCACATCTAGTCCAACCCCTGCTCCAGGCAGGACCAGCCCCAACTACATCATCCCAGCCAAGGCTGGTCTAGCCGGGTCTTCAACACCTCCAAGGATGGAGACTGCACCATCTCTGGGGAGCTGATTTCACCACTGTCATAGTGAGAAAGTTTTTCCTAATATCCAACCTCAGCTTCCCTTGCTGCAGCTGGAGCCCATTGCTCCTTGTCCTGTATCTGCCCTCACTGAGACCAGTCCAGCTCCATCCTCTTTGCAGCCCCCCAGCAGGGAGGTGAAGGCTGCTGTTCAATCCCCCTCGGTCTTCTCTTCTGCGGACTCCATCAGCCCATTCCCTGAGCCTCTCCTCACCAGTCTTTTCCCCCAACCATTTTTGTTGCCCTCCACTGGACTCTCTCCCATGTGTCCACATCCTGTCTGTAGTGGGGGGCCCACAGCTGGACACAGGACTCCAGATGTGGCCTCCCCGGTGCCGAATAGAGGGGAAGAATCGCTGCCCTCGATCGCAGTGCTCCTACCGATGCTTCTGCCTGTGCAGCCTGCATTGTTCACACCACTTAGCTTTAGCCACATTTTTAGAAATGGTCCTTGGCTTTGGGACCCACTGCCCCGGGCGGCCCCTTGTCTGCACTCACCAAAGCTGAACCACCCTGAACTGGAGCGGTTTCTGACTGCCATGGCTTACGTGATTGGGCAAGGCCTCAGAAAGAAGCCAGTTGGCAGGGCCAGGGCTAGATCTTCAGGCTAAGTTGACACCAGGTTCCCCCCACGCCAGCCCTGAGGGACAGCATCGGTTCAGGGGCTGGAGCTGCTTTTGTCAGCCATGGCCTGTCCCCCCACAAAGCACGAGGAGACTCAAAGGGCTGGAAGGAAATGCAAGACCAGTGCATCCCAGTGACTGGCAGATGCTAGATGCCCGGGAAGAGACTGGGCTGTGGTCTGAGGGGTTTTTTGACACCAGGCATAAAGCAGGAGGTTAACTGGGTCGCAGCAGTGTGTGAGTGTGTATGCACACACACGTGCATTTGCGTCTGCGTGTCCACGCTGCCCCCGAAACAGCCAGAACAAGCACTCTGCATATCCGCGGAAAAGCCGAGTAAGAGCATTTAGGGTAGCGCTGGGCTGAAAGAGGCTGGGAGCTGCGACCAAAAAGCAGGCTGCAAACAAAGGAGCAGCTGCTCACTGTTTGATTCTTGCTGAGTTCGGGGAAACGGCACTTTGTCCAAATAAACAGCCTCACGCCGAATAAATACCGATGCCAGCAGCAACCTGGGGGACGCCCGTATCAACCCAGGGCTCAGCTTGGAGTGGGTAACTATATCCTCTGGAAACACTCAACATCCCAGCTTCCGACTGGGACGGAGCAGCCACTTACAGCTCTGGTACCAAGTGACACCGCAGCTGCTGGGAGCAGGGCCGAATTCAGCCCGAGACAACCCCGCACCCCCCTGCACCCGCAGGACAACAACCTGGGACTGCCCGGGCCACCCTCCTGCCTGCACCGCTGCTGCAAAGCTCCTTCAGCGCCCGCCAGCCTTTCCCAGCCGTGACCTGCACCCAGATCTGCAGCTTGTTCGGCAGCCCCCGAAGTGCAGCCCCTGGGAGAGGAAACGGGCACAGAAATAGCTCCCACAAACATCATGCCCAAGTCTAGCAGGCGATGCTCTTTATTCCCATGACCTTGGGCCTCAGTGACTTGGGGAGCGGTGGATAATGCTTCCACCCCGGTGCGCTAGGATGCTCCTGCCAGGGGCCTGGCGGGGGAGCCTGCTCTCCACTAGGACGCTCCTCGCTGCAGGGGCGTTCAGTGGTCGTTGTCCCAGCTCGCTGCAGGCGCCGAGGAGGGGTGGGCAGCCACGAGTCCGCAGGGGCATTGCAAAGGGCTGAGCTTCGGGAAGGGCAGTTAAATCCACCCATTGCAGGCTGTAGGCCCCATCCCACCACCATCCATGCCCGGGCAATGCTCTGGCATTGATCATCCTTTCAAGGGGAGGTAGAGGGCTATAAAGGGACCCCGAAGCAAGCACCCAGGGCATGGGAGCATTGGAAGGATGGGCAGTGGGGGAGAAGCATCTGGCTGTGCTGGGATACCAGACGCCTGGCTTGCCGTAAGCAGCTCCTGGGATCCCCAAGGCTGGAGGCAGTTCACAGCCTGACGTCAGCACCCGGAGAGCTACAAAATCGATGGCTCCGTGTCTCCCGAGGGCTGACACCCACCCGCTACCGTGCGCCGGCTGCCGCGAGTCTCTGCAAGCTCGCGGCCTGCGGCTTGTCTGCCCACGGGAAGCCCAGCGAAGCAGAGTCCTCCCACCCGGGAAGGTGGACGAGAGGCAAGGCGACCGCTCCACGCTGACTCGAACAGGCTCGGAGCTGGCAGAGCTGGGCAGGACGGGTCCCCTTGCTCCCCCAGCCTGTCCCTCTGGGGTACGCCGGTGGCCCCGTGCAAGCGAGCCCAGCCGTGCCCGGGGGGACCACACACCACAGGTGCACGTGGGGCCTGGCGCCGTCATTCATACCTGGGTTAAGCAAGGGCCAGGTGGGAGGAGGCACTGCCAGCTCAGGTCCCTCTGCCCACATCTTCCCTTTATTCATGTCATTACAATCCTCCACCTTCCGCCCCCGCGCTCCAGCCTAAATAATTCCTCCTCTGCCTGGCTGTTTACACTCTCCATATTTGCAGACTGCTATCATGTCCCTCCCTTAGTCATCGCTTAGCCAAGCTAGACGGATATAGCTCTTAGTAGCTCCTTATAAATCAATCACTCCAGCCCCCAGATCGTTTTGCGGCTTGTCTCTGCCTCTCTTTTGGGTAACAAGGTGCCCAGAGCTGAACACGAAGGGACGGATCCTGTTACTCCAGCGCCTCTGACACGGTGTCGGCCTCACAAAGAGGTCTCCCAGGGGGTGGAGGAAGGCTAATCCCACCCCAGTCCAGACCAGTCTGGGCAGGGGGAAAATCCCAGGGTTGGTCTGATCCTGAGCTCCCCAGGCTGGCTGGAGTTGGCCTGGTTACGGCATTAGGCTGTGGCTATTCTCTGCTTCCCGGGGCCATTTGGGGCTGTGGTCAGTGGCTTGTAACATAGAGCAGCCCTGAGGCCACTCCAGCTTGCGGAGGGCCAGACTCCCTCTTTCGTGCGCTTCAACCCGTGATCGCCCACTTCAGCCGCGCCTCAAACGCAGGGAGCATGAGAGCATCGGGCTTGCTGATCCAAGCGCACCACCCTGGGTAGAAAGGGCCCCGGGACGTGGCACCTCTGAAGAAAGAGCCCACGCGTGGCACTGGGGCTTGGGGGATGGCTGTGACTGAACTCCAGCCCCTTGGGGCTGGTCAGGTCATTTGGGAGCCCTGGTTCCCCTCTCCCTCCTCTGGCGAGCCTAGACTGTCTTCCACTTGGTCTGACCGGGCATACGCCAGGGCTGCATGTCTCGTGTGCCAGCAAGGGCGACAGCGTGTCCCACGAGGGTGTCCAAAAGCACCGTGTGTCCCAAGGCCCTGGCTACGCTACAGAGCATGCAGGCGGTGCACACATCCCACTGGGTCTGGTGGAGGACATGCGCTCAGCAGCTGCCCGTGCGCTCAGACCCAGCAAGGACCTGGCTGTGCAGCGTCTGGTTGCGTGACTATAGGTGCACGTGTCAGTGTGGACACTGAACCCGGAGATGGGTGTGTGGATGTGGATGCGTGTGTGCATGCCTGCTCCGGAGTGGGGTGGGATCAGCCCTGTGCAAACTAGCCCAGGCGCATCCGTTGTCCCCCAGACACAGCACCAAGCATCACCCCCGACTCTGCTGCAGGGAGAGCAGGGGGGCCACGGCCACCAACGTCCTGCTGCTGCAAAGGGGCTCATGTGCACCCAAGAGACTCCAAGCAGAGGCCGTGCCCCCACTGCAGAGCAAGGCAAACCCCTCCTGTGCAGACCAATATGGGGCAAATCCCTTCCTGCCCCCAGTGCAGCATTGGACTGAGGCTGAGAGCAGGGGCAAGACCCGACTATGCACTATTCAAGCCCATCCTGATCACTGTGGAGGGGATGGAGCCTGGGATGGACTGGGTAGCAATGCCCCAGGCTGCGCAGTTGCCCCACGTGCTGCGTGGCTGGGAGCTGCCTCCCCCCAGGGGCGTGCGGGCGGAGGTCAGGAAGCTGAATTTGGGCTGCAATGCAGGGTCCCAGCTGGCCAGACCCCTCGGCCATGGCCATGCAGAGAAAGGCAGCGAGGATGTTGAGTGCTACGGAGGGGCTTGCACACGAGCAGAGACTAACGAGGCCAGGCCTGGTCAGCTTAGACAAGAGGTGCTGGAGGGGGGGCCAGGAGAAGAGTTTACGACATACTAAATGAGAAAGTTTCTTACTGACCCTCTCTCATCGGGCAAGAATG
The DNA here is from genome assembly GCF_001723895.1 of Crocodylus porosus. NCBI lineage: Eukaryota > Metazoa > Chordata > Crocodylia > Crocodylidae > Crocodylus > Crocodylus porosus. Next base: position 21,579,416 of record NW_017728909.1, on the reverse strand, counting down.
AGGGGGCACCACATGAAACCAGTGGCGGGCAGTTCTCCTCCAGCGTGGCATGAAAGGGTGGGACTCGTAGCCACCAGATGTGCTGGGAGCTGCGCGTGCATGCAGATTCACCCAGGGACAGGACATGTGCCTGGAGGAAAGGGGTGTCAGCAGCTACGGAGCAGGCGGTGAGGGCATCAGAGCCCCCGAGACCCTCAGTACTGCAGGCTGCAAAGGGCAGAGGAACAAGGGAAACCCCTGCTCAGACCCACTTGCCTTCCCTTCCCTCCTCCGCTCCCTGCCGCCCGGTGACACGAGATGGGCAAGACGGACGAGCGTCTGGCCCGGTGCACGGCACCTCTCCTGCTGGTATGCCACGGGGTGGGGTCCCCAGGCCTTCACGGAGGGGCGAGCGCCCGTGTGGTCCCGGGCCGAGGCGCGGCGGTGCTGGCGGCGCGCAGGCAGAGAGAGGGGAGCGCGGCGCGCGGGGAGCAGAAGGAGGTGTCTGGCAGCGCGGCGCTGTGTCAGGCCGGCGAGGACGGGGAGCGCGTGGGAGGCGGAAGCTGGCGGCACAGACAGCGCCGTGGGAGAGCGGTGCTGGAACGCCGCGCGTGGGCCTCCTCCGCGCCCCATCCCACCCGCCTCCCGGGCCGGCCCCGGCTCCCTGCTGCCGGTTTCGGCTGCCAGGGACAGGGCCGCGTCGTTTCCGGGTGGGCGCTGGTGAATGGCTCTGCGCGGGGTATTGTGCCTGCGCCAGCTGGGGCCTGGCTGGGCTTTGTCCCCTCCACGGGAGCCTGCAGAGCTTTTGTGAGCGTCCTGGGCCTGCGCGGACTTGGTGGCTTTGCAGTTCCCCATCTCAGCCCAAGCCGCTGCACAGCGATCGTGGAGATCCTGGAGCAGTGGGCTCACATCGAATCCAAGACCAGCCCTGTGCAAACCCACCGAGCAGTGCAATACAGGCGACCCCGACACAGCACCAAGCATCACCCCGACCCTGCCCCCGGGAAAGCAGGGGGGCTGCGGCCGCCAGCATCCTGCTGCTGCAAAGGGGGTGCATAGATGCTGAGGCTGCACCCCCGCTGCGGAGGAAGGCAAACCACCTCCAGTCCAGACCAGTCTGAGCAGGGGGGAAATCCCTTCCTAACCCCAATGCAGCGTTGGTCTGACCCCGAGTGGAGGGGCAAGACCCTCCAGCCAGTGCCCTGCGGGGTTGTTGCCATCTCCATCCCCAGCCTGGGATGCAGCACCCAGCGCCTCGGGGGGAGGCTTCAAAACCCACTGACACATGGAGCAGAAAGGGGGGAAGGGGGCAACCAGCACAGCCCAGCAGCCTGGGAAATGCCACAGCAGAGCACGGGCATTGCCACACCAAATCATCCCCGACCGGTGGCTGCTCAACCTCTCCTTGACGCCCCCAGCAACGGCGAGCCCGCGCTCGCAGAGGAGGCTGGCTCAGCGTGGCACCCACCGACCTGCCCAGGGAGGTGGTGATGCCTACAATTTCAAATTTTTAGTATCGTCGTGCTTATTTAGTGCTTATTAATCAATAGATTCAATACAAGTGTGGCTAACTGGCATGCTAGAAAGCAAAATCAGGCTCTCACGGCCCCGCAGGGGAGCAGCTCTGCAGTTCTTACACATGCCAGAGACAAAAGGGGGACATTGGCCTGGGGACAATGCTTGCAGGAGCAGATGAAGCACTGCAAGCCATCTCCCCGGCTGGGAGCTGTCAACAGCACCTCACAGCCACAGGTTGGCTGGCTGGGCCTGGCCAAGTCACTCCTGCTCCCGGCTGCCTCAGTTTCCCCACCTGGAAAGTAGGGATAATGGGTGCTGGCCCAGCGGTCAAGGGAGCACAGAGAAGAAATCAGGGAGCCACAGGGCTGGGCACGGGCTCTCTGGGATAGAAACACATGCGTCCAGCTGCACACTGAGCTGTTCTAGCAGCACCCCGTGGTACATGAGCTTGACCCTGTGTGCATGCAAATGCACCTGGCGTGGATGTGCCCCTGTGGGTGCATGCATGTTGTGTGAGCACGCCTGGGGCTGGTCATGTGTGAGTGCATGCCTTTGTGTGCATGTGCACCCCTATGTGTGCTCCTTTGATCTCGGGCATTGCCGCAGGGGCCAGAGTTTCCCCACCGCGAGTGTGCAAATGCAGCTGCTGCTGCAGGTGGAGTGGCTGAGAGGAGCATCAGGGTCGGGGCAGGATGTGTCCAGGGCAGTTCTGGTCTGCAGGGCCGGGGGCTTCTCCTCTGCAGAGACACCCAGTGGCCCCTGCCCTGGATGCTAGCATCCTGTGTCCACATAGCAGCCCCCTGGGGAGGCTGCCTCTGCCTGGAGGGGCTCATACAGGCTGCCCCC
>NW_017728909.1:21573131-21576563 GCF_001723895.1 Crocodylus porosus | reverse complement strand
GGACTGGGGGGTTTTGCCTCCCTCTGCAGCGGTGGCACAGCCTCCGCCTGGGGTCTCTGGAGCATCTATGACCCCCTTTGCAGCAGCAGGACGTTGGCGGCCGCGGGCCCCCGGCTTTCCCTGGGGCAGGGGTGATGCCTGGGGCTGTGTTGGGGTGATGGTGCTGCGCTGAGTTTGGACAGTGCATGTGTCCGGGCTGGTTTGCACAGGGCTGATCCTGCCTCATGCCGGGGCTGGACTAGACGTGACCCCTGGAGCTCCCTTCCAGCCCCACGGCTCGACACCTGCACGCCGTGACTCTCCGAGCGCTGTCCTGCCTTTCCACTTCCAACACCCTCCTTGCTAAAAAGCGAGGCAAAGCTCCCACCCCATGCTGGAGCCGTGTGGAGACCGGCTCTAGTTTGTACCCCGGTGCAGGGCATGTAGCCCTGCTTCTTTCTTCCTTGGTTCCTACCTATAGGTAGAGCTGGAAGAAAGTTGCTTGCCAGTTGCTTTAGCCTCCTCTGCCGGCCCTCACTCCGCTGGGCGTTTGCCAGTTCTCCCCACACCGCCCGGTCTCTCAGGCCTGGCCCAGTCTCTGGGGAGCTAGCATCTCCCATGAAGAAGCCTTTCCCAGCCACGTGGCTGTCTGGGGACATGAGGGAGCTCTGTCTGCATCCAGCCCTGACCCTTCGTGCTGGGCGGTAAAGGAGCCCAGCCACAGCCTTCACCTCCTACCCCGAGGGGGGTTTGCTCCTCACACACTGCTCCAACCTGCTGCCCCTCATTATCTCATTTACCAGAGCGGGCCAGCCTTTTTGCCCATGCCCTCCAAAAGCTACTGCAGCCCTCTTCCCCTGCCAGATCTGCTGCTCTGCTTTCTGCCCCCTGCCCTGTACACCTGAAGGGCTGCCGTAAGGGAGAGGAGGAAAAACACCATTTTGGTCTTGCTGCAGAGCAATGGCTGGAAGTTGCAGAAAAACAGATTTCAGTTGGATCTCAGGAAATATTTCTTCGCTGTCACAGCAGGGATGCCGTGGGATGGACTCTGGGGAAGCTCTGAGCTCTCCGTCACTGGACGTGTCAAGGAAAGGTTGGGCACGGATGACCCAGGCATCCCGATGCCTGCGTTACACTGTAGGGATTTCTGAACTTTTCTTGGGTGCTCACCTCTTTCTTCTCTATATGGTGGGGGATTTGAAGCCTCTCCCAGAGGGGCTGCTGCAGCCCAGGCTGGGGCTGGGCTGGGCTGGGCCGATGCTCCTGCTGGGTCCAACCCCGCAGGGTCCTGGCTGGAGGGTCTTGCCCTTGCACTCAGGGTCAGACCAATGCTGCACTGGGGGCAGGAAGGGATTCCCCCTCCCCCCCCCGGTTACATTGGTCTGGACTGGGGGGGTTACCTTCCTCTGCAGCGGGGGCACGGCCCCTGCCTGGGATCGCTGGAGCGTCTATGAACCCCCTTTGCAGCTGCAGGATTTTAGCGGTTGCACCCCCTGCTTTCCTCGGGGAAGGGTCGGGTGCAATGCCTGGGGCTGTGTCAGGGTGACGGTGTCATGTTGCTCAGAGGTTGGACAATGGGTTTTTCTGGGCGGTTTTGCACAGGGCTGAACCTGCCTCAGGTGGGGGTTGGATTGGATGTGACCTCTGGAGCTCCCTGCCAGCCCCACTGCTCTCAGGTCCTATGACTCAGAGTGGCACATGTTGGGGGGGTGCCTGGGGGGGCCCGGTGGGACCTGAGGAAGGGGCTTCTGGGGCAGCAAGGCAGGGGAGAGCAAGCACCACCAGCAGAAGAGCAGCTGCTCTTGGCTTCATCGGCCCAGCATGGAGATTGCAGCAGGCGCAAGCAACCCCTGGCCACCGTGACCCTGCAGGTTTCAGCCTGGGCAGGTGCCAGGGTCATGCCACGCTGGCAGCTGGCCCTACCTCCATGCAACCCCCTGCCACTGAGCTCCAGCTCGCACATGCTACAGCTCGGCTTTGCCAGGCAGACACAGGTAGCCCCACGACCTCCCCCACAGGCAGTCCCTGCTCTGGGAGAAGCCCCAGGCTTCCCTTCATTTCACCAGCCCAGCAACTGAAACTCCCTGTAGCAGGTACAGTTATTGCCAGCTCGAACGGCCCATAAACACAGCACACAAAGGGTGACACAGTCCTAGGGACTCTTCCCAGACCCCAAGAAGGTGCTGCCAGCTTCATGCTACTCCCTCAGTGCTGCAGAGCGGTCCTAGACCTAGCCCTTGTACTCATCCTCGTCCTAATCCTCCTCTTCCTCTGTCTCATGTGAGCTCTGCTTCTCCTAATCTGCCTGCAATGCTTACTGCCTTCATCTGGGCTATAGCCCCTGCCAACCTGCAGTTCCTACAGCCGGGAGTGAGCAAGATGCTTCCCAGGCCACCTGCTACACCCCCTATTTCCGCAGCCAGCAACTGGCTGACGTGCCCCTGTCCTGAAGCCTGAGCTGCTGCCCTGCCATGCAAGCAAATGCAGCATAAGCCCCATGCCCTGTGACCCGGCTTCCCCAAGGGTGTTCCTGCCCCATCCACCCCTGCTCAAGGCTCTCTGCAAGCTGCAATCTTCAATCCCTCTGAGTAACCCCCGTACCTGGCCAGAGCCTGGTAGCTCATTCGAGCCACTTGCCATCACCGGCTTCTTGCTCCTTCCCAAAGAGGCAATGGACTCCTTCGTGCCCTGGGAGTGTGTGTGGGGGGGAAAGCTATTGCAGCCAGGCTGACTTCCCCTCAATGGTCTGTTCCCCCCACCCAGGCAGTGTGCACTTCCCCTTGCCCTGGGGCCAGGAGAGAGGCAGCGAGTGTGGTGACAAAGTAGGGGACGCTACTATGCAGAGCCACCTACCTCACTGTGCCAAGCCCAAAACCTTGCTTCAGGAGTCTCCCTCCGGGAGCCTACAGCCGCTGCCCCGCGTCTGGGAGAGCACCCTCAAGACTGGGGGAACGCAGCCACCACCCGGGCACTGGCCTCTGGTAGGGCTCCGGGCAGCCCGGGGCACAGAGACCCTATGGACCTTGGGGGTGCTTTGCCCACTGTAATATTTCTGGCTGCCTCTTTCAGCCCAAAATATCCACAGATAACTGAGGGAAAATAAAAAGCCAAGCTTTGCTGGGCAAGCAAAGGTGCGGAAAGCCTCTGCTTTCTCACCCTCTAAAGGGTAACACAGCACGGCACGTTGTAACCCAACACCTTTATTGATCGGAGCGAGAAAGGGTGGGGGGGGAGTAAGAGGAAGTCAGAATATGCTTTGAGCAAACATAAGCACATAGTTTCATAGTTTCATAGTTTCTAGGGTCGGAAGGGACCTGAGCGGATCATCTAGTCCGACCCCCTGCCATGGCAGGAAAGAGTACGGGGGTCAAATGATCCCAGCAAGGTGTTCATCTAACCTCCTCTTAAAGCCCCCCAGGGTAGGAGCCTGCACCACTTCTCTTGGAAGCTGGT
>NW_017728909.1:21556073-21572719 GCF_001723895.1 Crocodylus porosus | reverse complement strand
TCCTTCTAGTATGCCCACGTCCCCCCACATCTTAGTGTCATCAGCAAATTTGAACAGGGTGCTTTTCACCCCCTCGTCCAAGTCACTGATGAAGATGTTGAACAGTGCGGGCCCGAGGACCGAGCCCTGCGGGACCCCAGTGCCACTGCCCATGTGAGTCTTTACCGAAAAGATGCAATGATCCTTTTAAGACACATCTGGCCTACACGTAATTCCTAACTCCAGGCTATTTTCCAGCTTTTTGCTTACAGAAAATCTTCAGGCAGCAGCCTGGGGTCTTTGCTTGGTGGTTTCAAAACGCCCAACGGAAGAAGAAGGACGCTCTCCCCTCCCCATAGGAATTTATCTGGCCAGGTCACCTGATGGACCAACCTGTACCAAGAATAAAGCCAGAAGAGAGGGATCAAGGTGGGGTAGAGAGAGGGGATTTTTTCACAGTGAGCATGTCCCTGGGGGTTGGTGACTAGGGTGACCATAGTCTGGGTTTTCCCGGACGTGTCTTCTTTTTTGGCCCCCTGTCCTCACGTCCGGGCAGTTTTTTAAAATCCGAGCTAATGTTTTTGCCTCTGCCTTCCCAAGCTGGCTGCTTGGGGCTGGCAGCAGCAGGCAAGGTGATTGGCTGTGCACCAGGTGCCAAGCTGCTCCCAGGTAAAGAGACACTGTGTGCGTGTCCACGTGCTTGTGTGTGTGCACGCACGCATGTGTGCATGGGAACTGCTTGGGCCGCAGGGGTGGGGGGGACAGTGGCTGCGGGTCGGGAGTGAGGGGCACCAGCAGGGCTGGGGGGCAGGGGTTGAACGGGGGGACACTGGCAGGGCTGGGGGGAGCAGGTGGTTGCAGGTTGGGAGTGAGAGGCACTGGCAGGGTTGTGGGGAGCAGGGTGGGGTGGCAGGGGGCTGCATCCGGGCAAGGGGTCCTGCTCCCGTTGTGCTGGGGAGACGCCCCAGTGCTGCTCCTGATGCCCCCTCTCCAGGGCGGGCACAGCTGGAGCACCCCATGCCGCAGGCCTCTGTGGGCGCTGGGGCAGCCGGGTGTAAGTTGGAGCAGCCTCGGGGATGCTCTGCTGGGGAGGGGGCTGGCGGCAAGGGGCAAGGGGCAGCCTGCCTTCTCATTCTGTGCTTTGGAAAGCCTTGTTGGGCCTCTAGACATGGGTACCCTGTCCCCAGGTCCCCGCCGGCTCCATGGGGAAGCTGCCTCTGCCATCGTGCTCGGTTACCCTGGGTGCAGTGGGGCTGGCGGGCAGATGTAGGCGACGTTGCTCCCGAATCTCAGCTGAGAGAGAAGGGGGTTGTCCTCCAGGGCTTCTCCCAGGGCAGCACAACACACAGCTGGAGCTGCAGAAGAAGCACAGCCCTTCTCTCCTGAGCCCGAGCCCTTGACATGCTCCCTGAGCTGCAGCCCGTGGACGTTTCAGCGGCTGGCCGGGGGAGGGAGCCAAGCGTGCACACACGGAGCCTGGTATTGCCAGAGCCTGTTTGCTTGTCCCCGGGAGGTGGATGCGGATTCCCTGCTGCAGGACCGGGCCCTGGGGTCTCCCACCCATAGGGGACCCCGTCGGACCGTGCCTGGTGGGCGCACGGAGCAAGGCTGTGGGCTCTGGCAGTGCACCCAGTTGGATGGGGCTGCACTGGGAAGCTGATGGGATGCCGGTCTCTCGCCCTCTTTGTCCCAGGGCTGCCTGCAGGGTGGGGGGGCTGCCCCCGGCCTGGTGCTGCATGCAGTCCAGGCCATCCTTGGAGCTCTGCTCCTGGCCTGGCATCCTCTGCCCTGCAGCTGCCAACTCACCGGGACAAAGCCATGCTTCCTAGTGGACACGGCCTGCTGCCCCAGCCTCAGTTTTGGGGCTGCAGGGGGTCCCCAGGACTGAGCCCAGCCCCGATTGCATGCAGCAGATGTGCACAGAGGGGTGCATACTGGCCTGACCCACTCTAAAGCCGCCCTCTGCTCCCACAGCTGGGAGCTCCAAAGGCTCCAGGAGGGTCCCCCAGCCCGTGCCTGTGGCCCCAGGACGTGGCACAGCTGGAGGGCACGGGCAGCTGCAGGCTCTGGGCTCTCCCAGAGCTTCCATCAGAGCATTTTTCCCAGCCCCTCTTCTTTCCATGGGATGCCGTCCCCTGCAGTGCATGGCTCACCCGTGCTCTTGCCATGGTGCCGGGTCCCCGGGAGCTCCCTCTGGTTCTTGGTACCCGCGGGTACCCTGCTGCCCTGGGGAGATGCCGTGCTTTTGGGGCCGGCTGCACCAGCGCAGGGCCAGGCGCTGCGCCGGCGGCTGTGACTCAGCACGGCACGGGCTCTCTAGCTGCATCCTGCGCTCCAGAGAGCACGGCTGGGCACGGCTCAGGGAATGGGTTTGGGAGTTCACTCCTGCCCCCCTCAACTCCCATCTCCCCTCAGCTTCCTTCCCGGTGCAAAGGGAGCCTGGGTTTGGGGTGGCCAGGGGCCCTGAGAGGCTCAGCCTGACAGCTTGGGGGCCTGGGATGAAGCCCCCCCTCTCCTGGAGCCTTGCAAAGAGGCTGCTTAGCCCGTGGATGCTGCGCCCCGAGCACGCCGGGTCGGTGAAATCAGATACAGCTGTTTAATGGACGCTGCTCGTTACATAGCACAGCCCCCAGATGCCCCCCTCCCTGCCGGCCTGGGGCAGTTATTTCCAGCTGTCCGAAGCAGGTGCTGAGCATGCACCCTGGGTCTTGTGCATGGCTTTCGGGTCTCCCTGGCTCTCCCCGCCTTCCCACAAGCCCCGTGTCCCCTCTGCCCTGCCTGCCTGTACAGCCCCTTGCACGTGTCACAAGTGTGCAGGTCCTGAGCAGACGAGGTGCTGAGCGTGCTGGGACAGTGGGGGGGCATGCTCTGAGTCCCAGGCTCCCTGGGGCGTGCCTGGACCCTTCCCCTGTGCATGGAGACTGCTTCCCCCAGGGTCTGCATGGGAAGCCAGGCAGCTCCATGCTCCGTGCCCACCGTGGGTGCAGCATGCGGGGCCAAGCGCACGCTGGCCCTGCTGACAGGGCACAAGCCCTGCTCCCATCCCCAGCTGAGTGCAGCCCCATGGTGGATGTGGGCAGCTGGAGGCCGAGGGAGGGCGGGTGGCTGGCATCGCAGCACTAGGGCCTGGCGCTATGTCAGGGTGACGGTGCCATGCTGCTCGGAGGTGGGACACTGGGTTTCTCTGGTTGCTTTGCACAGGGCTGATTCTGCCTCCGGCAGGGCACGGACTAGCTGTGACCCCCACGGGTCCCTTCCAGCCCCACTGCTCCAGGATTTCTATGATTCGATGACTGACCCTGACCTGGATCCTGCTCCCCGGGGTGCCTGGCATGGCTCTGGCAACCATGGGATTCAATGGCTTTATGCTTGCCCTTAGGAGTGGTGCAAGCCCTGGAGCTGGGGCTTTGCAGCAGGGCACAGGTCGAAGGGGACCGGGCTGGACGCTGCAGGCGCTCTTGGCCGGGCTGAGCCCAGGCAGACCTCCCTGCCCGTCCCTGGGGAGTGCTGGGCAGGGGGCAGGCTGGAGAGCTCCTGGCTTGGGTGTCTTCCCCGCTCTGTGCCGGTGGCAATGGGCTCCCCGAGCTCTCCGCCTGGGGTGCCAGAAGTCAGGACACGCACGAGCACCTTCAAATTTGGTGGCTGGTCTCCCAGCACGGGGCCTGCGGGGACAGGCAGAAGGTTACTGGTGGGGCTGTCGAGCACTGGGCGCAGGGGGCTGCTGAGCCATGTGTCCCAGCCCCTGCAGTGCCGCAGCAGGAGAGGCTTCCCCACTGGCATCACTCATGAGACCTGAGATCCACCATGAGGAGCTGAGAGCATAACCCTGCCCCAGGACCACTCGAGGGGTCCCAAACAGTCCTGGGATATAGCAGCAGACACCAGCGGCTCCCGGGGCGGCATTCGTCACATGCAATCGAAGGGCGTGAGTCTCCCGCCCTGGAGCCCTGGGTCCCGTGTTGGGTGCTGCGCTTCAAGAAGGACAGATTGGGAAGAGCCCAGCGCGGGGCAACAAGCATGATTAGGAGTCTGGGGGAGGCAAGAGAGGCCCAAAGAGCCCGGGTTATTTAGCCTGGAGAAGAGAAGACTGAGAGGGGGTTGATAATACCCGAAGGGCAATGACGGAGAGGATGGAGATGGAGATGGAGATGGAGATGGAGAGGATCCCCCTCCTGCTGTGGGGCCTGTCCTGGGGTGCTTGCACAAGTCACGGGGGAGGGGGTGATAGAAACAGCCCCCAGCAGAGCGGCTAGATGGCCAGGGGGCAAATGGGGCAGGGGCACGGCCCCCAGTACCAGTCAGTTCCAGCAACTAGTGGCGTCCGGCCAGGACATCGTGACATGGCTGCTTGCCCAGCAGCAATGGCACGCCACGGGGTATGTTTATACTGGAGACCAACGAGCGCGGCAAGGTGGTGGGGCCACATCAGTATTCCCAGCCAATCGGAAATCAGAATGCCGCACGATTTACGGGTCCAGTCCTCTCCCAGCAAATCAGAACGCAGAACGCTGGAAGACCACGTGTGTTCGGTCCTCTCTCAGCCAATGACAAACCAGAATGCTGCAAAACCATAAGCATCCTGCCTTCTCTCAGCCAATCAGAAGTCTGATGAACTGCATGGATGTGATGGGTTGGTTTCCCCCCAGCCAACCAAAAACCAGGGAGCTGCCAGACCATGCGTTCAATCCTTTCCCAGCCAATCAGAAACCAGCATGCTGCAGGATATATGCGTTCAGTCCTCTCCCAGCCAGTTCGAAGCCAGACGCCTGCAAGACTGTCTGCGTTCGATCCTTTCCCAGCCAATCAGAAACTGGAACGCTGCAAAACCGTAAGCATCCTACCCTCTGGCACCCAATCAGAAGTCAGATGAACGGCATGGGTCGGTTTCCCCCCAGCCAATCGGAAAGCAGCACGCAGCAGGGCTGTGTGCATAGCCATGTGCTTGTGGGGGTGGGGCGTGGCCATCTCTCAGCCAATCAGGAGTCTGCTGACTTGTGTGCAGGTGGGACCAGGGGCAGGTCCAGATGCCCCAGCCCGGTGGGCGTCGGGGCAGGAGGCCTGGTCCAGGGTGGAGCCGTCCACTGTCCGGCCGGCCGCGAGCGTGGCTAACACAAAACGGGCTCGCCCCCGGCTGGGTGCCGGCCTGGCCTCAACGCCCGGGGCTGGGGGGGCGTCCCGCTCCCCGGCAGCCTCTACGCCTGCGGCTTCAGGTGGACGGCAGGGCTGTTGGGGCGGGCGGCCAGGATGTACGCCACGTTCTCCCCCAGGAAGGTCGGCCAGTCCACGAGCCTGCTGGGGAGAGCGTGGGAGGTCAGGATCGTGGCCGGCGGAGCGGGGAACGCAGGGAGCACGCATGCACCAGGTGGTCCGGAGCAGCCGGTTCCGGCCCCGGCCCTCTACCAGCATCAGCACGGACAGGGAAACCGAGGCATGGGTGGGCAAAGGGATGTGGTCGAGGTTATCAGAGTGGGTGAGTGTCGGGGCAGGGTCCGGACAGGCAGCCCCGAGGCACAGCTGGATGCGGCCACATCTCACTGGGCGAGTTGCCTTGACGGGCACCAGCCTTGGCTGCATGGGCTGGGCGGCTACAGCACCAGCCATCGGGCCCTGCACAGTCCTCAGGTGCTCCACCGGCTGCAGGGAATGGCGCCGTGCCTCAGTTTCCCCAGGGCTAGGCGCCATGCCCCGGTTTCCTCAGGGAAGGCTGGTGACTGCAAATTGCTGCACACGGCAGGGCTGTGAGGATGGCAGTGCCACGACCGCAAGGGGCCAGGCCCGTCTTCCAGAGGGAACACCGGTTTCCCCCCGCCCCGTCTCCAACCCCGGCTGCACTCACCTGGGCTCCTCCTGCTCCGGGGCCTTGTCCTGGCTCTTGCTGCTTGTGCTGCTGGGGCTGCTCTCCGACATGGGCCCCACGTGGCTGATGCTGCAGAGAACAGGGTGCATTGCGGCTGCAGGCCATGCACCCGGTGCCCGGCACTGCGCCGGCTGCTACCCAGCTGCACCAGGGAGATTGGCGCAGGGGGGCAGGACGGGGCCGGGGGGTCACGGCGCTGCGGCACTGACCTGACGTTGCAGGACGGGGCGTCGGGGGGATGCTTGCGGAACCAGGCGAGCTGGGCGCGGCGACACTCGGCCTGGCTGACCCTCCCGTCGGGGTCCCGGGGCAGGGCCAGGAAGGCGACGCGCGCCCGCTCCCGCTCCTTGGCTGTCAGCAGGTGCAGCAACGAGTTCTGCAAGGTGCAGAGGGCAGGGTGGGCGCTGGCGGGGGCCCCTGGGGTCCCGTACCATGCCATGCCGCAGAGACAGGGCCTGAGGGGTATTATTTCGCACCCCCAGCTCCACGGTGCCTCCGGGAGGGTCTGGCGGATGCCAGGTGTGTGTGCCAGAGGCACCACGTGAGTGTCTGTCCTCCGTGCGGATGCACCCCGTTGCTCACAGGCGGTTGCATGCAGCCATGCTCACAGCCACACTGTGCACACGTGAAAATGCCACTCAGGCCTGGAAAGGCACACGTGTCCCCACACCTCCACACTCACGCATGGGTAGCTGGGACACACAGGTGCAGGTAGGTGGGCTCACTGAAAGAGCAAGGCAGCATGCAAACCCAGACGCGCACACGCACACATGCACAGGGCAAGGCAACATGAGCATGCAGACATGCACATACATGAGTGCACAGAGCAAGGCACCATGAAAACTTGGACACACACACACATGCATGCACACACATGTGCGTGCACAGCGAGGCAGCATGCAGAGATGCTCACACAGAGAGCCAGGTAACGTGCAAACCCAGACATACGCACACACACACACACATACACACCCAGATACATACACACACGTGTACACACACATGCAGAGATATGCACACACACAAAAAGCAAAGAAACGTGCAAATCCAGATGTACATGCATGCACGCAGAAGGCAACACGCAAACCCAGAATCCTACACACAGAGCAAGGCAACACGCAAAGAGGCACACACATACACACAGAGCCAGGTAATGTGCAAACCCAGACATACACACACGGACACAAAGGGCAGCATGCACACCCAGATGTGCACACATATGCACACCCAGAGGAAGGCAGACACTCACACACAGGGCAACATGCAAGCACCAACAAACAGAACAAGGCAAAACGTGCACACATGCACACACACAGAGCAAGGCAGCATGCAAACCCAGACGTGTCCATCCACGGGCCCCAGCACCGGAGCCACGAAGAGGAGAGGCCTGGACTGACTAGTGGCAATAGTAGGCTGTTATCTTGTACCAGGGACCCACCAACCCTGGGGCAGACCCAGCTTCCTGGCATCAGCAGAGGAGCCTGGTCCAAGGGGCTCCCTCCCTAGCCCCGGGACTCACCTGTCCCACCCTGAGCACCCCAAGGCACCCCCAGCCCTGTGCCCCTGCCCTGTACCTGCGGCCGGAGCTTCTGGAGCAGCTGGATGGACTCATGGGACAGGAAGTCGGCCCACTCCACGTGGCCCCGCTTGTCGGGGTCCAGGGCGCCGAACTGCAGGGTGGCACGCTCCTCCTGGGCCTCCCCCATGGGCCGCTCGAACTGGCGCTTGTGCACCAGGTGCTTGTAGGCCAGGAAGCCGTCCAGCGTCAGGCAGGTGTCTGCAACGGCCCCCAGGCTCTGTCAGCACCCTGCCTCCCCTAGCACCCTTTGCTGGGACCAGTGCCCTGCTCCCCCCGAGAGCACCCATGCCCTCGGGCACCTCCGCTGCAGAGAGGAGCTTTGGGGACCCCCCCATTTGTGCAGGCTGATGGGGGGCTGGAAAAGCTGAGTCCCGGAGGCTTCCTGGGAGACACCCTCGCACCTGCTTTTCTCCCCTCTACATATTGCAGACGCGTGACACACGCATGCAGCACGGGCATGCATGCAGGGCCTGGCTGCGGTGCTCCAAAGCCCTGGAGGGAGGGGAGACGCTCCCTGGGGCTGTCGGCACTAGTAGAGCTTTTATCTGGGGTCTGAGCAGGGGTTGCAGTTCCATGCACCCACCAGCGCCATGCCAGGCAGGGCAGGCAGGTCCCCAGCTTTGGAGCTGGGGGACACGGGGACACGGGGGTGGCACTCACCCGGGATGATGTGGCACTGCCGGAAGGTCTCCATGAGGCTGTACATCTCCTCCTCGGTCAGCAGCAGGTTGAGGTTGTCCTGAACGGGGCAGAGAGGGGGCATGGGGGTGAAGAAGTGCGGGGCAGCAGCCACCCCTACCCCCCTCGGCTCTTTGCCCCCAGGCACCAGCCATGGGCCAGGTCTCGGGGGGCTGCCTCTTCACCACTGTCATGGCCAGGGGTCTGGAGCAACAAAGTCGTGAGAGACCAGGGGATCCCTTGGGGGCTGGGGTGTCCGTCTCCATCCCCATAGCACCCCTGTAGCGGAGCTAGCAGGAGGGAGGGTATGGCGGTGAAAGCCACAGAGCGCTGTCTACACCAGGGCTCCTGCTGCCCTGCGCCTGGCACAGCCCGGGGGGACCCCCCAGGACGGGGTGGGGGTGCCCCATGGGGTGCAGCACTCACGCAGTAGTAGCAGCTCCAGCCGGTCTCGGTGTGAGCCGTCTCGGTGAGCTCGGTGGCGCTGCCTTGGGGCAGGTAGCCCATGCGGCGCAGGCAGCCGTCGTGGTAGACGCGCGTGCACACCCGGCAGGGGAACAGGCTCTCGGCCGTCCACACCTCGCAGATCTCGCACATCTCGTCATTGGTGACCTGCCGCGGGCGGGCATGGGGGTGTCACCGCCTGGGCCCGTGCCGCAGATGCCCCCCTCCAGCTCCAGCGCTGGGGGAGCCTGGCAGGACGCTGCAAGGACTGCCCCAGCTCTGCCCAGGCGCTGGATCATAGCAAGGCGCGACAGCCCCCGGGGAGCTCTCCACGCCGGCCATCCATCCGGGCGCCTGTCACCGGCGGAAGAGCCTCTCCAAGCAGGAACGGCTCCCGCGGGCAGTGCCAGGCCTTGGCTGCACGCTCGGGCTCAATGCGGCCCCCGCCCCGGGCAAAGCAGCCGCGGGGGGGCGCAGCAGCCCCCAGGTGCGAGCAGAGCTGGGTCATGCTCCTGGCAGGAGAGCGGGGTCAGGCTGCGGCCCTCCCCACGTGCTGGGCTCCATGCTCGGGTCCCCACCCCGTGCCCTCGCCCACCACAGCCCACCTGCTCCCGTCGCTCCAGGCTGATGTCGGGCGGCTCATCGTCCCCCAGCTCCCGCGTGGGCCGGACGAAGGCCGGCGGCGTGAAGCGGTTGGCGCGGTCGAACTCCTCGGGCTCCACGCCTCGCCCGTCCCGCAGCCGCTCCCAGGCCGCCCGGCTGGCGCTGGCCTCGGGCCGCGGCGAGGGTCCGGCGGCCTCGTCCTCGGTCACCTCCTGCACGGCGTGCTCCGGCGTGCCCCGCTGCGGCCCTGCCACCGCCTCCCCCTTGCGCTTGGCTGCCGGCCGCTCCCGCAGCCCGTCCTTGAAGGCCGACACGGCCAGGCTGACCTTCTGGACCTGCTCCACCGTCTGCCGCCGTGACAGCAGCACCCCCATGGCTCTGCGGGGGGAGCAAGAAGCAGCCAGCTCTGGGGTGCGCTATCTCAGCTCTGTAGAGAGGAGTCCTCCCTGTGCTGTCGTCAGCAAAGCCCCAGCAGTGCTTCACCCTGCACAGCAATGCTTCCCCCAGCTCGGAAATGCAGCCAGCTCTGGGGTTTGCTCCACCAGCTATTTAGATAGGAGTCCCTCTCCCCTTCCTGAACTGCAGCTAGCTCTGGGGTGGGCTCCACCAGCTGTCTGGACAGGTGTCACCCACTGTGCTCTGAAATGCAGCCAGCTCTGGGGTGCACTCTTTAGACAGGAGTTGCTCTCCCGACCCCAAAATGCAGCTACCTCAAAGCCAAGGCTTGGCAATGCTTAAAGTCAAGCAGCCTGCCACGCACAGATCCTGCATGCATGAACTAGTGCACTTGCACACGTGTGTGCATGCCTGCATATGAATACATAGGCAAACACGCACGCAGGCACACACCTACCTGTGTACACAGCCGCACGCTCACACATGCATGCACATGCGGTCCTCCACCCCTCTGCTGCCAGGCTGCGGCGCGCCCCAGGAGCGCTGCCCGCTTCCCGCGCTCTCTGCTCTGCTTGTGGGTGCTCTCGATTTCCTCTCCTGTTGCCAGGGAAACCCCAAATCCCAGCCGTGGATCTAGCAGGTGAGCGACGCGCCGGGGCCCTGCTGGGCTCTGCACTGACTCCAGTGGTGGTTGGGGGGGTGGGGGGCAGGAGCCCCACAAAACGGCACCCCATGGCCTGCAGAATGCAGCCTGCCTTGGCCCAGGACCCCCCAAAGGGCCCATTGCCCCATCCCCGCAGCTGGGAGTGTCTGAGGGATCCCAGGTGCGCGTGCGAGAGGCACCACGGGTGTGTCCGTGTCCCACACAGATGCACCCCGACACTCACAGGCTGCTGCTCCCAAGCACACCCGCAGCCACGCTGTGCACATGGCACCCGGGCCCAGAAAGGCCCATGTGTGCACATGCCTTTGCACATGGGTGTGTGCAGCTGGGAAACAGCTGCAGGTAGATGGTCACACTGAGGGAGACACAGGTGCAGAGCAAGACCATGCGGGAATCCAGACATGCGCACACATGTACACTCACACACACAAGGCAACACACACACACAGGGCAATGTGCAAACTCAGAAACGCACAGAGCAAGGTAACGTGCAAACCCATATGTACACACATGCATATAAGGCAATGTTCAAACACACACGCGCGCGCACGCACACACACACAGAGCAAGGCAACATGCAAACCCAAATGCACATGCACGCGTGCAAACACACACACACACACACACATACAGAGCAAGGAAATGTGCAAACCCAAATGCAACACATACAAACACATGCAAGGCAACATACAAACTCACACGTGCATGCACGCACACACACACACGGTAACGTACAAACCCAGATACACGCAAACACACGCACACGCCGAGCAAGTTGCCATGCTAAACCCCACACCGCACACCGGCACGCACATGCCCTCACACATGCCTACCCCCACTCCGGATCAGAGCCGCCCTGATCTGTGCCCTGCTAATCCCCCCGGCTCAGGGCCGCGCCGGGAGAGTCGCGTCCCAGCGCCTGCTCCGCCGTGGTCTACGAGCTGCAGCACACAGATGTTCCCAGTACCGAGCGGCGCCGTCCGGGGCAGAGCACAGCTGGATGGATTAGGAGCTGCTGGAGGGGGCAATGCAGCCCTCGAACAGCTGCTGGCAACAGGGCACCCCCAACGGGGGGCAGGGCGGCTGGCACCGAAGCTGCTGGAGGGGGCCAAGGAGGGCTTGCTGGGAGCTCAGGACCACCCCAGCCCAATGCACTTCCACACCCCTAACTTCCCACATCGGACAGGACAGGAGGCTGGGGAGAGTGGCTGCGTGGGGGCCAGAGCAGACCTGAGCCCCGGGTGATGCTGCAGCAAGAAGGGCTGATGGCTCCCGCATAGCTGCAGGGGAGCAGGGAGGGGAACTGTCCGGTGACACCTATGCTGGACCCCTTCGGAAGAGGAGGCTGGGATATCCGAGAAGGACCCAGGGTGGCTGAGAGCTTGGGCTATTTCTCCTCCCACGGCACAAAGGCAGCTCCTTTGCACGGTGAAAGCACTTTGCATGGGGAGAAGCCACTGGGTGCACCTAGGCCTCTGGTGTTGGGCAGTCAGAGCAAGAGCTGGGGCTGGAAACCGCGTGAACGGACCCACTCCCTGCACTTCTCACGACACTTGAGCCCGGCTCTGGCGACTGCGCCCAACCGAAGCCCATCTCTCCCCCACTGACTCCGCAGGCTGCAGGCCCGGGGGCCCGTGCGCGGCTGGGGAGACCGGGTCTAAAGCAGCCTCCAGAGCAATGTGCCTCAGCTGCTGTGCCCCCAAATCCACCTGCGCGGGGCTCTGGGAAGCTGGCCTGGGTGGCCCAAAGGCCCCTTGTGGGAGGATGAGCCAGGAGAGCCCTTGGCTGGGTCATCATTCGGACGCTGTTAGCGGCTGAAGCGCACCGCGGCGCAGCCGCAGGACTCGTGACGGAGCGCGGGGCGTCTGGGGGCACCGGCTGCGCCTTTTATCCCTGCTTCGCGGAGGGAAGCGTCTCCTGCAGCAAGACGTGAGGGTCCAGTGCACTGTGGGCGGAGAACCCCCCCGACACCCGTGCACATATGTGCACACCCATGCACACACACGTGCACAGAGACTTCCAGCCCTGTAGGGACATGTACAGAGAGGCAGCATCTCATGTGCATACAAGCGTATGCACATGTTCTCCAGCACATGGCTACACACACACATGTGTGAACACACACACACACAGAGACAGGTGCATGGACATGGATCCACACACACAGCTGTTAGTGCGGGTGCATGCCTTACTGCAAACTGGGGCATGTATAGTCACACGCCCACCTGGGTGTATTGCCCACATGTCTGTTCCTGCATGATATACCTGCATGTGTGAATATCTACTGACACACCTGTCAGGGCTTGTGCAACATGCAAGCACATGTGTCTTGTGAGTTCACTGTCATCCACAGGGGTGTATAGGCCTGTGTATCATCATGGGGCGTGCATGATGGGTGTGCACCCACACACATACACCCACGTATGGGCAGGGTCTCAGAGGTGGAATATGGTGTGTTGCACCAGGAGGTTGTGTGTTACTCGGGTCCTGGGGGCTGGAGCAGGGAGAGGCGAGAGCAGAAGCACCCCAAAGTGCCAGCGCTCCGAGTAATATGCACCAGTTCCCGAGTAACAGCACCAGCACCCCAAGTACCAGTGCTCTGAGTACCAGTTCCAGCACCCCAAGTAGTGACACCAACACCCCGAGTAACAGCACGAGCACCCCAAGTAATAGCACCAGTACTCCAAGTAACAGTTCCAGTACCCCAAGTAATGGCAGCAGCACCTTGAGTAACAGTGCCAGACCCTGAGTACCAGCACCCCAAAAAATGGCACGAGCCCCCTGAGTAATGGCACCAGCACCCCAAGGAACAGCACCAGTATTTCTAGCACTTCAAGTAATAGCACCAGCACCCTGAGTAACAGCACCGGCACTGTAAGGACCAGTGGCGGTGCTCTGAATAACTGTCCCAGCACCTCGAGTAACAGTACCAGACACGCTGAGTAATGGCACCAGCACCCGGAATAACAGCACCAGCACCCCAAGCAATGGCACCAGCACCCCAAGCAATGGCACCAGCACCCCAGGGCACAGCACCAGTACTCTGAGCAGCAGCACCAGGACCCAAAGTAACAGCACCAGTACTCCAAGGACTGGCATCGGTACCCTAGGTAATGGCACTGGTACGCCTGGTAACAGCACCAGCTCTCTGAGGAAACGGTCCCAGTTCCGTGAGTGACAGCGCTGGTACTCTAGGTAACCGCATCGGTACTCCCAGCAGCAGTACCAGTGCTCGGAGCAATGCACCAGCACCCAATCGGCAGCACCAGGGCTCTGAAGCCTGGCACCAGCACACCACGTATTGGCACCACTACGCTGAACTACGGCACCAGCATCATGAGTAACGGCACCAGCGCTTGGAGTCACGGCACTTATACTCTGAGTAGCAGCACAGACATGCGGTGTAGCAGCACCAGTACCAGAGGCACGGCCTCAGCACCCTGCACGACGGCCCTGGTGCCAGTTCCTGGACCAGCAGGAGCAGGGCCCTGTGCGACGCCAGAGTACTGCAGTACCACGGCCCAGTACCAGGCAAGAGTACTGGGGTAACAGCACCCCTGGGAACAGCGACGGGCCCTCACATGGCAACAACACCAGTCCCAGCAGCAATATCCCAGCAGTACCTCCGAGGAAGGTGACAGGACCCCTACTCCCAGCCCTCTGAATCAGAGCAATGGGCCCCAGTGAGCGGTGCCCCAGGGGGAAGGGGCCTCCTCCATGCCCCGTGCCTGGCCCAGACGCCAGCGGCTCCCAGCCTTCCTGGACCTGAGCCCCCTTCACTGGCCTCGAGGCTCCTCTCCCTGCACCTGAGGAGACAGAGTGACTGGAGCACTGGCTTGGAGACCAGCGGGCTCACCCCAGCTCTGCCACTGATGTGCTGCGTGCCCCCGGTCAAATCTCTTCGCCACCCCATGCTTCCATTTCCATGCTGCTCTCGGTGACCACGGCCTCCAGGGCAAGGTGCCTTGAGACCAAGCAACAGCACAAGGCCGGGGAAGAGCCAAGCCCTGACCAAGCTGTGCCAGAGGAGTGGGGTCTTGGTGCCAGCCGGCGGATACCAGACTGGGCCCAGTGCCTCTGCTCACCTTGGCATGGGCACGGCCACCTCGACCTTGGCACGGGGCAGGGGAGGGGCTATTTTTAGATCTCCTCTCAGGGTAAATTTGGGCATGGGCTGGTGCCATGGCAGGGCTTGTCCAAGGTTGCGCTCAGCCCTCTTGGCAGCAGATGGAGCAGGCGTCCAGCCCCCTCCCCCCAGCTCCTGCCCATCCCCTCCCGACGCGCCATTTCCCCTGGCCGCTGGGCCGGGAGGAGGGCGGCTCCATCCCTTCCGTCCCTGGGGGAGGAGAAGCACTTAGCGGGTTACATCTTCTAAGTGCTTCCCAGCTGAGCTCCTCTCCTCTCCCCAGGGCCTGGCCAGGCCGCGGCCACGGCAGGTCCTGGGCGTGGGGAGCGTCCCGGGCTCAGAGCAGCGTTGCAGCCCCTGGACAGGGTGGGAAGGGGCCTCCCCAGGGACTGCTTCCATGGGGGTCTGCTTCAGTGCCCCCTTTGCCTAGCTCCACGCAATGCCCTAAGGTGGATAAGGCAAAGCCAAACGGATGCCCACGGGCTCAGGCTGGATCCTGTCTCTCCCTCTCCCCCGCCCCATACCACAGAGGGGAAACTGAGGCACAGAGAGGGGCGGGGGCTCCCTGAGACTGCATGTGCATGTGCCAGTGGTGCTCCAGCCCTGCCCCACCCCTGCACAGGCATCGGGCCAGCCCAGGCTGCAGGTCCTGCCCCCGCTCCCCGCTGCTGTTTGTCTGTCTGCAGAGTCACGGGCAGGCCCGTCCGTGTCCCAGAGCCGTGGGCTCTAGGCGGTCCGTCTGTCCGTCCTTCTGCACCGTGCCGGGCACCCAGGGGTCTGGTTCCCTTGGGACCCCCAGGCCCAGGCCGCATCTAGGGGGAACGGGGCAGCTGAGCTGCTGCCCAGGCAGAGGACCCAGGGCTGGGGCTTGGAGCTGTCCTGCCCCACGCTGCATCTGCACAGCCAGAGCCCCCCACCCGTGCCCTGGCCCACGCACAGCGCTGACCCCCTACTGCCTCCTTGCCCCCCCTTCCACGGGGCTTTTCCTTATAACCAGGAGGCTTTGTGGGGCACAGGGGGCCGGGGTGCAGCCGGCTGGGGCGGGGGCTGGCTTGCCTCTACCCCTCTCCGCTCGGCTCGGGTTGTCTGCTCCCCGTCAGGCACCCAGCAACGTGGCGGGCGTCTCCAGGGCTGGGAGTGCGGGGGGGCTGCAGGCTTCACCCCACCGGCCCGCCCCGCTGGGATCGCCCTGGGTGCAAAGAGCCGGTGGCTCTGGGGGGAGGCCGGCGGTCCCTGCAGCCAGGTGGCTCCGTGCCTGGGCTGGGGGCCTGCTCTGTGCCCCATAGCTACCCAGGGGCCTGGCTGGCGATGCGGGGGTCTGCTTCGGGGCAGAACCACATGTGACATCAGCATCCTGCAGCTGGAGGAGCTTCCTGCCCTTTCCTGGGGGGGTGAAAACCCTTCGGCTCCCCCCCGGCTTCCCTGTGTGGACCCTCTGGCACGCAGCGGGAGCGTGGCGGGGGGAATAGCCACCGCCCGCCCTGCTCCCTGCCTCGCACGACCTGCCCAGCCCTGCGGCCCCGCGGCTTGCCCGGCCCCGGGAGGCTCTGGGGACGGTGGCTGCAGGGGAGGTGAGACTGGAAGACCTCCCTGGGGTCTGATGGGGGGTCTGGCCCGGTTGGGCTGGGGGTGCATCGCCCGGCTACGCCCCGAGAAGCCGTGCTGGGAGCAGACGTGGCCTGTGGGCAAAAAGGGGTTAAAGCAGGTGGGACACTAAGGGGCCACAGAAAGGCCCCTGGAGCCATCCCAGAGTCCTCTGCACCTGCCCCACGGGGCACTAGGGCTGGGGCCATGGTGGGGGGATGCCGGCAGGAGGGGGTAGCACCACCAGGCAGCCGCACCCTGCCTGGCGCCGGGGCACTGCCTGCCCCGCTGGGAGGTGACGCGGCGCGAGGAGAGGGGCTGGGGGACCCTGCCCGGGGTGCAGACATCGCCGCGGCTGCCTCCAGCCCTCGCACCGAGCCCCTCTGCAATCTCTGCAGCCACGGGGGAGCACTGGAGTTCCCCCCCGCCCGCCAAGCCGGCTGGGGGCAAAGTGACCTCTCCCTGCAGTCTCCCCTGCCCCCCCCGGTGCATGCACATGCAGGGACCGCCGTGCCCCCAGCCTCTCACCCGTCAGGATCCGGACGCTGCCAGCCAGAGACCTATGGGGCCATGCTCTTGTCCAGGCGGATGCCCCCGTCCGGCCCCTGGCTTGCCCTGCCGGGGACGGCGCGCCCAGGGCCGTGGTACCTGGAGAATGGATGCAGCAGGAGGAGGGATGCGGGAGGAGGATGCTGAGCGGTGCCTGCGTCTGGCGTGTGCGCGCACACACACACAC
>NW_017728909.1:21551256-21555949 GCF_001723895.1 Crocodylus porosus | reverse complement strand
CAGCCCACCCCGTGCACCCCCAGCCCCATGCACCCCCCTCGGGGGAGGGGGAAGAGCTTTAACCTCTTTCTGGCCAAGAGCAATGCCTGCTGAGCTGGGGTGGGCTCTCTCCGTGCCCGCCAGAGGAGCCGGGTGTGCCCAGGACGGCGACTGCAGGGGAGGGGCACACGTACACTGAGTTTGGTGCGTGCTCAGCCTTCTGGGTAGGCATTGGCACACCCACCCGGGAGGAAGGGCTGGCTGAAGAGGAGGAGGGCTGCGGGCAGGGGTGGGGCAGGGTGCGGGGATCCTGAGCGAGGCTGGGACAGGAGATGCAGGAGACTGACCAGGGCAGCAAGGCCCAGTGCGCACACACCCCAGTGCAGGCACACGTGTGCCCCTGCACAGAGATTTATGCACATATGTATGTGCACAAACACATGCCACTGCATGTGTGCACACACATGTACCAGTCCTTACACACACAGCAGTACATGTACTCACAAAGGCATGAATGCACGGACACCTATGCACATATGCATGTCAATGCACACAGATATGTGCACACATGCACATGCACACCAGTGCATGCACATACTAATGGATGTGTGCACAGGCATGCGCACACAGACACGTGTCCACACATCAGGGAGTGGTGGGAAGGCTGGTTTCTGCCCGGGCCGTGGCTGGGGGCAGCTGGAGCCCCAGTGGTACACCCCACCACCGCCGTACCCCTGCTTCTGGGTGGGAGGGGGCAGCTCAGGCCTGGCTGGGTAGAAGACTGATGTCTCAGGGCAGTTGGCTGGGCCTGTCCCTGCTGTGCTCCAGAGACAGCCCCTGGCTTCGGATCCCCTGGGACAGGTGGCCCCTGCACCCCAGCACACACGGGCCTATGCACTGTGCCCCCTCCACTCCAGTGCCTGCAGCGCAGCACCCCAGCACTGCACGGGGGATGCAGTGGCCGCTCCTGAGCCTCTCGCCAGTGCCAGGCTGGTGCCAGTGCCCCGCACATGGCCTCATCCCTGAAGGGGCAGGGGGGGTCCATCGAGCCCCCCTGCCCCTGCCCCAGTGTCACCATCTGCTTTCTCTTGTCTCATACGTACAGTGCCTGGCGCAGTGCAGCCCTGGCAGGTGCCCGGGGTCCCGTGGACTATGATTCCTCTAAAACTGTCACCCCTTGGCTTCCCCTTGGCAGGGACTGGGGCTGCCTGTGGCAGGGACATGGCACCAAGCTGTGGGACCTTGTGCCCCCCTCTGCTTGCGCGCCCGGCCTGAGGAGGACCCACCACGCTGGCCCTGTGTGCTGGGGATGGGGTGGGGGGACATCTCGGGGATACTGCCAGGACTGCAGCACCTGCTGGGTATACGTGTACATGCACTGGGGAAAGGGGATTAGTGTGTGCACGTGTATTGGTATGAATCCCTGTGTGGGTGTGCATGCGCGCGTGTGTGCATTGGGGTGTGTGCACTGGCGCACACTTTCCCGAGAGCAACGCTGGAGGGAGAAGCGATTCTCCAAGGAACAAGGTGGAGTCAGGGCCCTTCCTTAGAAAGGCCGTGCAGGCTGCCCAGGCTCCCTGGCAGCCCCGGGGGGAAGCTTCCCCCCCCAGGTCCAGCCCAGCCCCGCAGGAGCTAGAAGGGCAGACGCTCGTCAACCCCCCAGCACCCCTTCTGCTCCACGGGTGATTCCCTGGGGCCCTTCGCTGCTCCAGGCCTGGCTGGCATGGGGCAGCTGACGGTAGCAAGGAGCCCTGGGGCTACCGTGTGCATGCACGGAGGGGGGCTGGCACGCTGCAACACGCGCGGGTGATGCAGCGCAGTGCAAGGCGTGTGTGGGGCATGCATGGGGCGACGGGGCAAGGGGCGACGGATGCTGGCTGGCGCTGGGGGGCGGAGGGGAGGGTCGTGCTGGGCTTTTTGGATGCGAAGCTGCTTCGTGAAGCTGCTTCCAGGCCCCCCGCCCCCGCCCCGTGGCGCCTCCGCCCGCGGGAACGTGGGCTCGCCATCTGGGCCAGGCCTCGCCTGGCGGAGAGGGGCTCCAGACGGTGCCGTGCAACGGGAGCCAAGCAGCAGAGGCTGGTGGCAGCTAGAGCTCATCGCATCAGCTGCCTGGCGCTCGCCCCACCGCGACGGGCTGGCTCGGCGCAGAGCCGGCATCGCTGTGGGCTCCGCGGGTGGCGCTCGCCTCGGTGCCGCGTGACGCTGCGAGCGACAGGGCCGCGGCGCAGCCCCCGCACGGAGCTGCAAGCCCGGCGTCACGGCAGAGCTGCGGGAGAGATTCGCCCCGTGGGTGCGTGTCTCCGGAGCGCTCCCGGTCCCGGTCCCGTGCCGCTGAGCTGCACTGCCAGCGGCACAGCGCTGGGCAAGGCGGGGGTCCTGCCCAGCTCGGCTGCACTGGGCCGGCGCCAGCAATCCAAGTGCAGACTGGTTTTGGGGAGCCCTGTGGGGAGTTTTCCGTGGCTGCTCTGGTGGCACCGGTGCAGGAGGCCCAGGGCTGGCGAGCACCTTCCCGGGTGCACCCGGGCTTGGCACGGGGTGGGGGAGTCCAGCAGCGTGGCCAGTCAAAGCCTCGAGGTTTCCTCGAGCCCCTTGTGGGTCCTGGAGCTGGCAGCGGGGTGCCAGAGGCCAAGCCGTGGCAGGGCTCCGGGAGAGCCGGCCACACGTGCCACCTCCACAGCCCAGCCCGGCTCCATGTGCCGCATCGGCGAGCAGGGGGAGAGCGGGCAGCAGAGCACCCCGGGAGACCAGAACTGCCAACCTCCACAAAGCCTCGGGGGCACAGAGGATGAAACGGGTGGTTAATTAGCTTCGTTATCTCCCTCCTCGTGATGCCACCACCTGCCTGCATTGCATCTCCTCCACTTTGCCTTCCCCCTCTATGTCACTTTGACCATGTCCCCAAAAAGCCCCTGGGGAAAGCCACTTGTTCTGCCCGTGCCTCAGTTTCCCAGGGGATAATGACTGGGAAGGCACCAGGCCCTGGATGAGCAGAGCCCTGCATTGCAGCCCGCTGCCATGTTCTGTGCACGCTTGTGCACGCGTGCGCATGCCTGTGCACACACGTGTGGCTCTTCTGGATACGGGCTGCCTGGGCCCAGCAGATGCGACTCCGAGTTTCCTGCCAGGCCCGGCGGGGAAACCGAGGCCCTAGGCAGGGAGGTCAGTTCAGAGGGCTCAGCCTGGGGCAGCGTCAGGCCCAGCGCCACAGGCTGTGAACGCAACGGGGAAGGCAGGAAAGTAGGTTACGGAGCTGGGCTGCTGGCCGCCTGCCTGCATGCGGCTGCCGATGCGTGACTGCCCCGGGCTGCTCCTTTCTCCCTGCACGTCCCCTTCTGCCCCCCTCTCCCTCCACAGGTCACATCCACCCCGCTGCTCTGGCGCACGCGGTGCTGGATCTCTGCATTCACCATCTCCCGCATGCAGCCACCCTGCAACCAGCCGGCCTCATGAGGGATGGGACCAACTATCCCGCATTGCAGAAGCCGGCCACGAGGCCTGTGCAGCTCACATGGATCCAGGCAGGCGTGAGCCGAGGTTGCTGGCCCCCACGGCGCTCGTGCATGGTGTCACGGGGGGGCAGCGGGTGTCCCCGGCACAGGGCAGAGCCGGGGACTAGATGGGTGGTGCTCATCTCATGCTGTATGACTGCAAGGGGCATCGTCCTGGGGCTGGGTGCCATGTGTGGGTGTGTGAACCAGCTGCTGTGCCCCTCATCCTGGCCTCTGCCCTCCACCTCCTCCCAACCCTGCTTTGACAGGATCATCCTGGCTGCGGCCGTGCCTGGTCCTGCGGGCTGGCCCCTGACCACGGAGCCCGGGCCCACGAGCGCCGGGTGAGCGACAGCTTCTGTTGGCAGGACACGCGCGCTCAATGTAACGGCTGCGCGTGATGGCGAATCCACCTGTTCCCATCCGCGCTGCTCCCGTCCACCTCCCGGCACGGTGCATCCCGTGTCCCCACCGCTCCGGGGCAGGCCCCGGGCTTTGTTCCCCACTCCCCATGTGCACTGATGACTTGTGCCCCTTCTCGGCAGCCGGGGGCTTTCCAGCGACCCCCCCAGCCATGGGGAGCTGCATTGGGCTGGGCTGTGGGGGCAGCAGGGCAGGTTTCCTCCCACCCCAGTGATGCAGCTGGGGTCCTGCCTGCTCCAGGGAGTCCTGGGCGTTGCATCCAGCCCGCGGGCCCCGCCGTCATCTCCGCAGCTACATCCCTGCGTGAACCCCGAGCTGGATGCCTGCGCTGGCTCGGTGCCCCTCCCTCCCCCCTGCCATGAATCCTTCAGCTGCTCAGATCTGGGGGCAGGGGCAGGGGCAGCGCCAGCCCTTTGGGAGCCAGACCCAGAGCCCCCGAAGGGCTGAAATCTTTGCTCCATCGAGGACTTCCCTGCAGGATCTCGTTGGAGCCCCTTTTGCGACCCTCTGGCTCTGCTGCATGGGGCATATCCCTGATTTCCCCCCAAGGCAGCGATGCCTGGAAATGCTGGGCCAAGCCGTTTCCAGCTCAGCTTGGCTCAGCCCAGAGATCCGGGTGGTTCAGAGGAGAAGCCAGCTGGCTGGGGACCCGCGTGACCCCAAAGTCAGGATCGGGGCCCCGCTTTCCCTGCTGCTGCTCCAGGCATCGTGCATGGGTGGGGGGGTTCATGCAGGTGTTGCCTTGACAACCGCATCCCCGAAGCCCTGGCAGGCAGCTCGGAGCAGCCCAGAGGCAGACGGCC
>NW_017728909.1:21549900-21550938 GCF_001723895.1 Crocodylus porosus | reverse complement strand
GGGGCTGGGGCTGGGGCTGGGCTGGGCCGATGCTCCTGCTGGCACCGACCCCGCAGGGTCCGGGCCGGAGGGTCTTGCCCCCGCGCTCAGGGTCACAGGAAGGGATTTCCCCCCTGCTCAGATGGGTCCGGACTGGGGGGGTTTGCCTTCCTCTGCAGCGGGTGCACAGCCTTGCCTGGGGTCTCCAGGGCGTCTATGAGCCCCCGTTGCAATGGCGGGACGTTGGCGGCCGCGGGCCCCTGCTTTCCCTGGGGCAGGGGCAGGGGTGATACCGGGGCGGTGTCAGGGGACTAGTTTTGCAGCGGTCGGACGCTCCGCGCCCAGTCGCCCCGCGCCCCGTCCAGCAGACGAGGGTAACACGCGAGCCCGGGGCTCGGAGGCGGGGGAGGACACTTCCAGACCCCGCACTAGGCTGCCTTCCAGAGCAGGTGCCCGCAGCCCGTCCAGGCCAGGCCGTGGATTCAGACACGAGGCTGCTTGGGAGCGTCCCGGCTCCCTAGAGGAGCACTTCTGGGCCTGGCTGGGGGAGGATGGTCCCAATCCCGGAGCTGGGGGCAGGTGAATTCACCTCCTGACTCCTGCACGGTGCATGGCAGGACACATGGGAGGGGACCCCAGTCTGACCCCTAAAAAGGCCTCGGGCAGGATCCTTCCTCCTACCATGGGGGTGCAGGGATGAGCCTGGTTGCGACTGCAAGCAGCAATTGCCCCGGCTGCGATGCCCCAGGGATCCTGCCAGCCTTTGCTCGGGGCCCGGGGGGTAGGAGCCGCGCAGGTGTGAGGGCGCTGAGGCCTTAGCGTGTGCGGGGAGTGCTGAGCCCCACAACGTCAGCTCCCGTGTTACACAGGGGGTGTTGGGGGGACAGCCACTCTCATGATGTGTGGGGGGCGGGGGGCTGAGCGATGTGCTGGGTACGTGCACGGCTGTCACTTAGCAACCGCACGCAGCCTTGGAAACCAGGGCTTGTCACTCACAGCCGGGGATTTGGGGACAGCTTCCCCAGCAGAAGCTGCAGCATCGGCAGGACGCGCTCCCCC
>NW_017728909.1:21419188-21420336 GCF_001723895.1 Crocodylus porosus | reverse complement strand
GCGATCCTGGCCCCGCGTGCACGGCTGCGACCCAGGACAGGCCTCTGCACAGCTCCTGGCCCTGCGCCGGCGCCAGGCTGCGCCTCAGCTTGCCCTAGGAGGGGGGCGGGGGTGTGAGCGCGCGGCGGGTGTTCGTGGAGCGTGGCAGGGAACAACTGCTGGCAAACGAGCTCTCCAGGTGTCTCTGGGAGGCAGTACATGTGCCACGGCCCCAGGTCAAGCTCCCGGGTCCCCATGCGCAGCCCCAGCCTTCGGGGTGAAGTTTGCAGCCTTCCCGGTGCTGGCTGGGGGGGAAGGGGCTCCGGACCCGGGTGTCGTGCCCCCCAACACAAGTGGGGCCAGCGCCGTCTCCCACCCCCTGCAGCGCAGGCCTGCACGTGGGGGCAGGTGCAGGGCAGGGCACTGCTGTCGGGGGTGCGCACGGCAAACAGGAAAGACCAGCGGCGAGTGGAGGACGGGCTGACAGAGGAAAGCTGTAGGGGGAGGGAGGGAGCATCTGGGAACCCGGTGTCCCAGTCCCACTGCCAGGGGAGGGCACCGGGCATGGGAGGAGATGATGGGTGGAAAGTCCCTGGCTGGCTTTTGCTCTCCGTGTTTACCAGGAGATATGGGGATGAGATGCGGCTGGCTCCGTGACAGCAGGGAGGGATGGAGGAGCGTGGGACAGGGCGTGGAGGAGAGAGGCCTGGTGGTGGTTAACCCCTCCGGCTCCCCTCCAGCTGCTCCTCTCCGCTGGCCCACCGCCTCACCTGGCCGGAGCCCGGGCACTGAGGGGCACGAGGGCAAGCATCTAGTGAGTTGGCTCTGGGTGGACGCCGGCAAGGCTCGAGCTCACAGGACGACGGCGGGACGCTGTGCTCCAGTGAGGGGCCGGAGGCTGTGGGTGGTGGTGGGGAGGCAAGAACCTGGCTCCAGGCACAGATGAGAGATGCTGGGGGGCGGCTGGTCCAGCCCTGGCCTGGTCCCTGCCGGCCGGAGAAGGCTGCCAGACCTGGCCCGGGGGGCACAGGCTGCAGACACCCAAGGACAGTTGTGAGAGCATGCGAGAGGGGCCGCCCTGGCCTGGGCACGTCGCTCCCATCCCGTCCTGCCGGGGTGCTCAGCGGTGCCTCCCCCCTCTTTCACTGTCCTGTGCACGCCCCCCCCCC
>NW_017728909.1:21416156-21419088 GCF_001723895.1 Crocodylus porosus | reverse complement strand
GTTCCCTGATCTTCAATCTAAACCGACTTTGCCGCAACTTTAAGCCGTTGATCTGTCTCCTACTCTCTTCAGAAAAGAAAGGTATTTTCCCTCTTCTTTATGGCAGCCCTTCAGGCTTTGAAGTCTGCTGTCACGTCTCCTCTTAAGCATCTTTTCTGGAAGCTGAAAATACCCAGCTCCTTCAGCCTCTCCTCATACGACTTGTCTTGCAAGCCCTGGACCATTCTTGCCTCCCGCCTCTGGACCCCCTCTAAGGTCTCCACGTCCTTTTTAAAATGCGCAGCCCAGACCTGCACACAGCATCCGGATGAGACCGAACCAGCGCCAAGCAGAGAGGCACGGCCACCTCCTGTGTCTCACACCTATCGCTACTAGGGACGCAGCCCCAAATTGCATTTGCTTTGTGCGCGGCTGCATCACACCGCCTGAGCCTGTGGTCTCCCAAGACTCCCAGATCCTTCTGCACAGCACTGCCATCCAGCCAGGGGTCATCCCTTCGGTATTTGGATTTATGATGCTGGCCCCCGAGGTGCGGTGCTTTGCATTTGTCAGCGCTGAGTTGCATCCTGTTGGCTCCGTCCCTGCTCTCCAATAGCTGGAACTGCTTTCCCCTCGGTCCAGCTGAATCACACTTCTGCATTACCCAGAAACAAACCTTCCTTAAGTGGCTGCAGCCTCCACTTCCCCTCGGGAGTTTTTGCCTCCCAGCTGGGAAGTGTGAGCTTCTGACAGGTCGGTGTGGTGGGGAAGCCCAGCCGGTGCGAAGTCCCACTGCAGAGGACTGGCCCTTCTTGCAGAGGCCCCTGTCTCCTGCTTGCAAGGGGGGTTGCATTGCACAGCCCCAGCCTGGGCCAAGTCTGTTTCTGTTCCCGGGTAGTCCTGCCCCATGCTGTTACCATCACTGGCGGGGACTTCCCAGGTCTGATGGAGGAAGCAGTGATAGTCATCCTCCTAGAGGAAGCACAGAGTTCATCCAGGAAGCCTGGGGGGCTTTTCTTGGCAGGAGTCACGATGCGAAGTGACTTCTGAGGCATGGGCTGGAGCCTGCGACCCTGGCATGGCCATAGCCGCCTGCAGCAAGAGCCCTGAGCACATGAGGAAGGAAATGTGGCAGCTATTTTCAGTTTATTAACAGCCTGGGAGGGTTTTATTAACTTCTGCCTCTGTCCCCTTAGAGACAAAGCTTCTCGGCCCCTTTCTACCAGCACAACTGCAGCCTGGGAGTGCAGCTTTCCACATGTGCGCATATTTACTGTGCCACGTTACCGCAATGGAAAGCAGGTGCCGCATTACCGCAGTGCCTGGAAGTCTTGGGTCGTTTCAGGTGGCTGCTGTTCATCTCCACCCCCTCATAAAATGTGGGAACGTGGCTGTGGTCTGTGTTTCGCCCTGGAGGCTGAAGCCTTCTTCCGGCAGGTGGAGCGATTCCCACGGACTCTGAAACCTCATTACAGGTACAAGTCAAGCGTCTGCAACCCTGACTTCAGGGAAGACCCCCCCCTTTTGCCTCCGGGCAGCTGAGTTCAACGCCTCTCTGATGCACGGCCTTGCTGTCTGATGCAGGGCACCTCTGTGCTATGGCAGTCGGGAGGGGCCATGCACATCGGTGTCTGCATTGGAGCTCCTCATTGTTGCATATTTGCGGTGCTTGTGGCTGCAGATGGCCAAGCCTGCTGGGGTGCTTAGCAGGAGCTGGCGCATCTGCCTCCAGGTACCTGCTGGGTCTCCTGCAGAGCATCGTGGACCGTATTGCCATGGGCTCAGGGCCTTGAGAGCCGGATAATACTGTGCCTAGCTGGTCGGCGCCACCAGCCCTGTGCTAGTGGGGAACTCAAACTGGCTTGCAACGAGAGGTCAGACAGCTCAGGGTGTCCTCCCCCACTCCCCAGCTCATCCCCATCAGTCTCTAATTGTTTGGATTTGTCTTTATTAAACATTTATCAGCTCCTGCAAGATCCCTTAGTCCCTCCTGGTCTAGTGTGTTTAGTATGCAGAGCTAATGAGCTCTCGGGCAGCAGGGAGCTGGTAGGAAATCTCTGTACAGTCCCACAGCCAGCGAAGCACTGCTGCTCGGTTTGGCTAAAGAGAAGTAAGCCTGGAAGGTCATCCAAAGACAACAGGTTTGCGTAGACTCCTGATGGGCATGTATGCAGACCTACACAACTGCAAATCGGGGCTGCACAAGCGTGTTGGAGTGTGTGAGCGTGCAAGGAAAAGTGAGTGCACTTGGCAGAATCGGGCTGCCACAGCAGTGGTGCTCCCCACTCTCTCGCGGGCTTCCTGAGAGTCCCTGCTTCTGCTCAGGCTGTCAGCCCTGGCTGGGATGTTGGAGCTGGGGCTGGACTAGATGTGAGCCCCTGAGGTCCCTCCAACCCTCATTTTCTGATTTTACGAAGCAGGGCTGGCAGGGAGCTGCAGAGGTCACATCTTGTCCAACCCCTGCCCGAGGCAGGATCAGCCCTGTGCAAACCATCCTATACCAGTCCATAATCTGACCTCTTAGTAAAACTACCTCCATCTCCTCTAATGTCTTTATGGTGCATCTCAAAGGCCTGTCTCTGCTCCAGCATTATATTATTCCATTGGCAGTTCTCTGCTGAACCAAAAATATGGGGGGGGAACTATTCCATTCAGGTGCAAAAGACCCAAACATTTGGGGTGAAATGTCAGAAACATGAAAAATTTAATTTTCATAGATTTCATAGACATTCGGGCTGGAAGGGACCTCGGAAGATCGAGTCCAGCCCCCCACCCAAAGGGCAGGAAGTCAGCTGGGGTCCCAGCAAGATAAACATCCAAGTGTGTCTTGAAGGTGTTCAATGTAGGTGCTTGAACCACCTCCGCTGGCAGGCTGCTCCAGACCTTGGGGGCTCGGACAGTAAAGAAATTCTTCCTTATGTCCAGCCTGAAACGGTCTTGCAGGAGTTTGTGA
>NW_017728909.1:21411358-21416056 GCF_001723895.1 Crocodylus porosus | reverse complement strand
CCACTCTTCTTGAACTCCCCTCTCCCTGGGGTCACGGTCCCTGAGGGCCTGACCGACTAGCCTCCTGAGCTTGTCAGAGTCGGCTTTCCTGAAGTCAAGGAAAGTCAATTTTGAGGCAACCTGAAGCTTTTTTCCCCCCCAGTCAAACCTAATATGATCTGCTGCATTTTCCGGCTGTTTCACTCCCCCTATTCCCCCATCCCTCCGCTTTTTAAAAAAATTTACATCAGTTTTTAATCAAGAAATCCCAAAGCAAAACACATTTTATTTGAAAATACAAAGATAAAAAGATAGGGCACTTTCTCATTCCCCTTCACCTCCATGTTTGGGGTCAGAGCTATTGGCCAAATGTGTTGCTTGTTCACAAGTAATAAGCATTTCCCCTGATGGTCCTTTTTCCAGCAAATTTACTGCTCATCAAAAGCATAATCACCAGCTTAAAGTGCAGGCTTAGTTAGCCAAGCCCTGGAGGTTTCGTTTCACTGAGCCCAGCTACTCAGAATGACGCGTGAGAAAGTTTTAACTTTCAGAAAACTTCCCTTTTCTGCCCAGAAATGTTACTCAACCCTGTGGGTGGGGAGGGGTATGCATGCCTGCGCCCCCCGTCCAAGTCACCAGGAGGGTTTTATCCCAGCACAAAGATGTCCTTTAGCCCTTGGCTGTTTTGCCTTCAGGCAGGATTTCTCCTTTGGCCTCTGCTCGCTGCACGTTGTCTCGACTCTGCGGCAGGGGCTGCCTGCCACCCCGTGGACAAACCGAAATGCAGCCGAGTCAGAGAGCGAATCATGCACCAGCCTTTGGAGCAAGTGTTAGGATTTGGGTACCCATTCTCACAGCCGCAGGGATTCGCAGACGGTCCATCTCCCCCAGCCTCCTGTCTCCAGCAGGCCAAGGCGGACCCGTCCTGGCCCCAGGGAAGGTGTTACCTTGAGATAGTCTTTGCAGGGATGATTTACCCTTCAGATGCCGGCCTCCCCCAGGCTGACAGCCAGATGTCTGCTCAGGGAGCTGCTGGTGCCGGCAAAGCAGGTCCCAATCCGAAGCTGATGCACATTTTTTGGAGCAGCATCTCCCTATGACTCCCAGGCGAGTCACATGCTCTCGGTCTCCTAAGCCACCAGCCTGCGTCAGAGCGGGCCCTGCGCACAGCAGCATCCTCCCGGGGTGGGTGTGAGCCACCTGCGAGCGAACCGCGGTTCCTGCCGCCGCTCCTCGTGGAAACGGGGGCTGAAGGGAATGATCCTGGGGTAGTATCCTTCACGCCCCCCAGACCTGATATCGATGATTTATAGAGCTGTGATCGGCCAGGAAGAAGCAGGGTAGGGCTCTGGCTTCCTACCCCCAGCACCAGACCCCAAGCCAACAACGTACCCGCTGTGCCCGACTCCCCCTCCTTTCGTCACAACCATAAAGACATCTCAGGCATATAATCAATCAAAAACAGCAATACAATACACAGCTGCATGGGAGTGCTATGCAAAAGGACTCGGGAGTCTCGGCAGACCACAGACTCCGTAGGGGCCCGCGGCGTGATGCAGCCGCACGAGAGGCCAATGCAGTTTTGTGCGGCATCCGGTGCAAGACGCGGGAGGTGGTCCGCACTGGTTTGGCATCACCTGGCTACAGCATGCAGGTCTGGGCTCCACACTTTAAATAAGATTTGGAGAAGTTAGAGAGGGCCCAGAGGTGGGCAACAAAGATGCTGAAGGGCTTGGAAAGCAAGTCATACAAGGAGAGGCTGAAGGAGCTGGGCATGTTCAGCTCGCGGAGAAGACCCTTAGGAGGGGACACGAACATCAGTCTGCAAATACCTGAAGGGCTGCCATAAAGACGAGGGAAAGCAGCTTTTTCTGTCTTGCTGCAGAGAGGAGGATGCAGACCCACAGCTTGAAGTTGCAGCAAAGTGAATTTAGATTTGAGATGTGGAAACTCTTCTTCACCGTGCAAATAGTGAGGTGGTGGAAGAGGTGCCCGGGGAAGGTGGCGGAGGTGTTCAAGGAGAGGTTGGACAGCCACTGGGCAGGGGTGATCTAGGTGTAGCGATGCCTGTGTGATACTAGGGGCATTGCTGGTTGCTGCTGCCCCCCTCTTTCTTTTCTACTCCAAGTGTCAGGGTGTTTTTAAGCCTCCCCAGAGGCACCGGGTGCTGCTGCAGCCCAGGCTGGGGATGGGGACAGGGCTGTGCCAATGCTCCTGCTGGATCCAAAGCCGGAGGGTCCTGCCTAGAGGGTCTTGCCCCTCTCAGACTGACACCACATTTGGGGGCAGGAAGGAATTTGACCCCCAGACTATGACTCGATGAGAATGAACATGCTGCCTTGAAAGCACCTTCCAAACCCAGGTGCCTCCCAGCCCAGGCAACCTCCCCTGGGGTAGCACCCATCAGACAGGGACCCCGTACCATTTTAAGTGTGGCTGACGCCTGCCTGCGACCGCGATTCCCCAGGCCGACAACCCTGCCCCGGGAGAGAAGGGGCCGCATGGACTCAGCACCGGCAAGGGGGGCTGAGTTGGGGGTCGTTGCTGCTAGCTCAGACGGACGAGGACCCGTCCACCCACACACGTGCGCACACACAGGATCAAGTAACGCTTCTTGGCAGAAAGGATTTTTCTAAAAACTTTCTCAGGCATCAGCGCAGAGCCGCCGGGCTCAGGGACACGAAGCCTCCAGGGCTTTGCTAACTCCGTGTTTGGAGTTGGTGAAACATTTTGGACAAACAGCAAATTCTCCAGCCAACGAGGCGTTCCCGTTAGTTGTGACCATGCAATAGATTTGTACTCAGAGCTGCACACGATGCTCCCCCTGCCGGCAGCCCCCGCCTCGCCTGGAGCAGGATGTAGCTACTAATGTTGCAGGTGCATCTATTGCAATCCAGGGAGGAGCTGTGCCCTTTCCCACCTACCACAGCACCTACCTGCACCCAGCTATTCCCCTTGGAAAGCCAGAGGAGTGGGTGACAGCCACCTCTGATGTCCTGCCCAGCAGCTGTGCTCGTTGAGCCACCCCCCAGGGGTGGATCCACCGGGTGATTCCTGCTCCATCCAAACTTTAAAACCACCTGCCTGGGGCACTGCTATTCAGGGGGCTGCTGGGGGTGGTCATGCCTCATTATCACCCACCCGATTCTTGCTAATCTCTCTCCACTCCACAGGTGTTAGGGACACTTTCTCCTTTCTAATGCTCTTAATGTTGCACTAATCAACCTATCCCTTCTGCAGGCTTGCTGTCTGAGCCGCGCCTGGTCTGCTCTCACCTCTATTTCACAGCCCTGGGGGCTGCTTCTAATTGTCGTTAAAAACCAGAACTGAAGTGATCATTAACTTAGAAATGGCTGATGGGGAAGTGCTGGTTGCAATGTGGAAATGCTGAGTGAGGCTGGGCTTTGTTTTCCAAATCTGAATAAGAAATGCACATTTAATTCATGTGACTACAGGATTCATGGGCAGATCTAGGATTTTGAAGAGCCGGGTGCAGGTGGTGCTGTGCATCATCATCACAGTCAGAACAACACAGATTTTTATCCTGTTTAAAAGAAACTAAAAGCTTCATGACTAAGGAGAGGCCTAGAGCTAGATTATTTAGAGCTAGAAACCAGGCGGCAGGGCTGTGAAACGGGAGCTAGCGGGAGCAGCCGACAGACTGGGGCGGTAGGGAGAGCTGGAGAAGTGGACATTAAAGGCCATTTAAAAGGGAAGAGGGCCCTTAACACCGGTGGGACAAAGATTTTAGAAGCAACCAAGCAAATTTTAATGAGCTATTTGGTCAGTTGAGTCCCTCACTGCCCTGCTGCTAGGGCCACCAAGTTGCCTTTAAACTGTGGATGGAGCAGAAACCTCTTCTGACTCTTTTTGCTGGAGGGCTGTTACGTTTTTTAAAGCAGGCTATATCACCTAGCAAATGAGGGCACGCTCCAGGAAAGTTATATTCCTTTTTTTTGGCTTTGCTTTTAAATAGAATAAAATCACGCCAAGCGATCTTAAGACTAGCTTGTTAGGAAAGCTTAATCTGATACTAGCATCATTTAATACAAGCTTAATCTAATACTAGCTTATTTGTAAAGCTTCTAGTTTCTCTGTAACTGGAGGGAAAAAACCGTGCGCACTGCGTGATGATGAGGCACGGCACTGTCTACACCCAAATCCGAGATGCCCCATGTCCTCCCCGCTCCTTCCACCCAGGGCCACGTCCTGCTGGGGCTCTCGGCGCCCGTGGCCGCGTCGTGGGTGAACGGACAGGCCCACGGGCAGCTCGTGCAGCCCAAACCACGTAAAAAAGGCCTCTCAGTCTGAGCCTTGCAGCTTGGGCCCAGTCACTCTTTGTGACCTCACTGGGTGACATCATCGGCCTCTATGACCTCATCAGGGTGACATCGCTGCCGCGGCAACCAAGGCAGCGAGCGGGGCGGCTCTGCAGGCTGCATCGGGAGGTTGTTTGGAGGCCTCCCCTCAGTAGAAATCTGGAGGCCACGGGCCCTGCGGAGCTCCCTCCATGGCCATTTTGGACACCCCCCCCCAAGCTGCTTCCTGGGTCCTTCCCGTGCACCCCCAGCGCCGCCCGGGCCGCTGAGGTTTCCAGAACAACCCCCGGAAAAGCGAGCGGTGGCAGAGCCATGCTGCCTGCCACCTGCCGTGAAAAGCCAGGGGGGTTGGTGCTCCTCCGGCTGGCGGCCCCCAAATCAGTGGGTGCAGCCCCCACAA
>NW_017728909.1:21407758-21411258 GCF_001723895.1 Crocodylus porosus | reverse complement strand
GGGGGAGGCAAATCTGGCCGTTCAACTACTGAGGCTGGCCACGTGCCCTTCTGCTTTGCCCCGCTCCACGATGCCGAGGGGCCCAAGGCATGGCACTGTCTACACCCGAATCCAAGATGCCCCATGTCCTCCCCGCCATGCCATGCCCCCTCCCCATGCCGGGATGGGGGCCACGGCGCTCCCCGGCTTCTCTCGGGCTTCGTGCCGCCATCGCTAAATCTTCAGGGCTGTGGGTGTGCTGCTCCAGGCCCATAATCGACCGCTGGCGGGGACAAATCGCAACGCATCACTTTGCAAAGACCCCTCAGCCGGCACTCGGGCGCTGACTCGGGGCTCTGCCTCCCTCAGGCGCTGCCCCCGGACCGCGGCCCTCGGGTGAGATGCTCCGGCTCAAGGGCCAAGGGGAGCCCCCAGCCCTGCTGGCGACAGACGGCCGGGCGCTGAAGGAGCGGCTGTGGTGCGGGGGGGAAGGCAGTGCCGCCCTGAGACCCGATGGCCCCTTCCAGGTGAGAAAGGCTCTCCGTGCGGTACGTCCTCTCCGGGCTAGCAGTGGCTCTGTCTGGTACCTCCTGCACTTGTCCCAGGGACATGGGATGCCCTAGTGTAGACGCGGCCCTGGCGCCATTGCACCTGCACCATCTCAGCCTGCTCAGCAGAGAGAATTGGACATATCAACACCCTGAAGTGCGGCTGGGTCTGCGCTGGGCGCGGCTGCAGCTGCTGCGGGCTCTTGTCTGCGTTCAGGATCCAGCCACGTTACATCGGACTTAAAGCACCTCTGCTCCAGGGGGGGTGGAGCGCTGAGCTCCTGTCCTGTCTGCAGGGCCAGGCCCACTGCGAGGGGCCAAATGATGTGACACGGAGCGTGCTCACATTGTGTCCTGGGGCCCAGGCAGCCCCATGCACCCACTCCCACCAAGCCCGAAGTGAGGCAGTGAAGCAGCTCTCTCCAGCATGCTTGAAGCCCCCAAAGCAGCTCCCTGGCTGCACTGCCAGGTTCGGAGTATGAGTGGGAGCCCGGGGTGGCACCAGGGATGCAGCGTAGCTCTACCCAGAGCTGCAGGTAGTAGCGGGGACGACAGAAACCCCGAGCTGCGCAGGTGCCTTGGAGATCAGCAAGGAGCAGATCAACGTGCAGCACGGCACGCTGCAAAACGGGCTGCCTTCTCCCTTGCCTTGTCCTGAAGGGGCAGCATGATGCTGTGCTTAAACTGGGCCAGCTAGCTAGCCAGCTGAAACACAGCGTAGATGCTTGCACATGGGGTAGTGCTTGCACGGCCAGCCAAAGTGCAGCTCGGTCTGTGGGCCGCCCGCACCATGCTGGACACAGTGCTGTGCCTTGGCGGCTGAGCTCCCTCTGCTCTGCTCCCACGGAGGGCAAGGGGATGCCCCTGCTCCCTGTGCTGCATTGTCCATAACCTACCCCTAACCCTGTCCCTGTCCTTGTCTTGGCCCCCCTCAGCAGAAGAAGCTGGTGTGCAAGCTGGTGGAAGGTGGCGAGTGCGAGAAGCAGCTGCTGGGCAGAGCGCGGCAGGTAGGACTGGAGGGATGGTGGTCTCTGCCCCCCGCCCTGCTCCGGCCTCCCTGCGGTGGGTGCTGAGTTTCTCCCCTTTGACTGCAGTGCCCGAGAGCGCGGGGGGAGAAGCAGGCCTGTCGGCAGGAGGGGGAAGCCAGAGCTCGCCGCCGCAAGGCAAGTGTGCAGTGGGATGAGCGTGAGGCCCTGGGGACGCGGGGCAGAGCTGGCAATCAGGGCACCAGCATTTCTTCCCCGAGCCAGTGTCCGCAGGGACAGGGTGCCTGCAGGGACTGCCCACGCTGCTTCATCTACCCATGCATCACTTTTGGGAGGAGGCGGTGGGCCAGTGCCCACACCTTCCCGAGCCCCTGGCACCGGCGTGCACGCTGCCCTGGACAGCCCACCTCTGTTGTGCAGGAGGGAGAGCTGCCCGGCAGGAAGGGGCAGCCGGGATCCGACCCTTGGCAGCTGGAGCAGGACGAGGAGGAGTGAGTACTGGCCGTCCTGGCCTGCATTAGACACGGCTGGGGAGCTTGGGGTGTTTGGGGGCAGTAGCAGGACCTTGGCTGGGGCAGAGGCAGCACTGGGGTCCCTCCCGCGGCTTGCTCCCAGGATACCAGCTCCCTCCGCTTCAGGCACTTGCTGCGACCCTCGCCCCCTGTATGCACCCGCACCCTGGTCTCTGCTCCCCCATGCCGGGGGTCCCCATGGTACTGCTCTTGGCACCTGGGCCGGGGTCACCGATCCCCGGGGAGCTGGCAGAGGTGCTGCATGCCCCCCCATACACAGACAGCAGCTGCAGAGGATGGGGGTTTCTGCAGGGCCCTCACTCCCCCTTCTGCTGCTCTGACCCCGCCTCAGTCCCCCACCCTGCTCCCTGACCCCCTGCCCCGTGCTCGCCAGGATCTACTGGGGCTGCTTCTACTTCTTCCCGTGGCTGAGGACGTGGCGGAGAGGGAAGCGGGAGCAGTCGTGAAACGGTCTGTGATGCTGGCTTGCCCCGGGGGTCCCTGCCAATGCCCCTGGGGAGTGAACGGGGGGAGCCAGGGGCTGGAGGCGAGAGAAGGGCTGGGGCAGGGGCCCTGCTGCTTCTGCCCACCTGCACCCTGGCTTCCAGGGAGGGGACCCTGCAGTACAGGTGTGCGAGGTGCACACGCCACTCGGCTGGGCTCAAGCAGCAAGGGAGGGCCCTGGGGGTGCCCACGCTCTCCCTGAGCAGCCAGGAGGTGCAGATGGTCTCTGCGTGCCCGGTGCCCGGCAGGGCTCGCACCCCAGCCCTGGGAGAGGGGTGCAGCAGGGGAGGCCCTTGCCGACTCAGTGCCGCGTGGGGGCACGTGGGAGGGGCTGAGGTGAGGCTGCAGGGAGCTCAGCTCTCACGGGCTCCTTTCCTTGCAGCCGGCCAGGCCCAGGGGTGAAGAGCTGCGCTCAACGTCCAGCACCCCCCCCCAGAGTTATACACAGGCCCCGCGGCTGCACGGTGACCAGCCGCCTCTATCTGCCCCGGGCCACACAGGGCCCCCAGGACACGGCACCCCCGGATTAAACAGCTTGACCCCACTGATACCCAGGCATCTCCCATCTCCTCCTGGGATCGGTGACCCCCACGTGTCCAGGGCCCCCTTCCCCTCGGGGATGCTGGTCTGGCCTCTGGGCCACGTCTACACTGGATGCCCCGTGGCACGACCCAGCACTGCCTTGAGGAGCATCCTGCCCCTCGCTGCCAGGAGAGCACGGGGGTGGGCACCCCGTGGCTGGGGCACGTCAGCTCCAGCGACACCGGGGCGGGGGACAAGCAGGACAATCCTCCTGGGGTCTTGGTCCTGTGGTGCCCAGAGGCCCAGCCCCAAAACCCAACCGCGTACAGCACCGTGCATGCACACTGGTGCACACACACACCTGTGCATGGGGGGGTGGCCAGGGCAGGGTGAGCCCCACGGGAGCTGGCGCTGGAACGAACCTCCTAGAGGCAGGCGGGGAGAGGCCA
>NW_017728909.1:21403374-21407658 GCF_001723895.1 Crocodylus porosus | reverse complement strand
ACACCACAGCCGCAGGGCCCCGTTTCTCACTTTATTCCCACTGGGCCTCACACAGCCCCAGCCCTGCCTGCTCTCACGGCCCGGGCCCGGGCCCGGGGTGGCCGACCCCAGGGGATGCAGAAACAGGGCAAGAGTTACCCCTGCCCGGGAATCGGAGGGGAGTCTTCACAGCACCGAGTCCTGGTGGGGGGACGGGGAGGGGGAGAGAGGCCAGGGCATGGGCTGGCTGAGGGGCCTGGCACGTTCACCCGGGCCAGAGGGCTCCCTCACACACACGTGCAACACCCCCGGGCACCCCTGGGCAGAAGAAAACCCCAGGCAGAGCTCAGGCCCACACCGGGAGGAGGCACCTGGAAGCGGGGAGCAGGGGTGCTGGGGGAGCTGCTCCTGCCCCTGCTGGGGTAACTCCTGGGGTTTGTGGAGGGACGAGGGCTGGGGGGACGGGCCGGCCAGCTGGGTCTTTGCAGCTGCAGGACGGACCCCATTGCAAGCGCCCGGCCTCCCTCCCCTGTGCGCCGGGCCGGCCCCCAGCTCCGCGCCCCCACCCCGCCCTGTCTGGCAGCCGGGGCTGTGCTACAGCGCCTGCCCGGTGCCAACACATGGAAGTGATTACGGGGGGGGCGCCGGGCCGGGGGTCCACCCAGCAGTGCCTGGCACGGGCAGGGCTGTGCAGAGCAGCAACATCCTATTCTCAGACTCCGAGGCTTGGGGGTCTGGCCCTGCTTCCAGGGCCCCTCCAGCCCAGCTCACGGCCTCCCTATGCAGCCTTGGTGTGCACGTGTGTGAAGACATGCTCTGGGACACGTGTGGGGGTTCAGCATCGCGCTCGCAGCTGGCCACGCATGTCAGACCCCAACCCCAGTACCCAAAGGGCCCCCAAGCCAGCGCCAAGCAGCAGGAATAGGGGCCAGGTTTCCAGCAGCCCTTGGGCCTCTCTGCAGGCTGTGCCCGGGGGGCCATGCCCCGTGCCGCTGGCGTCAGCCCCAGGCCGTCCTGGCCCCGTGCCGCCAGCCGGCACCCTCAGTCTGGGGCCTGGGCAGCGTTTGTGGGCCCCGATCCCCAGGGCTTCTTCCTGCACCTGCCACGTGCAGGCAGGTCCAACGCCCCCGACGTTGCTGCCCGCCGGGGTCTGTGCCCCACCTTGCCTGGGGGCCGCAGCCGGCTCCTCGCCAGCGCAGGGCAACGGTGCGGGTGGCAGGCAGGGCAAGCACCGAAGTCCAGGCGCGGGGCACCGTTCTCGAGCCCACAGTGGTGTCGTGTCCTTGGGGGGAGATGCGGGGGACAGAGCCATGGGGTCCCGGCTACAAGATCTGGGCTTCTGCAGAGACGCAGGGAAAGAGCAGGATGCAGCGGGGCTGGGCTCCGGCACTGGGGCTGCCCCACAGCCCTGGTCCCCTCCTGTAGCCAGGTGTCATCCCGGGAGCATCCCCAGGGACCGCATCCTGCATCCCCCGCTCCTTGCCCAGCTGCTCTATCCCCAACCCCACGACTCTCTGCCAGCCGGTGCCCACCCCACTCACTCGGCAGGGCCTTGAGGTGGACGGCGGCTGCCAGGAAGTCGTGTTTCTCAGGCGTCTCTTTGCCCTGACACCTCGCCCGGCGCCTGCGGGCAGAGCAGAGCAGAGCCGAGCCGGTCAGCCTGGCACCGGGGTCTCTCCCCAGCAGCCCAGCGAGACCCCCAAATGCATCCACCAGAGAAGGCACAGCCCAGGCCCCCGCGCCTGCTGCGGCTGGGCCCCCAACACCGCCTG
The DNA here is from genome assembly GCF_001723895.1 of Crocodylus porosus. Classification (NCBI taxonomy): domain Eukaryota; kingdom Metazoa; phylum Chordata; order Crocodylia; family Crocodylidae; genus Crocodylus; species Crocodylus porosus. The sequence goes on along the minus strand of NW_017728909.1, from coordinate 21,405,907 downwards.
CGCTCCCTTTCCAGCTGCTGAGGCTGGCGCGGCTCCAGCCGATCCCGGCCCTTCCTGCTGGCTCCGCGCACGGCGCGGCTGGTAAACACCGCCGGCTGCCAGGGGCCGGGGTGAGCTGCTCGGGGTGTAGGGCTGCCGGCCAGGCCCCGCTCCGGCTGCGCCCTTGGAGGCACCAGGTGCCCCGCGGCACCGCTGATCACCGCCTTGCTGCCGATCGCTCCCGCCTGCAGGTCCGTGGGCCGCGCGCTTCCCCGGGGCTGCCGCGGCACCTACCAGACCAGGAGGGCGACGAACAGGACGGCGGCCAGGACCACGCAGGCGAAGACCCCGAGCGAGGCCAGGACGGCGATCCTCTCCGTGGGGTCGCTGCGGTCTGCATGCACGCGCACTCCGTGAGTACCGTCCCGGCCCCTGCTGCGCACCCAGCTCCCCTCCGAGCCTCTCCCCAGCGGGGCCACCGCCCGCCCCGCCGAGCCCCGGGGACCCCGGTGCCGACGCCACTCACCAATGGGCTCGGGGTTGGGGGCAGGCGAGGGCTCGTGGGCCAGGCGCTCCGGGCCGGTTTCGGTAGTGGTTTCTGTGCGGGCCGTGGCGGCTGGGTCCGGAGGCACTGGGGAGACCGAGGATGGCGAGTCATGGATGCTGGCTGCGGGGGGTCCTGGCCCCTCTCAGGGCCCGGCGGGGCAAGCGTTGCCCCGTATGGCCATGGATGCGCTGAAGCCACGTGGCCCGAGCGGGGCAGAGGACGTAGGGCACCTCAGCGGGGCCTGCTTTGCCGTACCAGTGACCGGTGTGGCGCGGGCTTCGGCGCTCCACTCGCTCCAGTTGCCGGCGTCCAGGAAGTCCTTGGCGCCCACCTGCACCACGTGCTCCAGCCCGGAGAAGGCGTCGGTGATCACCTCGGACAGGTTCGCCGTCTCCACCTGCACGGAGCGGGGAGCCTGCAAGGGGATCGTGGCAACGCGGCGCCTCCCAGCCCCACCTGCGCGTGCATCCACCCCCCTCCCCGCCGGGACTCACCACGGACCAGGCGCGGTGCATGACGGGCCGGTACTGGAGCCGGAACTTGAGCTGGAAGTGGGGCTCCTTGGGCCAGGAGGTGGGGTACTGCCAGTGCACGCGCAGCCGCCGGGGGGCTTGCGGCACCGGCTCTACCACCAGCCCCTCCGGGGGGTCCGGCTTCACTGCGGGGGGACAGGCAGGGGCATCAGCTCGTGTGCCGGGGCAGCTGGGTGTAGTTGTCCCCACCTCGGCACCTGTGTGTGCATGTGTGCACATTCGTGTGTGTGTACACTGCATATGTGCACGTGCATGTGCATGACTGCATAGTTATGCCTGTGTGCATATGCACACGTGCGGGTGCCCACGCATGCACACTCACAGATGGCCTGCATGGTGACGTCCAGGAGCCGGAAGCTGGCGCCCAGCGGGTTCACCTCGGTCACGTTGAGCCGGTACGAGCTCCAGAACTCGGACTTGGGCACCGTGCACGTGCCCGGGCGTGCGGGGTCCTGCAGGCACAGCCCCACCGGCCCGCCCTGCACCCTGCCAAGGACATGGGGCGCATGGCTCAGCAACACCCCACCAGGCCCTTGCACCCCTGCTCCACACCATGGCACGGCAGCTGCTGCTTCCTGCCCCCAGGCACTGGGCCCTATGCCCTGCCCTGCCCCAGCCCCCTCGTGGCCCTGGGGCCTGGCTGGGGGCGCTGGGAGGTCTGCGGGTGGGCGCTGGCCCCGTCCCTTCCTGCAGCAGGAAGGCGCCAGGATCAGGGCAGGGCTCCCCATGTCCTGGCACAAGCAGGAAGCTGCCGGGATGTGGAACGGATGGACGGGGCCTTAAGCCGGGCTAAATATAACTGTGCGGCCAGTCCCTCTGCCAGTGGCTTAGCTGTGCCCCTCCCGAGCCTGCAGCCCCGGCTGGAGCAGGGGGGCCGGACACACATCCCCATGCCATACCCATGCCCCGCTTGGCCCCGTGCGTGATATCACACGGTGCTGTGATGTCAGAGGACAGGCGACACGGGTCTTACCTTCGCTTCTCTTCCCCCGTCAGCGACTTCTTCCTGCGTATGAAGAAAAGCAGAGAAGAAGCAGCCGCTGAATCCATGGCAGGGCGGGGGACATCGGGGCAGGGCTGGGGCAGTGGAGATGGGACCAGGGCAGGAGCCTCTTGCTGCTGTTCCAGCCCCCTGAGCTGTGTGTGCATATGTAGGCATGTTTGTGCATGGGCATGCATGTGCGTGCAAGTGTGCTGCTGGCCAAACCATGTCTAAAGTGAAGTCCAGTGACAGTGCATATGTGCATGTGCCTGCACGTGTGGAGGCATACCCGTGTGCGTGCATATGCAGTCACACGCATGCATATGATGGTGTATGTGTGCATGCACGTGTATGTGCGTGCATGTGTGTGGACCGAGGTCACCGGTGCTGGGAGCTGCCCGCTGGGAACCCCGGCAGCAGGGCAGGGCATGGCACGAGGGGCGGGAGCCCGGGCACGGGGCAGGGGCAGGGGCAGGAGAGGGGCTCACCGGT
>NW_017728909.1:21389290-21402724 GCF_001723895.1 Crocodylus porosus | reverse complement strand
GGCTGCTCGGAGCTGCCCTGCCCCAGCCTGCCTCAGTTTCCCCGGACGCCGAACCCCAGGGACTGGCGGCAGGGACAGGCGGAGTTGGGGGGTACAAACAGACTCACCGTCGTGCCCCCAGGCTCCCGCCGTGGGGAGCGGGGCTGACGCCAGCGCTGCAGCCAGGAGCACCATCAGCCGGCCGAGGCGCGGGGCGGGACGGCGCATCTGCGGAGAGACGGGGCTGGGTTACCCGGCATGGCGGGGGCTCCGGCTCTCGGCCCCAGGGGCAGGCGCGCAGGGCCCCCGGCCGGCCACGTGGCCTCGCTCTGCCTTGCCAGGCCCTGAGATGCCTGGAATATTTCTGCATGGAAAAATCAACAGCAGCAGGGCCGGGGCCTGGCCTGCGCGCCGGGAGCTGCACGCCACCAGCGCCTTGCCATGCTCCCGGGAGCTCTGCCGGTCCGCAGCTCCCCCGCGAGGACCCGACGCCGTGCGAAGCCCCGAAGCCACGAGGTGAAACCCGCCCGCGCTCCGTCCCGACACGGCGCGGGATGCCTGGGCTTCGGCGGGCGCAGCGGCACCACCGCGGCAGCTCCCGGCGCAGGCCTACGCATCGTCCCACCATAAATCATTAGGCAGTCACAGGCTTTTCCGGCCGAACCGCAGGGATAAACACGGCTCTCGAGCAACGGCAGCTGTCAGCGTCCCACCAGCAGCTCCGGCGTCCCAGGGGAACCGGTGCTCTTCTTTCTCCCACCCCAGCTGCCGGGCGGGACCGGGGTGGAAGAGGCATTTAAAAACAACCCCCCGAGGGGCAGAGTTAAGGTGAGGGGGGGACCAGCCACGGTCCTCGATGCCCAGACTACGGCAGGCTTTAAGCGGCTTAACCACAGCCAGGGCCCCCCCAGGACCCGTTCGAGGTGCCGCACATCGTCAGCCCTGGGAGGATTGCACACGCGATCCAGGTGACAGATCGGGGGCTCTGCAAGAGAAAAGCTGCTCTGGTTCTTTTCGGGAGTTGGAGAGAGAGGGGAAACGAAGCACCAGCCTTTCCCATGGCGCGGGTCTACCCAGGGGCATCACGGGTCACCCAGCACAAGGTCCCTAATCTCTGCCCCGGCTCCCTAATCACCTGGCAGAGCAGTCTGCCCCGGGCTCGGGCACACCGAGGGAGCTGGGAGACATGCCAACACAACCTGCTCCAGACTCCACGCCGCGCACGGGGATTAGCCGGCCCGGCCCAGCCAGGCACTGGCCGCACCTCCCCTTGGAGCCAGGTCTGTGGAAGGTCAAGGCAGAGAGAGGCCTGGGCAGAAACCCCAGAGCTGCCGGCTGGCTCAAAGCCGGTGGGAGCTGCAGTGCGGTTGGTGGCCGCGAGTGCTGCCCTCACCCCCAATAAGGTGTGTATGACCCAATTGCTCCCATTGCACAGATGGGTAAGTCGAGGCCAAGGAGGCTGTGGAGGAGGGGGCTTGTCCCACAGTTACTCTGTGGCATAGGTCCAGTCTCCTGGCCCCCACCCCGTGTGCACTCTCCCCCTCACCCCAGGTTTCAGGATGACGAGTGTGCCAGGTCTCTGCAGCCGGGGTCTCCTTGTGAATGGCACCGGTGCCAGCGCAGGGACGGGCTGCCCCCTCGGCACCATGGCAGGGAGACCAAGAGACCTGTCACCAAGGGGGACAGGGGACGTGGCCGGGGACCTCCCCCTGCAGCCAGCCGACCCGAGGAACTTCCCCATCGCTGGCGCGGGGTTCACGGGGAAGGTGCCCCGACGTCCTGGGGAAGGGCACGTCCTGACAGCTGAGAGGCAACGCAGCGAGGGTCTGGCTCCCTCATGGGGTGAGACATGCACACACACCTGCAAACACAGGTGCACGCTTACCTGCCCGCCCATTCACACACATGTACAAATACATACCTTCACACGTGTGCACACATACACACGTGCATCAATATCTGCGCGCACGTGAACTGCACATGCACCCACTCATACACGTTCACGCGCACACATGCTCATAAACACATGTATGCACCCCTGTGCTTACAAACGTGCAGGCACACGTGATTAGACACAAGCATGCACACATACACATGCTCATAAACGCGTATGCAGATGCACGCACACTGCTCCAACATGCTAACACAACACAAAGAGGCGGCCGGGCTGGGAGGGGCCGGGCAGGGGCTCAGCAGCTGGCGGAAGAATGCCTGGCTCTGTCCGCACCAGGGCTGGTGTCATGCCGGGCCCAGGGGGTCTTCAGCCGCCGGCCTCGCCAGGGAACAATGGGCCGCTTTCTCCCTGTCCCGAGCCCCCGCTGGGGTCATTTCAGCCCAGCCTGGAGCTGCACCATGCACGGCACTGCCTGGGCTCGGGCCGCCAGCACCCGGCTGGGTGAGCACGACGCACCCGGGACCCCACCAGCCAGGCCCACGACCACCCCAGGGAGAGGAGGAGAAGAGCATGGGGAGGATTTCTGTTTCTCCATCTGCAGAGAGTGCCTTCCCGGGCCCCGGTGCCAGGGAGCAATGGTTGGGAAAGGGGACGCCGGCGAGCCCCGAGCGCAGACGTACGCGGTCCACGTGCTCCGAGGCTGGGTGTGCCCCTGGGTGCCAGCTCCAACCCCCCACCCCAGCCAGCAACCGGCCGTGTGTCACCGCAGGACCCCAGGAGCCCGCCAGTCCCGCTCCCTGCATGGCCCCCTCCCCTGTGCCAGGCAGCAGCTCCCAGCCCGGCTGCTGGGCCATGTCTGCTCTTGGCTGGGTCGTGTGTGTCGTGTTTCCAGAGCTGGAGAATGGCACGTACACGTGTGCAGCACAGAGAACACACATGCACGCTGCCTACGCACACGTGCACTGGGCACACACGGCACTATGCATACATGCACAGCACTGTGCACACATGCTGTACATACCCCCCAGCGCATGCATGTCTGCAGAGCACACACAAATGTGCACTGCATGCACATGTGCACCGTAGGTGCATATATGGATGTGGCATGGGGCATACACAAGAAGCAGCACACACGTGCACATGGGAACTGCCTACGGGAACTGTATGTGCACATACAGCAACATGTGCATATGCACATGCCACTGTGCACACGTGGCAGTGTGCGCACACACACACACACACACACACCTCTGAATTCCCACAGCCACTACATCCCCTCTCTTCCCCCGGGCTTGGCATCGGTCCCTTCCCCCTCCAGCATGCCCAGCATCACAGTCTGGCACCTTCATGCCCACAAAAGCCTGGGCAGTGACTTGACCTGGGGGCAGCTCCGTGCCCTGGACACCGTGGTGAAAAGCCCACGTGTGCTGGAGACCGGTGGCTGCCCCCCCACAACTCCGCAGGAGGGCACCGCAGCCAGATGGGGCGAGATCGGGAGTGCAGAGGGCCTGGACTAATCAAGCACACTTGACCTCCTCCTCTGGTGCCTGCCAAAGCACTTAGGCCTGGCCACGCCTGTGGCGGCTGTCGCTGGGCACAGCTCCAGGGGTCCGCCTGCTCGCCCGCCCGCCTGGCCCCGGGCCCCCCACCCATGCACTGCGGGGCCGGCAAGGGAGGGGCTCCCACGGCAGGCCAACGAGACACTGAGTGCAGAGCCCACAGACATGCAGAGCTGGAGGCCTGCAGTAGCAGGGCTGCGTGCCTGTGCGCGCCTGCGCATGCAAGTATATGCATGCATGCACGTGCATACATGTGTGTGCATGCATGTGCTTATTTGACCCCTGCAGTCTTCCCTGGCCGGAGTAGGGGGGCTGGACCCAGTGATCTCATGTGGTCCTTTCCAGCCCTAAACATATGCATCTGTGACTCTTCTTTGTGTAGGAGTGTGTACACGCACGTGAGTGAATGCATGCATCTGTGTGCAGATACATGTGTGTGGCCACACATCTGCAGGCATGTGTGCGCATGTGCAGGCACATGTGTGTATACATGTCTGTGCACTCTACATGCATTCACAGATGCATGTATATCACGCATGTGGCAGGGACATGAAGCAGCTGTTAGGTGTTGGGGTGACGGAGGGCTGGAAGCGGGGGGGGGGGCATATGCTCCTGGGGGCTGCAGCAGGGCAGTAGGTGGGCTTGCAGAGGTGCTCAGTGTGGCGAGGCTCTGGCCCGCCATGCGTGGGGCAGCCACAGGGCCTCTATCCCTGCTGCCCTCCCTGTCGCACTGCTGTGGCCAAGGCTGGGCCTCCCCCAGGTCAATCGGAGCTGGGCAGGGGCATGGGAGGCTGTGTGGGACCAGGGTGCCAGGCCTGCCCCCCTGCTTGGCTGTGAAGGCACCACAACAAAACTGCAACCCGCTGCCACGGGGGAAGCCCAGCCAGATCCCACTGGCACCAGCCGCGGCAGCCCAGCCCCATGGAGGAGGGTCTGGCTCCGGGATGCCTGGCGCTGGCAGGCTGGGGCAGCCTCCCCCCCAGCTATGGTGCCCACAGGGGGTCGGCTGCGTGGGAAGCCACCGGCGCCTCGTTCCTTTCTTCCCTTGCCAGGGCTGCGGTGCCCGGGAGAGGGCTCCGTCGCCAGCGTCCTGACCGCAGCTGGCAGGAGAATCCCACCCGGCTCTGGACCCCCGACGTGGAGACGGCGCCCCAGATATTATCCCCCCGATATATGGGGGAGCACGGATGGTGCCCAGACCCCGCTGAGGAGGCACGAGGCTCTGGCCATCCTTGAAGCAGGAGGCTGGAGACACGAGGCCACCATCCTGGGAGCTGGAGCCCAGCAGCGATGCCGGCTCACGGCTGCGTGCGGCTGCCCTGGAGCTCCCCGCACGGCCGGGGATGCCGGCACGGAGGCCCCCGCCCGACAGCCTCGGGCATGGTGACAAGGCAGCGAACAACAGACGGCGGCAGAGAAAATGTCAACGCCAGGAGATTAACGAGCTCCCGACGCCCGCAGGCATCATGGCAGGCGGAGGCCTGCAGAGGCCACGGAGAGGCCAGGGAGCTGGGCGGGTACCGGAGCAGCATGTGGGAAGGCTGCAGTGAACCCACGTGAGACGCCGGTGCCCACGTGGCAGAGCAGGGCTTTCCCCGTGGCCCCGGCTACAGGCACACACAGGGTAGCGCCCGGCACAGCCCCATGGACCCAGCTACAGTCGCACATGGGGTAACACTCGGCACAACTCCACGGATCCAGCGATGGGGTAACGCCCGGCACAGCCCCACAGATCCAGCTACAGCCGCACACGGGGCAACACCCGAAATAGCCCCTCGGGGCAGAACCAGAGCCGCCAGGTCCGGCTGTCCCAGCCCCGTGCCACGCCACCCTAGGAAGTGGCTCCACCCTCTCGCCCCGGCCGCAGGGAGTCCCTGACCCCGTGCCCCGGCGGGGCATGCGTGCCCCCCACATACCTTCATCGCCTGGGGGTGCAGCCCGCGCCGCGGCTCCCCATGGCAGCCCGGGGCTGGCCCACGGCTGCGGGCAGGCAGGGCACGGCCGTCCTCGCCCGGCTGCCGCTGGAGCCTGGGAAAGGCGCTCCAAGAAAAACCCGCTACTCCTGCTCCTCCTCCCCCTTGGCCCCATTGTGCGGGAGGCGAGTCCTGGCTCCAGCTCGGTAACCCGAGGCGCTGGCAGGCGTCGAGCAGCAACTGCAGAGCTCGGGGCCGCGGCCAAGCCTGGGTCTTGCCAGCTGGAGCAGGGCTGGGGGGAGAGGAAAGGGGGGGGCACGTTATTTGTAGGAAAAATAAGTCCTTCCTGCTCTGCTCCCTTCCCCCTGCTGCAAAAATGATTCCCCCCCCCCGGTTGGATTTCAATGCAGGCAGCCGCCGGGGCACGGGGGTCAGGGCACGGGGGCGAGGCGCGGAGCCAGCACCAACAGCCAAGCCGTTACACCCAGGATCGGGCAGACACGGGGCCCTGGTCTGAGTTCGGCAGGACAGGACTGTCCCCTGGCCACACGCTGGGACCCCTTTTTCTGTCCCAGAAGCGCACCCCTGGACTCGGCCCTTGGGGCAGGGGCGGGATTGCTCCGGTGCCGGCAGGAGCACGAGATGGGACCACGCGGCAGCTCAGCGCCCCGCCGACCCCGACCCCGGGCTCTCCTCCGCCCCGTGAGCCTGGAGGCAGCGGGTCAGCCAAGCCCGGGAGCCAAAGCAAACAGCGGGCGCTGGGCGCGGGGCTGCTGGCTTCGCCGCCCTGCAGCCAACGCACGGGGCCCCCTCGGGCCGGCGGGGCTCAGGTGCACTGGCTCGGGGCGGGGAGCAGGACGGTCCAGGGACCCCTGCCCTGGATCAGGGGATCCATTAACCCCTTGGTGGCTGCAGCAGAGCAAGGCAGGGGCTGAACGCCTGGATGGCTCCAGGGGGAGAAAGGCTGCAGCCGGAGGGGAGCTGGGCCTGGCCCGGTGCTGGCAGGGGTGGGGCGCTTCGCCTAGCTCAGCCCTGCCTGCGGGGACAACGGCGGAGGAGCTCGGGGAAGCCTTTCGGTGCTGCTCTGAGCCAGCCAGACCCAGCTCCAGACGAGGCAGAAATGCTCCCCGGGCCTCCGGGCCTGGCCCGAAGAAGGGCACCGCTCTGGCACCGTCTGCCGGGAGGTGGCATTCAACTCCTCCCGGGGGCTGGCTGCTGGGATCGCCCGTGCTCCTGGGCAGAAGGACAGACGCGGATTGGCAAGAGCCCTGGGGAGAGCAGCACGGATGAGCAGAGACCAGGGAAACACAGGAACTACCTTGGGAGAAGGATGCGATCGCACTGGAGGCGTCTACGTGCAGGCTGAACACGCACCGGGCTGGGCTGGTGCTGCCTGAAGCGTGAGTGCCCGTGTGTGTGTGCGCGCCTGTGCCCATGCATGTGTTTTTGGGGGTGTGCCTATGTGCCCGTGCGTGTCCGAGTGCATGCATGCGCATACATGTGCGTGCAGGCATGTATGGACGTGTCCCTCCAAGGCCCTGCTCTTCTAGGAGAGGCTGAAGCCCAAACATTTCCAGCCAAACCCGGAAAAGGCGCTTGGTCAGGGCCCGAGATGCGCCCCCAACCAGCCTCGAGTCAGGGGGCCGGGGCCATTACCCCAGCAGGCATGTATGGGGAAACTGAGGCAAGAGGCTGAGCCTGCAGAGAGCTGGGAATCCCTCCCTGGCAGAGATCAAGCCCCAGGTGCCTGCTGCACACAGCTGTCCTCAACAGCCCCGGCTCTGACCGCTAGGCAAGCTTGCCTCGTGGGTTTCCCAGCCCCCAGCTGGCTCTGGGGTGCAGGGAGAGGAGGAGCCCGGGGTTCAACCTAGGGACCTCTCCCGGAGCAGGATGCTATCTCAGTCCCTGAAAGCATCTACATGCAGGCTGCACACGCACCTGGCTGGGCTGCTCCTGCCTGAAGCGTGTGTGTGTGCACCCGTGCATGCGCACATGTGCGCACCTGTGTGTGTGCATCACCCCCCTGCTTCCCCCACGGCCGGCTCCGCTTCCCCTTCCCCATTAAAAGAGGCCATGTGCAGCGTGGGGGTGTGCAAGGGGCCCCCGGTGCGAAAGCCGAGCCTCCCTGCGCAGCATTTGCCTTGGCCCCAGCTCAAGCCAAGCCAATTAGGGCTGCCGAAAACACACGCGGTCTCCGGCTGGGGCCCGGGGGCTCAGCCAGGGCTCTTCTCCGGGGCCCCGTACGGGCCCAGCTGGCAGGGAGGGGCGCCGGCGGCTGCAAAACCACAGCCGTAAAAGAATAAAAGGGCGGCCTTGTTTCGCAGTGAGTCTCCGCAGTCTGCCTCGCTCCCGGCATGCCCTGCGCCGGGGCCAGGATGGGGGCACCAGCGGGGAGCAGCGGAGCCGCTCTGTGCAGCCCCCCCCGGATCCTTTGGAAGCAGCCGGGGAGCAAGACCCCTTGGAGTATTGGGGGGGGCTGTTGCACCCCAAAGCCGGGGGCCAGCTCCGCACCATTCGCAGGAGGAGTCGAGACAACCCTCGTGCCCGCCCTGGCTGAGTCCGGCGGGGTCACGGGTCTGCCCAGCCTGAGAAGGACCAAGGCAGGACTCCCGGGCCCTCCGCCCGGCCAGGGTGCCACCAGCTACCCGCCGCCTGCAGGGATGAGAACAGGCTGGGCTGTGAAGGTGGCGGGGCGGGGGGGGGTGCTTTTGCATGGCCAGCTGAGCTCTTGCAAACTCGTCACAACCCCCGGGCTGCCGAGATGCCTGGAGCAATGAAATCCTTCCCCTCCTACATCGTGGGGGGAAGCAGGGGGCCCTCGTGCTTGCTAAATCTGGTTGCAAAGTGCAACCCCTCCGCCTTGCATGTGGCTCTGGGGACACCGAGAGAGGGCAGGGACGAGGCGAGGGCCTGGGCAGCGCTGCCGGCAGGCACGTGCCCCCCCGGCCCTGCCTGCCGGCTGCGGGGAGGCAGAACAGGCCGGCAGTGTTTGTGGGGTTTATAATTAGCGCTGGGAACCCGACCCCGGCGGCCGCATCCGGCCAGGCCCCGGGCGGACGCCTCTGTAAATGCAGCCCCCAGCACCTTCCTCCAGAGCAGGGGACCACTGTGGGGGGTGTGGGGCAGCCCCTCCGTGCCTCAGTTTCCCCCACTCTGCACCCCAGAGCTGCCCCCAGGACCTCTGGGACCCTAAAGCCTCGCCCGGTACGAAGCACAGCAAGGGGCCCCAGCCCCTGGGGCTGCATGGGGCTCAGCCCCCAGATCCCATGTGAAATGGGAGAGCCATTCAAATGAGGGCGTTCTCCTTTAAGAGGGGGGGACTGTGGGTAGTACCACAGCCCTATAAAACAGCGGGTCCAGGAGGGCTGCTGGATGCCCGCCGAGCTGGGCTAATGAGCTCCCACCGTGGCGGCCCCTCTCCCCCACCTGGCCCCAGCTTTACAAGCCTGGGGCCTGCCCCCAGCTCTGCTGCCCCCGCCAGCCTCCGCCCCGAGCCTGGCCCCTCGCGCTCAGCCGGGGACGCCCTGCCTTGCCCCGGCGTGCCCGCGGCCCCCGGCCCCTGGGCAGCCGAGCTGCGTGGAGGGGTCCCACAGTGCCAGACGGGCCAGCTGGTGCCTTCCCCAGACCCGTGTGAACGGAAGGAGTGTGCAAACACATGCACACACGAAGCCTGGCCCTGAGCTCTCACACACACACACACACACACACCTTGGCCCGAGGCCTGCCAAGCTCGCTCTCACACACACACACGCAATGCACGGCCCCCACACATGCGTGCGCACACAAATCCCAGGACCCCCATTCCCCCATGCCTGCAGGCTGCAGATGGTGGCGGGAGACGAGTCCCCTGAGATGAGCGCGGGGCCCTGCACGCGCCCCGGGGGATGCAGTGGCCAGCTCCCGTGGCCCCGGCTGCTGGCAAGCAGCTCCCTGCACTCCCAGCGGGGCCAGCCGTGGGCGGCCAGAGCCGGAGCCTTCCAAGGCCGGCGGAGAGGAGGGGCAAAGGGCAGATAATGGGCTCCCGTGGGAGTGGAAGCGTGGCCAGGCGTGTTGCAGGCTCATAAACCTCCCCCCGCAACACGCACGAGCCTCTGGCCCGCCCGGCTCTTCTTCACAGCCAGACGGCTGAAGCCCGGACAGAGCGGGCTCGGGTCCCAGCGCCGCAGAGCCGTGGCGTGGGGCTGGGAGGCTGAGCCATGGGCCGGGCATCGGGGTGCCTGGGTCCTTGCCATGGCCCCGCTGGGCCGGCCCCCACGCTGGTCGCCTTCCTGGGGAAATGCATGTGGCCTTGGGGGCCGGGGAACCGCAACAGGAAGCGTTTTACGGCGGCTGCTGGGAAAGGGAGAGCCCCCACAACCCCTGCACTGCACACGGGAGCGTGGCGGGGACGCGTGGCAGCAGCAGGAACATGCAGCCAGCTGCGGGGGACTGCCCCGGGCACCCCCACTCAGCACTGCCTTTGCCAGCCGGGCTCCGGGTAGGGTGCGTGCGCCACGGGAGCGCCAGGCTGGCGAGCTGACCCGCAGCAGGCAAGGAGGGCAACGCCACACAAAGGGCCCGAGGCTGGGGGGAAGGTGCACCCATGCACACACGAGCATGCACGCACATGCGCATGAACACCAGCACATATGCACCTGCAGGTATGTGCACGTGCACATGAGCGTGCAAACACATGCATGCACACAAGCTTGTATGCAGACACGTGCACAGACACTGCACACATGCATGAACAGCAGCATATATGCGCCCGCATGTGTGCATGCACACACAAGCACACGCATGCACAAACACCGATGCACACACTTGTGCACACCTCCCTATGCGGCCCCACCACAGCCCATGCTGTTTGCACGCCCAGCTGCAGAACCACAGGCACTAACGTGCGTGCACCCCCGGGAGCCGGCACCAGGCTCCGTGTACACATGGGTTGATCCCAGCCGGGCTCCGCACGGGCACTCAGGTCGGCCCCTCACTCACCGGCACCTGGTGCCAGACACGCCAACCACGGGAGCATCCCCCCGGGACATGTGCCCTCACCCCCTTGGCCAGCTGCAGCCCCCAGCATCCAACGGCCCCGCGGCCAGAAGGGGCTTGACCCCTGGCTCCACAGGCAGCCGTGACTAACGCGGCTCCGTCCGTGCCCTTCCAGGCAATGGGCGCGTGCAGCTGGTTTATGGTTTGAGCGCCTTCCCCCTCCCGCTGGTCTCTGCGGCCTCCGCTCCCCCGGTCCGACAAGGCCACAGGAACCGCGGCCCACGGGCCTGGCCGGGCCGGGAGATCAGAGACCGACCGGCCGGCCGGGGAATTCCCCCGAGCTCCGGCCCGCTCTAAAAAAAGCAGCCGCTGGGAATCAGGTGCCGGATGACTCAGGGAGCCTCTAGCTGCAGACCGGGCTTTGCTCCCAGCCACGGGCCAAGGGAGAGGCTCGGCCTCGTCCTGTCTGGGATCGGAGGCCAGGAGGCGTCAGCGGGGCTGGGAGCAGAGCGCGGGATGCTGCAGCAGAGCTGTCCTGGCTACAGACAACCTCCTGCGCCCCCATGCCCACCTCCTTTGCACCCTGGGACCAGCCGGGGGCAAGGGGCTGTCCCAGGGTGGCACTCCCAGCCCCCAGACGGGCTCCAGCACCTCACCCCCACGTGCCCCCTGGCCCTGCACGCTCGGTGCCAACACTGACCGGCTGCCCGTGCATGGGCTGCCATGCAGCCTTCCCGGGGCTCAGGGCCACGCTTGGTGCTCTCCGACGCTGCTACAGCAAGACCTCACAGGTGCGCTCGTGTCCCCATAAGGCTTGTGCCTGCAGAAGCCTCTGGGAAAAGGTGAACCCCCCCAAAGGGGGGCAGGAAACGGGAAATGAGCCAGGACAGGGCTAAGGGGTCACACAGGCACGACCCCCCTGCTCCCCAACGACCCCACCTCCGCCAGCAACACCCGAGGTCCCCTTGGCACCTTCCACTGCTGCACTGGCTCACGGATGCTCCTCTCCACGGAGGACAGGTTCCCTGCGGCAGCCGGGCCCCGCGGCAGGCTGGAGCACAGGAAGGAGCCTGCACCCGCGATTAAATTACGGAGAAAAATAGCCGGTGGCTCCAGGGTCGGCTGCATTCGCTTCCCTGGCGGTGAGACACTAATTGGACACGCGTGCAGCTGGGCACGGGGTGCTAGAGACGGGCTGTCTGGGGGGCCTGGACCCCAGGGGAAGGGGGAAGCCGGGGGTGAAATGCACCCTGCAGAGCCGGCAGCTCCACCAAAACTGGCCCCTGCTCTTAGCACCGAACCAGGCCGGACGTTACCGTGGGGCCCCAGACCAGGCGTCTGCCGGGGTCTCTCTCTACAGGGTTCGAGGCTGCCGTTCGCACCAGGGCACTGCCAAGGGCTGTGGCGGCTGAGATGCAGACAGTGCGTGCCCTCCCCGCTTCCCGGCGGGTCTCCGCTCCTCCAAAATTGCTGCTCTGCCCCCAGGTGCCTCCCGCTGCGGGTTGGGAGGGAAGGACAGGACAGGTTGGTGACATGCATCTGTACTGACTCCAGCCTCCCGTGAGGCCCGGCAGGAATTTGGGGAAGTTGAGGCCCTTTGAGCAAATTTGGGGAAGTTGAGGCCCTTTGAGCAAACCAGGAGGTCAAAGTTTCTCCCAGAGCGGCTGCTTATCTCTGGCCTCAGGGGGGGTTTCACAGCTGAAGCCAGGGGCTGTGTCAACAGGACCTGATGACATCTCCCCCCACCAGCTCCCTGCAGAGAGGGGCCAGCTCCAGCTGGGGAACAGGCCCTGCAAGCACCAGGCAGGGGGACTGGGGGAGGTGGGGGGTGTGCAGGTAGGACATCCCGTTCAGACTTGTGAACAGGAGCTCGTCCTGGGACGCAGCCCCTGGTCCGGGGTGCGGAGCAACGGCTTGAAGTCGCACAGTTGGCTGAAGCTGGAGATCAGGAAATGCTTCGCTGCCGGAGCAGGGAGGCCCTGGGATAGATGCCGGGGAAGGGGGACTCCCCGTCGCTGGAGGTGTCCAGGAGAGGTGGAGCAGACACTGGTTGGGGATGATGCAGGTGCAGCAATGCCCGTGCTCTGCTAGGGGATTTCCCAGCTTCTGGGCTGTGCTGGGTGCCCCCTTCTCCCTTTTCTGCTCCCTGTGCCAGGGGTTTGAAGCGCTGGCGCTGGTGCTGCTGCATCCCAGGCTGGGGATGGGGATGGGGCTGTGCCAATGCTCCTGCTGGCACCGACCCCGCAGCCCCTCACCCACAGCGGCAGGAAGCCCCGGGGAAGACGCCCCTGCCCCGGCACGGCGCGGGGAGCCTCGCACGACAGCACAGCTGCTCTGGACCGCCGGGGAGCCAGGAGACGCCAGCACGGCCCCGCGTGCCAGGAGCATGGCTGTGCTGCGAGCAAGCCCCGGGCCCAGGCTGCCTTCCCCTCTGCAGGGCAGCCCCCGCTGCCCTCCTCCCGCTGTGCAGGCCCCCTTTGTTTCTAGCTAATTGTGCAGGAAAAAGGCACTGATTCACCTTTTCTGAAGGGCAGAGACACTCCCCTCCCCTCCCCTCTCCCTCTCCTTCATCAGCAGCCAAAGGAAGAAGGAGCCGGCTCCGGCTTAGCGCATCCTCTCCGGGCCTTTGAAGTTTCAGGCCCGGAGGAAAGCACCTGGGACCACTGGGGCACGCAGTGCCGTGGCTCAGACCGGACCAGCACGCTGCAGCGGCCACGTGCCCCCCAGAGCAGAGCTCTCCCCATTGCGGGGGGTTGTCCCGACGCCCCTGCACATCCAGGGCGCAGCAGGACGCAGGAGCGTGCACACGCTGGTGCTAGGCCTGTGTCTGCTCTGCAGAAGCAACCCCCTACTCACACACCTCCTCGCTCTCAGCATCCCCGCAGATGGCAGGCGCTGGGTTCGAGTCCTGCACGCCCTGGGCCCCGCGGCGGGGAGCTCCCCCCTTTCTGCTCCACGGTCCATCCCAATGCTTCCCACGGGCCGCATCCTGCCTTGGCCAGCGCACCCCTGGTCTTCTCTCCTCCCATCTGCCGTACGGCGCCGTCCCAATCCCCCTCCCAAACGCTCGGCGCAGGCGGCTCAGGGGCTTTGCCCCCGCTGCTGGGACGGGAGG
>NW_017728909.1:21387496-21388810 GCF_001723895.1 Crocodylus porosus | reverse complement strand
TTTTTTTTTTTTTTGAGTACAGAAAAACAACAGAAGCTTTTTTCTGGTTGCAAAAGAACCGCCTGGTTTTTCCTACTGGAAATCTCCGGGGTTATCTTGAGATTCGTGCTTGGAAACCTCCCTGCGACACCCCTGGAAGGAGCTCGAGGCACCCCGGGGCCGTGGCCGCCTGCTTGAGAATCACCGGGTCACGAGTCGCTTGGACAGAGGGTTTTTTCCATCCGTAGCGGCCGGACTCTGACGGTGACGGGGGTTTGTCACTGGTATTTCGGCGATGAGCTGGGGATGGGATCTTACCAAAGCAGGAGAGCAGCTGAGGCCCAGCAAAAGGCGTTAAATGGGAAGAGGGAACGATCTAAACTCATTTATCTCTGCTGGGAGTGGAAGTGAAACAATGCCCGAAACTCCTGGGCTTCCTCCCCGTATTTCTGTCCTCAGACGAACGGGGGGCTTTCAAAGCACGAACAGCAGCAGCCCGATTCTTACTATTCTTATGATCTTTGACCCTTTTTGACATAGGGACTCACTCAGCCTGACGTCAGAAAGCCTCTGCACCAGCCCGTCTCGGAGCCATTCGGAAAGTCCTAGAGAAGGGGCTGGCAGGGGGCTGTGGGGGTCACATCCAGTCCAAGCCTCGGCCCTTGCAGCCCAGCCCAGCCCAGACACATCCACGGCCCAGCTTCTTGCCAAAACTACACCGAGAGCCCGGTCGCAGCGCCAGGCATCGCCCCTGCCCCCGGGAAGCGTCCTGCTCCTGCAAAGGGAGACCCCAGGCAGAGGAAGGCGAACCCCCGGTCCGGACCCCTTCCTGCCCCCAGTGCAGCATTGGTCTGAGCCGGAGCGGAGAGGCAAGACCAGGACCCTGCGGGTTTGAGTGCGGCACAAGCAGGAGCCCTGGCTTTGCACGCGGGACAGCGCGTTACACACCCAGGCCCTGATGGGAGCGGGGGAGAAAGCTCCCGCAGAGCTGCCCCGGGTCGGGGGTGCGAGGGACGCGCCAGGGAAACCCGACAGCAACGCCCGCGCCCCACGGGCTCGCCGCCCGCGGGTCAAGGCAAGCGCCGGCGCGAGTCTCCCCTGCAGGCTCAGCACAGAGGCCTGCTGTTACAGGCCCCAATGCCCTTCCCCGCCACCGACTCCCAGCACAACCCCGGTCACGTCACTTAACCTGCCCTTCTGAACCAGGCAGCCTGCCAGGTGCCGCCCTGCCCTGCTCTCTCACCAGGGCCGGGCCTGCCATCCGCCCGCGCTGCACCCGAGACGGCGCGAGTCCCGCTGGCCCGACGGATGCCAGACCCGCGCCGCGCGATGGGG
>NW_017728909.1:21382473-21386672 GCF_001723895.1 Crocodylus porosus | reverse complement strand
GCCGGCTGGGGGACGCGCTCGGGCGCGGCGGGCTCTGCCGGGCGATGGCAGCTGCAAAGCGGCAGCTCCCCCAGGCAGAGCGGGGCTGGCCCCTGCTCTGCCAGCCTGGCTGCTGCTAGAGGAGCGGCGCCCCACCTCGGCTGGCGAGCCCCTCCGCCGGCGGCTCCTGGCTGGTGCCCTCGGGTCCTGGCGGCGAGATGCCAGCCGCGCAGGCCGGAGGCTGCGGCACGCGGGGCCTGGGCGACAGCGGACGCCTCTGCAGCTCCTGGCTGGAGCGTCTCTCTTGCGCGCGGCGCTGGCAGGATCCTCTGTTCTAACAGGGCTGTAAACCAGGCTGTAAAGCAGGTGCCGCCGGCGGCAGGCGCAGGCGGGTGTTGCTGCGCGGCTGGCATCGATCCCGCCGTGCCCCCCACTGTGAAGCCATCAGAGCCGCTTCCTTCCTGTGGGCGCTGGGGAGGGGGTGCTGCCTGCGACCCATGAGGGGATACGTCCTGGGGGCAGGGGGCGCTCGGAGCCGCCCACCTTGCTCGGCTGGGGGCTATGAGCCATGCCCAGGTGGTCATAGGCAGCTCTTGGGATTCATTATGCAAATTGTCGTACTGACTATGCAAAACTCGTCAACAACTATGCTAAACTTCTCATTGGCTATGCGCAGTACTAACAGCCATGCCAAGCATCTCATGGAGTGTGCAGACCTTCTCATTGGCTATGCAAAGCTTCCCATGGACCATGCCAAGCATCTCATTGACTACGCAAAGATGCACATTGACTGTGTAAACCTTCTCATGGACTATGGGAAACTTCTCATGGATCATGCCAAGCAACTCATCGATTATGCAAAGCTCTTCATTGACCACGCAAGCCTTATTGACTATGCAAAGCTTCTCATGATCCATGCCAAACAAGTCATTGACTATGCAAAGATCCTCATTGACTATGCAAACCTTCTCATGGACCAGGCCAAGCATCTCACTGACTATGCAAAGCTCTTCATTGACCATGCAAACCTTCTCATTGACTCTGCAAAACTCATGGACCAGGCCAAGCTTTTGATTGACTATGCAAAACATTTTACTGCACGTGTGAATCCTCTGGTCTCAGCCCACTGTTGTAGGAAGGGGTCTTGCTCCTCTCAGGGCTGGGAGCAGGACAGCACAGCTCCAGCCAGCGCTGATGACCAGATTACTTGATCTACTCAACTGCCCTTCCCAGGCTTTGAAACTCCTCCTGATGATAAGTCTCTTGGCTCCTACTTTGCAGTCTCCTCCCCTGCTTTCAGTGCCTTATCTTATCTGGGCTGTAGGCTGTGTCTGCTTCTCTCCCAGACAGGAGCAGGGGCTGTGTAACCTCCCTCCCTGCCCGGCAGTGTGCGTTACCACCTTGGAAGAGGACAGACTAAACCCAGAGGGATCCATAAACCCCCTCCCTGCCCCACTGTGGCAGCCCAAACCCCAGGGGCAGCAGGTTTGGTGGCACTCAGCCCTGTAGATAGGACTTCAAATTCCCCCCCCCTTTTTTTTGTTTTTTGTAGCATTTTATTAGAAAGCAGTCTACATCAGCAGTGGCTAGCTCTCATTCCCAGAGGATGGGGTGAAATGGGGAGGGATCTGCTGGCTTCCCCCCGGGGGGTAGGCTCCTCCAGGTCAGGGCAGGGGCATTCACCCCCAAATGCTCCCCAGCACAGGGTATCTGTGGATCCGGAGCCCTCTGCCCAGGCCCAGAGGGATTAAGAGCTGCGCTACCCCGAGCCACGGGAGTACCACCAAGCTCACGCCACCTTCCCATCATGCAGGCCTGTGGCTGGACCCCTTCTGGCCCCTACCCCCAGCCACATCCCTTCACCACTGCCCCCCTCCATGCAAACCAGCTCCTTGCTCTGCCTACTGACCAGGGTCTGTAACAGCAGCCAGTGCCAGTGTCTGGGTTGGGCATGTGCCCACAGCTTCATCGGAAGTAAGGTTCCCCCCGGGGGTAAATTACTCAGTGGTAGCTGTGCTGGGCTTCCCAGCACCTCTGTGGGGCTGCCTGGGAGTGATGGGGGCTGCAGGAAAGGGTGGGCAGTAAAGTTAGGTTTATGAGGTCTCTCCCCCTGATGCTGCCTCCTGGCCACGCCACGGGCGGCTGCTTCAGCTAGGACCAGATCCCCCCCAGCACTTCCAGTGCCAGGGCTGGGGCTCTCAGCCTGTGCAGGGCTTTGATGCGGTGAGTCTCCATGCAGAGCTCCCGGGGCTGCGTCGGCTTCCCACGGCCGCATGTTTGAGGTTGGCCCGTGACCAGGGTGCCTGTGTTTTGTGCAAGACCAGGGCTAATTACAGGGCACGCACGCCCCAGGGGACCGGCTTCCTGCCGTGCGGCTGTGGCTGGTGGACAGGCTGCCTGCTGTTCCCCCGGGCCCCCGAGGACCTGGGCAGGAGGTGCCCCATCCTATCACGGGGCAGCGGGCCGATGCCGGGGAGCCACGGCTGTCCGTAAGAGCATCAGAGCTGCCGTGGGCTGGGTCAGACCCCCGGGCTCTCTTGCCGCTGCGTCTCCTGTGTCACGCGGCGGCTGGAAGGGTTTTCCTCTCTTCCTGTCTCCCTTGTAGCCTCCGCTCGGCATTGAAGCTCTGATGCGGAGGCTGCGCCCCTCGCTCCTCTGCTCAGTACCGACCGGTGCCCCTGCCCTCCAGCCCTGATAGGAGCACGGCCCCTTCCTTGCTGCCCTTCTCTGCACTGTCTCCAGTTCTCCTAGATCCTTTTGGAGGTGCGGGGACCAGACCTGGGCTTCAAGGCATGGATGCCCCATTGATTTATAAAGAGGGAGTGGCAACACTTCCCATTTGATTTGCAAGCCCCTTCTTAATAAAGACAGTGCTGGGACAGCAGGGGAGGAGTTGAAGCTGAGGGAGGTGAAGTAACTTGACCAAGGTCTGCAGGACAGCGGTGGCAGCGCGGGGCACTGCAAACATATGGCAGGGCTGCGAGTGGGGAGGAACGGTGGTCACTGCTGCTGTACCGGGGGGACCGGCGAGGAGCAGCCATCCATCCACGGTCATCCTGGGAGCTGCAGATCGGATCTTGCCTTCAAGTCCTCCGACATTGTCCACAAAAGGACGTTCTCGGAAAGAAAACCCTGCAGAGCCTGGTGCGCCTCGT
Organism: Crocodylus porosus; assembly: GCF_001723895.1. Classification (NCBI taxonomy): domain Eukaryota; kingdom Metazoa; phylum Chordata; order Crocodylia; family Crocodylidae; genus Crocodylus; species Crocodylus porosus. The sequence goes on along the minus strand of NW_017728909.1, from coordinate 21,383,538 downwards.
CCGCCTCTTTGCCGGTGGTTGAAAGGTCTCGACCTCCATGCAGTTAAAACCTGGAAGGCAACACCCCTCCCAAACAGGGCACCATTGTGTTCAGAGACCTCCCAGTCCCCTCAAGGCTGAAAGCTTCCCTGCTCAGCCCTCCAGGTTTTATCCCCCTGCAGCTTCTCTCTCATGACCTGCCCCAGCCCCAGGCCTTGCTGCTTTGGACAGACTGACCAGTCCTGTCCAGACCAGCCCAGACAAACCCATCGCCCGACCTCTGAGCACCACGACACAGCACCAGCCCCAGGGAAAGCAGAGGGGCTGCAGCATCCAACGTCCTGCAGCCGCAAAGGGATTAATAGACTCTCAGCAGACCCCAGGCAGGGGCCGTGGCCCCATTGCAGAGGAAGGCAAACCCCGCCCAGACCGGACCAGTCTGACCGGGGGGGAAAAGATCCCTTCTTGCCCCCAGTGCAGCATCGGTCTGAGCCTGAGCGGAGGGGCAAGACCCTCTAGCCAGGACCTGGGACCCGTGTCTGGTGACAAGCCTTTTTTTTTTTCCTGTTTTTTTGCACCGGTCCTGGAAGCACTGCAATACCAGGTCAATGCATGGAGTGGATGGAGCACGCTCCGGTTCCACCACCCAATGCCAAAAAGAATCTGCTCAATATAGACCTCCTATGGAGGACATATCAGAGACAATTACCCTGGGAAAACCACCTGATTGATCATGGTGTCTCCCCTGCCAGGCAAGGAGGAGGGCAGGACACCAGGGAGCTCCCTCCAGCACCTTCATTTAACATTGGACCCACTGGCTTGTCCCTGCCCGCAGAAAGCAACGTGGCACCAGGGAGCTCAAGGCTGCTCCAGTCCCCAGCCCTGCACCGGTCTCTCCCTATAAATGGCCCCTGGGAGCTCTGGCTGCCCCCATGCCTTCTCCAGCATCCCTAACTCCCAGACTACGCCCCGGCTTGCAAACCAGCGGCTCCCACCTGGCCCTCAGCCCCAGCCCAAGCACTGCTGCACCGACCAGCCCAGCTCCACCCTCGTCCCTTCTCCCCAAGGCTAAATGCAGCCCTGCAG
>NW_017728909.1:21373374-21382157 GCF_001723895.1 Crocodylus porosus | reverse complement strand
GCTGCAGAGGGGAACTGCAGCTCGAGGTCATGGAGGGGTGGGCTGCTGAGCAAGGAGAGGCCCGAGGCCCCAGGATGGGCGCCGGCTCTCGCCAGGAGAGAGAAGGAGCACGAGGGCTGGATCCAAGGGTCTGACAGAGCAGCCGCTACGTGTGCACGGAGGCGTTGGGGTCCCAGGGTGAAAGCCCCCTCCAGCCCGCCCCTCCAGCAGCTGGTGCGGCCCTGGGGACCCAGCCCTGGCTCAGAGCCCAAGCAAAGGTCCAGGATGGGGTTGTGGCGGAAAGCCACCTTGTTTCTCCCCAGAATCTCTGCCCTGTGACACTGTGACTACAATCTCTGAGCTGCAACCATTTGATGAGGGTGGGCCCAGCACACGGGACCCCACCCTCCGCCTGTCTATTTAGGTAACCTGAGCTGGCTGCAGTCCTGGGGCGGGGGAACCTGCTCCCTCTGCCCACGGGACTGGCATCAGGTACCTGGGTGGGGGGCATCTACCTGGGGAGCTGGAATCTGCCCGGTAACAGGTGATGCATTTCAAATTGGTTGGCCAACAGCCAACCGGGGCTGACCTCCACTGGCCCAGGTGAGTGAGGTCACGGGGGCTATATAGGTTGGGGCAGGAGGAGGCTCTTTCTTCAGCCATGACGTGAAGCAGCAGCAAAGCAGGGGAGACAGAGAAGCCTTACCGTCTGGACCGAGCTCTCTCACCCCGCGACTCCAGAGGGGAAACTGGAGACCTCTGGAAGATGCGTGTGAGGAAGCTACTCGATCTGATTAGCTATCTAGCTGGCAGTAACACAGATGCGTGATCAAAAGGCTACCTCAGCCACACTGTTTGCTCTTTAGGATTTCTAGGATATTACTCAACCCTGTACCCTAGTTTCTCCTACCCCCTGTAATCAATAAAGTTCTCCTTTGTGACCGGTGTGGGAGCCTTATTGAGGGGTGGGTCTAAATTATGCCTAAGAGACCCCTTAGGTCTGCGGACTAAGGGAGACTTGACTTTTTGCCCCCGGACTTGGGGAAGTGCCCCAAGTGCCTGTACTGGGTCGAGTACCCGTCGGACTATTAGGCCTGTGTTTCCCCAAGGACACAGGGCCGAGACAGTCCCTTCTCGGGGTGGTGGCAGCACATTACCCCCAGACTAGCGAGTGTGCTCCGGGAGAGGGGTCGGCCGAGCATCAGGCGCCCCAGGGAGGCATTCGGGGCCCGGCAGGTGCTGGGGCCCCGGGGGGAGGGCGGCTCAACGCAGGAGCGCCCCCTACTGGCCCGCCACACGGGTCACCCCCCTGGAGCCCCCGAGCCGGCGGTGGCAGGTGTTATGTACATCCTGCGACGGTTCCTGGACTGACGTGTGGATGCAGAGGGGCTGTGGGGCCTGCTGCTGCCTCGGGATGCCCACCCCCACAGCTCGCACGGGTTGCCTGAGAGAGTGGAGCAGGGAGCTGGTGAGACCTTTGCCCCGGGCTTACCTGGATCTGGCATGTGCAGCCTGCTTCTGGGCACGGAGACCCCCTGCCATGTCACAGTCACCAGCTCCCCCCTCCCCCTTATTGCATTACTTTACTAGGGCTAGAGATGAGGGGCTGCACTTGCCTCCCCTCTCCAGAAGCCAGACGGCATGACCGTGCCCCTCTGGGCATCTCACCGGCTGTCCCCCTCTCTCCCACAGGACAGCAAGCTCGAGGCCTGTGCGGAGAACACGGGGATGGCTAGCTATGCCATTATGGGGCGTGCCTCAGTTTCCCAGGCTTCCCAGGTGTTGCTGTATCCTGGGGCTGAATGGACTAACCATCCCCCAGTCCTAATGGGGCAGCAGGAGAGGAGCAAGGGAGACAGCAGAGGATACAGAGGGCCTCAGCATCGCCGCTCGGGCAGTAAGGACTCCTGGACACTCATTCTCTGCCCCCAGCTTTGCAGCAGGAGGCTGCAGGGCAGAGAGGAGCAGCCTCCCTGCTCCCCTAGCCCTGCTTGTGCCCAAGGAGAGCCAGGGAGGGAGAAGCCTGCCAGGGACACCTCAAGCTTGCCCTAGGAGCATTTCCCAGCCTGCTCCAGAGCTCCTTGCACTGAGCTGCCTGCACCTGCCTTGCCCTCTCATGAGCACAGCAGGCCTGCATCCTTCTCCCTTGGTTTCTGCAACCCCCATCCCCTGGGGCAGCACCAGCATCACTCACCGCCGTTCCCCGCTCCAGGGCAGCAAGGGGCCAGGCAGGACCAGAGGTCTGCATCCTACCCCTTGCCCCGCTGGGGTCCCAGCCTCAGGACCTACCCCTGCAGTGACTAGGGGAAGCCAGGCCCCCTGCTCGGGGGTACCTGGAGCCAGTCCTTGCATCTTCCCAGGGCCTGTAGAGGGCCAGGTCCTAGTGTGGGGCTGGCCAGGGGCTTCCCCCACCCTGAATTGGGGGTTCAGTGCTGCCCTTGGAAAAGGGACGTGGCCCCTGCTTTCCCTGGGCTTCACAGAGCTGCTGGCTTGGAGGGTCCCACGGCTTCATCCCTCCCCCCCACCACGATTGCCCTGCTCAGAGGAGGCTCTTTGAGTAAATGTGGTATCTTTTATTAGACCAACTGCACCCCTGGCTCAGAGGATGCAATTTGGCCCCCCGCATCCGTCTGCTTGGGGGAGAGTGGGGAAAAACCCAGCCCTGGCCATGGCTCCATCCTCGGTGGCTCACTCCAGCCCGTCTATGTGTTTTCTGATCTCCTGCCTCGGCCGAGCGAAAATCTTGCCGTGTAAGTCAGGACCCAGCAGCGGCTGAGAAGCAGTAAAACCCGCGCCCGTCACTGTCCCAAATCAGGCTGTTTCAGCCAGGTCTCAGGAGCTACTTCCGCTGCGGGAAAGAGCAGTCAAGACCCTGCAGCAGCTTCATCGGGAGAGGTGCCAGGGCGAGCCCAGGGCAGAGCGCTCCCACCTCCCGGCACAGCCCGTCCCTGACCTGCGAGGAGCCGGCCTCAGACCACCGGACTTTGGAAAGTAACTTAGACATCAGCTCCGTGCTCAGCAGCCATCGGGAAGGTGAACGACATGGTTGGGATAGTTAAGAAGGGGATTGTGAACATAATGGGAAGTATCACGATGCCCCTTGATAATCCACACCTGGCCTGGCCCCCGCACCTCCAAAAGGGCCCTAGGCCCACCACGTAACCTTTTAGCCTCCCTCAGATGGGGAGGCTACAGAAAAAGTTGGCAATTCATGACTGGGGACAAACAATAAAAAATCAGGGACAGCAGTGGAGGTCACCGGTTGAAAGCAAGCGTGGTAAGCGGGGGACACTGAGCAGAGCGCACCAGGCAGTGCCCGCTGGCCCTCAACCAGTCCAAGCAGCCAGCGGACGCTGCCCGGTGATACTGCACCGGGAGATGGGAACGAAGTGGGGCGAGGAAAGTGCCCCCGCAGTCCCCACGGACCCTCCCCTCCTTTCACCTGGTCGGGTACATGGCCAGCGTGGCCAGGGCCAGGGCCAGGAGGAGGTTGCCCAGCGGCCCCGGGCCGTGCACAGGTGCAGGGAGTCGTGCAGCCACCACCTCAGCAAGTGCTTACAGAGCAGACGGTGCAGGGGCTGGAGCCTGGCGTGCTGCAGGTAGGTGCGCACCAGGGTCTCGCTCTGCTCGCACAAGGGGCGGGTATTGGGGGCATCCGTGAACTGTGCCACATGCGTGCCCGTGGCCGTGGCTCCACGGAGCAGCCGCTAGCTGAGGTCCCCGGTGGGTTGTGGGCTCAGGTTGGAGTACAGACTTGTCCACCCAGGACCCTCACCCCTGCCCTCGCCTAGGGTGCCTGGGTGGGACACGAGGATGCTGTCTGGGTGGGAGGGTGGTTGGTGCAGAGCACGGGCGTGTAGGGCTGAGAAAAGCAGAGGCCACATTGCCAATCGTATGTTTTTATGACAGTGCAGGAGAAGCATCACCCGCAGACGGCGTCGTGCTAACCGTGGTCTCGACATGCACCGCGGCTTCTCCCATGACTTGAACTGGCTGTTTCCCACTGGCCTGAGAATAGCAGATCCCCCACAAGGATGCGAACAAGCCAGCGATGCATGTCAGCAGCGTGAAACCAGAGAAGGGGTTGGAGAGTTCCCGAGGAGGCCGGACAGAGGACAAGGGTGACAACCACGAGCTCAGACTTAGCTGAACGGTGTTTGCAAGCAGTGCATCTCGGCAGGAACGTGCTTTGCAAGGGGTAGCAACTAGAGGCCAAGGCAAAGCCGGGGACCTTTGGGGCTGAGCTGCCCATTTCAGAGGCTGTGCAGGGGGACAAAAGCATCAGGAACTCCCGTCTCTCAGCATCTCTTGCTCCCAGAGCATGGAAAACCTTGAAGCAGATGGACGAAGCCCTTGAACTTGACCACAGTCTCTTACAGGAAGCCAGATGAACAACGGCACTGCCCAGCCCACGGGCAATGTCATGGCTGAGCTGATGCCACCGTGCCACGTGCCCGCCAAGTGCGGCCGGAGACATTGGGGTCCTGTTACATGTCCTTACAGCCGGATAGAAAACAGCCCTGGAGTGCTACACATTTTCGAGCACTCGCTTCGCAGCTGTTAGTCATTTTTATGGTGTGATCAATACTTCGCCCATGTGGCTGGTCCACATTTATTGCAGGGCTGTCCAGGAGGCACCTGGGCCTCCCTCGGGCACCGCTCAGTCTACGAGGGCTCCTAGTCCAGGCTTCATCTTGCAGGGCAGGGGACAGCGCTGTGGTGCCGAGCGGTTGAAAACCAAACGGGTGACACACGAGGGAGCTAAAAGCATTCACAGAGTTGTACGTGCTAGTAACGTGTGACTGCTCAGCGAGCTGGGGGGGAGCAAGACATGGAAAAGCCATCAATCTGATTGTGTGGAAATGCCTTCTGGACTTCAAACTGGCCATTAGCACAAGTGTGGCCTTGAGGCTTTTGGCCAGGGGTGCTGCAGTGCCCACGAGGTGTGCAAACCCCTCTATAGGATTCACAAGATAAACCCAGAGATTTCAGCTAGCATCCCCGCTCTCAGCACCGAGCTCTTTGCAACAGAACAGGAGAGGAGCGGGCTGGAAGGGAGGTCATCGAAAAGCTGCTCCATTAGTTCTCTGTAGTTAAAACAAGAGGGAAAACTACTTTTCCAAGCGGGGCCTCGAGTCTAAGGAGGGCAGCCCGTGGTTTAAAAAGCCTATTAGCACAACTCCACGGAAGAATGGCTCTGGAGCTACCCCGCATCAAAACCCACATGAAAGCTCAGAGCTGACCCTTTCTGGGAGGGGACTGGAGGCTTAATAGGGCAATCTGGTGTCCCAGAAAGGTTGGGGACGCCCTGCACCAATGCAGCCTGCAAACAATGGGCAGAAAGGGCCGGTCGACCTGCTCAGCTACTGGCCCGGCGCATGGTTCACCCTTCCACCCCTTCCCCCGGTCCATCTCCAGGCTGGGTTTCCAGCTGTGCTCCGACGTGCTGGACTCGTCCTGTCTCCTGGTGAACTCGGGGAGCGGGGTGCTCCTCTCTGCCCCCACACCCACACGTCCGTCCCTGCGGGCCCGCGAGCAGGTGGGGCTCCTCCTTCGTCGTCCCGCTTCCTGCACCACAATGGCAGGCTTTGCCCAAACCAGGCCCAGCTCTGCCAAGGGCGCGGAGCCCAGGGCTGGCCACTGAAACGGCCGTCCGGCTTCTGCTCACGCGGCCCCACGGTGCCAGGAGCTGCACGGCCCCAGGGAAACAGGCCACAGTGTCATGCACAAGGGGGCGTCACCACAGCATCCCGTCTCCCGTAGCAACCTCATGGGGGTTTCCTAGGCAACACCCCTAGTACCAGCATTTGCATTGGTCCATCCAGAGGGGCGGTATCAGGCCTCATTGCCTAATGAACCGCACCTAACCAGGGGTCTTGGCTCCTGCCTCTTCCCTCGCTGGCCTAACCACTAGGCCAGACTGCCCAGGATGGGGTCCATTACAGGGAGAAGGCCTGGTGATGCCCCGCTTGGATCCCCGTGGTGACTTTATCTTGTCTCCTGCTTTGGCCCCTCTTGCTCCGTCTGGGACAGAAGAGCTGCAAGCAGCAGCTCGCGCCCGGCGGCTGGGGCGCGCGGAGCCCGCGGCCCCGTGGGGCTACCGAGGTCGTCAGCCGGGGCGAGGGATTGCTTCCCGGTGCGAGCCCTGTCCACGCCGTGCGCTCTCTTGGCGGCTTGCAAGATGCTGCTTTCGCCTGCTCTCCGAGCCCCTGTGCCTGTCCAGACCCTCCTTGACACCCTGGTGCTGGAGAGCCCCCTGCTTCCTGGCATCTGCTCCGACAGTGAAGAAGCATTTCCTGATTTCCAACCTAAACCTGCTTTGCTGCAGCTGTAAGCCACCGGCCTGCGCCCTCCTCTCTGCAGCACAGAGGGAGGGAGCCACCCCAGCCCTGGGCCTTACACCGCCAGCATCGGGGGGTCTCACCATCCGCCGTCACCTCTTCCCATGGGCTCCGGGGCCATCTCCCTGCACTGGGCTGGCAGGGCCCTCAGGCCAGACGGATGCAGCGTCCGAAGGCCGAGTCCGAGTGACTCTGCCCATTGCTCTTCCACCTTGAGGCGTGTTTCAGAAGGGGGCACGGGCCATCCCCTTGTACCCAGGCTTGCCGTGCGCCGGCAGGCTCCGGACCCGCCTTTTCGGGGCAGTCTGCAGAGGCATGTGCTGCTGGGGGCTAGCGGGGGGGTCCGGGCTGGGCTAGCAAGGTGCTGCGGGGTCTCCCTGCATAAGGATGCCCTGGGGCTCCCCAGTCCCCCTCCATCCAGTCCCTTTGGCTTCCCTGCACCAGGCCCGTGGCCCCCGGGGCCATTTCCTTCCATGTGGGAGGACGCTGTGAGCACGCAGCCGAGCCCAGCTCCCCCTCCCCAGGTCCTGGCTGTGTCTGCGGCTCCTTCCCATGCACCTGCGCTCCGAGCTGGGGAGGGACTTTGCTGCACTGGGGTCAGGCCTCATAAACCTCCCCGGCACTGGAGCCCAGGCCAGCTGGTCTGCTGGTACCCGTGGGGGCCCCATGCACATGCACCACGCGCTCATCTTGCAATGGGGCAATGCACTGGTCCAGCCAGCTGGGATTCCTCACCCGTGCCCACGAAGCTGCCTCCTTCGGCCAGGGGAAGCAGGGGGAGTTTGGGGTCTACCTGGGGAAGCCGAGCATCCCTGCTCCAGAGCCCGCCGGGCCACCCCATCCGTGGGAGGTGGGATGAAGTCATCCCGGTCCTCCGCGCGCTTCTCCGGCGGCCGGGAGCCAGGGCAGATTGCGGGACGTGTCTGTGATGGACGAGGCCGGAGCAATGGACAGCGCGAGGCTGGTCCTGGTTATGAGTGAGGCGGGGGGAGCCGGGGGGGAAGTGGAAGTGAAGGATGGGTGTGAACGGCGCCGGCCCCGCAGCTGCAGCGGAGAGGAGCTGCCTCCGGCCCCGCCGAGGCGCAAGGAGCAGCTGGAGCCTGCCGGGCTGTGCCTTGCAAGGGCCTGTGCAGCCGTGGCAGGGCGCATGTGGGAGCCCAGCGCGGTGATTCCCCCCAGGCCTGTCTGCAGCGGCTGTTGCCCAAGCTCTGATGCACCTGCCCAGTCCCGACATAGGGTGTCCAGAGCCCCCTGCCCCATCTTGGGGGAGCTGGGAGCTGCTGGCGATCTCCCTCGGCCCCATGGCATCGGTCCCCTGCTCCATCCCCCTTGCTGCTAAGGCTTTCCAAGCTCCTTGCACCCCGGGAGAGCAGGGCTCTTATCTCTGCCCCTTCCCAGGTGGGGATGCTGCCCCCGAGGCGGCCACGGGCCTCGAACCCAGGCATCTTGCTTCATGCATGGAAACGCCGGCTGAGGGGACCTACTGCAATGCACAGGACGCCGGTCAGGCCCAGAGACGGGGAGAGGGGGCCATGCCCACGTCCCTGTGCCCGTGAGCAGAGCGCATCTCCTTGGGCCGTATGACAGACCCCCCGCCCCATCGATTGCTATTCGAACTGGAGGATCCATCTTTCCGGGGAGCACCGGGATAATGGAGCCTTTCTGGGCGGGGGGAAAAGGCTAAGCGGGGACCTTGGACCATCTGGACGGGCTGGAGCAGCAGTAACGGCGCGTACGAAATTCCTCGTGGCGATGGGGAGAGGGGAGACTCTACATCAAAGGCTGTTTCCGCTCCCCCCACGCCGGCTCGGGGGCCCCTCCATCGCTGTCTCTGCTGCAACCGTCTGTGAGCGTGCAGCTCAGCCCAGCCTGGGGCTATGGGAGCAACCGGAGGATGGTCTTGGCCCCGGACGGGGGCATGCAGCCGGGAGGGGGTCTCGGCCTGGCATGGAGCTGTGTCACCCTGATGGGTCTGCTCCTGGCTGGGACACCGGGGGTTCAGCTCGGGGATGGTGGGTGCAGAAAGAGGCACGGGTCGGTGACTCTCGAAGCATTTCCAACTTGGAAACAAGGGGCAAAGTCCTAAGAGGGGCTCAGGGCAAGGTGGCTTCTCCAGCCCCTGGGGCCTTCACTCCCGGGTTTGGGGGCTCTTGCTGCTCAGCCAGGAGAGGGCGGCTGGGAGCAGGAATCCCCGGTGGAAAGAGCCCAGGACACCCGGTGCTCGGGGCATTCACGTGGGCTAAGAGACACTCAGCTTCAAACGTCATATACCTTGATTTTAAAAAAGCCTAATCTGGTATCCCGTGATCATCTCATAGTACAACTGGTCAACTGTGGCCTCGGCTATGTCACAGTCCACTGGCTGGGGAATCGGCTCCGTGGTCGGACCCAGAGGGCTGTGATTGATGGCAGTCACTCATCGTGGTGCCCTGTGACCAGTGGGGTCCCTCAAGGCTCTGTCCT
>NW_017728909.1:21364780-21372020 GCF_001723895.1 Crocodylus porosus | reverse complement strand
ATCTATGAATCTATGAATCTATGAATCTATTGCAGGTCCTTCCCCAAGGGAGAACAGGCTGCAGCATCCCCACCCTCCTCTATGGGTGTGAAACGTAGGTGATGGACCGTGGTCATCCCAAGAGCCTGGAGAGGTACCGCTGATGCCTCCGGAAAATCCTCCACGTCCCGTGGCAAGATCGTTGCACAAATGCCAGCATCCTTGCTGAAGCCAGTGTCACCAGGATGGAGTCGGTGACTCTCAAGCACCAACTTCGCTGGCCTGGATTTTGCATGCAGATGCCTGACTCTGAAAGACCCTAGAAAGGGCCCTTAGCTGTTAAGACACGGGGGTGACCCCAGAGCCTGGGCTACCCCCCTAGGTTCTCCAGCATGTCCCAGGGCACAGACTAGATCTTGCACCTGGGGCCACTCCTCACCCCTCGTCAGGCCTGGTCTCCTTCGCCCCAGAGCGGAGCCACGCAGCTCCGGCGGAGGAAGCTCTGCTGCTCTTTGCGGTGATCACGCTAGGTTTGCAAAGGAAACTAAGCAGTTCCCTCTCTTTCCAAGCCCAAAACTTTGTGATCACGCTTGCTGCAGATACTCAAGTAAGGCAAAGCAGGAGTCACAGAGAAGTAGGGCTGGACGGGACCGCCGGAGGTCATCTAGTTTGGCCAGGAAAAAGGGGCTGTGCCAATGCTCCTGCTGGCGCCAACCCCGCAGGGTCCTGGCTGGAGGGTTTTGCTCCTGCACTTAAGCTCAGACCGATGCTGCTTTGGGGCAGGAAGGGATTTACCCCCTGGTCAGACTGGTGCAGACTGGGGGTGGGGGTTGCCTTCCTCTGCAGTGGGGCACGGCCTCTGCCTGGGGTCTCTGGAGCATCTCTGGACCCCCTTTGCAGCAGCAGGACGGTAGCGGCTGCAGCCCCCCTGCTTTCCCCGGGGGTGATGCCTGGGGCTGTGTCAGGAGTGACCGCAACATTTTGCGCGGAGGCTGGACACTGGATTTGTCTGGGCTGGTTTGGACAGGGCTGACCCTGTGACAGGAAGGGGTCAGACCAGCTGTGAGCTCCCCTCCAGCCTCACCTCCCTAGGATTTCTACAGCGTCCATACAAGGCCCCTTCACACCCCGCGGGTGGTGAAACAGGACTTGCAGCAAAAGAAGCAAGGAGTCAGCACACCAGCAAAACCAACTACAGTATTTGGTTTGCGAGACAGAGAAGAGAAAAAACACAAGGTCCAACTAGAAACTCTCACCGGCTTCTTCTAAAAGCAGCTCTCGAGTGACGCCTTGCGCCAGCGAGGTCTCTGCAGGGGACTTGACTGAGCCACAACCCTGCCAGCAACACTCAGCTTGCCCTAGCCGAGGCCCAGCCAAGCTCAGGTTTTTACACCAGCTCAGAGGTTAGGGCCAGAAACCACCTCCTCTTTTCTAGGCATGTCCTGAAGGCCGCTCCCCGACCTTTCCTTTATGCCAGCCACCTCTCGTTCCGGTTTCTGGGGAGAATCAGCATCGTGTCCTCTTCTGCCTGGCAGGAGTGACTGGCAGCATGTCACCCCTCTTTCCACAAAGTTTTTTTGAGCCCCTTTAAGTTTGCCATTGTGTAATCGATGCAGGGAGCAAGACCTTGTAGGAACAGCGGTGGCATTGCAACACCCAGCATTGCCACCCGACCCGGCCCACGGGGATAGCCCCTGGATGTCTCTCGGAGGGGTGCTCCATCCCTTCCGGCGAGCCCTGTCCTGTCCTGTCCTGGATGCACCTCTTGTTTCTCAGAGCTGCTGGCCCAGCCCCACTGGGAGCTGGGGCAGGACCAGCTGCCCCCACGCCCCGGAGCCTAGCCTCCTGCCCCGGGAGATGATTCACCAGCCTGCGAGGGCTTGCTATCAGAAGTGCCCCTCCTCACAGCTCCCCAGGCTCAGTTCCCGTCCCTTGCAATGCATTTTCCCTTCTCCCCAGACTTGCTGCTTTGGTGCTCAGTGGGGAAATAGCCCGTAGCAGCCCCTGGGGTGGGACGGTGCTCCGTGCATGCCGGGAGAGGTTGGGAGAGGTGCGGAGCGCTTGGCCACGATAGCAATAATCTTGCTGGAGCAGCAGGGCAGTGTCTGGGGCCAGGCAAGGCAGGCTGGGGCTGGGGCTGGGCTGGGCTGTGCCAATGCTTCTGCTGGGACCAGCCCCGCCGGGTCCTGGCTGGAGGGTCTTGCTCAGGCTCAGACTGACGTTGCACTGGGGGCCCCGTTCACACTGGTACGGACGGGGGGTTGCCTTCCTTTGCAGCAGGGGCACAGCCTCGGCCTGGGGTCCCTGGAGCATCTATGAACCCCTTTGCAGCTGCAGGACATTGGGGTCTTATCTGCACCTAAGCTCCAAGCTGGTCCGGCCTCGTCCATCACCAGCTTAAACTGCTGCAGCTGGCCGGAGATGAGTGGGGAGGGATGGGGGGTGCTGCCTTGCGCACCATGCAGTGCTCTCCACAGACCACGCAGCCTGGCTGTCCCCAGGCAGTCGCAGCGATGACACCCAAGCGCCTTGCACGCAGGCAGAGAGCTCTCGGGCTCCGAGCCTTGCTCCGAGCGGCTGGGAGCTGGTCCTGCACCCGTCCGGCGAGGGCAGGCAGGCTGGGTGATACAGGGGTTTCTTCCAGTGGCACCTTTCTGCCAGCTCAGCAAAGGTCTTTGCTCCAAGCTTGTCGAGAGGCAATCACCTTCGCTGGACAGCTTGGGCCCGTTGCATGTGCAGTGACCTGCCTCGAAGGCCTTGCGCCTCGCGCTCAGTCCGCACCTCCCTGCATCTCTACATGTCCCTGGAGGCCCTGCCTGAATGGCTGCCCCCACCCCAGGACTGCCTCTGCCCCTTGAAGACCAAGGGGGATTGAATAGCAGTCTTCAACTCCCTACGGGGAGGGGGGTGTTACACAGAGGACGGAACTGGACTGGTCTCAGTGGTAGATGAAAGGACAAGGAGCAATGGGCTCAAGCTGCAGCCAGGGGAGTTGAGTTCTTCCTAATATCCAACCTCAACTTCCCTGGCTGCAGCTTGAGCCCATTGCTCCTTGTCCTGCCATCTGCCCCCACTGAGACCAGCCCAGCTCCATCCCCTTTGCAACCCTCTTGCAGGGAGCTGAAGGCTGCTCTTCAACCCCCCTCGGTCTTCTCTTCTCCAGACTAAGTTTTGCCTTCTCTGGAGGAAGCCGTGCAAGGCCTGGATGAGTGACTCCGGTGACACCCCTATGCCGTGCTTCGTGGCCCTGTGCCTTCAGCCAGGCACGGGCTGCAGAGGTGAGCGTCGCGCCTGCTGCATCGTTTTCATGCTCCCAGCAAACGTGGCCGCTGCAGGAGGCTGAACGAACCGATGCCAGCCCCCACACAGCCCCAAGCACAGCACCTGGGCAAGAGTCCAGCCACGGGCAGCCTCAAGTGCAGGCAGGAGGCGGCGGGAAGCCCTGCGTGCATCCCTGGAGAGGTCAGGCTGCCCATGGCAAACCCAGGAGAACCAGCCTGCACAGGGCTCCCACGGTGTGCGCGTGGGGAACTGGCCGGCCGGGTGAGCTTTCCTCTGTGCCTTGCGTGCCAAGCACTTGTTTCGTGGGCTCTGGGGACGCACAGCAGGTGCCAGCAGGGGAAAAGCAGAGATGTCGGGCGGGATAGCCCCTATCCCTTGGGAGGGATATTTCAGGCACACACAAGAGAGCACCCCAACTCCTAGCCATAACCCCACCCTGGCACTGGCCAGGTAAGTGGGCAGGAAAGGGGGCTGTTGTTGTGGGCAATAGGTCTGTGCTTGCTGGGCCCATGATGGGTGCTGTGGGTCTTGGTTACACCTCGTGGCTGGTGCGTGGTGCACCGGCTGTTGTGGAGGGCTGCCGGGGAGGGCTGGGGGCTGTCTGAGCTGGACCCACAGGATCCCTGCTCCTGGGGGGTGTTGGGGGTGAGTGTGGGACACTGAGGCTCTCGGGAATGCTTGCGGGGGGAGGGTGCTGCAGGGGCTGGGGTCGGCTCCGCTTGGGAGCCCCCAGCTAGCATGAGGGAGAGCTGGTCCCTGCCCCAAAGTGCTTGCGAGTGGAGCAGTCATGGGGCAGGAGGGGAAACTGAGGCACAGAGCGGAGTGGGGATGAGTAGCCAGGCGCACAGCAACATTGGTGCCATGCACAGCTGTGCAGAGCCCACCGGGCCTCGCAGCCTCTGCTTTGCTTGCTCCTGTACGTGCAGGAGGCAGGCAGTGTGATGGGGGCCCGATGAACCTCTGCGCTCAAGGTCCCTGCTACACATTACATACATGACAAGATGAACTGGTTCGTCGCACCATCGGTGCAGCCCGCTGCACAGGCAAAGTCAGGATTGCACCACAAAAATGGCTATCCAGCCATAAAGACAGCCAACCTCCTATGAAGTGAGTGCTTCAAAAGGTGTTAGACCTCGAGAGCTGGTGTCTATCCAGCTTGAGTGTAAATGTGTAGCAGGGCCAAGCCCCGCATCCCGGGCAGCACAGATGCCCCTGCTAATGCCCCAGTGCATAACTTGTAAGGCCAATGGTCCCATGCCCAGAGCTAGGGGGGAGCTACTTGCAATGCTGCGGTCTGCTGAAACCCCCCACCGTGGGGACCTGTTCTGCCCTGGGAGGCATCAGGGCTCCTGCTAGCACCTTCCCAGGCCCATCCGTCGTCCCCAGAGCCTGTCTGGGGTTAAACCCCCTCCCCACCCTGCCGGCGAAAGAATACCAGGGCCTGGTGGTCATGAAATGACGATGTTTAATGAAACCACCTCTCTCCTGGGTTGTCACGGTTTGCATGTGTGTGTGTGTGTGTGTGTGCGCGCGCACATATATGTGGTGTTTTCTTTTTTTTTTTCTGTTTTGGCTCTTTTTTTATATATACATCTATAAAAAAATTCAAATACAGCCTGTGACCGGGGCAATACTGGGGCGGACGGGATTAAATACTGCGCTTCGGGCCGGGCGGGAGAGGGGAGCTGCCTTACAAAACAGGACTGGGGAGGAAGAGGAGGGAAGCGAAAGGAGGGAGAAAGGGCGGTGTGTTGGGGGGGTGATGCTGGCCACATGACTGGTCCACGATGAACCATGAGACCGATCCCGACACGGAGGCAATGACTGGGAGGGCGTGATAAAAAGAGAGAGATGCAAAGGGGCGCAAGGTGGTGGCTTGCGTGGGCAGGCCTGGGGGACACGCATGTGTGTGTGTGTGTGTGTGTGTGTGTGTGTGCGTGTGCACGTGTGTCAGCTTTGCTGCTGCTTTCTCTTCATTTCCATTTCCCTCCCATTAAAAAAATGAAGTCCCCAGACCCTCCCCTGCCCCTGCTCCCGCCCCTGGCATGCACGAGTCCGTCCCCATCACCCCCGCGGCCAGAGGGCTGTCTCCAGGCTCGCCCTCCAGCCTCAGCCCCTTGCCCCGGGCGTCCAGTCCAGTTCTTCAGGGCCTGGATGGCAGGGGCTGGAGGGGAAGAGAGGTGACCCCCTGGGTGGCCGGGGGTGGGTC
Organism: Crocodylus porosus; assembly: GCF_001723895.1. Lineage (NCBI taxonomy): Eukaryota > Metazoa > Chordata > Crocodylia > Crocodylidae > Crocodylus > Crocodylus porosus. The sequence continues at coordinate 21,366,550 of NW_017728909.1, read as the reverse complement.
CCCCCATCAGTATCCAGGTTTGCAGGCACGGGGCTGGGGGTGCCCGCCGGGCGCGCCGCGTGCTCACTGGTCATCTTTGGCATGGCGCTGTAGCTGTATGATCCCGTCTCGCCCGCGGCGGCTCGTGCTCTGCTCCGGGGGTGCAGGGTCTGGGTGGGCCGGGGGGGTCCAGGGATGCCGAGGGGGGTGGTTTCCTCTCTCTGGGGTCAAGGTCCCTGCCCGGCTGAACGGTGGGAGCGGGGAGGGGGGCATTCTCCGCCTGCCCCAGCCCTGGCACGGCCGGCCTGTCCTTTAGAAAGTGAAGCGATGAAGAGAAATGTGGATCCGTCCTCCTAAACATGTGCAAAATAGAAGAGAAAAGAGACGCAGGCGGGCGCTGTCCTCCTCTGTGGCGGCCGGGGATCTGCAAGCAAGAGGGGGAGACACGGGTCACCGCAGCCCCCTCGGCCGGAGCGTCCCCCACGCCACCCTCCATCCGGGCACCCCGGCACAAGGCCACCTGAGCTCCTGGACGGCATCAGTCCAGAGCCCCATGCAGCTCATTGTTGTTAATGCCGTTACTGCTGGTGCATGTGCAGGACCCTACCCTACCTGATGGGAGATAAAGAGGAGGGACGGATGGAGAAAGAAAGAGGATGGAAAGCAGGCAGAGGCAAATAGATGAAAAGGTGGAAGAAGGCTCTGGAGGCAGGAGAGAAAGGGCGGAGGACAGCAGTGAGACAGACAGTCGCCCCTCCCCGGCTCCAGCCTCCCCAGTGATCGGTGGGGGCTTCTCCCCCCCCGACGGGCGTGCTTTTATGCTGGCGGTCCCCATCCGGCCGCGGAGGGGGGTACTCACTAAATAAACAGGACGCCAGCCGCTGCCAGGACCAGACCAGCTGCCCAGGACACTGCCACCGCCACCGCCCCGCTGCCGACGACTTTCTCCTGGTCGCAGATCTTGGTGGTGGGGGGCGGCACGAAGGACGAGGTGCTGCTGGTCGTCGTCTCTGCAGCGGGGGAGAGGACCGGGAGGCAGGTGGGCCTGGGGCCACCACGGCAGCCCCTTTGCCCGGGGACATAAATGGTGGCCCCCGCACCCGCTTCAGCCACCTTTCTCGATGCGGCTGTCCACCCACCACTGAGCGCCTTGCTCTCCATGCCGCTCTCTCTCCTTCTCTCCCATCCACCACCAGCGATGCCAGCGTCCCTCTGTGCCCGGGGGAGGGGGCCTGGACACGCTCCCTCTGCCCTGTGCGCCTGCCATCTGGGGCATCCGTCTGAGGGGCATCCAGCCCCATGCCCAGGGGCTCCCTGCTGCCTCTTCTTGGACGTTTTTTAGGAAATGCTTCTTCACTGTCAGAGCAGGGAGGCCACAGGGTAGATGCCAGGGACGGGGTGGGGGCTCTCCACCACTGGAGGTGTCAAGGAGACCCTGGGGGGGTGAGCTAGGTGCAGCCATGCCCGCGCTCTGCTGTGGGCTTCTCTGCAGCGGGGGCACGGCCCGCCGGGGGTCTCTGGAGCATCTCCTACCCGCTTTGCAGGACCTTGGTGGCCAGGGTGCCCCTGCTTTCCCTGCAGCAGGGTCGGGGCCGATGCCTGGTGCCGCGTCCGGCCTGACGGCAACATCTTGCTCCGAGGCCGGACGCTGGGTGCGCCGGGCAGGGCTGCGCAGGGCTTGGGCTGGATGTGACCCCCAGCTCCCTGCGGCGGGCCCACGGGCGAGCGAGCGGCCGCGAGAGGGCGCCCTCTGCCCACGGAAGAGCCCGCGCGGCGGGGCGCGCGGTGCCA
>NW_017728909.1:21359050-21364680 GCF_001723895.1 Crocodylus porosus | reverse complement strand
GCCACGCGTGCTCACCCGGGCCGGCCGGCCGGAGCCGTGCCCCTCGGGCCCCTGCCCCGGGCAGCCCGGCATCCCTGGCGGCCCCGCTGCCACAAACCCCCACGGCACTCCGTCACCAGTGCAGCGCGTGACGTCAGCCCGCATCTGTGACGTCCTCGGTGATGTCGCAGCGCCTCCAGGGCCCCTCTCTCCCCCCGCCGCCGAGCATCAGCCTGGCCCCCGAGCCGTCCCCGTGGGGCTCGGGCCCGCGGACCCCTGGCTTCAGCCCTGACCCCACGCTCCCATCCTCCCCCGGCGCCAGCGGCGGCCAGCTCGTGCCGCGGCCGGCGCGGCAGTCCGTGCCCCCGGAGCCGCTGGGCCGGAGCCGCAGCAGCGGAGTCGGCAGAGACGGTGCCGCCAGCACGCCCAGCCTGGAGCTGCCCCCGGGCCTGGGGCCGGGGCTGGAGGGGGCTGCTCCAGCGCCTCCGGGGTGCCCGTGTGTGTGTGCGCGCGCGCGTGCAAGGGGGGCTTGCGTGCACATGCACGTGCAAGCGTGACTGCATCCGTGCATGCGGGTGCGCGCACACACAGGGAGGAGAGCCGACTGCGAGTCTGCTCCACGGCTCGTCACGCTGCCCCGGGAGCTGTGAGCAGGGCTGCGCGTGCAATGTGGGGAAAGCGTGCCACGTGTTTCCTAGGCGGGGCTGCAGGCGGACCGGGGCCAGGAGGGCACAAGTGAGTGGGCAGGCGTGTGTGTTTGCACACGCGGAGGGAGCAGCACGTATGGAGGATATTTCCATAGACCCCAGGGCCGGAAGGGACCCCAGGGGATCTCCCATCCCGCCCCCCGGCCCAGGGGCAGGAACTCAGCAGGGGTCACAGGACCCCGGCAAGATAAGCACCCCAATGTCTCAAAGTGGGCGCTTGACGTCTGCTCCGCACCGCGGGGGCGCGGGCAGCAAGCCGTGCTTCCCCACGCCCAGCCTGACTCGCTCGCGGCAGTTTGCGGCCGTTGGATCTGTGTGTGCATGTGCACGAGCGCACACACACGGCCGCCAGTGCTAAGGGTTTGTGCACATGCTCACCCCCTCCGCACTCACCCATCCACACCCGCAGCAATACGCCCACCCACTGCCACATGCATGCGCACACATATGCAACCCTCAGCCATCAGTGCTAAGGGTCTGTGCACACATTCACACGCCCATGCACTCCCCCCAACATTCAAACATGTGCATGCGCACATGTTGCACACCCATACACTTGCGCACGCACACATGCATGCATGCACGCACTTAGGCCCCGGTGCCTCCCCCAGCCCCTTGCTAGGAGCAGTGACTGGCGGGGGCTGTGGACGGCTTCCCAGCCTCCCGGCAGCCCGTGCTGGGGTGGGGGTCCAGCGTGGGCCCGCTCTGGCCCTTCTGGGAAGCCGCCGGCCGCCGGCCCCGGGGAGCTGGCGGGCATCCCAGCCCCTTCCTAGAAACAGCAGCTTGTTAATGCTGCCGCTTTCCCACCCACTTGGCCTGTGTCCCAGCCCGTGGAGCCCCCCTGGCTCCCTCCCTGCCCCGCTCATGCTCCGGGAGCACCGGGCCGGGGCACTGATCCTGCCTCCCTGCACCCACAGAGGCAGGTCCGGAGGGGACGGCCGAGGCCACAGCGGCGCTCAGGGCTGCCCAGGGTCCGAGCCGGGCACGGCCAGAGGCAGAGACGTGGGCTGGGTCGGGGCAACGGCACTGTCGCCCCCGGCTGGAAGCTCCCGCGCCCGGAGCCCCGGGACGGGTCTGCGAGGAGGCCGAGTCTCCGGCCCCGCGTGCGGAGCTGGAGCGTGGCGGTGCCTGCCTGAGGGTGCAGGGAGCCCGGCACGAGAGTGCCACGCCTGGGAGGGGAAGGCCATGATATGGGGGGCATGGGGCCTGGGCTGGGGGGCTCGCCTCACGCCGTGTGTGTGCTGCCAGGGCCTGGTGCTCACAGGTGTGCGGCTTCTGCTTTGGATGAGTCTCATGCACAGGCACACGCGCGTGTGCCCTGCCACGCATGCATGCAGGCACACCTACCTGCGTGTATGCCCGTCCATGCACATGAATGCTTGTGCGCATGCATAAACTGGAGCAGGGGTCTTGGCCTCCGGACTCCTGGGTTTTCTCCCTGCTCTGTACGTGCCCTTCAGGGACCCACTCCTCTGCCCTGGTCGAGCTGGTGCCCAGGCCCCTGCAGCCAAGCCTTCCTCTCCCTGCCCCCTCCCAGAGCCCCTCACCTGGTGCCTGGGCCTCCGTGGTGAGGTACTTGGGCTCCTCCGTCCAGGGGGTGGCATGCACGGCCACGCTCCAGTCGCTCCAGGTGCCGATGTCGTTGTCCTTGGCGGCCACCTGGATGATGTACTCCTTGCCCGCGTAGGCGTCCGTGATGGTATGCGACGTCCCGTCTGACAGCTCTACCTGCCGGGGGAGGCATGGGGCCGTTAGCACGGCCCGGGCTCGTGGAGACTGTGGGCAGGCCTAGCTGGGGCGGATGTGCCCATCTACCCCCGCCTTTGGGCTCCTGCTCCCAGCGAGGAAGGGGCCAGAGGGCAGGGGAAGGGAAGGCTGCTTGGGTCACTCCTTGCTGGGGTGGGCTGCCCTCTGCACGCCAGGCTCCACCGGGTGCCGGGATCAGGCCCAGGCGGGGGTCCGGCCATTTGATTCCTGCTCCTTCCCAGCCTTAAACCAAAACCCCTTGGGGGGGGGGGCATGGCATTTCTGCTCAGGCAGTGTGGAGCGGGTGGGGGTCAATTGACTCCATGGCTCATTGTCGGCTATTCCTGCTAACCTCTCCTCACTCCAGAGGTGTTAACGACCCTCTCTCCCCTTCAGTGGTCTCCATCCAGGCAGCCTTTCTTCTGGCTCCGGCTGTTTGTTAGACTCCCCTGGGCATTTCTCTCCTCTATTTCACAGCCCCGCAGACTGCTTTTAGTCCTCCCTACAAGCCTGGACTCAGGTGTGGTCATACTAAGATGCGGGGAGCATTAACTCAGGTGTGGCAATGACTGACAGCGAAGGGCTGGAAGCACTGTCAAGGTGCCCAAGGCGACTGGCTTCTGTTGTATGAAGCTGAGTAAGAGATGGACGCGTGACTATAATCACTGTTGGACTCGAGAAACAATCCTCTGACTATTTTTGCTGAGTTTGTCGTGCTTTTAAATGGAATATATCGCCGAGCAAATGAGTGCGCATTATAATGAAGCTGTAATTGGTTTTGCTTCAAATGATGTCGTATGCCAGGCCCCTGCCATATAAGATTTCATAGACATTTGGGCTAGAAGGGGCCCCAGAGGATAAGGAAAGCTTCTAGTTTTCTTTTACCTGGAGAAGAAAAGGTGTTGTGTTCGAGGCGATGAGCGCACCCCACCTTTCAAGATCCTGCTGCGCCCTCCCTCCCCTGCCTGCGTGGAGCTGGGGATGCCTCGCCCCCACGGAGCAGTGGCGGGATCCCCTGCTCGTGCTTCTGCCACCCCGTCGTGGGAGATGCCGCCCGCGTGGGCACTCAGAGCTGGGCATCTCAGCACTGGGATCGACTGGGGGCCGGGGAGGCGCGGGGGGGGGCGGTGTTTCCGGGAGCAGGAAAGTCCCCATGGCCGTGTCGGAGGCAGCCGGGCTTTGGGAAGCCGAGGCGCTGGCGCTGAGCTCCTGGGACCCAGCGGGGCCTTGCAGCAGGCTGCGGGGAGCCGCGTCCAGCTCGGCTGCAGGGCCAAGTGCCGGGGGGGGCAGCCCTCCCCATTGCCCCCCACACAGCCCTGCCCCCAGCGATGCAGCCCCGGAGGCGAGCGCTGCTCCCGTAAGCCGCCTCCTGCCCGGCTCCCCCGGCTCCCGTTTGATGTTGGGAAGCGCTGCTGGACCGGTGCCCCGGAGCCCCGGGTGTCACTAGTCATTTGGAAATGAGCCCGAGATGAAAGGCCTTTGGCTGCAGGCGGCTCAGGGCAACAACAGCTCGGCTTTGTTCCTGGCCTGGGAAAGGCTGAGCTGCAGCGGGGCTGGAGTGAGGGGGGCAGGGGCTGGTCCGCAGGGCCCCGGCCCCGGGCAGCGGGGGAGGGAGGGCATGAAGAGGTGGCTGGGCCGGGCTGGGACAGGTGCCACCGGATGCATCCAGGCCGCAGGGAGCACCCCCACCCAGTTCAGTTCCAGCCTGGATGCCCCCACGGGCAGGAAGGAGACCCCCGAGGGCTGCAGGACGCCAGCTCAGACCCGGGGAGGGCGCGGGGTCCCCAGCTCCTCTGTGCGGAGCGGGCAGGCGTCCCCCTCGGGCTCCCCGGCTCAGCCGTGGGCTGGAGAGAGGCAGCCAGGATCGGGGCCCCGGGGCACAGGCCCCTGCTTTCCTGTGCTGCGGCTTCACAAAACCCTTCCAGGGCACGAAGCGGACGAGACCGGGGCGTGCACGGCAGCACTGCCGAGCCCGGCTCCCGCAGCCCTCGCGGGGCCCTCGTGCCGGGCTGGGTCCCAGCCCACGGCCACATGCTGGAGCCGGGTGGGGAGGGGGTTTGCAGGGCAGCCGCCGGAGGTCACCCACAAATTTCCCGACTCGCTCTGCACAGCAAGTAACCCCTGATAGTTAACAGTGCCGGGCAGGGGATGCCCTTCGGGGCAGGGGAAGACCAGGCCCTGGCAGGATGGCTGCAGACGGTGGTGTCCGCAGCCTGGTGCTCTTCAGGGCTGCGCAGGTCACCCGGACCCCGTCGGTGCCCAGCAAGACGCGGGCAAGGCAGCTGCACCGACACTGCTCCAGGCTCTGCAGTGCCCCTGGTCTAGCACGGTCGGTGCCCGCCTGTCTCGGGGCTGGGTCCCCAGCTCCCTCCAGGGCCAACCCCTCCCTGGCAAACCAGACCAGAGCCCCCTGCCCTGTGCGGTGCCCAGCGGTCAGACAAGTCAGCCCCGTCCCCTGACCCCCGAGTCACGGGTTGCCGGAGACCCGACCCTGCCGGTGCTTTGCTGGGCACGGCTCAGGCCAGGGCAGAGCCGAGAGGCGGCACGGCACACGCCCAGCAGATGGGCCCAAGCCTGGGATGGAGAGGGGGGTCTGGGCCCGTCCCGGCCCCCATATTTGCAGCTATTCCAAACCCAGGACATCTGCCATATCCCCTCCGCAAACCCTTGCACGACCCAGGACGAGCCAAAGTAGGGGAGCTGCGGGCACTCCCCGTGCCCCTGCTAAGTGCGTGCCAGGAAAAATGCCCCTGCCCACGTCCAGAGAGAGAGCGGGGCCCATTCAGGGCTGGGGGATTTCTGAGCACAACGAGAGCACCCAAGCCGAAGGGGTCTGGCAGGGACAGGCCCTTCGGAAGGGGATGAGCTCCCGCGCGCCGCGGCAAGCCCGGGGCCTCCGGGGCCCAGCAGCACTTCTGCACGGGGTGAGACCCGCCGGGGGTGACGCGCCCCACACGCCTCCCCCCGGCTCCGGGGCCCAGCTGCCTTGTGCACCGGCCCCAGAGAGCCCGGCGGAGCCGGCTGGGGACTCGGCAGGCCGGCTGCAAGGAGAAGCTGCCTGGCTTCTCAAGCTGGGCGGCTCTGGCCGCGCAGGAGGAGGAGGAGGCTGCAGTCTGGAGTCCCTGCCCGGGCAGGCTAGCGCTCGGGCTGGCAGGGCTGAGGCCGGGCAAGCTCACGGCGAGCTTGCCCGGAGCCCAA
>NW_017728909.1:21356376-21358950 GCF_001723895.1 Crocodylus porosus | reverse complement strand
TCAAAGGGAGGGTGGGGGGAGCCCTTAATCCGCGGCTCTGCCACCGGGGGACAAAAGGCAGGCATGGAAATGCTCTCGGGCGGGGGTCCACGCTTTGTGCACCTGCCAAAAGTCGCTGGGGCCGGCCGCAAAGCCGGGCCGAGATTAACGAGGGATCAGCCGCCGCGCTCTGCGGGGCCATTAGCATTGCAGAAAGACCCCGAGGCCCTTGAAACGGGGCATTCAGCCGTCCCCGGCCACGCTGACAGCCCGCCGGGACGGCCGGAGACCCCGCCGCCTCCCCGGCCTGCGCTCCTCCGGGGCTTGCGTGCTCCCGGCCTCCCCCACCGCCCCGAGACGAGGTTTCCCACGCGGCAGCCTCCCGCACAGACGCCCCGCTCCGGGGCTGGCGGAGCCGACACGTCCTGCCTCGGGCTGGGGGTTGACCTCAGCAGGTCCCTTCCTCCTGACCTACCTGTGCCATACCCGTGCCTCCCCTGCTCGCCAGCGCCGGCTGAGCGGGGGGACGACACGGGACACGTGCCTTATGCGCGGGACGGCTGAGCGGGGCAGCGGGGGCCAGGGCCCCTTGCTGCTGGGGTGCGGACCCGCTCTCAGCCCTCCGCCCAGCAGCCGGTGCAGTCTGGGGGGCAGGGCAGGACTAGCGGGGGGCTGGGGGCAGGCCAGAGGTAACCCCGGCTCTGCCACTGACCCACTGGGTGGCCTTGGTCATGTCCTTTCCTCCCTCTCTGTGCCTCAGTTTCCCCATCCACAGGACGAGGAGCCCCCAGACCATGCCGGCAAGGTGTCAGCCTAACCCACCCCTGGCAGCCCCGCAAAGGAGGTCCCACAGCCTCTCCAGGGCTCTCCTGCACTGCCACACGGCCCTTCTCGCTGGGAGGCTTCCCTGAGCACCCGCCTTCCTTAGAGCAAACCTCGATTCTTTGGTATCAGCTGATTTAGCCCCTTACCATGGGTGCTGCCCTCGGTAAAACACCTCCCCAAAGTCTTTTGTGTCCTGGAAGAGTGTGTTTAAGCCTCTCTCAGAGGCACTGCAGCCCCGGCTGGGGATGGGCCTGGGCTGGGCCAATGCTCCTGCTGGCACCAACCCCGCAGGGTCCTGGCTGGAGGGGTTTGCCCCCGCGCTCAGGGACAGATCGATGCTGCACTGGGGGGTCAGGAAGGGGTCTTCTTCCCTGGTCAGACTGGTCTGGACTGGGGGGAGGCGTTTCCCTTCCTCTGGGGTCCCTGGAGTGTCTATTAACCCCCTCTGCGGCAGCAGGACAGTGGCCACTGCGGTCCCCCCGCTTCCCCGGGGGCAGCCGGGTGTGATGCCCGGGTGCCGGGTTTGATGGTAGTTTTGCTCAGAGGTTGGACAACGGATGTGTCCAGGCTGGTTTGGACAGGGCTGATCCTGCTTCAGGCTAGACGTGGACTAGTTGTGACCTCTGGCGCTCCCATCCAGCCCCACGGCTGTAGGATTTCTATGATTTCACACTCCCTCCAGCCTTCTCCTTTCTAGACTAAACAGAGTGAATTCCTTCAATCTTTCCTCATCGGTTACATTTCCTAACCCTCTTATCGGCTTTGCTGATCTCCTCTGGCCTCTGCGGCGACTCGGCCTCCCTTCCCCAAGGCACCGCTGCGGTGTTTTGCAACTGGACCATTTCAGATTTCCAGAGGCCCCCAAGCGAAAGCCAACTTTCCCAAGGCCGAATGGAGCCACGACCCCATTTTTCAGGGGAAAACCAACACAAATGTGGTGAAGCCCTGAAATTCTCCTTCCAGGATGAACCCAGCTCTTGTCAGCCCCGGAGACGGTGGCCACCGAAGGTCCCACGGAGGGAGGACACCTCAAGAGTTCAGGGCACAAATATTTAGCCCCTGGTTGGGGTTTCCAGGCTTGATCTCTGAGCCCAGCAATCGTGGGTATGAAACTCTCCCAAGTGTGGTGCCAGGTGGCATGGAGCTACCTCGCTTTCCAAGCCAAGCCTCCCTGTCCCGGTGAGAGTGAGAGGGGGAGAGGCAGGGAGCATGGGTCCAAGATGGGCCCGAGCCCACGCCCTGCTACAGACCGCTCTCTGCCCTTGGGCAACTCATGTAGGCTCTTTGCGCCTCAGTTTCCCCCTTGTAAAATGGAGGTAGCAGCACTGCCTTCCCCCCCGGTGCTGCTGTGAGCACCACGAAGTCTCATGCATGCCACCTGCTCACTGCTCCTCCTAGATTAGCACAGGTTTCAGAGAAATCACAAATCCAGCTGACATAAACCCACGGTAAGCCAAAGTAAGACTTTCCCGCATGGACTCAGCATCGGCTGGCCTAACACGAAGGGGATGAGGAGGTGCAGAATACACCAAAATAAGACTTGGACACATGGACTCAGCAGGGGCTGGCTTAACACGAAGAGATTTCATAGTTTCATAGTTTGTTGGGTCAGAAGGGACCTGAGCAGATCATCGAGTCCGACCCCCTGCCATGGCAGGAAAGGGTAGTGGGCTCAAACGACCCCAGCAAGGTGTTCATCTAACCTCCTCTTAAACACCCCCAGGGTAGGAGCCTGCACCACTTCTCTTGGAAGTTGGTCCCAGCTCCTAG
>NW_017728909.1:21333076-21356365 GCF_001723895.1 Crocodylus porosus | reverse complement strand
CCCCCACGATGACCACGTCCTTGGACCTAACGACCTCCGTGAGCTGACGTGAGAACTCCTGGTCGAGCTCTTCCCCGTGGTTGGGGGGTCTGTAGTAGACCCCCACCGTTAAGTCTCTTTCCCCGCAACCTGCTTGCATTCGGACCCAGAGCACTTCCGTGTGCCCCCTCTGACCCTGTGCTACCTGGTGGGGATGTGTATTCCTCCTCAGTGCAGAGCCCACCACCCCACCCTTTCCTCCCCATCCTGTCCCTCCTGCACAGCCCGTAGCCCTCGATATTCAACACCCAGTCTGCGTTGGGTCCCACCACGTGTCAGTGAGCCCCACTGTGTCTGGGTTGGTGTTGGCTAGCAGGAGGGTAAGGTGAAGAGGTGCAGGTCCTTGCCCAGATAATGCCTGGTTCAGGGTCTTTGGCTCTGAGGACACCTATTCAGTGAAGCAACAGCTCCGCTGACATTGCAGAGGTGTGTTCAAAGTGCAGCACTCCCTGCCATGAGTGCACGTGCCCACGCAGGGTACATGTATGGATATACGGGTCCCCCAGCAACCGCTGCAACCTCCCACACCTGAGCCAGTGATCCTGGTATTTCTAAAGCAAAGGTCCCGGCCATGCATTACACTTACGGTGTGATTAACCAGCGAATCATGTCTTAAGTTGTAACTTGGCTACAAGTTCAATCGGTGAATGGCATGAAAAAACAGGGAACAAGCCACATTATTCCACAAAAAACATGGAATAACTTTGTGGCTGTTTCTATCACACCCTTCTATCACTTGTGTCCATTACAATGCTACCTGGTAGCCTTTAAGCTCTTCACGGTGGCCATGACATCGCCTTAAGAGGGCTGAGACAATACGCCAATACTGCATCAGTGAAAAAATACATCACACCTTCAATTCAATGTGGGGCTGGGTCTGCCCTATGGCTGGGAGCTTCATCAGCCAGCGGAGCAGGGGTGCATGAGCCCACAGCTGATCCGTGCCCCCGGGCTGCTGCAACTGAGGGGGCTCCCAGATGCTTATGTGCCTCATGCATCAGATCCCATCACGCTTTTACCTGCACATCTGGAGGGGCCCAAAGGGAAAATGCCATTGCAGAACCACTCATTTTCCTGGCTTTTTTTATCTGAAAGCAACAGGGTTCATGCCAATGAGGTTCCCCTGGGAGCCTCGTGCTCAGAGGAGCCTTTCCTGCCCTGTTTCCAGCCTCTCCCTTCTTTTGGACATTGCCTCATGCTGAGGGATGCTTCTCAGCTACCCACAATTGCAGCTGTTCTCCGTGCCAAGCGTCTTGGTGTGGCAGAGCTGTGGGCACCAGTAAGAAGCCACGGGAGCCAGGAAGGACGTGGGTCTCCCAGGTCCACTGGGTTGGCAGGTCTCTGCTGTGCTCCAGCCTTATTCCCTGCCTGGTTAGCCCTGGAGGGAGTGACAGCCACTGCATATGCCCCATGTCCCTGCTGGGCCCTTCTCTCCCGTGACTAACCAGATCCGGACACCTTTGCACAGCAGATACGAGAGCATTGGGTCAGGTTCTGCGTCCGGCCCCATGGATGTTCCTGGAAAGCCTGAGTATTTGGGCACCCCAGAGGTACATGATGCTCACACCGTGCCTGGCCTCTGTTTTCAGAACATCTCATCAGGCTGGAGACGCTCAAGGGCACAGCCAAGGTCAATACTTGCTGGTGCAGGTGCCTGACATGTTTGGCCCAAACAGTTTATTCCCCAAGAAACGCAGCCTGGGGTAAGATGCAGCCACAGCAAAGCAGCTCAGCCGGACAAGACCCAAAAGAACGAGGCCAAACAAAGCCTTCTTTGGTTTCCCAATGCCGTCTCAAGCCCAGATTTGCCTAAAGGTCATGAAATCAAAATGCAACCCCCCACCTCCACGCTCCAAAACACAGCGAAGCCTTCTGCTCAGCCTGAAAGGGGATTTTTCTGCCGCGCTTGGGCTTAGCCAGCGAAGTGAAAAATCAATTATCTGCACGCCTCCCCTCGCCATTGAAGGGCAGTGATGTGCGCCCGGTCAACCACAGCTGCTGCACTGGGGGCAAGGAGTAACATGGGGCAGTGACGTGGCCGGCGCTGCACAGATCAGACTCGGTGCCAAATAGATCAGAGAATCACAGACAATGAGTACTGAAGCGACCTCAGGAGTCATCCAGTCCAGCGCCCTGCTCCAAGCAGGACCAGCCCCAGCTACATCCTCCCAGCCAGGGCTTTGCCGGGGCTTCAAAGCCTCCAGGGATGGAGACTGCACCACCGCTCTGGGGAGCCTGCGCCAGTGCTTCAGCACCCTCCTCGTGACAATTTTTTTCCTAATAGCCAACCTCAACTTCCCTTGCTGCAGCTTGAGCCCACTGCTCCTTGTCCTGTCGTCTGCCCCCATTGAGCACAGTCCAGCTCCGTCCTCTTTGCAGCCCCCAGGCAGGGAGGTGAAGGCTGCTGTTCAATCCCCTCCCAGTATTGTCTTCTCCAGACTAAATCAGACCAGTTCCCTCAAGCCTTTTTTCACCAGTCCTGCCTCCCAGCCCCACAACCATTTTGCTTGCCCTCCACTGGACTCTCTCCAATGTGTCCACATCCTTTCTGAGGTGGGGGGCCCACAACTGGACACAGGCCTCCCCAGTGCCGCGTAGAGGGAGGAATCACTGCCCTTGGTCTGCTGGCGACGCTCCTACCGATGCAGCCCAGGATGCCAGTAACCTTCTTGGCACCAAGGGCTCACTGCTGGCTCCTGTTCAGCTTCTTGTCCCCTGTCCCCCCAGGTCCTTTTCTGCAGAGCTGCTGCTTAGCTGGTCCCCGCCAGCCTGCACCAGTGCAGGGGATTGCTCCCTCCCCAGTGCAGGACTTTGCACTTGTCCTTCTTGAACCTCATGAGATTTGCACTTCTTCCAGTCCAAATCTGAGCCTTAGTCCAGCTAAGAACCTGGGCACCACAAGATTGTCATCACATTGAACCCGGATCGGGGGAGGCCTAGTCACCTCTGTCATTGGGAGAAGCTGGGCAGCCCCGGGCAGGGGTGATGTAGGTGCAGCGATGCCCATGCTCTGCTACGGAGAGTTTCCAGGTTTCTGGGCTGTGCTGGTTTCTCCCTCCCTCTGCCTTTTCAGCTCCATGTGTCAGGGGGTTTTAGAGGCTGCTGCAGCCCAGGCTGGGGCTGGGGCTGGGCTGGGCCAGTGCTCCTGCTGGCACCAACCCTGAGGGCCCTGGCTGGAGGGTCTCACCCCTGCGCTCAGGGTCAGATCGATGCTGCTTCGGGGGTAGGAAGGGATTTTCCCCCCACTCACATTGGTCCAGACCAGGGGGTTTGCCTTCCCCTGCAGTGGGGACATGGCCTCTGCCTGGGATCTTTTGAGTGTATATTAACAACCTTTTACGTTGCTGGCTGCCGCGGTCCCCCCTCTTTCCCTGCAGCAGGTTTGGGTGTGATGTCTGGTGTTGTGTCAGGGTTGAGGGTAGTCATATGCAGAGATGAGATGGTGGTTTGTCTGGGCTATTTCGGACATGACTGACTCTGCCTCAGGCAGGGTTTGGACTTGATGCAACCTCTGCAGCTCCCTTCCACTATGACTTCCCTATGAAAAGACATGGGCTTGCCTTTCAAAGGCTGCGGGTGTGTTTGCTACACTAGGGCCCCCACTGCTGTGGCCGCAGGCGACCCCTTGGCAGCGACGGAGGGAGTTTTGGGCAGCGAATGGGGAGATGGGGTTGTAGGAGTCCCAGTTATGTTAACCCATAGCTATTTTAAGCTAAGGCTCTGAGCCGGCCTCACGAGCCCTGAACGACCTGATAAGAAACAGAGAAGACAAAAGCGCAGTCCTGAGTGAAGAAGCTGATTCAAAGTAGGGAGCAGCAGAAGCAGCTGCTGAATAGCCCGAGGAGTAATGGAAAGGAAGAAGCCGGGATAAAAAGGACTGAAGGTGCCGGGTGCGAACTTGGCAAGAGGGACAAGTACAAAGGGGCATCTCGATGGAGGGTAGATAAAAATTGCCATGAGACTAGGGCACTTAGGCTATAAATATCGGAGCCATGAGACCTGTTTTTTGCAGCGGCATCAGGGATCGTAGCTCACGTGTCCCCTGGCTGCTGGGCACGGGCTTGTGTGGTGCATTGGGCTGATGGTTGAACACATCCACTCATCCAAGTGGCAATAAACTCCTGAGCTTGCACCACCAAACACGAATCTGAGTGGTTCTTTCTGCATCGCGTCCACAATCTGGGAGGCGGTTTGCTGGTGTCGGCCGTCCGAAACACACAGACCCCGGCAGCCTGCACCAAGCAGCCCTCGAATGTACCCTGGTGGAGCCAGGAGGGTAGACAGCCAGGCTCTTCTAGCAAGCAAACCCTGCAAAAAGGGGGCAATTTCTCTCACGTGATCCAGATGCCGCTGTCTGTTGGTGGGAAAACTCCCCCAAATAAAGCCAGGTGTGTCCTTAAGCAGTGGGGGAGGCTAGTTTTGCAAGCAGCATAGCAGTGAGGGGAGCACTTGACTGCTTGTGTGCACGTGCCGGTCGGTGTTCCAGCACATGTGCACGTGTGTGGTGACGCATGGGAGCAGGTATGTGGGCATGGCGGTCTGGGCAGGGACATGTGACTGCAGGCGTGCACACTGGTGCATGCTCATGCAATCAGGAGTGTGTCTGTGCGTGCATGTGTGTGTATGCGTGTTGCTCAGGCCTGATCCAACCTGGAGATGGCTGCAGCAAATGGAGATGCTCTGATCTTAACGCCCCCAGGCCCAGCTCCCCCATTGCTTGCTGACATGTCCTAGGCCTGGGTGACCATGCTTTGTTGGAATGACAAGGCTGGGAATCAAAGGTCGAAAGATTTGGGTGCGATGAGTGAGGGATGGCGTGTATCTCGACAGATATACCTATGTCAGGACCAGCCATCACTCCCTACCAGCCTCAGTGAGCAGCCTGTATGCCTGCCCCGGGGACTGTCCCCCGTCCTTATACCAGACATGGCCAAGGCATCCCAGCAATCCCAGTATGCAGCTCCATGCCCCCCAGTGCTCCCAACAAGCATCCTAGAGCCAGCAGCGGCCATCAATCTTCAGCCACCTTCAACATGTATCCTTATGTCCGCAGCGGTGATTGCCCTTCAGTGTCCCCAACATGTATGCCAAGGCCAGCCGCTGTAAGCTGCCCCTCCCGTGGCATCAGCCCTGGGTGAGATTCTTCCCCCCGGTCCCGGTTCTCAGTCCTGCTCTATGCCAAGTGCATCAGACCCTGCCGCAAGTCCTGTTTCATCCTCTGAGTGGAAGGAGGCTTAGTATAGACATTACAGACATCCCAGAGCAGTGGGGCTGGCAGGGAGCTGCAGAGATCCCTGCCTGAGGCAGGATCAGTCTTGTGCAAACCAGCCCGGACATATCTATGCCCAGATCGTCGTAAAAAATGACAGAGAGCCTGGCCACAGCCCCAGGCATCACCCCCAGCCCTGCCCCAGGGAAAGCAGGGGGACTGCGGCAGCCAACATCCAGCTGCTGCAATGCTTCAAAGAGGGCCGTGCCCCCACTGCAGAGGAAGGCAAAACCCCCAGTCCAGACCAGTCTGACCAGGGAGGAAATCCCTTCCTGCCCCTGTGCAGTGTCGATCTGACCAACAAGCCCCTCCAGCCAGGACCCAGCGGGCGCATTGGCCCAGCCCAGCCCCATCCCCAGCCTGGGCTGCAGCACCCAGCGCCTCTGGGGGAGGCTTCAAACCCCCTGAGACATGGAGCAGAAAGAGGGAGAGGGGGCACCAGCACAGGCCAGGAACCTGGGAAACCCCCATAGCAGAGCACAGGCATGGCTGCCCCTAGATCACCCCCCCCAGTGTTTGTCCACCCTCTCCTTGACACCTCCAGTGATGGAGAGCCCCCCCCCGGCATCTATCCTGCTGCCTCTCTGCTCTGACGGTGAAGAAGTGTTTCCTGATACCCAAACCTGCGCCTGCTTTGCAGCAGCTTCCAGCCGCTGCTCCGTTCTGTTCTTTGCAGCGAGAGATAAAAGCTGCTTCCCTTCCTCTTTCTGGCAGCTGTTCAGGTATTTGAAGAAGTGCTCTCATGTCCCCTCTTTAGCACCTTTTCCACTTAAGCGCTTATCACCTGTGTCAGGGGCCTGTCTCCAGCAGCGGGAGGATGCTGCTGTCATACAGGCCTGCTGCTGGGCTTATCTTTTTTTGTTGATGCTCAAGGGCTCTCCAGAGCTATCGTGCCAACACACCCAGGCAACCCTGGCTAGGCTCACGCTGAGAGGGTGGAGGGATGGGAGTCGCTTTGCAACCGCTACCGTTGCAGCACAGACCGATTGCAATGGGAAAAAAGAGTGACAGCCAACAGGACGGATTAAGCGCTGATCCCTGTCCCCCTCCCCAGCTCAGAGAAAGACCCAGTTCAGACAGCGACTTGTGTGACTGCATTTGACAACCCGCCGCCCCCTTGTCGGCATGCACGGTCCTGACTGCGGGGTCGGACTGGCTGTCCGAGAGCTGGGCGGGGATGGGTGAACCGGGCCGATTTCTCACGCGCTTGAAAGGGGATGCCGCTCAGTTTGCAGGTGTGATGGAGAGGGGTCCAAGAAGGCTGAAGACCAGTGTGCGATACCCGCAGCATCGTCCCCGACTCTGCCCCGGTGCAGCCAGCTCTCGCGGGTACAGAGCAAGCCCTGTCACCGTCGGTGGTTTTTGGAGGGCCATGCGAGGAGCTGAGGGTCTCCGCTTCCCGTTTACAAGGAGGAATCTTTCCAGCTCTCCAGGTGATGGGGGAAAGCTTGAGCGGGTGCCCCTCCAAAGCCAGAGGGCAAATGGTGTCTCCTCCTTCCCCGAAGGATTGGTTGTCACATTTTCGGGGCCTTTTCCATCCACCTCCAGATTGCAGGTCCTGGCTTGCCGCGTGACACCGATGAGTGACTCAATCCCCTTCCAACAGCCCTTGGGGAAAGGCACCTCTCTGCAGCAACAGTGTCTGGGCCAGATGTGGCTCAAGAAGGGGTATCTCCTTGTCCCTCACTGACACGTGTGTTTGTGCATGCACGTGTGCACAGATGTGTGCAGGCTCACGTGCCACAGCTCTCTACCAAGCTGCACCCAAAGTGCTTGGGTATCCGCTGTAAAGCTTCCCCATTGACTCGAGCTGCAGGGGAAGGGGCTTCTGGACACTATAGTAAGGTCCTGGACAGTGACATGGTGCCCTGTCTAAGGGTCTGATCCAGCTGGGCACTCAAAGCATGTGAACAGCATCACAGGAGAGACTGGAAGGCACTTTGGGGCCAGTGAGTCCAGTGCCCTGAGCAACCAGTGACCCAGGGGACCCTCAAACTCACACCCACCTGCAAGATGCAAAACCCCAGGAGCTCCCTTCAAGGCAAAAGTGAGAGGACTGAGGGCAGGGACAATGCCCCAGAGCTGCCATAGCGGAGAGGCGACTGGCTAATATAGGTTCAATAGCTGCACTGCGGGGCCTGCCTCTGCTTCATGCCCGCAGGGACCTGCCAGCGTCTCTACGCCCCGGGGACGTGGACTCTCACCGAGGGTGTATGGCTGTAACATGGCCACCACGCCCCGTCCCTGGGCACGGCATAGAAACATACCCAGCCCTTCAGTGTGGTCAAGAGGCGGACACGTGCAGTGGCAGGGGGTGCCTGCTCTCTCGCACACGCGTGTGGTGGCAAGCCAACCGTATACCTGTGCGTGTGCATGTCTGCAGAGACGTGTGATCGCCTCCATGTGTGCTTGCCGGGAGATGGGATGTGTGAGCGTGGGGAGCGCTGCTGCTGTTGTGAGTTAGCTGGAGGAGCCTGTAAAACCAGAAACAGGCTATTAGCAATCCATTAGGAAAGAGTATCCAGTTCCAGCCTAGGTAATCCATTAGAAGAACATCTGAGCGCATTAGAAGCGCTCACTTGGGGCCAGGCCGGGGCCATAAAACAGAAGAGGAAACCATGCTAATCTGGCTTGAATTACCAACTTAAAAGCAGGAGGAAAAGAAAGGACGCCCTAAATATTTAATGTTTTCTATTTAGGAGACAGAACGTGAGATTCTGCCAAAAGCCGAGGATAAAAAACCTGTTTAGGCTACAAATATCCCATCGCGCTGTCCTGGCACCCGAGCGTGCCGGCTTCTCTTCCAGCAAAGGAGGAGCCTCGCCTGCTCCGGGGACGAGCCGTGCAGGGCGCGGTGAAGGGAGAGGCCGGCAGCTGGCAGCCCAGCTCTGCTGGCTTTGCCCGACGGGAAAGAGCCGCATCCAGCTCCCTCTGAGGTGCCACGGCGTGGCCCGGATCCCGGCGTGCATGTGTGCAAGTGCACGCTTTGGCAGAGGTGCAGCAGAGACCCCCAGGTCCTGCCTGGAGGCAGTTGCCAGAGAAGACCGGAGCCTAGGTCTCAGCTGCCTGGGGCACGGCTGGGGTGAGGACTCTTCCTAGCCGGCCCTTTGTGGGGCTCCCGGGGCGGGCATCATCCTAATTGCTCTCTGAGACCCCGAGGAGACCCCAAGTCCAGCACTGCGGCCGACGGCCTCGTCCCACCCCGGTGCCAAGGCCTGGTGTGACTCGACTCCTGAACGCCGGCAGCGATTGAGTGAGATGCCCCTGCCCTCCACAGCTCGCCATGCACCTGATCCTACCAGCGCTCACTCTGCTAGGCCGGCTGCTGAGCAGCGGGGAGTGAGACGTGGGGAAAGATCATGGGGGTGGAGGGACGGCTGGGGCATGGCAGTGGTGTTGTTTGGTTGAGGTTGGATCTCAGGAAACACTTCTTCCCTGTCGCAGCAAGGAGGCAGGGGAATAGGCACCCAGGGAAGCGGGGACTCTCCATCACTGGAGGGGTCAAGGAGAGGTTGGGCGGGATGATGCGGGTGCAGCGATGTCGGTGCTCTGCGATGGGGGTTCCCCAGGCTGGTTGCCCCCTTCTCCCCTTTCTGAGCCATGTGTCGGGGGGTTTGAAGCCTCCCCCAGAGGCGCTGGGTGCTGCAGCCCAGGCTGGGGATGGGGCTGGGCTGTGCCAATGCTCCTGCTGGCACCAACATGAGAGGTCCTGGCTGGAGGGTCTTGCCCCCGTGCTCAGGGTCAGATCAACACTGCACTGGGGGCAGGAAGGGATTTTCCTCCCTGGTCAGACTGGTCCAGACTGGGGCTTTTGCCTTTCTCTGCAGCAGGGGCACGGCCCTGCCTGGGGTCTCTTGAGAGTATATGAACCCCTTTGCAGCAGCAGGACATCGGCAGCCGTGGTCGCCCTGCTTTACCTGGGGCAGGGCTGCGGGTGATGCCTGGTGCTGTGTCAGTGCTGAGAGTCATTCTGCAAAGACTTTAGATCCTGGATGTGTCTGGGCTGGTTTGGACAGGGCTGATCCTGCCTGAGGCCAGGGCTGGACTAGACGTGACCTCTGCAGCTCCCTTTGGCTCTAGGACCCTATGCTGACTCTACGAGTCTCCAGCCGCCCCTGTACTGATGCCCAGACTGCTTCTGAGCAATGGCATTTGCATGCTGGGCAATGAAGAGGGTAGCATGCAATGGTGCCACGTAAGTGCATTGCATCCAGCCTGCCCCATGCCACGTGGTGTGGCCGAAGCAGCCTCTTCAGGAAGCTGGGTCTTGCCAGACCACTTATGCATCCCAAGCACCCCTTAGACCAGGCTACGGCAGCGGGGAAGTCAGAAAGTCAGGCAAGGGCATGTTCTGGGCAGAGGCTTTTGCAGGGCACCGTGGTGGCAGCAAACAGGGATCGTTAACCATTTCCACGCTGCACCTTTGACAATGAACCCCCGCCCCATGACGGCACGCAGACTGAGAACAAGGAAAGGCCTCTACCTCAATCATTCAGTGGCTAAGGATGCTTTAAGGGCAATGAAACATCCAGCATTAGACAGCAGTTAATGGGGATGAGCTCATCACAGCCTGAAGAGGGAGAAGGATGTGGAGCCCAGCCAGGCCTCTGCCACTCTGGGGGGAGACTTCAGGGACAAATGCATTTGGCAGCAAAGCTGTCCCAATGGCTCCAGCCTGGTCCTGAAACAACCCCCATAACACAGCACCCAGCCTGTGTGGATGGGGAAAGGGGTCCTGCGGCTCTATCTCTGCCTGCCCTGAAAGCAAGAATTGCATTAGCGACCGCAAATAATTTCCCTGCTGAATAACTGCAAGTGATGCACAAACCAGACTATCTGCCATCCCCTTGGCTGTGCACACAGCCCAGTCCCCAGCCTGCTGCACCTTATCCTGCAAATCTGGGCTGCCAGCCATCAAGCATATGACTCCCAAGCACCCCGTTTCACGATGCCACGAATGCCAGAGACCAGGGGAGTCACTTTATATGAGCAAGCAGTGCCTAAGAAAGACATCACCTCACCAGCTGCCCCTGTACTGATGCCCAGAGAGCTAGTGAGTGCTGGGCGTGGAAGGGGGGCAGCGTGCAATGGTGCCACACACGTGCACTACATCCAGCCTGCCCCACGCCACGTGACATGGGAGAAGCAGCCTCTTCAGGAAGCCGGGACCTGCCAGGCCACTTATGTGATGGAGAGAACGTGCCCACAACGCGGTGGGTCTGGATCAGCACCTCCATGCTTGGAAACATTCAGAAGTAGGTTGGAAAGACACACGGATGGGATGGTTTGGTCAGGAATGATCCTGCCAGGACTAGACATGACCTTGTCAGGTCCCTTCCAGCCTGACGTTCCCCCTGTCCTATGATCTGAAGACCTGGGGTTTCAAAGAGCAATGCCAAGCCCCTCCAAGTGGCATCATGCTCCCGTAATGGCAACACGCCATGCAGAATCCACTCCAGGATGCAACGATGCTGCCTCCAGGGCTCTCTGAATCCCATGGTTTTGCATTTGGCAGCAAACCACAATAAAGTTGAAAAAAGAAAATTCAGGTGGGATCAATCTGAGATCATTTTATCACTGTTTTTCCCTTGCCAAAGTGCAAAGCAGAAACATGTTGTTTTCGGCTGCACAGGACATGGCATTCGACCCTGGACTCTGGATTTTCAGGTGCTCACACTGAAAGCCCAAAAAATGACAAGCAGTTGCAGTGGTAGCAACAAAAGCTTTCCCCCAATGATTTAGGCCCATGTGGGGCACCCAAAGTCAATGCCTTACTCTGCTGGAGAGGTAGAGTGGGTTTAAACCCACCTCTTCCCACCCCTTAGGATAGTGTCCAGGACTCCCAGCTTTGTGGGGTTGTGGCATGGCAAGTTCCCATCCTCTGTATGGAGAAGTTTCTTTGAGGTGTGAATACATTGCCAATAGGACTCTTAGGAAAGCTGGGCCAGAAGGGACCTCACAAGGGCATATCTGATCCAGCCTCCTGCTCAAGGCAGGATCAGCCCTGACCAAAGCATCCCAGGCACGGGTCTGTCCAGCCTGCATCTGAAAACGTCCAAGGATGGAGAGTCCACAACTGCTCTCGGTGCCTGTTTCAAGGCTTGGTCACCCTCAGAATCAAGAGTTCCTCCTAATCTCTAACCTAAATTCCCCGTGCTGCAGCTTGAGGTCATTGCTCCTAGTCCTGTCCCCTGCAGCCACAGAGAAAAGCCCATCGCCGTCCTCCTGTCATCGCCCTCAAGGGATTTGCAGATGGTGACCACATCTACCCTCAGTCTTCCCTTCTCCAGGCTAAATAACCGTAGCTCTTTCGTGGGACAGTATCTCAGCAACTCCACATTTTCCATGCACCCTCCTTGCAGCGCGCCTCCAGCTGTGTACAGCTGGGGAGCTGAGAGGCAGGGAAAAGAAGTGGCCGGCCCAAGAAAGCCACAGAGGAAGCCTCACACGCAGGTCTCCTAAGTCCCAGAAAATGCCTCAGCCCCTGGAGCACCCACCTTCTCTCCATGCATTGCCCAAATCTAGGGACTGCATTGAACGGACTCCAGAAGGCTGCAAAACTGCTCACTCTCCTTTACTTTGGGTGCATAGGGCACAAGCACCCAAACACCTGGACTCGGTGAGGGCTACTTGTCCATAGAGACAAGACAGACAGAGTTGGGGACTAGTAGCCAGCTGGACTCTTCTTTAATCATCTTTAAGTTAATTAGGACTAAATGGCATGGAGTGTACAAGTGCCCCCAGGCAGCACATCCATCCCATCCCAAACCAGTGCCGATGAAAGATGAGCTTGTCACCTAGGCAATTCCCCACATGAACCCACAGGACAGGGGTGGTTAAAATCCAATAATGTTTTCCCCCAAAAAGGGGTTTTGGAAAGCAAAGCAAAGCTGGTTTGCTACACATGCATGGACCCAAATTTCTTGAGAGCACAGCCAAGAGGAAATTTTTATCTTTGTTTCTATGAAAACACTTTCAAAAGCAAAGGCAAAAATAAAAATCGGTTTCAATTTCTGGGTTTCATTTGCTGGCTCCCCTCCCACTTCCCATTCCTCCCTGGTTTCTACTGGAAAAAATAAAAGGCAAAGAAGGAAAGCAGAAAAAGTCCCCCTCTCCGAGCAGAAGCCAACACGTGTGCTGTTTTTGACAAGACAAACCGAAATTTTCCATTTGAAACCGAATGAACGGTCAAGAAGATTAGAGAACCGTGAGCTCTGCACAAATCCACTCAGGCTACTTCCCACGGGGCGAATTTCCGCATCGGGGAGCATCACTCGAGTCGCTGTAAGTGGCCTTCTGATAGCCAGCACCGGCAAAGATGGGGGCTGAATGGGCCAGAAAAACTCAAATTCACCTCTCGCAGCATGGAAGAAGGCCCATGCTTTATCTCCCTCACAGCTAGCAAAGCCCCTCAGCACTGCCAAGAACATCACCGACACCTTTTTCTCTTTCGAAACAAAGCAAAAATATAAAGTGAACAGACGACCCCATGATGGCAAGGACCACGTTCCCGACTGCAGCGCAAGCCACAGCCACGGGCTGTGACTGCCGGCTCAAAAGGCGTCGCGGTGAAGCCCGTTGAAATGCGGTGGCATTTATACCCCCC
Organism: Crocodylus porosus; assembly: GCF_001723895.1. Lineage (NCBI taxonomy): Eukaryota > Metazoa > Chordata > Crocodylia > Crocodylidae > Crocodylus > Crocodylus porosus. Next base: position 21,343,451 of record NW_017728909.1, on the reverse strand, counting down.
CTGCCATTTACATCTCATCGGCAAGTTTTATGGGGAATATATGCCCGGAGAAGAGAGCTTGGGGCCCGTGTCAAATGCAGCCAGTGAGGACGTCGGACGCGACGTGGAGGGAGAGAGGGACGGTGCTTTTGTGTCAGTTCGCTCCACCGGGCATAAAGGAAGGAATCAAGCGCCCGTGTCTGCGCAGGTGGGTTACCAGCACTTTGGCAGCTATGAATTTTACTCTGGCCTTAACGAACGTTACTCTGCCACTAATGAACGTTACTCTGGCAGTCCCTTTGCAGGTCCTTCATGAGAGTCCCAGCTCCGCCGGCTTCACGGCAGGTCAGGCAGGACCGATGGCCCAGACCTCCCCGACACCAGCACCCTCCGGCCCCCCGAGGGAAGGGAACCGAGACATCACTCACGTGCTGCCACTGGTCGAGGATGAGGGGCCGATACCGCAGGAAGAACTTGAGCGGGAAGGACTCTGGATCAGGCCACGAGGACGGGTTATTCCACCTCACCTCCAGCCGCCGCGGGCTGTAGGGCACTGGCTTGGCCACCACGTTCTCTGGAGGGTCGGGCTTTACTGGAACAAGACAGAAAGGTCATTGCAAAACCTGGCCATTGCCCAGCTCTTTTGCACTGCCTCAGGTCCAGCGTGGACAGAGCCAGCACCTTGCAGCCCTGCCCAGCAGAAACCAGCCTCCCTGGTCGGTTTTGCCTCTCAGAAAACACGGGCGAATTCTGCAGCACATCAGGAGAGCTGCTAGCATCCCCCCCGCCCTTTGTGGGTGTATTACCATCTGTTTTATGAGGCCTGGAGCAAAGACATGGAATAGCTGATGCTATTTCCTGAACTGATTAGAAGTCCACCAGATACTACGGTGAAAAGAGACAGAGAGACTTCAAATCTGAGCACAGAGCGAGGTGGGCAGGCAGAGACAGGCCTCCTTTCGATGCTGTGCTGCAGTTCAAAGCCATCTGGGGTCTGTCGGGCACACGTACTTCACGGCTGTTTGGTGTTTGAGGTGCAATGCCGGGGGTGGATCTCAGCCCTTCTCCGGCTGCGAACAACCGGCCCAGCTGACGTCTGGGCATGAAGGAAATCACCGTGCCCATGTTTCAGTCCAGACTTGGGTCACGGGGGCCAAAGCTTCCCTAGTGCATTGACAAGACCTGACCTCAGCGGGTGCTTGGCCCAAGTAAAAACTAAGTCAATAGGGATAAAGCACTTTCAGAATGGGCTTCAAGGAGGGTTGAGACTAGGACGCAGGCTGGTGGTTGACACTTCCCCTTCCCAGGGCAACAGCATCGTCTCTCCTTTCCTCACCTCCCCTGCATCTCCCTTTCCAGCTTTAATTTGAGGGTGCAGGAATAAATTGCCCCTCTCCTTTGCAAGCAGCTGAGGTGAGGATGAACCAGCTTCTGCGCGCAGCATGCTCTGGGGCCGTCGCTGTACTGAAGCATCGATAACAACCGGCGGTGGCCCTTCATCTGGATCGCTAGCAGGGTGAGTCCTCGCTCCTTGTGCAAGGTGATGGGGTGTGGGGACGGGTCTCTCTGAGGACTGTGCATCTTCTAATCTGCTTCCCTCGGGTCCTCAAAAGGCCAAGGCTGGGGCTAGAGCGTTATCATGCCAGCCACATCCACCCCGGCTGCTTTTTCATGTGCAGAAGGGATCGGCGGTAACGAGTGGGGCGTTAATTATTGAACAAGGGAGAAGCGCGGCCGGGAGGAGAAGCCAGCACCTCGCCATGTGCTCGGTCCGGGTGTTCGCGCGAACGCCGGGCTGGGGGCTGCCAAGCCAGATGTGCCGGGAACCAGGCAGGTGAGGACAACCAGGCGGCGCAGCGCGGCTGTCCTGAGCAGATGTGCGCTGCTGTCTGCACGCCAGCTTGGGCCCTCCCTTTGGGTTTTGCTGTCAGCTCCCAGGCTCAGAGGCCGGACAGCTCATTTGGAAGCAGGATCTCGGCACCTGCCGATCGCAGCGCAGCCTTGCCAATAGGCACGGCCCGTCCGGAGGAGGATGGCCTCGCGGTGCAGGAGAACAGCCACGCGTGTGCAATTCTCTGGTCTCGAAGCCCGTGGAGGTCCATGCAAGTGAGCATGGGGAGAGGCTTCCCGGCTCCGTGCAAGCAAGGGCAGGTAGAGCGAGAGGCTGGGAGTGGAGCCGGGCAGGGGTAGGAGGCTCCCTCCATGCTGGAGCTCAGCTCTGAGCTGCCTTTGAACAGCGCCGGCTTCTCCCTTCGTAACCCCTCAATACTGCTCTGTTTCCCGGAGAGCCCAGCATCAGAGAGCAACCTCATGGGTGTGACTGAAGATGAAGCTGAGGGATGACAGGACTTTCAAGGGACTTGCTGGGAAGGCAGACATCCAGGTTTGCAATGCGGTTTCTCTTCCAGGGAGCTGTGGCCAGCAGCAAGGGCATTTGCTGCTGGCAGCAGACTTGCTGGGGCTGAGATTCCTGAAAGAGGGGGCAGCCTATGTGCTGTTCGTGACTGCCTCTGTCCCAGGACTGGCATGCAGGAATTAAAAAATACCCAACCTCTATCTCACTGCCTTCTCCTCCAGGGCCTCAAAACCTGCAACTGCACAATAGAGAGGGGGATGCTGCTGGTGCAACTTCTTCGGCATGAATCCTGGGAGACGGCAGTAGTGGTGGTGCCAAGCTCCAAGGGGTAGGGAGGGGTGGTGCGAGACAAGGAGATGCAGGGCACGGGCCTGGCAGAGATGCACGCAGAGTCCTGCTGAAGTGCCACAGACCCCCTCAGCTCGAGGAGAAAAGCACCGCACCGGCTGTCGCGCACTCGTGGCTTTGCAGGAAAGGAGAGGACAAGGTGTCCGTGAAGACAGGCACACGCACCACAGGCGGTTCCCCGCCCGGCCACCACCCCCTTCCCCATCTCTCTGCTCAGGGCTGGCCTCGTAGGGGGTTGAGATAGGGTTTCACAGCATTCATGGAGCATGCCACCTGATACCCAGGCGGGCACGATGCGGGGCTTTCCTTCTCTGGCCAGCACAGTTCTCCTTCCCCAGCTTCATCCCCGGAGCATCGTGTGCAAATGCAGCCGCTTTCCAGGGTCACTTTCCAGGCACAGCCACCCCCTTTGGTAGCAATCCAGCCAGGAGGCCTGGTCCAGCCCGGCACGATTTTCCCTCTGGGGGCTTTGCCTTTTATCAGCAAATGGCAGGGGGAGGATTTGTCGGGTCTGTGCAGCTCTGAGCTACTCCAGATGGCTGGTGTAATTCCTCCGCTCACTTTGAAACCCAGGGCTTGGGGTGGACTTCGGCTTCCATTAAAAGGGCCTTTGAGTCCAAACACATACAGCAAAGCATAAATCCAGCGCTGGCTCTGCGGACTTCGCGGATTTGGTTTGCAAAACAAAAAGCCTGTTGATCTGAGCAAATGCAGATGATTCCCAAATCCAGCTTAACATCAGGCCCGCGAGGAGCCCTGAGATGAAAGATGCTGGACTGGGTGAATGTGAGATATTATGACGGGGGGAAGCTTTCAAACGCTCCAGCTTCAATCCAGGCCCCGTGCAGGTGTTTCTCCTTTACTGCCCAAAACACTCAGGGCCAAGCTTGCTGTGGGTGTAACCCCTGCAGACAAGCCCTACTCGCCTTTGTAACTCTGGAGTCACTCTGCTTTGCAGCTGCTCTGGGGAGAGGCTCAGATCCTGGGGTTGAAACGGAGGTGCGCAGGCACCGGGTGGACAGAGGGATGCATGCGTGAGCCCTCGAACGTGGCCCCGTGACTGCAGTAAGGCTGCACCAGGGATGAACTTGGCTCTCGGTGGGTGGAGCGAGAGCCCCGGCGCTAGCACACATATGAGCAGCAACGCCGGGTGGAACACATCCATCCATGTTGTCAGAGACTTGGTCACGAGCCCCTCACATATGGACCGGCCGCTTGCACTGAGGCATCGTCTCGTGCAAAATGGAGGTGGGGGGAAGGTCGCAGGGACAGCGGAGGCTTCTCGGAGGGGATCTCCCAGCTGCAAAAAGCAGCTGCAGCTCCCAGCCCACGGAAATCTCTGCGCCTTGTCGCGGCAAAGGCATCCTCAGCGGCTCTCGTGTAATTGGTGCTCTCAGCCCTGGAGCTGTTAGTTATTTCCCCTCCAAGGCTTTCGTAAGACATGGCAGGGAAAGCAAGGGCTGTTTCAGCCACCTTCTCTACCCCGAGTTGGAGGTTTTAAGGCCACAGGAGCCCCTCTTCCACGGGGCCACACAACTCACCATCCGCCCTTGCCTGCACAGGGCGTTGCACTGGGTTAAGCTCACACGGAGGCTGTTAACCTGGTGTCACTGCTGCATGCACGCTCTTGCAGGCTGGGCTGGGTTTAGTTTCTGGTGCACAAGGTGAGTTTAAGTTAGTCTCAGCAAGTGCCACTTTTCTACCAAAATAAGTGTGTGCACGGGGTGGAGGGTATACTGGTATAATTACCGGGGTTCATAACAGGCAGAGCTCCCCCGTGACGACATGCACTAAGAAAGGGAAAACTCGAGGATGAGTGTTGGCCCCGGCAGTCTGCTAGCTGTCGAATTATCTCCCTGTGATTAAGACCTTTTAAAATCAGAGCATGCAATCCATTGGGAATTGTCTTTTATAGGACGTTTCTATTGCGTGGTTTCGTGTCCTCTGACAATGACGGGCCGGAGGATGGGTTCTCCCCCCTGGGTCTTATGCACTACACAGTCCCCATGAACTCTCCAAAGGGACCAGCCAGTTTTAAGGTCCTCTTCCCATCCCAATAGTTGGCTGCTTCACGCACTCTTGCCTAGGGCAGGGACCCTCCCTCCAGATCCCACCAGGGCTGCACAGAGTGATTGGATTAGCTCAGCGATTGGATTAGCAGCGATGGGATTAGCGACCTGATTGGATTACCTGCTGCTGTTCCAGCTGCTGCCTTGTTAATTTGAGCATCGGCAGCATCCGCGCTGCAGCCCAGGGCCCCTGACAGCCAGCTGGCCGGAGCTGAAAGCACCCACTCGTCCTCTAGCTTGAGATTTTTGCATGTGGACAGGAGCTGGGGAGAGACCAGGCTCAAACTAATGCTGCAGTGAAGACAAGCTTCAAGCAACCAGGCGAAGATGCAGCAATTCAATAGCGGGGTCTGCGATCCGCACCAGGCCATTGCTTGGTTTATATGGGAACCTCCCGCCCGTCGCTTGAGGCTGGAGTGTGGAGAAGCAATGCAAGCATTGCCACAGAAACCAGTGGTTTCCTTATGGGGCTGCAACTCATGGAAACGACCGGCATTTGCACTGCTTTGACCACCAAGACGACCGTGTTTGCAGAGAGGAGGCTTGTGGTGAGAAGGATTGGAGCTACTTGCATTCAGCTTCCAGCTCTGCTACACACTTCCTGCACACAATCACAGAAAATTAGGGTTGGGAGGGACCTCCGGAGGTCATTTGCTTTGCCTCTCACATAATTCCTGGACCATCGCGGCTGCCACATTGCTTTAATGCTATCAGTATTACCAATGAGCTAAAATATCCAGCACCATCAACCTTGAGGAGGAAGCACTGTGGATCCATCGACTTTTACCACCCTCAAGCCAACAGAGCAAAAGCAATTTCATAGAAAATGAGGGCTGAAGGGAGCTCCGGAGGTCACATCTAGTCCAACCCCCGGCTCAAAGCAGGGCCAGCCCCAACTACACCATCCCAGACAAGGCTTCGGCAAGCCATGACCGTGGGGAAGTCATTTCATCTTGACCGGACAAGGAGCAATGGGTTCAAGTTGCAGCAAGGGAGGTTGAGGTTGGATATTAGGAAAAAGACTGTCACGAGGAGGGTGGTGAAGCACTGGCGCAGGCTCCCCAGAGTGGTGGTGCAGTCTCCATCCTTGGAGGTTTTGAGGTCCCGTCTTGACAAAGCCTTGTCTGGGAGGATGTAGCTGGGGCTGGTCCTGCTTGGAGCAGGGGGCTGGACTGGATGTGCCCTCCTGAGGTCCCTTCCACCCTCATTGTCTGTGATTATATGTTCCCCTCTCTTTCCCTCTCTCCGTGCACATGGCCTATTTCGGGGTCCCTCTCTCAGTCTGGACGCACGCAGCTCTCATCTCCGCGAGGTTTCATAGTTTCTAGGGTCGGAAGGGACCTGAGTAGATCATCTAGTCCGACCCCGTGCCATGGCAGGAAATAATACTGGGGTCTCTGGGAAGTGGTGGCAATAATACTGGAGGCTGGTCCTCAAGAGTAAGCAGAGGCTCAGTGGATAAGAAACACGGCTCACATCAGTCCTGCCACGAGGAAGCATTCACGAGGCTTCATTCTCCCATCGATCGGGGCCCCGCAGGGAGGGAATTCGCCACTGGCTTTCATCCTTTTCCAGCAGAAATGTGTCTGAACGGCAGGTTTCTTTGCAGGAAGCCTTGGGACAGCTCATGCTGGTGCATTCCTTGGCAAAACAACCAAGTCATGCAAACCTTGGGCAGTTGTATTGAAATCTCTTCCCCATCTCTCTTCTCCAGCCACGGAGCAGCAGCCGTTCCAGGTGACTTCGGGAGCTCCTTGCGAGCCCCGAATACTGCTGAGGAACAGCTGAAGCCATAAAAGCCTCCATTAGCTTGCAAATGGTGCAGAGGCAGCGGCCTGGTCGGTTCATATCGACCCTTTCAAATACTTTTCTGAGGCATTCAGCACAAATCCAAGCCCGTTTGCTGATAATTCCCAGGCAGAAAGAAAGGCAGAATGTAGCAAATAAATTACCCCTATAAACAGAGCAAGGCCCATTGTTACTGGCTCGATAGTCTCCGAAGCACTGAAGGAAGCACTGGAAACTATACAGGCCAAGTAAATGACCCTCTGAGTAAATGCTCTCGTTTCCAGCTTGCTGCATGGTGCGAATATCCTTCCCCCCGCACCCCGCCAGAAAGCTTCTGCTCTGTTCAGGCAAACTTCAGCTCAGCTTGCTCCCTCTCATCCCAGCCTGCCCCACACCCATAACTCAGAAATGCAGCAGCCAGCCACGGTCAGCTGCTGAACAGAAAGCCACTCAGGAAAAAAACCCGAGGTTTTGCAACCAACAGGGTTGGAAGGGACTGGACATTTAGTCCCATCTCTGCCCCGTGGAAGGGTCAGCGCTGGCTGGATGCAAGGCGGCATCGCTGCCTTGATGGCTCTGGAAAGGGGCATGCCTTCCCTGCGCCTGCTATGTCCAGGCAAATCTTGGACCTTAAGCTAAGCAGTTCAAAGAGGACCGACCTGCCAGGGCAGCGGTGCCCCAGCTTTATGCCCTGTGGATTGCACGAGTGGTACCAGGTCTGCTCGTGCCACAACAGGGCAATACTGGTGGCCATGTGGCAACAGCCTGGGCCCAATCCACCTGCCCAGGGCTTGGAAATCTGCCACTGTGGGGAGCAGGGGCAGGATGCATTGCCACCGTTCCCTCCTTGCCCAATTTCCAGACCCGCAAGTGCCCCCAGCTCCAGCAGGATGGAGGGTACCTGGAAACGCCAGTCCAGACCTTAGGGGAGCCCTGCGCCCCCGTCCAAACGGGCCCAATTGCCTTCCCTTCCCTTCGCTTCCCTTCCCGCAGGTTGCATCACAGAGTGGCAGCCGCTTTTGATATGCAGAATAATTAGTGCCATCAGGATGCTGCATTTTTAATGAGCGCCTCTTCTTTTGATAGTCTGCCCAAGGCTCCCATTAGGACTGAGGTGGGATCTGGGGGTGGCAGTGGGGGGGTGGCTGTTTGCTTTTCATTTGCTTTGCAGAATGCAAACACCATCTGGCATCTGGTGGGAGCCCGGCTTCAGCGCCAGGGAGGCGCGGGGCTGCCAGGACAGACACCGGGCAGCGATGATCGAGGCGCAGCGATGCGGGGCTTACCCAGGCTTCTGGGCTGTGCTGGGTGCCCCCTTCCCCCGTCTGCTCCCGTGTCGGGGGTTTTGAAACCTCCCTCGGAGGTGCTGGGCCGAGGTCCCGGGAGTTGCCGGTATGCGCGCAGGACAACGCTTGCTGCAAGCGTACTGCTTCCTCCCATCCCAGCCATGGCCCGGGCCGTACGGGAATGAAGCCCGGCCCGAACCCTGGACTCAGCCAAGAGATCAGGGCAAGTGACCCCCCAAACAAGTGCCACCTGCCAGAGCCACCACCTGAAGCCACAGGCAGCAGGTCCCATCCGCTGCAGCCCACAGTCTCCCTGTCTGGGCAAAAGCAAAAATTGCAGCGTCTGCCTGGTTTGGCTCCTGGCTCTGACTCTTGGCATCCCCTGATTCCTCTTCCCTGCTCGCGATTCTGGTTCGAAGCTGGCCTCCGAGCCCCGCTTGTCTGATTTGAGCTACGGCTTCCAAATCCAGTTGTGATCCTAGACCCCCTGAGCCCCTCAGGGAACTGGCCTGGACTACGTCCTGCTTTGGGTCAGTAACCCCTAAGCCAGACCACCCATGCCCTGGTGCCGAACAGTAATGAGAAGAGTCTAATTAGCACCGGATGGTGTTCAGGATGGGTCCCGTGGCCACTGAGCGCTACGTGCCTTTTGCAGCCGGGCCCCCCGAAACAATCGTCAGAAAGCAGCAGCCTTGGGTGACCTGCCAGAGAACAGCTCTGGGGTTATCTGGATCCCACGTCCTCCAGGCAAAGCCCTGGGACTTCCTACCACGATGCTTGGCCTGCTCTTGGGTTTCCTCCCTTCTCCTCCAGGCCAAGTCACCGTCAAGGTCGACGCGGACTCCCCGCACGTGCCGCCCGGCTTGGAAAGTCTGCCCGGACGCTACGGGCTGCAACGTGAAGCCGCTGATTCAGGTCTTCAGCAGGCAGGGGGGAATGGGAATTTCTTCCCTTTGGACTCCGCTCCAGCTGTCCCACGGGGATGCAGATACAGCCAGGTCCGTCTACCCCGGTATCCGGCCTCTGAGAGCAGCCAGCACCACCTGCTTGAGACCCAGAGAGCCTGGAAGAGCTTATGCCCGGAGGCATAGCTCCCACCCTCATCTCGTGCTCTCCTCGTCTGCATCCCTGCTCTGCATTGCGCTCCCCACTTGCAAAGCTGTCCACACTCCAGGCTTCTCCAACCCCTTCTCCTTCTGCTTCCAGACCCCCTGGTCCCAAACGCCCAGCCCTCTGGGGCAAGCAGCGCTGGGGTTGCCAGCACGTGGCACTTCCACGTCGCCCTCCTCCCGGCTCTTCTCTCTACCTGTATTAACCTTTGCAGAAGGCATAATGGAAAGGACCGTTTCCAGGCAGGAGAGGGGGAGCAGGCAGCTCAGAGCCCCGACGGCTCCTGGGTCGGGTTTGCAAACATCCTCCAGCCAGTCGTTCGGGACGGCAAGGCCGCAGCGGCTCCTCACAGCTGGCTGCTAATAACCGCTGCCGCAGGCCCGCGAGGGAGGCATCCGCCGAGGATATCAAAGCAATGCACCAGTCATTTTCCACTCAATTAGAGCTGGTCTTCCGAGCGGCCGGGGAAAGGATTTCCCGGAGGAGGATCCAGCATGCAGGGAGGGGGGGAGGAAGCCGGGCCCAGGGAGGTGAGGTCTTCCCGGGGGTCCTTCCGTTCAGACGAGCCCAATGGCTGGGTGGTCTAATAAGGAAACCAGTGACAGACCTCTTCCACGCTCTGCTGAGATTCGGTTCAAGTCAGGTCACAGGGAGCTGGGAAAGCCATCTTCTCGCCCCCCACCCCATCCCGTGTGCATGGCCGAGCATCTGGCCCGAGGAAGAGCCGCTAACCTCAGCCTGCTTCTGCATTTGCCACCGGCTGTGTTTCCACCTGAATTTTCCGGGACCGGGATGCCCAACAGATGCACGCCCGCGGGGGCCTTAGTGTAGACAGCGCTCAGGTACTTAGACCTCTTGAGGAGGGATAGAGGATTGTGGCTTTGCCCAGCAGTGTTTGATTTTTTTCTTTTAAAAGAAATGAGCACTACCAGGGGGGCTTAATGCTAATTCAGCTCCCATCTAATCCCAGCAGAGATCCTGCCAGATGCCGGCTCAGGCGGCGTCTGCGCAGACGTCCACGGGCCGGCTCACTGAGGGGCCGGTAGTTGCTGAGGGGAACTGCGCAGGGGTTTACCCCGCTTTCCCATCCTGTGCTCTGCACCGCTGCGGATGAGCGCCGTGCACACCTGAAGCTATGTCTGTTAGGCTCAGCCTCCCGGCTGTGTGGACAGAGGGGCTCGCTTGCATGGCTTAACACGTGCTAATGCACAAGGAGCTGGCCAGGACTAGAGCAGCAGGGGCCCTTCGAACCGACCAAAGCTATAAAGGTCAAGCTTGAAATGCTGCCTTGGACTTCAACTACAGGCGGTGGTGCAGGCGCTTCATCTACATTACACTGCCAGCAGGGAAGGGAGGTGACCAAGGCAGACCAGGCACAGCCGGACAGCAGAAGCAATCGCGGTTAGGATTCGATGGGGTTACTCCCGCACTGAAGGGCA
>NW_017728909.1:21300516-21332976 GCF_001723895.1 Crocodylus porosus | reverse complement strand
CTTGGCCTGCTCTTGGGTTTCCTCCCTTCTCCTCCAGGCCAAGTCACCGTCAAGGTCGACGCGGACTCCCCGCACGTGCCGCCCGGCTTGGAAAGTCTGCCCGGACGCTACGGGCTGCAACGTGAAGCCGCTGATTCAGGTCTTCAGCAGGCAGGGGGGAATGGGAATTTCTTCCCTTTGTACTCCGCTCCAGCTGTCCCACGGGGATGCAGATACAGCCAGGTCCGTCTACCCCGGTATCCGGCCTCTGAGAGCAGCCAGCACCACCTGCTTGAGACCCAGAGAGCCTGGAAGAGCTTATGCCCGGAGGCATAGCTCCCACCCTCATCTCGTGCTCTCCTCGTCTGCATCCCTGCTCTGCATTGCGCTCCCCACTTGCAAAGCTGTCCACACTCCAGGCTTCTCCAACCCCTTCTCCTTCTGCTTCCAGACCCCCTGGTCCCAAACGCCCAGCCCTCTGGGGCAAGCAGCGCTGGGGTTGCCAGCACGTGGCACTTCCACGTCGCCCTCCTCCCGGCTCTTCTCTCTACCTGTATTAACCTTTGCAGAAGGCATAATGGAAAGGACCGTTTCCAGGCAGGAGAGGGGGAGCAGGCAGCTCAGAGCCCCGACGGCTCCTGGGTCGGGTTTGCAAACATCCTCCAGCCAGTCGTTCGGGACGGCAAGGCCGCAGCGGCTCCTCACAGCTGGCTGCTAATAACCGCTGCCGCAGGCCCGCGAGGGAGGCATCCGCCGAGGATATCAAAGCAATGCACCAGTCATTTTCCACTCAATTAGAGCTGGTCTTCCGAGCGGCCGGGGAAAGGATTTCCCGGAGGAGGATCCAGCATGCAGGGAGGGGGGGAGGAAGCCGGGCCCAGGGAGGTGAGGTCTTCCCGGGGGTCCTTCCGTTCAGACGAGCCCAATGGCTGGGTGGTCTAATAAGGAAACCAGTGACAGACCTCTTCCACGCTCTGCTGAGATTCGGTTCAAGTCAGGTCACAGGGAGCTGGGAAAGCCATCTTCTCGCCCCCCACCCCATCCCGTGTGCATGGCCGAGCATCTGGCCCGAGGAAGAGCCGCTAACCTCAGCCTGCTTCTGCATTTGCCACCGGCTGTGTTTCCACCTGAATTTTCCGGGACCGGGATGCCCAACAGATGCACGCCCGCGGGGGCCTTAGTGTAGACAGCGCTCAGGTACTTAGACCTCTTGAGGAGGGATAGAGGATTGTGGCTTTGCCCAGCAGTGTTTGATTTTTTTCTTTTAAAAGAAATGAGCACTACCAGGGGGGCTTAATGCTAATTCAGCTCCCATCTAATCCCAGCAGAGATCCTGCCAGATGCCGGCTCAGGCGGCGTCTGCGCAGACGTCCACGGGCCGGCTCACTGAGGGGCCGGTAGTTGCTGAGGGGAACTGCGCAGGGGTTTACCCCGCTTTCCCATCCTGTGCTCTGCACCGCTGCGGATGAGCGCCGTGCACACCTGAAGCTATGTCTGTTAGGCTCAGCCTCCCGGCTGTGTGGACAGAGGGGCTCGCTTGCATGGCTTAACACGTGCTAATGCACAAGGAGCTGGCCAGGACTAGAGCAGCAGGGGCCCTTCGAACCGACCAAAGCTATAAAGGTCAAGCTTGAAATGCTGCCTTGGACTTCAACTACAGGCGGTGGTGCAGGCGCTTCATCTACATTACACTGCCAGCAGGGAAGGGAGGTGACCAAGGCAGACCAGGCACAGCCGGACAGCAGAAGCAATCGCGGTTAGGATTCGATGGGGTTACTCCCGCACTGAAGGGCAAGTGCCAAGCTGCACCAGCGTCGCCGAACCCCACCATGAAACTCACTCATCTCTGCATCTTCCTGCAGCTGCCAAACCCTGGAAAGGCAAATTTCACAGCTTCTTAGACTGGGTGGCTCTTCAGAGCAGAAGGATGGACGCATCTGCCAAGAGATTCAGCTCTGTCCCGGCTCTTCTTACGCTGTGCTCTTCACTGCATTATCAGGGCCCTTCCCAGTGGTACCTTAAACATCCTGACTGAGAGCTGCCCCCATCACTGGGGAGGCAGGACCTGGTCTTGCTTCAGAGAAGATGGCATGATCTCCCAGGAATCACTGTTGGAGAAGGTAGATCCACGACATGCCCTGCAGCGTCTCACTGGGCTGCTCTGCATCGGGACACGCTCCATCCCAGACTGGGGGCTTTGCCTTCCTCTGCAGCCGGGGCACGGCCCCGCCTGGGGTCTCTGGAGCATCTCTGCACTACCTCGTATAAAAGCAGGCCGTCGGCTGTCGCGGTCCCCCTGCTTGACCCACGGCAGGTTCGGGTGTGATGTCTGGTGCTGTGCCAGGGTTGCCGGTAGTTTCCTGTCCAGTTGACATGGTGGATGAGTGTGGGCAGGTTTGCACAGGGCTGATCCTGCCTCAGGCGGAGGCTGGACTGGATGTGATTTCTGCAGCTCCCTGCCAGCCCCGCTTCTCCACGAGTCTATGATTTTACGAGTCCGTGGAAGGACGCCAAACTGCGGTAGCATGTTGTCCCAGACACTAGCCACCTTTCTTGGCTGCAGCTCAGGGCCAACAGAGGAGAAAGGCCCAGGAAAACCAGAGAATCGTGGGGTTGCAAAGGGACCTCCAGGGTTATCTAAGACCCAGGTAGACCAAGCCTAGGGATGATGCAGTTGGGGCCGGTCCTGCTTGGTGCAAGGGGCTGGACTCGATGTGAGCTCCCTTCCCACCCTCATAGCCTCCGACTCTCTGATCTAGTCCGACCCGCACAACTGCGGGACAGTCCCTATGTAATCCCCGACGCATCCGGCCTCTCGACCGGGGCACGGCCAGCTCTTGCTACAGCAGTTTCAGCTCTGTGCCCTGCCTGAATCCAGATGGTGCAGGGTCTGGAAAGTCAGCTGCCCTGAGACGGGCTTGCACTCAGCCTTTGGCTAGCTGCCCCGTGAACTTGGGCGGTAGCTGGCTGGAGCCCAGGTATCCGGGGTGGGTGGCTACTGTGTGTTCGACGGAGGACGGGAGGATTCCTGCTCGGCACGAGGAGTGGCACCAGATGTTCCCGACTCTCTCGAGCCAGCAAGGGCCTGGGGTCAGATTCCCAAGCTGGGGCGGGGGGCGGGGGGGGGAGACGCTTTTCAGGTGTCCAGAGCTTCTTGATGAGCAAATGTACTGACCTCGGAGAACACAGCAGGGGTTGATTGCTGCCCTGAGTCCCGTAACTCGTAGAGGAGCAGGAGGTTTAAGAGGTGCCTCTCATGCAAAGGCAGCCAAGTTTTATTCAAAGGCTTCAAAGGATCCTCCAGGTTCCTGGGAAACTCGTCCCAGTTACAGCATGGACTGGGACCGCGCGGCCTTAGCGCTGTGCAAATTCATATTGCACAGGGACTCTTGCAGGCCTGTATTGCTCACGGCTGCTCTCGCTGCTGGGAATCAACCTCTTCTGTCAGGACAAAGGGGTTGAAGCCATCCTTGTCCTGAGCAAGAACAGCTCTCTTGATATCTTCGAGTCACACATGCTTATATTACGCGTGCGGTTTGCTCGGTTATCTCGCTGTCACATGCACATGCATTCGCACACGCTACATCAAGCTGGAGGGGGACTGAACACTGGTTGCACTTCAGTGGGGAGCAGTTCCTTGCTGTGATCTTTCCATAATTGCTAATGACTTTGTGAAACCAGCCTAAATGAGCCTGCTCCACATGTTTCTGGGCTTTGCTTTCTCTCTTTTTTTTTTAGAAGAATGCACTAGCTTCTTTCGGTAAGAAAAATATCCCCTTCCCTGAGGCTGCCCTGCAAACTCACACTGGACCTGGATGGAAAGTGAAGCAAAGCCGGTCTCATGTCCTGGCTTTGTCCAGGACCCAGTGCACAATTACCCCTGTCCCTTGCTTTGGGATGGTTTCCCCCTAATTGCTCACTCCAGGAGGGTCTGACAAAGCCTCTAGATTCAGCTCCGGCTCTTCCAGACCTGAAAGGGAAGGATCAAAGCCCAGCGGAGAGCCTGATAACGCTGTGAAGTTGTTTCCCTCCAGGCTGCCAAGGGCTTTGCACAAAGGATGCTCGAGAACTGCAAGATTGCACCCGCTGCGGGTCTTATCGCTGTGCCCAGCACGGGGGCCTCTGCGAGATGCTTATCCTTGGTCAGCACCGACGAGAAGGATCCATCACGCAGCAAGAGGCGCGTGGCCGGTCCTTCCCGTCTCTGCCTGGCACCTCAGCAAAACCCCTCCTTCTCCGGCGGCTTTGTATTTCGGGTTACGCGACGCCTCTGAGCTGTCTGGGGTACATACTGTCTTGACGGTGAGTCTTCAGACAACCCCACCCCAGGTCCCCCCATAGGCTGGGGCCTGCCCAGGCGACTGCAAAGCAAACCCTATGTAATCCCAGCAGCTTTTGCTTGTCTGCTGTGTTTATATGGGCTGTTTCCTCTCCTATGAGACCTCAGTGGTTGTGAAGACTAAAGCACCCAGCTTCAGAGGCCAGCAAGCTCCTGCCGCGCTGCTTTACATGTCACTTGGCTTTGTGATCCATCCCATGGCATCGGATACAGTCAGCTCTTCCTCACAAAAGCTTCTGCGTCTCTGATTTGGGTAGCCTGCAAGGTGTGCCTCTACCTTGCCTGGCTTCATGACTAAATATCTTTCATTGCTGTAGGGCAGTGGTTCTCACCTTTGTAGCCTCAAGGTACCCCTTGACAGACTCATGGCACACTTGACAGACTCAAGACATCCTCTCAGTAGACTCAAAGGAACCCGAGATAGACTCAAAGCACCCTCAATAGACTAAACACATCCTTGATAGACCCAAGGAATCTCTTGATAGACTCAAAGCACCCTTGATAGACTCAAGGCATCCTTCAATAGACTCAAGGCAACCCTAGATAGACTCAAGGCACAGCTCGATGGACTCAAGACACCCCTCTATAGACTCAAGGCACCCTTGATTGACTCAAGGCACCATCAACAGATTTAAGGCAACCCTTAATAGACTCAATCCACCCCTCGATAGACTCAAGGCATCCTTCAATAGACTCAAGGCAACCCTAGATAGACTCAAGGCACAGCTTGATGGACTCAAGATACCCCTCTATAGACTCAAGGCACCCCTGATAGACTCAAGGCACCATCAACAGATTTAAGGCAACCCTTGATAGACTCAATGCATCCTCAATAGACTCAAGGCACCCCTTGATATACTCAAGACAACCCTGATAGACCCAAGGCACCATGAATAGACTCAAGGCACCCCTCTCTAGACTCAAGGCACCCTCTCTAGACTCAAACACTCCTGGATAGATGCAAGACACCCTCAGTAGATTCAAGGCACCCCTCGATAGACTCAAGACACCCCTCAGAAAATGCCAGCTCTTAGATTTCACTCTGTTTTCAACTATGGAAATATTGTAATAGAGAAATTTTTCTGCTGTAAAGAACTCAGCAAGCCCACAGCACATCAGAGTGATTTTATCATGATGGGTTCCCATTTAAAATCTCTGAGTTTGTCTCATGAACCATGTTGACCCCTTCACACTGCTAACCTCAGCACACTGGTTGAGGATCACTGCTTTATGGGAGTGCATCCCAACCTATATGCAATCTGGTGCAGATAGTGAATCCCTCCTGGCCTCCACCCCTTTGCGGCAGGATCTTTTTTCTCCACGATCAGGATGGCTGCTAGGGACATGAGCCGCTGCCAGCCTCATGGGCCCAACAGGACTCCCATGAGCATCTCCCCCCGCCAAGAGGTGTCTGAGCCCCTGCTTCGGAGCGGAGTCACTTCAGTTTGTCTGCTAGTTGTGCAACTTGGGTGCATGAGGGCTGGCAAGCAGAAGGGGTTGGGGCTGGGGGCAGCTGGCATGGGGCTGCATCTTGCCTTGCTCTGTGTTTGTGCAAGGTGAAATGCTTTGGCAGGCCATGGGGGTGGGGGACCGGCTCTTCCCGTGGACAGCCAGGGGCCTCTACTCCCCAGCTCCCACGCTGGCACCTTTCCCTGGCACTACCACGCTGCCAGGTCCCCAACAAGCTCAGCAAGTGCCTGCCGTGGAAATTACCTATGGCGAACTCGTCGAAGGTGATGGTGGTGGAGTTCCTGCCCAGCGCGTTCGTGACGGTCAAGGTCACCTTGTATTTCACCGTGGAGAAGAGCTGCAGGTAGCGGATGTGACACCTGTTCTTGGGCACAGCCTCTTTCTCACAGACCATCTCTCTGGTGCCGTGTCTGCCAGAAACACAAGAAGCAATGGGCATTACCTGGGCGACTGGGGACACATGGCCCGGTCAGGGCAGGCTGGCCTCAATGCCCAGCCTGCAGCTCTGGAGAGCTAATCAACCCACTGCTTCTCAGCAGCCTCATGCAGACCCCTGCCCCGTCTTCCTCCCTAGTCCCCTACTCCCCTGCGGTGCTGTCCCTGGGGTGACAGCTGGGAGCCCATCTGGGTCCCCAGCCTACAAGCCTCCTTTTGGGGTGAGAGGTTGCTCAGCTCCTTTGCTGCCTTCTTCCCCCCCGTCCCCTGGAGCAGCCGGCAGGGAGGCCGCGGCCCTGGGATCAGCCAGACTGAAGGGGACGACTCCAGACGTGCCCCCCCGACCCGATGCCTGCCAAGGGCCCCGCAGCCGGGCACTCACATGACGGAGATGTTGAAGGTGTTGGGGACGTAGGTGGGGCTGGGCAGGTGCCAGCTGCAGTAGAAACGCTTGGGGTAGTTGTTGGAGCGGCACATCAGCACGGGCTCCTTCGGCGGCGCTGCCGGGACACAGAGAGGAGACCGCGTTAGCCGTGCACCCGCCTGCTCCTTGCCTTTCCACGCAGCCCGGGGGGCAGGCAGCAAGCGCGAGAGGACGCTCCTGGTCTCCAGGGCTGCCGGTTCCCCCGAATCAGGTGTGCAAGGGCCAGCTCTCGGCCAGCCGGGGAGGGGTAGGAGGCACGGCTCCCCGTTCAAAAGCTAATGGATATCTTCCGGTGCTGCCCTCCTCACCCAGGGGCTGGGCAGGGCAGGGGGACCCTCCCGGCAGGGACAAGTCTGAGCCTGGCTGAGCTTATTTGCTTATCTCCTCACGCCTCAAGGCACCCTCCTGAGTGCCCTGTCAGCCCGGCTGAGAATCGCTGGTCACCGTCGCTCTACAAAACGGACCCCGGCTTCCAGCCCGGGGGCAAGAGGAGCTCTCCCCGGGGCTGGCAGCACGAGCAGGGCTCCCATCCTGAGCAGCAGTGGGGGAGCGCGCACACACGCAGCTAGTCCCTTCTGCTGGAGGCTATTTCCACGTGTTGCATGCCGCTGGGCACACGCAACCGGGTAGCGCCGTCCAGAAGGGCTCTGCAGGTGTCCCAGCTGGAGACTGACTGAGGCGATCTAGTCTGACCTGCTAAGAGCCCTGGGTGCAAGGCTGCTCTTGCTGGCCCCCTCTGACCCTGGGGCTGGGGGCACCGGTGAGCTCCCGGCAGGTTGCTCTGGTCCCCAGGCCGTGGGGGATGGAGCTGTGTCCAGCTGGCTTGGCCTCATGCACTGGAAACCCTGGGCAGCGTGTACAGGGTCACCCTCCATCCCGGGGTGGAGACCCACGGGTGCCGCTGGTGCTGTGAATTACCCCTGGAATCACGGCCTGGCAGGAACAAGGGCCGGCCACGGGCATTGAGAAGCTTGTGCAAACCCGTGGTGATGCCGAAGAGCTCTGGGCTCCTGGCACATCCGCCCGGGAGTGGGTGCCTGGTGCCAGTCCGGGCGCGAGTATATTCATGCGCGTGCGGGAAGCTAGTGGCAGCCCTGCTAGTGCATCCCTGACCTGCACAGAGCCTGGGTTGCAGAGAGTGCTTCAGACCCCTGCGAAGGGCTGGGTCTGCCAGCCCAGGTACCCCGGGCTGGGTCTCGGCAATGACTGCTGACAGGAGAGCTGCCTTTTAATGGAGCTCCCGCGCAGCCTAGGAGCGGAGGAAAGCAGGCCTTGTGAGGCCATCTAGCCCCGTGGCTCGAGGCACCGAGCGCTCAGCCCCGGGCTGCGGGTTAAGGTTATTATGCACCCTGTCACAGATGGGGAAACTGAGGCCGAGGGGGTCGAACCCAGACCTCCCTGCTTGCAGCCGGACGGCCGTCTGTACCCGGCTCCCTTCAGCGCCCACTTCTCCCCTGCTCTCCCCACCCGGGGCAGGCGGTGGGTGCCTCTGGGGGTGAAGCACGCATACGGGGCGCTTGCGAAGCGTGGCGGGCAGCGTGGGAGCCGGGATGGAGGCGATGGACGGGCTTGCTCTAGTGTGCGGCTCCCACAGGGTGGCAGCAAGACCCAGGCGCAGGGCCGTGCGCGCAGCCCGCTGGAGCACCGTCCAGCCCCCGGCTCTGAGCCGGGGAGGGCTTCTGGGGCGACGGCTCCTCTGCCTCTGCAGAAGCCGCAGCATCTGCCTCTCCGGCTTCCCCCCTTCCCGGGGCCCACGATGCCGTCAACGCTTCTCTGAAAGGTCGTGCCCAACAGCTGGGCTTCCCGGCGGCCTCTGCCCCCGGCCGCCCCCTCGCCCCGTGCCTCTGACTCAGCCGCCTTGGCTGGGAGCACCAAGTCCTTCCCCGAAACATGCCTCCCGCGGAGGGGGCCACTTACAGCTTGGGGGGCAAAGGCCGCGGTTGGCTTGCTAGCTGCATGCAGGACCTGAGTACAGACCCTGCAAAGACCCTTGGCCTCTGCTTCACCCTGGGATCAGCCCAGCCCCAGGGAGATGCTCTCCTGCTCCAGGAGGTCGCCCCAGACTTGTCCCTCTGTCCTGGCCCCGCTCTCAGGACACCTGACTTACGTTGCTGGTTGATCCCAGTTCTCCCCCAGCCCAGCCTGGCTCTGGGCTGCTGCGTGATCTCCTGGCTAAGTGCGCGCCGCGGTGCCAGCTCCTCGTTTATGTTCCTACATCCACCCTCTGCCTGCACATAGTGCATGGGGGGCTGAAGCAGCCCCCGGCACCCATGTGAGATGGGGGCAGCCCTGCAGGCACCTCTGGGCAGTACAGAGACCCGGGTAAGACATACAGGTTTTCTTTCAGCCACGACTGCTCCTTGGTGCACCCTCTGGGTTTGACACCCACTGGTATTTGTGGCAGGAGTGCCACGCAAATGCATTTGCCTGCTGCGCCTGCCGCAAATGCCTCTGCCAAAGCCACGGCAGCCAGGCTGCGTCCCGGGGAGCACCCTCCCATCATGATATACGGTGACGGGAAAAAAAGGCAGCGTGCACAGCTCAGATGCTTTCCCGGCCCTGGGGAAGCTACAGCGCAGACCACCTACCAGCCCGGGAGCCACCCCCGAGACCCCCAGGAAGCCAGCAGGAGGGAGGTCAAGTGAGATGGAGCAGGGGGCAGCGAGAGGAGGCAGGCGGACGGGGTCTGGGCCACCCGGATGCTCCCACGGCCCGGGTCCCTGGAGGGTGCGATGGGGCTGCCCTCATCTCGGACAGCTCCAGGCCCCACCCTAGAGCAACCCCCTCCCCGAGCAATGTCCTTGCTCCTTTGCAGACAGGGCACCTCTGCCCATCACAGGCTCTTAACGAGAGACAATAAAGTAGCATCCTCTGATCGATAAGGGGCTCCTTAATGCTGTCTTTGGAGACGGGCCAGGCTGGCAGGTTGGGGGAGAGAGCCGGCGAGCGGGAGAGGCAGGAAAACAAAGCCAAGGAGGGAGCAGCAAGGACTGGCTCAGCACGGGGGCTCTGGAGGGTGCTGGGGCCGGTCCCCGTGGGCCTGGGGAGCGATGGGCAGGGGGAAAGCTTGAGGGGGCTGCGGGGGAGACCTGCCCCCATCTCCCAAGGGGGGATGAGGAGAGCAGGGATGGACCCCCAGCCCAGCGCCACCCCGCTCCTTCCTCCAGCGCGGCTGGCGGAGCTGCTTTCTGCCACCTCTTCTCCCCTCTCTGCTCCCCCACGCT
Source organism: Crocodylus porosus (assembly GCF_001723895.1). Taxonomy (NCBI): domain Eukaryota; kingdom Metazoa; phylum Chordata; order Crocodylia; family Crocodylidae; genus Crocodylus; species Crocodylus porosus. The sequence continues at coordinate 21,323,105 of NW_017728909.1, read as the reverse complement.
GGCTCCTCCATCCCCCCCGGGTCCCCGGCCTGTCCCTCCCGCGGGTGCCAGGCGCGGGCGTGGGGGCGAGGGCGGCTCGTCCCGGGACCCCGGCCGCGAGACAAAGAACAGCCGCCCCGAAGCCCCGTCAGCGCCGCAGCAATTTCCCTTCGGCGCTGATGACATTACGAGCGCTAAATCCACCCCTGGCTGCACGCCAGCTCCGTCTCCTTTGTCCCGCCTGGCGCTGGGCCAGGCGCTAAGCCCAGCCTGCCCCGGAGACCCCCCACCGCCGCGGGACGCAGGCACGGGAGAGCAGCCGGGGGGCCCGAGCTGCCCCCAGCCTGCGTGGTCGCTGCACCTGGTGTCACGGGGCATCCGCAAGATGCAGGTGCCCTTCCTCCGCGCGGGGAGCTGGACCCGAACGGCCTCGAAGCGTTGCCTTTCTGTCCCGGCCGCAGAGCCATCCTCGGTCCCCGCTCTCCTGACCTCTGCTGCTGAGGTCACACGGCCCAGGCACGCTCAGCTGCTGCAGACACGCTGGGCTTCGGCACTGAAGCCGGAGCCACGCGCGCCCCGTGACGCCACGGATGACACCAGGGGTCCGGGCTCCTCCTGCGCCTCGCGCTTGGCAGGACACGCCAGCGCCAGCTCTGTGGCTCCCATGCGTGGAGCCTGTCTGGCGAGTCTCGATTAGAGACAGCATCTTCTCTCCCACGCGACCAGCCCAAACCATCCATCAAGCTGAAACCCTGATAATCAGACGGCGGGATGCGGGCTGGATTCGATGCTTAAAAATGGCACGCCACATGAAAAAGATCCTGTGGCATCAAAAACTGGTGGCTCTTGGCGTGCCTGCGAGGCCCCGTGGGGCTGGGGATGGCACGTGTCCATCAGAAAGTGCAGACCCTGCTCAGAGATGAGGCCACATCTGGAGTCCTGTGTCCAGCTGTGGCCCCCCACTACAGAAAGGATGTGGACACATTGGAGAGAGTCCAGCGGAGGGCAACGAAAATGGTTGTGGGGCTGGGGGACAGGACTGGTGAGGAGAGGCTGACGGAAATGGGCTGATTTAGTCTGGCGAAGAGAAGGCCGAGGGGGATTGAATAGCAGCCATCACCTCCCTGCAGGGGGGTGCAAAGAGGCTGGAGCTGGGCTGGTCTCAGTGGGGGCAGACGACAGGACAAGGAGCAATGGGCTCCAGCTGCAGCAAGGGAAGTTGAGGTTGGATATTAAGAAAAGCTTTCTCACGAGGAGGGTGATGAACCCCTGGACCAGGCTCCCCAGAGAGAGGAGCGGTCTCCATCCTTGGAGGTTTTGAAGCCCTGGGTAGACAAAGCCTTGGCTGGGATGACGTAGCTGGGGCTGGTCCTGCTTGGAGGAGGGGATTGGACTAGATGTGACCCCCTGAGCTCCCTTCCACCCTCATTGTCTCCGACTCTATGATCCTGACTTCAGGCATCTGTAAAATACATGTACCAAGAGATTTCCTGACGCTGGGGCTGGATTCTTGCTGCCTTGCCCTTCATACGGCCATTTGCACCCACGCAAGGCGATGTGAGAGCAGTGCCATCCCCTGCACGCTCTGCACTCGTGCAAACAATATTAGCTCCAGATCAAGAGCTCGAGGCATACGGGCTGCTGCCCAGTCCGGCAGGCTTCTGCGCCCCTCCATCTCGAGAGCCCAATTGTCCTTGTGCCTGGAGTCCCATCGTGTGCAGAGAAAGTATAGCCAATCCAGTCGAGAACCCACTAAAAATGATCTATACTTGCTTTTCCTAGCCCTGGTAGGTCAGGCGATAACGGCCATTAAAATAATGGCATTTTTATATATAGAAAAGTTATTTTCGGTCATTTTTTTCGAGGGGTCTGAAATGGATCTGAGATAATTTCCCTCTCCCGCTGCGGCCTGAGTGTGCTAACAGAGCTGGGCTCCACAGGTGCAGGGCACGGAAAATAGTATCAATAAAAGGTTTAAAAGCTCTCTCCAGCCCGTCCGGGGGAGTTTTTCCTTCTGTATCACATGTGGCACTCGCCGGCCGCAGGATGATGTGGGAGACAGATTTTATTGGCACGAACAGGAGATGACCTGCAGAACTCATCATCCCTAACCCATGCCAATAAAGCCTCTGTAATACATGGCCCCATCAGCAAACTCCCTCCGGAGACATAAACATGACATACTCGGTGTGTGCGCATGCTGGGATGCGATGCGTATCCTGGCCCCACTGCAGCTGCTCGACATGGGGTAGAAACACCAAGCTGGCTTTGGTAGCTGCTTCTTCGCTTGCAGGAACGTCTCCGGCCGGCCGGGCCAAGCGGGGGTGGACCAGAGGCTGCCCCGCGTTGGGGGAAAGGGAGAGAAACCAGAGGCTGCAGGTTAAGAGCAGCAAATGCTGCACGGCCGGGTGTGGGAATCCAGCCGGCCACGTCCCGCTACCCATGCCCAGACGCACCCGGCGTCACGGCTCTGTGCAATGGCAGGCACACCGGCAAGCGTGGCGACGTGCGTGTGCATCTGCCGCTCTCTTTCTCCCTGGCTACACACGGCATTGCCATCCTCACCGCGCTCTGGACCAGAACACACAATGCATTATTTATTCTCATGCAGATTTGCTGGAAATCATCTGCTGACGGCAGACCAGCAGGAAACCGACTCTATGAATAAATCATCGCTCTCCCACCTGCCTGAGAGCGGGAGCCTGGGGGTAGTTTTGAGCCAGCCTGCATGCCTCCGAGGTAGGGTTGCTGGTCGGCGAAGCAGTCCATACAGGTGCTCGCATACACGGTGCTGAGCCGAACCCGTTTTACAGATGGGAAAACTGAGGCACGAGCAGGTCAGAGTTTGCTTATGGCTATGTCGGCATAGGTAGTGACGGCTGAACGTGGCAGTATGGTTTGCAAGCCTCTGGCTTGTGGTCTGAGGGGAACGATGTTGTTGAGATGAAGAGGAGTGCATTAGCGTTGGTGCGACCCCAGAGGTCTGGGGGCTTCCTTTTGGGGCTCAGAGTTGGCCTGCTACGAACACAGATGGCCCTGAGGGCGCTTCTGTGCTGGTCAGGGTCTGTGTGACTGACCTGAGTCTTTTCCAGGGGATCTGCTTAGATTTCTACAGACAACATAGCCTGTAAGAGGGGCCAGGAGAGCACATAATTGCTCTGCCACAGATAGCCCACGAGAGCCCAGGCAAGTCACTCAGCCTCTGTGTTTCAGGGCCCAGCTAGAGGAGGGGGTTAATAGGCACCAGAGGATGATCAGTACATCTCTCTCGGGCACCCCGTGCCCAGGGAAAGGGCATTTCTGGGGCTTTCAGTGGCCGCCCGGAGCCGCCGGCGCCCTCAGCTTTGCTCTGCTCCAGAAGCAAGTCAGCTTCCAGGTGTCCGTGATGGAGAATTTATTTTCCAGAAGGAGCTGCCTAAAAGGGTGGACTCAGCAAGGAGATAAATCCCCAGAAGGGCCCGTTTTAAAGCTGTTATAACTCAGTTGCACAGCAATGGATCTTCTCCCCACCCCCAGGCCCCTGCTGCCAACACCTTGCACAGAAAGCTCACCCTCAGGAGCAAGTGCTGTAAATTTAGGGAGGCCTCACGGCTGCACTCGCACATTGCTGAGAGGCCTTGTGGGAGCCCGGAGAGCTGTGCAGGCTCCTGGTCCTCCAGGCTGCTTCTCTGCTGCCACGTGGGGTAACGGTTTTGCACGAGCTCGAGCACCAACTCTTTGGTGCATCCCACATCCGTCGGGCGAGAGTGTCCCTTGCAACCAGGGGCCTGCGCTGGCCCCTCTTGCGCTGGGTTTACCGTCCACCCCAGCCCCAGCAGGACCTGGAGCAGTGGGGCGATTCTTGCTGAGGGAAGGAGGGAGGCTGGGTGCCCGAGAAGTGCTTGGCGTGACTCAGAAACGGCCCCCGCGCCGGGCCTGGGTGAGCTGCATGGGCCCTGTCCGCGGCGGGGAAGGGAGCACCCCCCTCGTTGCACGGCATGTGTGCGTGCTCCCTGCTGCACGGAGGATGTTGTATTTCACGGTTTATGGCCCGGCAAACGCGTCCTGCGAGCTGGCCGGGGGCAGGCGGGGGCGGGAGAGGGGACGGTGGGGGGAAAGCAGCTGGAATCTCTCTCCCAGGGGCTGCGCTCTCCAGCTGGGAGGCCTCTTATCTCCCCTCCCCTCCCCGCTCGGCCCCGTCCCACCCTGGGTGCTGGACGCCGCGGGCAGCACAGGCCCCGGGCTATGAAGTCTACGGAGTCTATGTGGTCTCAGCCCCTGATTGCAAAGGGATGGGGAGGGCAGAGGGGCTGGGAGGGAAGACACTGCACTCACCGCCCCTCCCTAGCACTGAAATGCAGCCACCTCTGGAGGGGAACGTGGATGCTGGTGGGCCAGTCCTGCTGCCAGCGGCTTCCCTTCGGCTCCAGTTTGGGACAGGAAGAGACACATGGTTCCCAGGGGGTCCTGAGACACGCCCCCCGTGAAATGAGTTAGAAATGGCTTGGGCAGGATGGGGCCCATTGCACGTGGCTCTGTGACAGGCCCGTGAAGGAGGCAGCCAGCCCAACTGTGCACAGCTGCTGCAGGCTGGTGAGCCAAGGGGAGCGCTGGAGGCCTGGGCCCGTGGTGCTAGGCGCTGCATGTGCACAGCCAGCCGGCCACGGGCCCTGTCCCAAGCACCAGCTGAAATAGGTGCAACACGCTGGGAAGCATCTGACCCCTGAGGGTCGGCTAGCCCAGTTCAAGGGCTAGGTGCAAAGCCCCCTCTCCTCTCCTCCCACCCCATGAGCTCCAGCTCGTCCATCCATCCTCCAGCTTCCCTGTATATGCAGGAGATGCACGGGCACCTTCTGCAACCCCCTGCCGCCATCCCTCACCCTCTCCCCAATGTGAAAGGCAGGGAGGATGGATGGCCCAGATGGGCCAGAAGCTAAAGAAGGGGTCAGTCCCCTTGCAGGGCTGCTCAGCCTGGTCTCCACCGTCCCCTGCTGCCCCCAGCTCTGTCCCCCGCCAGCAGAGCCCCAGTGCCCCGGTTCATCCCACCAGAAGATCTGCAGAGCTGCCAGCTGATGTCCTTGTGCCTGGAGGACACTCTCCAAGGCACCAGCTCCTGGAGTCCTGGGATCAGGCCGGACCCCTCTGCTTCCCGCCCCAGGGATGTGCACATGTGCTGGACGTCCGGCCCAATCTCCCAGCTCAGGACATGGGATGAGGAGAGGCTCCACATCCGACTGGATTCCCCTTGGATAAGAAAAACCCGGGGATTTTTCAGCCTTGACTCTGCACCTCGGACCTGAGTGCAGCTCCAGCCTTTCAGGCACGGGCACTGGGATCCCCAGGGCGCTGCACATCGCTGCGTCCCCTCCAGGTCTCCTGCCACTGCGTGAACTGCCCCTTCCCCCCACCATGGGCCTGTCCCCTCCCCCCTGCGACCCTGCTCCCCTTCCCTGGCCCCAGCTCCGCATCCGCCCGGCCCCCCCTTCTCTCTGGCCTCCCAGCAAGGCAGGGGGTGCCAGGGCAGGCGTGGGGCACCAGAAGCCAGGGCCAAGTCGGCTCCAGTCTGCAGAGCAGCCCCGCAGGGGGCCGGGTTTACCCTGCCTCTGTGGTGCCAGATCAAGCACGCTCCGTTTCCCAACAAAGGGAGGAATTTCCCTTTCCCCCTTTACGCGCCCGGGGTCGCAGGCTCAGCCTGTGCTCCTGGTCATGAAGCTCCTGCTACTTTATTGGGGCACTGGCTGGACGAAAAGCCCTACTGGCACCAGACCCCCAGCAGCCCCGACCTCCTCTGAGGCTCTGGAGAGACCCAAGTCCTTGACCTTGACAATATAAGAACGTAAGAGCTGCCACGTGCTGGGGCAGACTCCAGGTCCGCCTTGCCCACCTCCGGCGCCTCTCCCTTGCAGCCTCCAGCATGGAGGGTCTGATGCAGAGGCCGTGCCCCTCACTCCCTGCCCAATCGCTCCTGATACCCCTGTCCTCCAAGCACGTGTCCAACATCTTGGTGAATCTGGCTGCACTCTCAGCTCCCACCGTGTCTCGTGGCCACAAGCACCACCCTTTAATGACCCACTCCTTTTGGTTCGTTTTAAACTGGTTTCATGCAGTGAGGGCTTTGCATGGACAAGAGCGATTCCTTGCTCTAGGAGGAAGGGACTCGTGCCTGGGGCACGGCTGATCCCTGGCTGGCGCATGCAGTGAGGAGTGAGACGGGACCGTTTGCAACCCCCTTCATCTCTCTCTCTGCCCCTCTGCGCCCAGCGATGCAATGTGGGGCTGCTGACACGTCGTGCCTCGCTGCAGGGGTACGAGCTGCTTCATAGCATTATGGATATACTGCTCCGGAAAGAAACCTGCAGCCTTCCCTGATCTTTCCATGTCTGGGGATGCCTTCAGCTGCCTTCCCTTCAGTGACCGAGTGCTGTCTGCATGGATGCTTTCCCTGCACCCATCCCCTGACAGCCCAGGAGATGGGCATTGTGTAGGGCTGGGCACTGCTCCTTCCCTGGCTGGCGTGGGCATACCCCTGCATGCTAGCCTGGAGACGCTGGGTAAGAGCTCCCGGCTGCAGACACTTGACATATTTAATCCAGAGGAATCTGACTCTGCTCCAGGGTAGCAGTGGTCACACAGCAGGCAGGTGGCCTCACACCAGCATAAGCTGCTCCTCTCCCCGGTAAAATGGCAAGTCAGGAGGACACTACCTCGGTGTAGGTCCCCCCAGGGTCCAGGCCGTGTGTCCGCTCCCCTAGGCCACTTCCCCCCGGGGTAACTCTCCCATCCCTTGGATGCCAGGCAAGAGCACCTTGGAGGTGCTCATCGGGGTGGTACTTCTGGACTCTCCATCCTTGGAGGGTTTGAAGACCCGGGCAGATGAAGCCTTGTCTGGGATGATGCAGTTGGGCTGGTCGTGTCTGGAGCAGCGGTTGGACTGGTTGTGACCTCCTGCGCTCCCTGCCACCCTCACGGTCTGTGACTCTGCAGCAGACTTGCCCCAGGGTCCCCGAAGCTCCCCCATCGCCACAATCCCCGACGCCCGAGCACCTTCTAGGGGCCGTGGCCTCCGCGCAGACAGAAAACAGATTTCCCCGGGAGAAACCTCCGTGTCAAGACGCGCTATAATTTACGCCCGGCAGTGGACTCCCTGCCCTCGCCGTTACCTTGTTCCAGCTTCATTCTCCTCGCCGCTCCAGATGGCAACGGCGGGGGGAAAATACCAGGGACAGTCGGACGCAACAGGAGCTGTCAGCAGAGCCACGTATCCTCGGCAAAGCCGTCCCACCCGAACTCCGGGAACCGGCAGATTTATCCAGGCGGAGGCTCCGGAGGGATGCTCGAGCCCTTTGTCACGTTCGGAGCAACAGGCCGGGAGAGGCTACTTGCCGCCCTCCATCCCTCCTCCCGGCGGGCGGCAGGGGCAGGGGCAGGTGGAGCGCGCTACCCGGGGCCGGGCTTTCTCAGCCGCCGGCGTCCTGCCCCGGCCGGCAGAAGGGACCCGTCCTCCCTGCCCCGGGAGCTGGCCCTGCTCGCCGCGGGAGGGAGAGCTGCGTGGGCACGCGTGTGTGTAAGGGGGTGAAACAGTACATGTGTGCGTATGAGTGTTTGCATGCAGGTGTGAGGGCAAGGACGGGCGTGTGCGTGGCTGCATGTCAGTGAGTGTGTGCGCGTGCCTGTGTGTGAGCGTGTATGTGTGTATGACTGCATGCGGGAGTGTATGTATGAGCGTGCATGTGTAACTGTGTATGTGTATGTGATTGCATGTGTATGTGTCTGAGTGTTTGTGTGCATGTACGTGTGAGTACGTGTAAGTATATGTAGGTATATGTATGTGTGTGTGTACCTGCATGTGTATGAGTGTGTGTAAGTATGTGTAGGTGAGAGTGCATGTTAAGTGTAGGCATGTGTGTGTATGTGCAACTGCATGTGTGGCTGCATATGTGTGTGAGCATGTGTATGTGTGTCAGTGTGTGTAAGCATGATTAGGTGAGACTGCGTGTGAGTGTATGTGTATGAGTGTGTGTGTGTGTATGTGTGACTGTGTATGTGTGGCTGTATGACTGTATGTGAATGGGTGCACGTGTGTGAGTGTGTATAAACATGAGTAGGTGTGACAGCATGTGAGTGTATGTGTATGTGAGTGTGTGTGAGTGTATGTGTGACTGCATGTGTGAGTGTAAGTATATGTATGAGGTATGTGTGTATCTGCGTGTGTATGTATGTGTGACCACGTGAGAGTGCATGTGTGGATGAGCATGTGTCTAAAAGTACGCACGTGTATGTGTGCGAGTATAAGTAGGCGCATGGGCATACGTGAGTAGTGTACGTATGGGTGCGTGAGTGCAGGTGTGTGCATATGAGCGTGCGTGTGTAAACGTGCGTGTGTGAGGTCTCTTCACAGGGCGCAGGAGAGTCAGGCTTCAGAGGCTGGCGAGGCAAAGGGCACTGGGACGGGGCCCTCCTCCCCTCTCCCCGTCTGCACAGGGACGTCTCGCAGGCGGCTCCCCGGTGCCAGCTCGGTTGTGAGCGCCAGCTTGCAGGGGGCAAGCAGAGCTGCCCGGCCTCTCCACCCAGCCCGGCCGGTCGGAGAACAGAAGCTCAGTGCATGCCGGCATCAAGCTGGCAGGGCCCCGGGGGCCGCCCGGCTGCTACGGCAGGGGGCCCCTGCATCCCGGCTCAGCCCCATCTGCAAGGCAGCCCCGGGCCCTCCCTGCTCTGCCGGCCAGAGACCATCTCCTCGCTCCCGCCTCCAGGTATCCAGCGCCAGCTTCTCCTGGTCTGGTTTGTGCTGACCCCGTCCTTGCTTTTCCTTCTGCCCCCTACCTGGATGGCAAGCACAGGTCCCAGAGACGGGGCTGGCAGGGAGCTGCAGAGGTCACAGCTAGTCCAAGCCCTGCCTGAGGCAAACCAGCCCAGACAAACCCCTCGTCCCCATCATCCTGCCACAGCCACAGCCACAGGCATCACGCCTCCAACCCTGCCCCAGCGAAAGCCACCAATGTCCTGCTGCTGCAAAGGGGGCTCCTAGATATTCCAGAGACCCCGGGCTGAGGCCGTGCCCCCACTAAAGAGGACAGCATGCCTCAGCTCATGCCTTCAAGGGTGGCGACTGCCTTTCTCATCACAGCTCGTCGTGGCTGTGAGATCCGCCAACGCCCCCGCGGTCTTTCCCCTCCTTTGCTGCGGTTTCCAGCGAATGCCAGTGATCGGGTCTTGAGGGCTTGACCGCACCCCGGCTCTGTTCTCCGGTTCCCGAGGTCACCCTGTATCTCCCCGATGATATCCCGGCCCACCCCGGCAGCACGCCATCGGGAAACATCGCTAGCCCACGCCTGCTTCACGTGCCCATTGGCAAAGCATGCCTTGCAGACGCTGCAGGGCAGGCTGGGCTGCAGCCAGAGGGTCTCGGGAGATGGCCTGCTCCAGCTGTCGAGACTGCAGAGAAGCAACTCGGACAAGCCTCTGAGCCTTCAGGCCTTTGCTCTGTGCTCTGTTTCTACCTGGATGCCGCATCTTCCCCAGCTGGACCATCCCTGGAGCCTCCTGCTGCTCACACAAGCACAGAGCCCCGGGCCTGGGAGGTCTCTCGAGGCTCATCTAGTCCGATGCCCCGCTGCACCGACGAGGGCTGCGCTGTTCCCAACCTGCCCCGGGCAGATGCCGGCACATCTGGGAAGGGAGATCCACCACATCCCCAGGCAGCTGGGTCCCCTGCCCTGTGATGTGTACGGCAATGAGGTTTTCCAGGGATGTGGTCTAAATCTGCTTTGGTGCAATGCGAAGTTGAGCAGGTGATGCCGAACCGATAGGGCTCCTAGCCCTTCCTGCTGGGTAAAATACCTAGATGCAGGAAAAGCACAGCAGGTTGTGGGGACGAGGCCCAAGGGGGGGGCTGAGGAGGACAGCGAGGTGCAGGGGGCTGAGAGGACTGGGGTAGAAACCCCAGGCTCAGTGTCATGATCCACACGGGATGCACACGGGACGGAGAGCTGCTCCCCGACGTGATATGAGGTGTACCAGCAAGCAAATCATTTGCTGAGTGGGGCCCAGTTCTAGCTGGGCCCTGGCTCATAGCATCTCAGGGATCCCAGCCCAGCATAGATGCACAGGCAGACCGCAGCAGCCCTCCCTGAGGTATCCACATGCAGACCCGGGGGCCTGGAGTTGTAACCCACCTCCCAGCTGCTGGCAAAGCAGGGGAGGAGGAGGAGACGAAGGATGTCAGTGGTACCAGCTCGCAGGGAGGGGCTGGGGGTGCTATCGGCTCGGCATTTCCCGCTCGAGTTTGCATTGCAGCAAAGCCGGTGCAGATCGAAGCCCTGGATGCTGGGCCCGAAAGGCAGGGTCTGAGACCACCGTGACGGCGATGTTTTGGCTTCCTCCGGCATGCGCAGTTCTGCTAGCACTGCCCACCTCACCCCCTGCTATGCCCCATCCTGCAGCTCTCCCAGTGCCCCTCGCCCCTCCCCGACCTCTGTTCCCAGTTTGGGCTAGTCCTGCTTTGCCAATGCGTCTCCCTCTGCCCTGCCATCCTTCCCTGGGCTCTCCACCCCCAGATCTCAGCCCCGACCTGCAGCCCTCCTGCTTCCCAGCCTCTCTCGAAACCACGGCTGCAGCTGGCACGGGAACACAGACATGGCAAGCGAAGGCTTTGGGGGCTGAGGGGAGGCCTCGTGGCCACATCCCTCCTGCCCCTGCTTTGCAAGGCTTGCTGGAAAACCTCGGCGCAGAGATGTCCCCTGAACGGGTTAAGAGCTGGCGTCCGAGGCGAGGGGCCAGGAGGAGCTCCGGCGCGCCGCCTGGGGATGACAGAGGCGCAGTAATTAAACAGCCAGGACGCCGGCCAAGAGCTCCAGATGTTTAATCAAACCCCCCTCAAATCATCTCGATTCACCTGCTCGCCCCCAACGAAGCGGAGCCGGGGAGGCAAGCCTGGCCCGTGCCCTCCTGCAGCGCCAGCTGCAAAAGCACCAGCCCCGCGACCCAGGAGCATCCAGGACCCCTTGCCGAAAACCAGCCGCGTGGCGATTTTTGGCAAGAATGCAAGTAGGGCGTGGGCGAGGGGGCTTGTGTCTGGGCAGCTCTCTCAGCACCTGCCCTTACACTCCCCGGAGCTGGGGCACAGCTTGGTTGATGTTACAGGAGAAGCTGGAAGAGCATCATCCCCGGGGCTTGCCAGGGGAAGGCAAGGGGCAGCCTGGAGAGCTCGCAGCGCTGGCAGCAGCCCCTCATCGCACTAATCCCCGCCTCGCCTGGGCTCCGTAGTCTCAGTGACAAGTTTATAGGGCTCAGGAACTTTGCGAAGTCCACACGGCTTGGACAACGCTCAAGGGCTGGCCGGCGGCCAGAGCCGCGCTGGCTCCGGGACAGGAGCTGGAAGGGGGAGATAAATACCTAGGAGAGGATTAAAGGAAGTGCCGGGGAGCTGCTCCGGCCCCTGCTCCCCTCCCCGGCCTTCTACTTCATTAGCGAGGAGCTGGAGGTTCAAAGCTGCTCTGAGCAGCTAATGCACAGGGCATTTGCCCTGCCTCCAGCACACCGGCCAGTTGCAAACAGTCCTCACTCCTCTACTGCAAGGCCGATTTCAGCTCAGAGGCCAGCTGGGACCTCCCCGAGCCCTCCATCCCCGCAACACCGCCTTTCCGGGATGCCCGGCACCGCGGCAGGGCTTGGAGGGAGAAAAGCTGCTTGAAAATGCACACGCGGGCCCCAGCTGTGCTCCCAAATTCCAGCCCGGCTTAGGAGCTCAGCGGGAGCGCGGGTCTTGCATTGGAGACAGGACTGCGGGAATAACAGCCCTGGTTGCCAAGAAGGCGAACGGCATCCTGGGCTGCGTTGGTAGGAGCATTACCGGCACATCAAGGGCAGCGATTCTTCCCCTCTATTCGGCACTGGGGAGGCCACATCTGGATCCTGTGTCCAGCTGTGGGCCCCCACTACAGAAAGGATGTGGACACATTGGAGAGAGTCCAGTGGAGAGTAATAAAAATGGTTGTGGGGCTGGGGGACAGGACTGGTGGGGAGAGGCTGAGGGAAATGGGCTGATTGAATCTGCAGAAGAGAAGACTGTGTTCTCTTCCTCCACCTCCAGCTCGGCCCAGCTGTCTGGGGGTGCTGGGTTCCCCAGGCGAGTACAGCCCAACCATGACTGGCATTTGAAAACGATCAATACAGCCTTCACTCAGCCATCATCCGTCATGAGGTCTCTGTATCTCACCGCCCGTAAACCAGATTCAAGAGGAATGGCACGCACTAAAAGCATTGCCTTGGTCCCCCTCCATCACCGACTGCTTGAATCTCAGTCTGGTTTATTCAGCTAGCCCAGCTTGAAGCCTCCAGTGTCTTGGCATTAGGAGAATGCAAGCTATTTGCCTGGCATTCATGGTATGCCTTGTCCTGGCACGCACCGTTTGCAGTCTGAGCGGCAAGCGCAGCAGAACCCGACCGCATGCGGAGGCAAAGCAGAGGCGAAGCTCCACGTTACACTCGGTCCATACTAAACCTGTGACATGAAGCAAGAATGCGCTGTGAGCAGTCGCACACTCAGGGTTAATATTGCTTCTCGCCTGATCCGCTCTGACTTGCTACTAGAGGGCTGGTGAGCAGGCGTGTGGCAAGGAGCCAGGACACCTGGGCTCTATCTCTGCTCTTGGGGCCTAGGGTGCTGGAAGCAGTGCATCCTGGGATGCTGGAGGACTGCAAATTGCTCCGTGGAGCTGACTGAAGTTACCCTAACACGAGCTGGGTAGCATGAGTTAAACCTTGCCTGCAGCGGGGTCACTCTGAGATGCTCAGAGGGCTCTTAGCACCAGTTAACGAGCGTTAACGTGTGGACACTTGCATTTTAAGTGCCCTTTGTGTGCCCTAAGGATAATGTGTAACTTTAACCTAAGCTGCATTAAGCCAGTGATCCAAACTAAGTGCCCTGCACGTCCCTGCCTTAGACTGTGAAAGGCTCATGCAGCTGTTTACCTTCCCCTCCCATAGCCTGCTCACGCCGTGAACCTCACGCTGCACCCCCTTCATCGTTCCTCTGCCTCAAACACCATCGTCTAAGCTTTTCCTCACTCCCTCTGCCCTTCCTCTGGGTTCCCTGCACATTACTGATGACCTTTTAATGATGAGACGCTCAGAAATGGATGCAGCTCTTCAAAATGTGTCTACCCCCAATCTATACAGGGAGTCTCAAATACCTCTCCTGGCTGACAAGCGAGGGCTCTGGATGCATTGCAGGCTGCTTTGTGCTAGCTACTCATTAAAGGGGCGCATTTGCCAGCTGAGCTGGCCAGGGGCTGCGATAAACCAATACTCTCTGGATTTTTGTAAACGGCGATGATGGCACTTCTGTCAGATGTTTGCATTATATCCCTGCTGAAGTGCATCTAATAATTACTTCTCTATCGCTTTTTTTTTTAATTAATCCACATGCAGCTCACCTCTTTTCTGCACCCTGAGAGCTCACAAAGATGGAACTTGAATTATTCCCTCTCTCTCAGGGAACAAGCAAAGGGGACATTCATCCAAACTGAAATGCAGCATGCACTGGGTGCAGGCTACAGCCCAGGCTGGGGATGGGGACCGGGCTGTGCCAGTTCTCCTGCTGGGACCGAACGGCGAGGGTCCTGGCCAGACGGTCTTGCTCCTTCGCCTTGGGTCAAACTGATGCTGCACTGGGGGCAGCAAGGGATTTTATCCTATGGCCAGATGTGGATCCCACCTCTGGAAGTCCCTTCCAGCCTAGCTTCTCTATGAAACCTGATGAAGGACAGAGGGCATTTTATGCCAATGCTTAATTTAGCCTGTGGGACTTCCTGCCACAGGATGGCCTAGAGTCGGGGAGCTTAGCTGGATTCGGGAAACAATTCTGGCTATTTATCTGGAGCAGCAGAACATTTGTGGCAGGTGAAATTTCCGAGGGCTACAGGACACACCCCAGCCACTCGTGGACAGGGGACAGGAAGAAACTCGGCCCTTAGGCAGGGTCTTTGGTAAGTGTAAGTGCTTGTGCCTTCCTCCTGCTGCTGGAGGTAGGGATAGGACAGGGACCACTGGGCTCCCAGCAGTTCCTATTCCTGGTATCTATTTTGCAGCCTAAACCCAGCCTCCCCTATGGGGTGTTTTGGGTTCGGTCCCACGGAGCTGCCCTATGCTGCACCATAGAGTTTTTCATGGTCCCCTTGGGCCACATGCACTGAAATTACTCCTCCCCTCCCAACCCCATCTCGCCAAATTTCTCACCCCATTTCCCAAAGCGGTACATCTAGGACAGGAAGAGAAGAGGAGTCCCATCTCCAACCAGTTGCTTTTGGGAAAGGCGTCACAACGGGGTCAGGGCTCCTTCCATTCACTGGGCTGGAAAGAGGGCACGGCGAGTTGATTCAGGAAGAAAAGTCTCCTTCAGAGGCGCTGGGGGCTGCAGCCCGGGCTGGGGCTGGGGCTGGGGCTGGGCTGTGCCGATGCTCCTGCTGGCACCGACCCCGCAGGGTCCTGGCTGGAGGGTGCTCAGGCTCCGAGCGATGCTACGTTGGGGGCAGGAAGGGGTTTTCCTCCTGCTCAGACTGGTCTGGACTGGGGGGGTTGCCTTCCTCTGTGATGGGGCCCGGTCCCTGCCTGGGGTCTCTGGGGCATCTATTAACAACCTCTGCAGCAGCAGGACATTAGCTGCTGCAGTCCCCCCTGCTTTCCCTGGGGAGGGCTGGGTGTGACGCCTGGGGTTGTGGCAGAGTTCGCATTGGTTTTACTAAGACTTCCTTTACAATGGTTGTGTCTGGGCTGGGCTGAACGGGGCTGCTCCTGGCTTAGACTAGATGCGGCCGCTGGAACCCCCTTCCGGCCCCATTTTTCTAGGATTTCTATGATAACACCCTGCTTAGTTTGCAAGCAAGGGGCTGCCTAGGAAGGGGCTGTCTGGGCAAAGCCTGCCCCAGCAGAGCCCAGGCAGCCCTGGCAGCCTCCCTTGGTGGTTTCCTGTCTCTCTCCTTCTCGCCAGCTCTGCGATGCACTGGTGCATTCAGATGCAGGGGGCTCCCATGAAAGCCTGCACCTCTTTTGGGCTCACAGTCCCTGCCACGCTATGGAAAGGAGCGTGACCCAGGGTCTGGAGCCTGGGTGACTCATGACCCAGTCTTGCACTGCCTTTGTCGGGGGCTCCAGGTGCATTGGTGAGCTCCCAAGCCCACCCTGCTGCATCGCTGCAAGCCCCTGGCACAGAGCTGCAGCGGGCACTGCCAGAGTTGGAGTCATGGAGGAAGCATGGCATAGTGGATAGAGCATTTGGGCATCACAGCAGCTCCGTGCAGGCTGCAGACAGACACTCCCAGCCCTGTGGATACAGCGAGCTCTTCCACCACCTGCCAGCGATGCATCTCAGCCCAGGCCAGTAGCCCACAGACCTGCCCAGCGGCTCTGATGGGCTTGCAAGAGCTGCAGGCTGCCAGCGGCGAGCCCGGTGTAGACAGCTGTGAACCCCCCAGGACAACAGCACTTCCCTGCTGTGGACCATGAGACCATGGTGATGGGCTCCACGAAGGTGCCCACCGCAGGCAGAGAGCTGGAAGCAGGGTGGGGACCTGTGCCTTTCCCTCGATGCAGCAGGGAGCATTTTGGCAGGCAAAACCAATGCTGTTCCCCATCCCCCCAAGGTCAAAGTGGTCCTAGGCTCCTCACAGGACGGCATGGGGGCTCTCGGGGATTGACAAGGTATTTGAGAGGATTTCAGTGGGCTTTGGGCAAGACTTTGCCGAGAGGAGGAAAAAAAAACCCAAGGCTTTCAAGGGAAATGTTATTAGCGGCGCCAGCAGACGGCAGGCCCCTCTCGAAAGGACTTTGCAGGAAATTGCTATTAGGCTGGTGGGGGAGAGCGAATGGAGTCGGGGAAACCTATGAGCCACCCTTGCTGCGGTGCGGCCCCGCCGGCCTAGGCCTGGCGACGCTGGTGGACCCAGGGCAGGATGAGAGCACAGCCTTTGCTCTGGGAGGAAACACTGCTGCCTGGCAGCCCACCTCCGTTAGGATGCTAATTACCATGGGCCGAAGCAATGAAGAGTTATGGTGGGTGGACACAGCCTGGAGCAAACTTCACCTCCCCATCACTGCTCCATCCACCCCGGCCAAGGGAGGGAGCGTTGGCAGCACAGCAGAGGGGTGCACGGAGCAGGACAGGTGAGGCTTGGCACACTGGCACGGATGCAAAGCTGCATGCTCAGGATGCTTCAAGCATCTAGGCGTGGCCGGGGCGGGGCTGAAGCAGAATTAGGCAGGGCTAAAACCCCGGCGTGATTGCTTGAAAAAGGATGGTCTGCTTTTCTGCAGAAATCACACGTGTGTGGTGGCCACGGCTTGCATGACCCGCTGCAGTAGCCGCCTCTGCATGCAACCAGGTGCATATACCTGGCCAGGCTAATTGCATGCGACTCCACGAATGCCAGCAGCTGTCAGACTTATTTTTCTGTGCTGAAAGGACATGGAAGGAGCTCGGCTGGGAGAGAGAAACCCTGAGAAAGTCCCTCCCTTCTCCACCCTACCCCTTTCATTTGAGCCTTGGCCAGTCTCTGGGTGCAAACACAGCCCTCGCAGCCAGCAGAAGGGCTTGCGAAGCTACCGGCATGGAGGGGTGGAGGGGTGCAACGCTACCAAGCCCTCTGCTCTCTAAAATTGTGCCCGCACAGCGCCGAGGAGTGCAGAAAGGCAGGCGGGTAATGCTAATGTGCCAGGGCTTCCCACGCCGGCGCAGGATTCAGATGTTCAATATTAACACTTAGCACTTAGTATCCTCAAAGCCTGTTACAAAGAGCAGGGCCGGCGGGAGATTTGTCATGGATCGCAATGCCGAGGGCCTCAGCCCCGGGCTCGAGTCCCCACTAGCCCTGGGGAGGTAGGGAAGGTGGTCTTGCAAAGGGCACCATGCAGCGCCAGCTCCCCGGGCGCCACGGGGGAGATCCTGCAGCACCGCGGGCAGAAAGGTGAGTCCCAGCCCCACTCTCTCTGGGAGGTCCTTTGCTGTGGGATTCATTCCCAGCAGAGCAGATGTTCTGGGTTCCTCCACATGGGACGGACCCCACTTGATTTACGGCTGGACGTGACTTCTGGAGAGTCTCGGCAGCCGCCCCCCTGCTCCTCTCTGCTTCCCGCACGCCCCGCGGTCCCCCGACATCCCCAGCCAGGAACAAAGAGTCCCGTCCAGTGTCAACAGCAGCAAATGCTGCTCCAGAAAGCCGCCCGGCCCCGCAAAAGCAATCTTCCCCTTTTATTGTTTTCTTCCCTGGAAGAAAGGACTCCATCCCTCCGCCCCCACCACTCCCACCCGCCCTCCCATTTCTTTTTCCTGGAGATTTATAATGTGCCAGGCGCAGCTAGAGTGATGCGAGCCCTCTCTGCATCGTGTACGTGCTAGTAAAAGGAGCTCTTTCAATATATCTCTGCCAGCCGCGCCGGGCCGCATCCCCGCGACAACATCTGGCGAGCTCAGCCGCAGCTGGGGAATGACCTGGCTCTGAAGCACGGGCATCGTCTCCATCGCCTGGTCCACGGGGCAGCCACGGCCGTGCGCAAGGGGCACGGGCCTGGGGTTCAAGAGACTCACGCGCTCGGCGTGCCTTGGACCTGTGAAGTGTCAGCTGAAGTGCTCCCGGAAGGGCAAAGTCCCCGTGGGGACAGAGGTGAAGAGCCCCCATGGTCGAGCTGAGTCTGCTGCTGCCCTGGGTGTGGGAGGGAGACACAGTCACAGACCCTGGAGCAGTGGGGTCACATCTGCTCCAAGCCCTGCCTGAGCAGGACCAGCCCTGTCCAGACCAGCCCAGGCACATCCAGTGTCCGCCCGCCGAGCACCACGACACCGTCACCCTGCCCCTGCCCCAGGGAAAACAGGGGGGCCGCGGCCGCCAACGTCCTGCTGCTGCAAAAGGGGGTTCACGGATGCTCCAGAGACCCCGGGCAGGGCCGTGCCCCTGCTCCAGAGGAAGGCACTCCCGCCCAGTCCAGACCAGTCTGACTGGGGGGAAAAATCCCTTCCTGACCCCAGTGCAGCGTCGGCCCGAGCCTGAGCACAGGGATGGAGAGCTCCCACCTTCCCTGGCATCTATCCCACAGCATCCCTGCTCCAGCAAGGAAGAAGTGTTTCCTGATCTCCAGTCTAAACCTGCTTTGCTGAAGCTTCAAGCCCCTGCTCCACGTCCCCCTCTCTGCAGCAAGACAGAAAAGCTGCTTTCCCTCTTCTTCCTAGCAGCCCTTCAGGTGTTTAGGCGGCAGGCCGTGGCAGCTCCACCTTTCACTTGCAGATCTCCAGCCCAGGCTCGGTCACAGCCTGCAGCCACGGGGAGCAAATGCTCTTTGCTCCTTATTGCTTTATTCGCCCATTGCAGAAAGGGCTCTTCCCTCGCACCTCGGTGTTGGGCAGCCCCGCTTATGTCTGTGCAGATGGGGCTGGGAAGGTGCTGGCGGAGGTGAAGACTGCTTGGGATAACACGCCTGGCATGGAGGGCTTGCGGCTGTGCGGGTGGAGGCCATGCGGATGCTGGTAGCGTGAGGTAGGTAGTAGCTAGTTCGTGCAGTCACCGGACCCTCGCCCAGGGGAGAACGGGGCTCTGCTCTGGGTGGCAATACATGTGCTGCAGGCCCTTGGCTGCAGCTGCTTTGCAGTCAGTGCTGATGCCCAGCCTCACTGCTTGAAGCCTGGGCCATGCTGAGCCAGGGCTCTGGGCTAGAGGCTTCTCCTGGCACGAAGCGCAGGAGTCATACCTGATCCCATCCAGAGAGGCATTAGCTGGAGACAGCTTCTTTCCATGCCAAGCAGCTGCCTTCCTGCCTGCAGTGCCTTCACCTCCGTGCCCAGGTGCGGAGACGCACATCCCATGATGAAGGTATCCCAGCCCCAGCCTCTGCCCCGACAGGACCCTCACCTGCCCGGCCACTAGCTCTGCCACCCCTCCGAAATGCGAGACAGCACTTCCCAGCCCAGACAGACACCAGGAAGCCTGCCCCGAAATCGGCTCTCCATCTGCCTTCCAGCAGCTGGTCCCTCGTCCTGCCCCTGGAGCAAGGGGAATCGTGCTTCTCCCCCTCCTTCGTGGCAGCCTTTCAACTATTTGAAAACTGCATTGCAGCCCCCCTTGATCCCCAGACTAAACATATGCAGTTGCTCCAACCTTTCCTCCTGCAGCTGCATCCCAGCCCCTTGATCGGCTTCCTCGCCCGCCTCTGGACCCTCTGCGTCTCTCTCTTGGGGCCTGTCCCGGCCCTCGGCACTGGTGCGGTCACTCCAGTTCTGGTGTCCACGTGGCATGAAGGATGCTAGGGAGCTCAGGAAAGTTCAGAGAAGAGCCTTGAGAAGGATTTGAAGATGAGCCTCATGACTGAGAGACTCACGGAGCTTGGCCAGGGATACTGCCTCCTCCGTGGATGCTGCTGGTTTCTTTGCTGGCGTTTTGCCTTCCTTGCAGGCAGGGCTGAGACCAGGGGATTGAGTGTGGTGCAGCGATGCCCCTGCTAGCCCTTGGGACACTGCGGGGTTGCTGATAAGGGGGTCTAGTTCTGGTGGTCAATGCATTTAGGGTCATATCAGATATGCCTCTGCCGCATGGGCACAGCCCTCTTCCAAGCATCCTCTGATTTTGCGTGGAGAAAGAGGCATAGGCAATGCCCACATCCTCCCTGCTTTCCTCTAGGATGTTATGGGCTGCTCCTGGGTTCAAAGCAGAGATTTTTAAGCTGTGGGTCCATGGCTGCCTGTGCACACAGGGTCTTAATAGCCCAGAAGGTACGGCCCAGCCTGGGCTCTTATTTGGCTCAGCCAAGTATAGGGGGGGACTTGAACACAACCTCTAAGCATCTCCTTGGGGCCAAAGGTTACACTCTGGGAACTAATTCAGGACTGCTCCACGGGCTGTGCTGTACAGGAGGCTGGGCTGGATGGTCACAAGGGTCCCATCTGTGCATCTATGGGGTTTTGTAGGTCAACTCTTATGAGCCAGTTGCAAACAGAGAGAGCAAAGCCTGTCATTTCTTTAATGGGACGAAAGTGCCGACAAGCGTGGAGGTTTGCTCAGGATACCCGTGGGCCACGTCTCCACTGGTGTAAATCACAGCACGGCTCTGTCGACTTCAGGGAGCCAAAGCAACTTCCACCGGGTACGGAGCTGGCCCAGAATAATCTCTGCAGAGTGCTAAGTGCTGAGATAATATTAGGGGAGAAGCGCTCACGTAGCACAGATTATACATGGCCTGTTTTGCAGCAAAGGGAGACACGGGGCTTGTTTCTGAAGGAAAAACAGTTGCTCGCTACCATGAAAGTGCCTGGGATTTGACCCTTGCTGACGAGATCTGCTCGAGCTGCACAAGAAAGGAGAGCAGGTCTGTGGGAATCCGAATGGGAAGGCGTGGGGAGGGAGGGCTTGCAGCTTTGCAGATATCTCCATCTTCACAAGCCTCCTGCTACCGTGGGAGACAAGGGGCACCTAATGCCTGGAAGCATTTGGTTATGAGGTGCTCCTAGGAAAAGGACTGTGCCTCCTGCTGCAGACCAAGGCAGGATTTCCCCTCGTCAGAGTGCCAGACCCCCTTCTCCTTCCTCGTCGTGTCTCCAGCCCAACCTTTCGATATTCCCAGGGCCAAACCCCTGGAGAGTTGCTGGGCTGCTCCAGGACCCTCCATCATCTGCAGCGAGGCAGTATAAGCCTTTCCTGCTGCAGCACCAGGACTGGGGGTGGCACCAGACCTCACAGGGAATATCCCTGGCTTCTCCAACAAGCATGACTGGTGAGGAGAGGCTGGGGGAAATGGGCTGACTGAGCCTGCAGAAGAGAAGACCGAGGAGGATTGAATAGCAGCCTTCACCTCCCTGCCGGGGGGCTGCGACAAGGATGGAGCTGGCCTACCCCTCACACTCCACTGGAAACCCCCCCTGCAAGCCTTTTCCACTGGCAAATGCCAAGTGTGTGTGCATGTGTGTGCATACGGTTTGGATGAACATCTCTGGGGATAAATATTCTGGAAGCGAAACTTTCTTCCGGTCAAAAATTTCGTCTCCAATAAAATCCAGAATCTCATTTGGAGAACGAAGGTCATCTTTTATTTCCGTATCACTTTATTACCTCACGCTACTTCATTGCTTGCCGGTTGTTACGCGATAACGTGACGGCAGCAGGTGCCGGGGACGGCTGTGAGCAACTTACTGACCCGGCGGACTCTGCAAGGGCAAATCTCTGACGCCCGACTCACTTCTAAGGGAGACGTCAAAAAGCCATGTAGAAATGGGCCCCTGGAGCCAGAGTCTCGTCTATATACCAGGTGGCTAAGTGGACTTAATGGGATTTTCTTCCACCTTGCTTCAGTCCTTGCAAACCAGCTTAACGCAAAGGGTGCAGAGACCCCTATTCACCGCTGGCTGCTGTGCGCGGCCGCATCGGACGGCGGGTGTGATGGCATGTCACAAAAGCAGGCGTGTTCATATTTCTTCAGGGGCTTGAGCAGGAAGGAATAGGATTGCACCCAGGGGCCTGAAAAGTGCAATAGGGCCGGGCTCTTAAGGTGAAGTACGACAGAGAAACCTCTCTAGCGATGCATCCCATGTTGGCTGGGCTGATAAGGGTGGGTCCCTGCCTTTGCATTCATTATGCCAAGTCTGGGGCTTATTACACCCAGTAACATTACACTGGGCCTGGTCTTGGACCAAGATGAGGCTTTCTTTGCCCAGGACAGTCCTGACGATGCACTCCACACTCCACGGTAGCTCTGTTACCCCAGGAAGGACGCAACTGCCGCGTGTTTTGGAAACGCGGCTTCCTGGCTTGCTTAGACCTCCAGGACAGAATTGTGTCCTAATGCCTTGGGAAGCTGTCCCTTGTCTTCGTGAACGGTTGTGCTCTGCTGGTGTGTCTGCAGCCACCGCCACACTCTCCAGCTCGTGGGTGCCAAGCCCGGAGTCACTAAGCACTCACGCCCCAAGGAACCCACTGAGGCAGACTGCAGACTCGCTGGCAGGAGCCGCGCCGTGCAGACGAAGGGAAAGCCTGTGCAGAGAGGGGCTCGCTGACCGCCCGGCACCGATGCCCGCAGGCATTGCGGCGAGGCCGGACGATTGCAACGTGGAGGCGATAGAAGCTGTCTGTGCTGAGCAGATGCTCCCGACCCGCTTCATCCTAAAAACACCTCTCAGCGCATGGGGCCCCCCGGCCAGCTCTGTGTTACCTGAGAACATAAGAGGTGCCAGGCTGGGTCAGAGCAAGGGTCCACTGAGCCCAATACCCTGCCTTCAATGGTGTCGAACAAGTTTGGGTTATATAGAGGGAGAGCGCTGAGCCAAATATCTCAAGAGTGAGCCCTCTCCTATTCGATCTTGGTATGAGTTTAGAGATGCCAGAGGAAACATACAGACAACGAAGGCTGGAAGGGACCTCGGGAGGTCACAACTAGTCCAACGCCCTGCTCAGAGCAGGACCGGCCCCAGCTACATCATCCCAGCCAGGGCTTGGTCTACCTGGGGCTTCAAAACCTCCAAGGATGGAGACTGCACCATCTCCATTTCAGTGCTTCAACACCCAGAAAATTTTTCCAAACATCTAAATTTTTCCTAAACATCAGGATAGGAAAGAGGGGTGGGGGCGTCGCGCTCTATATTAAGGAGGAATACACATCCTCGT
>NW_017728909.1:21288396-21300505 GCF_001723895.1 Crocodylus porosus | reverse complement strand
CCCTGGGGGTCTGTAAGAGGAGGTTAGATGCACATCTTGCCGGGGTCATTTGACCCCAGTACTCTTTCCTGCCATGGCAGGGGGTCGGACTCGATGATCTGCTCAGGTCCCTTCCGACCCTAGAAACTATGAAACTATGAAACTCAACTTCCCTGGCTGCAATTGGAGCCCACGGCTCCTTGTCCTGTCGTCTGATGCTCCCTGCCTTCTCCTGGGGGCTGTTTCTCCCACCCTCTCCGACAGCCTGGGGCACCCTTGCCACCAGGGCCCGTTGTGGCTGGATCTGCCAGAAGTTTCAAGCTCAGACCACCCCAGCAAATACAACCCTCTCCTCTTCCTCGCAGGTCAGAGGGGCCCGGCTGTGTCCCCTGCCCCGGGGCCAGGGCGTTTGGGCTGGTTTTGGAGATTTGCCTCCCACCCTGCCCAGGAGCAAAGCTAGAAAGCCTGGATCTGTGGCCTGGTGCTTGCAGGGATGAAATATTCAACCCGCTCAAATGCAGCTCCCCAGCCTCATCAAGCGGACCCGTCGGGTCCTGTTAGAGCTGCCGTTACGGTGATTTCTGTCTAAATCAATATCTTCTCCAGGGCCCCCGAAGCACTTGCTGCCAATAATCCCTCTCCTCCTTCAGGGGCTCTTCTGCCACAAGCCCATTTTTTTTGCTGTGCTACAGGCATCTCTGCCTTCTCCTTCGACCTCGCAGCCCCATCTCTTTTCTTCTCTACCGCTGGCTCACTCCATCCATCTCCAGCTCATTGCTTCCTCCTTTCTCACCTCCTGGGGGGATTTGGGAATACACTCACCATCCAGGGACAGTAATGGGGGTGCAATTATTGTACTCCCATGCTCCAAAAAGACCGTTCCTTCGCCCTCCCCGTGCTCTCCTATGGGTCTCCCCTTGCTGGCAGTGTCACAGCCCTGCTCTTCACTGTCCCCATCTCAGATTTCACCTGGATCCTGGAGAGCAAACTCATGCCACAGCTCTGGGGTCACGGCAGAATTATTCTGCGCCAGGAAAGAGATTATACCCCCTCGAAGGTTAGCATCAAACCTGCTGGCACGGTGCCGCGCGTGGGCAGAGACCAGATCCCTACCATCTGATGGAAAACAACCCAGCTGCCTGGCTCGGGAACATCAATCATGGAAGGGAATGAGCGCGCGCCGTCGACGTGCATCTTCCCTTGAGCGAACTGATTACATAGCACCGAAAACTAAGCTGCAGTTTATGAAAATACAGCCCGACTCGTCCCTGTTGGAGCGTGACTGCAACGCGGCGCTCCGGTTCCAAAACAGCATTGGTAATTGCACCCGCGTCTCGCTGCACCTGTTTCTCGAGGAAATCGAGGGCATCCATCACCCCGGCAGCACCCGGTGCGGCCAACCCACACGCCGTCATCGTGAGCCTCACGGCACTGGCTCTTCCCCTTCCCCTGAAATCACCAGCTCCTGGAGTGCTGGGCTTTTGGCCAGCATCTCAGCTTGGAGGGGAGTTTCTAGCTCCCCTGGCTGCAGGGAAAATCCCTGAAACTGTGCCCCCGCAAAGGCTCAGACACTGCACAGAAACAGAAGAGACAAAATAAGCCAAATAAGGAACCCCCGCAGGCTTTTAAAGCCAAATTCACCCATAACTGAGCCCCTAATGTAGCCATGCCTGGAATATTTGCACGGACAAATCGACCCCTCTGCGCCAGGCGCTGCGCGCGCTCAGACAAGCTCTGCCCCCAAGGGCT
Source organism: Crocodylus porosus (assembly GCF_001723895.1). Taxonomy (NCBI): domain Eukaryota; kingdom Metazoa; phylum Chordata; order Crocodylia; family Crocodylidae; genus Crocodylus; species Crocodylus porosus. The sequence continues at coordinate 21,298,777 of NW_017728909.1, read as the reverse complement.
CGCAAGACGAAATGGGAGCGAGCAGATGGGCACAGACAAGAGGGGGATGCTGACAGGGACGTCGGCGATGCGTGGCTGGACATCCAGAGGAAAGGGGAATTTTGGGGGGTGGTTTTTGAACCCTCGTTGCTACAGGGGCGGTGCGAACGCCAGCGGTGCACACTTCTCCTGCCTGGGGCACGTGATGTCCTGAGGGCCCTGCCAGCCTGCTGATTTTGTGGAAGGGCCAAGGGCAAGAGCAAGGGCAGGCAGGGGCCGTGGGATGCAGGAGGGGTAACGGCTGCTGCGCGGCGGCAGTTTCCAGGAAGCAGCTGGGCACGGCCTTCCGGAGCATCACAAGATGAATCTCGAGGCTCCCGGGCACAACCTCCCCCCCGACTCCCGACGGCAGATGAGCGGATTACGGATGATCAGCGTCAACATAATGGATCAGGACTTGCACCACGCCCAGCCCGACGGACGGAGCGGTCGCTGCCGGCCATATATTATGTCGGACGAAACCGAGTTAGCAGCGGTTCTGTCTGTCAATTAGGAGCCATGGAGCAGTTATTAAATGGAGTCAAAGCCCTCCTGGCTGCAACCTGGGGCTGTGCGGGAGACGCCGGAGAGCCTCTAATGAGGCATTAGGAAGCATGGGCGTGGGGCGATAGGCCGGAGAGGAGCCGCTCTGCCGAGGGGGGCGGCTGCACGGACCCGCTGCTCGCAGGAGGAGGGAGCCCCTGCTGCCCCCCATGACTCCTGCCGGACCCGCCGGCGGGATCCTGAATTGCGCTCGGACCTGCCCCCGGTGCAATGCCCAGGCTCACCCCACAGCTCTTCGCTGCATATGGAGAAGCCACCGTCGGCGCGGGGCGGTGGGGCAAACACTGGCTTTGGGAACAAGTGAGCAGCCGCGGCACGAGCGCAGCCTTTGCATTCCCTTGGGGCCGCACGCCCGGCGGGCGAGGGCACGATGCCCCATCCTCACGCCCTGCCGAGAGGACGTTGTGCCCCCAGGGACCCTGTGCCCTGGGCGAGGGGTGCGACTCAGAAAGCCGGCGCAGCTCTCAGCTGCCCTGTGTCTAGGCTGCAACCCAGGCCTCTCTCTGCCAAGTGTCTGTGCTGCTTGCTTGGAAATCAGTAGGGGCAGCAACTGCTGGCAGGAGCCAACACAGCGCACCGCATAGCAATGGCAGAGCTGGGGACCCTGCAACCCCCCCTGCCCTTCAGGGCGGCTGGGGCTAGACAGGGGCAGGGGTAGGGAGCCGAGCCCCCCGGGGATGGCCCGGCGGGGCCAGGAGGGAGAGACGGACAGAGCAGTGTGGGCTGGGAGGCTGGTGGTTTGGGCTTGGCTTTCTCCTGCCTATGGGGATGAATACAGCCCAGGACTCATCCAAGCTTTATCCTACAGATTTCCGCCTTCGTGCCCTTGCACCCTCGAGCCGAAGATGACCCAGCCGTAAAGAGTGTGCAGCAGATCGTTTTGTACGACCCCTTTTTCCCCCCCCCAAAACCCCCTCACATTTGGGCAGGTCAAAACGTTGCTGCTGAACGGCCCGTGTTGTAAAAGCCCTCAAATATCACAGAAACCAAAATGTCGCCTCTCGGGGCTTTCAATGCGAAACGCCTCCCTTTGCCAGCTCTCCGTCACGGTGGGTTTCGGCCTTCCCTTTCATGGCAGCCCAGGGCGTTTCGCAAACCACTGAACGGTTCGAAATGCAAACCAGGCCTCGCCTTTGCCTAAGCAAGAGGTTCTTCTCCAAGACACGGGTTCCCCCAGACCATTTTTAAATGTGCTGGCTTTGGGCCAGCTTCAAATGGTCTTTTTTTCCAAGAATGGCCTTGCATTTGAAAGGCTGTCTGACTTTATCCCGACCACGCAGTTGTTCCAGTACAAGATGTCACCCCATTCAAAAGCCTTGCCTTTCGTGTGATTCCTGGACCATCACGACTGCCACATCACTCTACCGCTACCACAACGACCAGTGGACTAAAACACGCAGCATCCATCGGCTTTGGGGAAGAAGCACCGTGGATCCGTCGGCTCTTACCGGTCTCAAGTGCAACGGGGTGACAGCAATTTCATATAATCACAATGAGGGTTGGAGGGAGCTCAGGAGGTCACATCTATCCAACCCCTGCTCCAAGCAGGACCAGCCCCAACTACATCATCCCAGCCAGGGCTTTGTCTACCCGGGGCTTCAAAACCTGCAAGGATGGAGACTGCACCACCGCTCTGGGGAGCCTGCTCCAGTGCTTCACCACCCTCCTAGTGAGAAGGTTTTTCTGAATATCCAACCTCAACTTCCCTTGCTGCAGCTGGAGCCCATTGCTCCTTGTCCTGTCATCTGCCCCCACTGAGACCAGCCCAGCTCCATCCTCTCTGCAACCCCCCCAGGGAGCTGAAGGCTGCTGTTCAATCCCCCTCGGTCTTCTCCTTTGTGGACTCAATCAGCCCATTTCCCCCAGCCTCTCCCCACCAGTCCTGTCCCCCAGCCTCCAACTATTTTCTTTGCCCAACACTGGACTCTCTCCAATGTGTCCACATCCTTTCTGCAGTGGGGGCCACACCTGGACACAGGACTCCAGATGTGGCCTCCCCAGTGCAGAATAGAGGGGAGCAATCACTGCCCTGGATCTGCCGGCAACGCTCCTGTCAATGCAGCCCGGGATGCCGGTCGCCTTTTTGGCACCAAGGGCGCACTGCCGGCTCCTGTTCACTTCTTGTCCCCTGTCCCCCCAGGGCCTTTCTGCAGAGCTGCCGCTGAGCCGTTTGGTCCCCAGCCTGCACCGGTGCAGGGGATTCTTCCTTCCTAATTTGCCAACCTGTAACTCAGCAGGTAGCTTGACACTTGTCTGAGGACAAGACGTTAATGGAAGTAACAGCGTGTTTTATAACCCTGGCTCCTTGCACGCAGATCTGCACTTTGGGCCTGTGTCTGCATGTGAGACACTCAGAGCTTCCTCCTCCCAAGGCCCTTAGCATGACTTTGCACCTTCCTTTCCAAACCAAGGTCTGAAAGCATCTCAAACCCGTGCTTGGGGGCAGGGGACTAATATAATGACCAGAATTGCATCTGTGCCTTTCCCTGCCCTTTGAAAGGCTGCAGAGGCACCTCCTTGAGAGAGACAACCCAGGAGTGGGTGTTTGTGTAAAAAATGGGAACTACTGGAACCAAAGGCCGACAGGCTGGAGAAACAACTGACTAGCAAAATGGGCAGAGAGAAGCAATCTTCCCCCAGTGCAAGGGGATATCACACGGGTGGTCACTGGAGGGTCTCTACTGGGCGTGCAAGGGAGCAAGGGCAGGCGGGTGGCTCAGTATTGCAAGGAGAGGGGTTTTGTCCCTGCATGACTGGCTGCTGCTACTGGGGGGGGGTCCTCAGCAAATAGAGGGGAGCAGAGAAATTCAGCATGGCCCAGGGGATCTGGACACCCAGCTCCCAGAAGGGTTTAGGAAGTATCCCGCTCCCCGAGGGCCGACAGCCCCTGCAGCCGCAGCCAGAGCGGCCGCGGTGCAAAGTCACTCCGACCGCCAGGGCCTGAGGCTGTGCGATGTGCCTTCATGTGTGGTGTCACGCGTGGCTCGCCAGGTGCTCGCTGAGCTGTCGCGTACAGACCATCTGGCACCCCCAGGGGTGTGCACAGCACCGCTTGGGAACTACCGCTGCACGGACCCAGCTGCCCCGGTGCTGTCAGCGAGACGTGCTGCGGGACGGGGACCCACCACGTCCGTTCACTCAGCCCCCCGACACCCGGCAGCACCTCCGCCTTCCCAGCCCCTGCCCTCGCAGCTGCCCTGCACCTCTTGGCCTTTTGTATTTTCCTGAAATAAATACCTTCTCCCCGCTTACCCAGCTCGTTCAGGCTCCCACACCGTGCCCATCACCCTGGCGTCAGGGCCTTGCTGTCCCCGCTCCTGGCTTCCAGCAGATCCAGGCTCAGCCCCTCTATTGGGAAAAGCAACCAACCTGCAAAACCCGGCAAAGGAGGAGATCAGAGCCCTCCTTGAGCTTGTGCTTAATGGCTTTGCAAATACCTTAATGCCAGCAGCTAGCTTTCCCCCAGCCTCAGGAATAGCTGGGTCCCGACAACTTCTTGCAGGGCCCTTCAGGATGAGGAGGAGGGGGCGGTTCGGATGTAGCTCCCCATCCTCCGCTCACATCGTTATCTCCCTGCTATTTGCCCACGAACAAATTCTCGGGGATTAGCGTCGGCCGCATCCCAGCGCGAACAATATTAAAGGATTATGAGATTAGTGAGGCCATTTGTGCGGAGAGAAATAACTCTAATTCTTATCTGATTGTCTACAGATGGACGCCGTCAGAGCCGCTCTTTCGTGGACGGCTACGGACGGACGGCGCTCCTGCGGCAGGTGAGCGCGCGGAAAGGCGTGCGCTCCCAGAGATAACAGGCCCAGACGGTTTGCAGCAGCACCCCTCCAGCCTGCTTCGTCTTCCAGGCAGTGCCTGTCAGCTCCCTGATGGGGACTTAGGGGTGCTGGAACGGCAGGGTTTTTGGCAGCCCCTGGATGCAGCATCTGGGCTCCTGCTATGGCTAGGCTGCGTCCAGCTCCTCCCCGTTTCACAGCTGCGTTCGACACCCGCCACGTGCCGGTTTGCAAGGGACCCATTTCATGTGCTAATACAACACCGGAGGGGCAGGGAATCAGAAACGCAGAGAAGCCAGGCTGGTCCTCTAGCTCAACCCCCTGGCTGAGGAAGGACCATCCTGATCTTGGGTGAATATGGGCCCAGGCATCAGAGGAGGGGGCTCAGGACCTAAGCGTGTGCTGGCTGGGGCAGAACTGCCTTGGGCTGGCGGGAGCGCGGCCGCTGGGCCCTGGACCACCAGGAGGGAAAACAGACCTGGGGGCACGAGCTGTTCTGTACGACGGACCAGGGGGAGATGCTGACCTGCCCCAACCCCACGGCCCGGGGGGCTGCGTGGGCGAGGGGTCCTCGTTCTCCATCCCGACCCATCGCGCCTGCCTGGTGCAGCGTCGCGGTGCCCGGAGCCAGGGTCGAGGCAGCAGGCTGCAGCCGTGCTCCCACGCGCCGCGCCGGAGATGCCGAACGCGCTGCCGGCCCAGGACCCCCCCACCCCGTGGTCCCAAGAGATGCACGCTCCCTTCTCCCGTCTGCATTACCTCACGCTGGGCCGCATCAGAAGCCCTCAGCCAATTTCCTCATTAGCGGGCGATCAGGGAGCTTCCTCTCGTTACTGCTAATGCCCCTCATTAGCTCTTCCTTTCCCACCTTTGCATTGTTGCCCTTTCATTTCCGTCCCCCCCCCACTTCCTTCCTCTATTGCAGACAACTTGACAGTGAGCCCTGCCTGCCGACCCCTCGCTCCCCCAGTCTCCAGCAGACAGATCCAATCCACATTTAATCAGTTGTGATGGGGCGGGTGGGAAGGAAGCAGCGCCCGCGTGCTGGAAGAGATGGAGCTACTGACTTTCTTCCCCTCCACGACGTCTGCCGTGTCCCCCCGGCCAATGCATCTCATAGAGCCACAGAGAAGGGGTTGGCAGGGGGCTGCACAGGTCACATCCAGTCCAACCCCGGCTCGGGACAGGATCAGCCCTGTCCAAACCAGCCCAGACACATCCATCATCTAAACTCTTGGTAACACAACCTGGCACAACACAGGCATCACATCTGAAACGGCCAGGGGGACCGCGATGGCCAATGTCCTGCTTTGGTACCTCTGGGGGAGGCTTCAAATCATCTCGTTCCTGTGGCAGTAAAAAAATCACCAACCCGAGGAAATGCTTTGTCCTCCTCTCCTTCCTTTGTGGGACCGCGGGGCGCTCGGAGCAGCTCAGACCCAGTCTCTGCTGCTACTGGTTGCTCTGCATGGAGGCAGGGGTGGCATGAGGGTGATGCCAACTGATACCCCATGGCAGATCTGCACAGCTGCCTAGTAAAGAGCAGGGACCCCAAGCTGAGCTGTACATGGGCACCCCCAAAGACCAAGCCCCCCCATGCCACCACTCGTGGCTGCAGCTCAGGGATCTCTGAAGTCCTGGCACCCAATTTCCCGGCCAAGGAGGGGGTCTATGACTGTGGCCAGTGGTGAAATGAATGCAGGCGACTGTCGCTTGTCGCCTGTCGGGAGAACCCCGAGCCCCGGGATGCGGCAGTCCTGGTGCTGATGGCTTAGGGCCGAGGGGAGAATAAAGACAGGACATGATCCAGCTCTGGAGTTGGGCCCAGGCCATTGCAACCAGGAGGGACCTTTCGGTTGGCTCATTGACTCCACGGCTCATTATCATCTCTTTGATTCCTGCTAATCCCTTCACTCCACAGGTATTAAAAACCCTTTCTTCTTCTTAATGGTCTTGATACTGCACTATTCAAACTCTCCTTTCTTTTGCAATTTTGCTGTGTTAGCCATTCCTGGCAATGTCCATCCTCTGTTTCATAGCCCCACAGACTGCTTTTAGTTCTAGCTAAAAACCTGAACTCAGGGATGGCCATATTATCTCGGGTGAACTTTAACTCACATGTGGAAACGACTGACAGCAACGTGCTGTCGAGATGCTCAAGGCTAAGGGTTGTTTTATGACTCTTAGTAAGAAATAAACATTTAGCAAGTATGACTGCAGGACTCATGAAACAATCTTTTGACTATTTTTGCTGAGTTTGTTGTGTTTTTTAAATTGAATATATCATCTAGCAAATGTAATGCACGTTCCAATGAAGTAGTAATGGGTTTTGCTTTGATCCTAAACTGTACAATATTGTGCTGGGCCCCTAGCATATTAGCATGTTTTCTAGTTTCTCTTTACTTGCAAAATAATGTGCGTTGTGTCCTAAGTGGTGATGCCTTTAACTCCTTGCAGGGGGGTTGCAACGAGGACGAAGCTGGGCTGGTCTCAGTGGGGGCAGATGACGGGACAAGGAGCAACAGGCTCCAGTTGCAGCAATGGCTCGTGAGCACCTCTTGCACCCAAGCAGCTGGTGCTGCCCACGGGCAGACACAGGACAGCTTAGTGGATATTTCTCAGCAGCAATCTGCCGTTGTGAACCCTGCGTCTGCATTACAACGCTAGGCCCCGGGTCTCTGAAAAGCTGCACACTCTGGAGCGATGCTGGCCGGTCGCTACGTCACAAGCCGCCTTCCTCCGATTGCAGCCTCCCGTGGGCCGGGGTCGGGCAAGCACCTGGCTCCTGGGCTGACCTGTCCCAGCTGAGTCTGGGCCGTCAACCATCAGATCCAGCAAGGAGGTAGGAGCTGCATGCCGACGCATTGCTGATGCAGACACCCACCGTGCTAAGCCAGGTGTGACCCATAAGCCAGGGACGGACGAGCGCCTTAATTTAGAGACTCCCAGGCTGGGAGAGACCATAATGCTGTCTAGTCTGACTTCCTGCATATCACAGGCCATTAGGTTCCTCTCGCTGCTGAGCCCAACAACCTGCGTGTGATTCACGCTGCTCAGAAAGGCGCTCGTCCTTGATGCGAAGGCCTCCGGAGAGGGAGCATCCGCCACTTTCCTTGGCCATTGGTTCCAGCGATTAATCAGCCCGGCTATTAAAACACACACCCGATTTCTCATTTGGACGTGTCTGCCTTCATCTCCTGCCACCAGCTCTTGTTACGGCTTTCTCTGCTAGATTCGCACCTGTATTTTCTCCCCTTGACAGCACTGATAGCCTGCGATCTAGCCCCCTCTCTGCGCTCTCTTAGATAAGCTGAGCAGAGTGGCATGCAAAGGACCTCCCTCCGTTCCAGTCCTGGGATTTCTGCAGCATTTTTCCTTTGCCCTCTCTGGGTTTTGGCCCTCATTTCTACAACGTGCAGGCCTGCACCGGTTGCAGCGTCTCAGCCCCGGTCTCACCATGCCGCTTGCAGGAGAACCAGACCAATTCGTATGGAGGCCCAAAGCCCATGCAAACACACATCCGCACTTCTTGCTGCACCGTGAATGCTCCAGATACGCGGCGGTGACATATCTGGGATGAACTCACGCCACTTTTTTGTGGTGGACGCCAGCTCGCTTTATAGCAGGAGAGCACGGGCAGCCCGGAGCTGCCCATGCTCTCCAGCCTCCCATGCAGACGGTCCCAGGGCTTCAGGGGCTCAATCCTGCGCAATTCAAGTCCCTGGGGCATGCAGGATTAGTCCGGGGAGCTGAGGCTCTGTTCGCAGTACCGTGCGCCAAGTCCGTTTCTCCATTTACAGAGACGCGCCCCTGGGCGCCGTGCTGTTTAGAGGATGGGTTTGCACGGGGCTGATCCTGCCTCAGGCAGGGCTTGATCTCTGGAGCTCCCTTCCGGCCCCGCGGCTCTGGACTCGGTGACTGTGAAGGTACACGATGCTCGTGCTGCTTTTTGGAGGGGCCAGAAATGGAGAGGAGGAAGCAGGCAGGGCCTCACTGTCTTCCAGCTCAGAGGCTAAACCACTGACACCTGCTACGGACGAAGCCTGGGATTTCCTCCTGTGCCGGGGAAGGCAGCTCAGCAGAACGGTTCCTAAACAGAATATATCTCCCGTGGCCAGTAAGAAGCTCATAAAGGAGCCATAAAAGTCCACCACCATTTAACACCAGGATGAAATGCTCAGCATCCTCCGGCACCCAACACAAACAGCCCCGCTGCTAGCGCAAAGCCAACCCAACGCTCATCACCTGCCCAGACCGCGCCGGTGACTTTGAGTCAAGGTGAAATTCCAGCGTTTCTGCCAACACCGGCAGCTGGCGGCTTTGTTCTCCCTAAAAGCTTGCGAAAAGAGTCAGAAAGGAACCTGGGGTTTTCAGTACCAGAGTATCAGCCTCCCTCGCCAAGAGCGAAAAGCTTAGCTCATTGGCAAGCGCCGGCTGTGGGACTCACCGCTGGAAAGGGTAACGGCACACACTTCGCAAGCGTGCTGCGCAGAGCTGTAGTAGCCCCGGGCAGGGACACCTGGCTTGCCTGGGAAATAGCCTGGGAAAAAGCCTCGTGTCCAGGAGGGAGATGCTACTCTTAGGTACCAACTGCATCCCAACGGGGCAGCAATGGAAATCCCTGCTTCCCACGCTGGATTAATATCTGCACGCTCTGGGAGCTCCCGGGCCTGCTGGCCCCAGCTCCCCCCTGCCCGGCCACTGGGAAGGGCAAGGTGCTTGTGCCTCCCTGCAGCCTCCCTGCAAGCCCCAGGTTGGGAACGCCTGGTTGGGGCCGTCCTCAGGACATCGCAGCGGTGGCTGCTGGTAGATGGAGCTCAGCAGTGCCGGGGATCTGCTTGGTGAAAACGGGGTGACAAATGTGGAAATCAGGGCTGTGTTTGCTTTCTCTAAAAGAAACGGACTTTTGGAAGCTGGGTTTTTTGGGGGTGGAGGCCAGACGCAAACCCTCTGGTCCAGACCGAGTCCTGTCAGGGGCACCTCTTGAACGGGCTACTGCCAACGTGCCCGTGTCTCCCTGCTGTGGCCCCGCACCTCTGGTACCCACCAAAACTCTCATTTAGCAGCAATTTGCTCACCGCTCTGCAAAGAGGCAGGATGCTCTTCAGACCGGACAGCAGGGTTAGGACACGTGAACGTACACACGTGCGCACACACATATGCACATGCATGCTACTGACGTGCTCCCTGGAGAGCTGTCTCCCATTCGCAGTCGGGGGCCGTCCCGGTGGGCGATGCCAGCATGCCTGGGAAAGACGTGCTCCTCAAGCCAGCCCCCGAGTGCTCTGCCTGGCTCAGTTTACCTCCACTGCAAGCTCCCACCAGCTGGAGCGCGGGGTCATTGCCTCACGGGGAGCAGGCAACCAGGGCAGGTGCATCTCACAGAGGGGTGCGTGGTGGGGAGGATGCAAGGTGAATGCTGCCTGGACACCTGTGGCCAGGGTGGGCCTGATTAGGGTGGGCGACGGTGTGGTCACAGTGCCTGGCGGCTGCAAAAGGACAGACCTAAGGAGTACCCCAAAGTCCTGCTGCTGCAAAGGTTTAATAGATGCTCAAGAGATGCCGTGTCGCTGCTGCAGAGGAAGGCACCCCCACCCACAAGCAGGCACACGCGAGCCAAGAGCTGCCCACACACTCACACACACATGCACGCAAACATAACAGCACACACGTGTGTGAAAAGACAGACATCCAGCTATACACGTGGTTGCAGTTGCATGCACACATGCACGCGCGTGCAAGCAAGCATGCAAACACAGGGCGACCCTGCTTTCCCTCCCCACACACACATACCAACACGCAAGGCAAACGAGGTGCCCGTTGCAATGGTCCCTGGCTGGGTCTGCTGACAGGGATGCTTGCAGTGAATGTCCCAGCCCCCGTGCTGCCTCAGACACAACTTCCTCCCTCTGGGCTTTTGCCTCGCCACGGTAATCGCATTAGTTGGGCTGACTGCAGACCCGCGGTTGGGCTCCCGTCCAGCTCCTGGAGAGCCCTCCCCAGCGTGAGCC
>NW_017728909.1:21285300-21287232 GCF_001723895.1 Crocodylus porosus | reverse complement strand
CAGAAACACGGATGGTTTCCTGCTCGTGCTTGACCCAGAGTCAAATGGTAAGATGGGAGCCCTATTTTGCCTCTCATTCTGCAGGCTGCTTTCATCTCTCCCTGCCACAGGACCCATGCACTGGACCAGCACCCTGGCAGCATCCGGCCATTGCAAGCCCAAGTGGTGTTGGAGGCATGCTTGATATCCCAGCCGTGTGATTTATTCCCTCCCAGACAGCTCCCGAAGCCGGGTGAGGTTCCTAGAGGGGCTACCAGGGCTTAGTAAAGAAATGGGGGGTGCTTCCTTTGCTGTGTTGGAGACTGGGGGAAAGCAAAGCTTCTCTGCTCAGAAATCCTGCTCAGTTCACTGGACTTTGCAGGGGCAGAAACCAGATGCACCCTGCCTCCGTGGCACAGATGTGTGATGCCCTCCTGCCACTGCATGGACCTCCACACGCATCCTCGTACGCCCCCCCGCTGCATGCAGCGCTGTCGGCCCTGGGGTTTGCCCCGGAGAGGTGGAAGGGGCTCAGGCAGCGAGACTAGAGTCCATCTGGGAGGCTGCACCCCATCGGTCCTGCTGGCACCTTCCTCACCAGGCCCCGCTGTGCGGTGCCCACACAGATCCAACCCCACGTGCGCTTGCATGCAGCCACGAGCGGAAGTCCCTGCACGGCATGAAGCGGAGGGTCAGCCACAAGCAGATGACGTGTGGCCTGATGTGACCTTCCCCATACATACAACCACGACTATGCTCGCCAGTGCACGAGCAAGGGCAGCTGCTGGACGAAGAACCCCTCCAGGCTGAAGCCGACGGAGGTGGAGCTGGTGGGATGGCCAGCAAAGGGTCTGCATCGTGCAGCAGTCTCTTGGGCTTGATGGGGCTGGACAATGGGCTGCATCGTTTGGGAGTGCTCCTGGATTCATCGCAGGCGCTGAGCTCACGCCTAGCCGCGTCGCTGCGTAGTTCTCCCGTCCACTGCCTTGGAGGCTACAAGGCTCTGCACTGGCCTGGCAAGGGATGCCCTGGCTGCCTCCCTTACTGCTTGGCAGGACACTTGCCATGGGCAGGAAGCCTCAGCGCTTCGGAGACTCCAGCTGGTGCAGACCCAGTGACACACACACCTGGTCTGGCCTCCGCTGTCAACGGCAGCTTCCCGCAGGACAAGGCTTGTGCCCCAGGGCTCGGTCCGGGGGCCGGCTTTGCTCAGTGCCTTCATTAATGATCGGGAGCGTGGGATGCGGCATGCCTCGGCAGGTCTGCAGATGACACCAAGCTGCGGGGAGTAGTAGCTGCACTGGAGGGTCGGGCTGGATTCAGAAAGACCTCGACACACTGAAGGACTGGACCAAAAGAAATCTCACGAGGTTCAACAAGGACAAGTGCAAAATCCTGCAATGAGGAGGGAGCAATCCCATGCACCGGTGCAGGCTGGGGGCCGAGTGCCCGGGCAGCAGCTCTGCAAAAAGGGATGTGGGGGGACAGGGGACGAGAAGATGTAGACACGCGAGGTCTACTGCTTGTCCGGAGCAAGGGTTCAGGACGTGACGGGGACGATCCAGGCCGTGATCCATCCCACCGATGGTCCTAGCCCATGGGGGTGATCAACGGTGCGGCCAGGAGAAGCCCTGGTGGGCTGCTGGCAGACTGCCGCGCTCGGGGGGCGTGCTGAGGGAGAGGGCGCACGGGTGGTTTTCTCTTCTGTCCCACCAGTGAGCGGCTGTGGCAGACAGCACGCCACGTGCATGGCGGAGACCAGCCGGCGGCTTCGGGAACGGTGTCTCGAGGCGGGCTTCGGCGTCCTCGACAACGACCCGCACATCACGACGGGAGACACGCTCGGGGGGGACGAGCTCCACCTTTCCCCCAAAGGTAAGCGCGTGTTTTCTTCTAGGCTGGCGGATCTGCTCCGGCGGGCATTAAACTGGGCTGGCTGGGGGAAGGGGAAGA
>NW_017728909.1:21220230-21285200 GCF_001723895.1 Crocodylus porosus | reverse complement strand
AGCAGGTCCAGGGGGGTGATCCTCCCCCTCTATGCGGCACTGGTCAGGCCGCAGCTGGAGGACTGCGTCCAGTTCTGGGCGCCGCACTGCAGGAGGGATGTGGACAGCATGGAGAGGGTCCAGAGGAGGGCAACAAAAAAAGTTTGTGGGGCTGGGAGACAGGACTGGTGAGGAGAGGCCGAGGGAAATGGGCTGATTGAGTCTGCAGAAGAGAAGACCGAGGGGGATTGAACAGCAGCCTCCACCTCCCTGCAGGGGGGGTGCAAAGAGGATGGAGCTGGGCTGGTCTCAGTGGGGGCAGGTGACAGGACAAGGAGCAATGGGCTCCAGCTGCAGCAAGGGAAGTTGAGGTTGGATATTAGGAAAAACTTTCTCAGTAGGAGGGTGGTGAGGCACTGGAACAGGCTCCCCAGAGAGGCGGTGCAGTCTCCATCCTTGGGGGTGTTGAAGACCCGGGCAGACCAAGCCCTGGCTGGGATGATGTAGTTGGGGCTGGTCCTGCTTGGAGCAGGGGTTTGGACTAGATGTGACCTCCGGAGCTCCCTTCCACCCTCATTTTCTAGGATCTGCGATTCTAAGGCTACTTACGCTGGGGACTGCAGCCCCGAGCAGGGTTGCGGCTCACATGAAAATTCACTCACTGATGCTAGTGCCCGGGGCTTGGCAGCCAGGAGCAGGGTAGCCTGGCAGAAGCGGGGCTTGCAGCCAAGAGCAGGGTGGCCATGGGGAATGGTTGCTACGGGATTTCTGGGCTTTATCTTCAAGGCACTCCCAGAGGCCAGACATTCCCAAAAAGCTGAAGGCTTTGGGGTGAAGACCGTCTCTGATCTTCCAGCCCAGAGGGATGCTCAGCTGCAAAGGTAATCCTCATGCATGCAGGAGGCAGAGCTTTCTGGAGCCTGGCTTAGCCTGCACAGATCCACCTACACCCTTGGTCCTCTGGAAAGGTGCAAAAGTAGAGCCCAGGGCAGCCCTGCAGGATTTGCAAGGCTGCCCGGCTTGGTGCTGGTCCTCCCAGAAAGCCTGCAGAGCTGATGCTGGTAAGCACAGGCTGGACGGGCTCCTGCTGCCCTTCCTGACCCTGGTCCTCCTGGCAGGCGGTTGCTGGGCTCCACCAGGCCTTTCCGATCCATCGCAAAGCCCCGGTCCCGCTGACTGCCCAGCTCCAGCTGCTGGAACCGGAGGCCTCACAGGGTGATGGGGACGGGGGCAAAATGTCATGCAACTCGTCAGTCACGTGCGAGAGGATCCCAGGATGGAGATGAGACCAGACCGGGTAGCAAGCACACGGCTCCCCTCGGGACAGGCTCATAAACCATTTTAATAAGGGAGCCCCCCCGAAACCCCTCCGTGATTGAAGCAAACACCGTCTTGTTTAGTTGGCTGCAAACGCTGGAGGACCCCAGGGAGCTGTCGGGGTGGGGGGGAGAAAAGGGACATCTGTTTCGAGCATTTCCACTCTGTGCTCTCCCAGGCTATTTCTATCTCTTCTTGTCAAAATTTATCAGCTGAGTAATTGTTTAAACAGCATTAAAGCGCTCAGAGCGAGAGCGACTGGAAACCGTCCTGCCGCTCCCCGCGGTACCGATGCTGACAGCTCGGGAGGGCCTGGGCCGCGAGCGCTGCGGCGGCTGGGGAAGCGCTCTGGTTCGCGGGCCCGGCGGAGGTGCGGAGCGGGGGTATCCTCCTCAGGACGCCTACAATGAAAATCCCGTCTTGTCTGCCACGTCTTATCCCCGCCTTGCTTTCCAGCCCCCCCCCCCGCTGCACAGACCTGCTGTTATCATTGCACATTTATTATTCTAAATTATGCACAGCCGACAGGCCGGATCTGCAAACCGGCGCTAATGACAATGTCATTCACGCTGAAATACACCCGGTTCCCCCTCGGCCGGTCCTTGCTCTGAGCAAAGCAAGCTGTTTGCCGGGTCCCTCGCTGGGCACCCGGCTGGCTGGGAGAGCCGCGGCGAGAGCAGCGGGGACGTGCTGAAGCCCGGGGGTCGGAGTAGATGCCCTATGGAGGTCCCTTCTCGTCCTGTTGTCTGGTTCTGCCTAAGCGCTTGCCACTGGGGGCTTGAAGGCTGACCCCACCCTATTACAAAGGGGAAACTGAGGCACAGAGAGGGCATAGAGCAGGCTTTCCTTGACATGGCGCTCTCTTCAAGCCAGCCGCCTGCATAGAGGCTGGTTGCACAGGGCCTACCCCGGCCCAGATGGACACCGAGCAGTCTCTGCTGGGAACTCCCAGGAAGGAGATGTCACCCCTCCCCGGGGCAGCTGCTTTCTCTGCCCTGCACCTCAGTTACCCCCGATCGGTTTTGCTGCCTTTGAAAGCCGTGGCCACTGATTCAGGGCACTGTGGGGTCCTGTCTACAAGGGCTGTAGCGTGCATCGCCCAGCCCCGTGCACCAGCCCCTCGGCTTTGTCCCAGGATCTGGCTTCCAGGGTGGCCCCCGGGATGCAGCACTGAAACACCCGGACTAGCACTAAGCAGTTTTTAGGCCGGCATTTGCACGTGCTCCATGTGTTACACATCTACTGCGTTACAGCGCAGTGATGCTGTGTGCACCAACTTGGGAGTAACGTTAGTCCCAAGTCAGCCCCCCCGCCCAGTGTTCCTGCACAGTAACGTGTCTACATGTGTGTCACCGCACAGCAACTACTCAGGTGTAAATTTGCTACCCGCAGCATGCAGGTAGCGAATTGAAGCCCAAGTCAGTGTAGACACGCGCCTGTACTACGCAGTAATTTTCGGTTACTGCGCTGTAGCCTAAATTACTGAGCTCACTAGACACTGGTTTCGTGTCGTGACCCCTCGTTCTTGTCTGGTGGGAGACAGTCAATAATAAGTCCCTATAGAGTTTATCTTCACTATTTAGTATGTTGTAAACCCTCCTTGGGTCCCTCATCAAGCATCTCTTTTTTAAGCTGACCAGGCCTGACTTCTTCAGTCTCTCCTCCTAGGAAAGCCCCTCCATCGCACTCAGCATCCTTATTGCCCTTCTCTAGCTCCTCTAGATCCTTCTGGAGGTGTGGGGACCAGACTGAGCACATGCACCATGCACCACGCTGGATGCACCATGGATTTATCAAGGGGCATCATGACACTTCCCGTTGTGCTCACAACCCCCTTCTTAATCATCCCGAACTTGTTGTTTGCCTCCTTGAGGGATTCTGAGCACAGAGAGGATATTTATAGGGATGGAGATCTCACCCCTGTGCGGTAACAGCTCTCGGGGAGCCCTGGGTCTCCTCCCGGGGTGCAGCCAGCTCTCTGGAGCCTCAACCCCACAGGCAGCAGAGAGCTTGCCCAAGTATTTCGGCAACAGGCACTTCGCATAGGCCATGCCAATGAACGGCAGCCAGGGCAAACAGAGCCCGGCTCGCCAGGAGCAGCAATGCACGCTTGCAGGGGCCCCGGTCTCACTAGCACACACGTACACCCCATCCCCAGCAACGCACGCTTGCAGTCGCTCCCCGTTCTCAGGGCACGTTGCTAATTGCCGTCAGCGCTGCCGACAGCTTGGAGGGGAAGGCATAGATGAGGACAGGGCGGTGGGGGGGCCTGTGGGAGGAGAGGGGGGGTCTGTGGGAAGCTGTTTACACAAGGGTTTGGATACTCTAATTATTGCGCCAGGTTTGTCATGTTAACAAGGATAAACAAAGCTAACGAGAGCAGGGAAAACACTGGGCTGCCGTCCACGCCTGACGCCGGAGCCCTGGCGCGCTGCGGAGCTGGGGAGGCCGAGGCAGCCGGGGCCGTGTTAGACCCCAGGGTGAATTCAGGGGACCGCTCGGTCCAGGCTTTGAGGGGGCTTCCGGGTGAGGGACCCAGAAGACCCCATCAGGTCTGGTCCCCGCACATCCAAAAGGAGCTAGAGGAGCTAGAGAAGGTGCAGAGAAGGGCAACAAGGATGCTGAGTGCAAGCTTTGAGGGGCCTTCTGGGTGATGCCCCACACGCATTAGGGCAGCAAAGCCAGGGTCTGCCCTCGATGCCGCGGCCCCTCCTTTCGGGCAGTGCAACCCTCCAGCTCATTTCACTGATGCCCCAAGTCCAGAGGTGGGGACAGGGTTTCTGGAAGACCGAGCTCGAGCTATAAGCTCGCTCTCTTGGACTGCAAAGCAGCTCCTGGGGGGTCACACCAGCAGGACAGACGCAGGCTCAGGCTCCCGGGGCAATGCCTGCTCCCCTGCACGCCCCGGCAGCACAGCCCCTCGGCAGGCTTTGCATCAGGGCACCAGCTGGATGGATGAATTCAGGGACAGGTTCTCCAGGGCACTGAACAGCCTCATCCAAGGACATTCGCAGCAAAGCTGCGTGCGTTTCCCAGCTAGGACTGACCCCTCTGCTCAGGCTCAGGCTCAGACGGGGAAGGGATTTCCCCCCTGCGCAGACTGATCTGGACTGGGGGCTTTGCTTTCCTCTGCAGTGGGTACACGGCCTCCGCCTGGGATCTCGGGAGCATCTGTGACCCCCCTTTGCAGTAGGAGGCTGTTTGCTGGCCGCTGCTCTCCCTGCAGCGGGGCTGGGGGTGATGCCCGGGGCTGTGTCAGGGCTGATGGTCATTTTGCAAAGAATTTAGGCTTTGGATGTATCCGAGCTGGCCTGGACAGGGGTGCTCCTGCCTCTGGTAGGTGTTCGACGAGCTGTGACCTCTGGAGCTCCCTTCCAGCCCCGCTGCGCTAGGATTTTTAGGATCTGAGCTGACCCGGGCCCGGAGGGGGCTTCGAGACTGCCTTCTCTTCTCCCACGGGGACAGCGCACGTGCCTACGCCTGCCTGCCTGCACGCGTGCATTAGCATTTGCATGGGCCCGGCAGGCTGGTGCAGGGGTGAGAGCCGTGACGGGTGGGGGAAGATCCTTGCAGAGTCTAGCATGGACATGGGGGCGGTGGGATTACTATGGCACGGAGGGGATGGCCAGCAGCCAACACTGGCCACAGAAACCCATTTTAAAGAAGAGCAAACCAGGAGCTTCCAAGCCCCTCTCCGATGCGGCTCCTCCTCCTGCTCCTTCCTCGCCCGCTGATCGACATTGGCATTTCTTATTACTTTACAACCCACTGGAGACAGAAACACTCGCTCAGCTCACAGCCTGGGCTCGATCCTGCGATCCCTGCCCAGGCCAGGGCCAGGCGGCAACGGGAGGAAGGACTTCGCAGGGGCGTTCACAGGGGACGTCTGCTCTCGCTTGCCCTGGAGATCTCAAGGCACCTAGCATGAGAGCCTGGCTTAGCTCTGGCACCTTCTCTTGGGGCCCGCGGGCACCCTGGCACCTGGACCAACGCTTTCCCATACAGAAAGCGCCAGGCCAGGAGGGGAGAGAGAAGCAGAGGGTGACGGCCAGCAAATGCAAAGGAGAAATTACCAGTTGGCACCAGTCTCTCATAGCCTCCAGATCAAGACGGGAGGCCTGTCTGGGCGGTGACGGGGACAGGGCTGGTGCTATGCGAGAGGCCATACCATGCCGTCCCCTTCCAGCCACGTCCAAGGTGACACTCGCCCTTAGCGAGGCACCTCTGCGGGACAAACACCAGGGAAGCTGGAGGAAGTTTTACGGGCCATATGTCGAGACGCCTGGGGTTGTCCGCAAGACCACGGACTTAGATTACGGCCCCTTTGCAGAGGCTAATGAACGCCAGCTGCACCCCTTGCTGTGCCCAAGCCCCCTCTGCCCCCCGCTTGCCACCACGCAGCTCCCGGCGCCCCCCGCCCGAGCAGTCCCGACATGTTTACCGCAGGAAGGGGGGGATATTTTTATTGGTTCTGACATCGGCTGCCCCGGATTATCATATTTTACGCAGCAAGCCAAGGAAGCATCACTCTGCTATGCCGGGGCCGGGCAGCTTGCCTAGCTGTGTGAGGGAAGGGAAGGAATGCAGCGTGTGTGTGCGTGCCTGCGTGTGTGTGTGCATGCACACGCTTGTGGGGGTGGACGCACGTGTGTGCGTGTGCGAGGAGGCCAGTTCGTTCGGCGCATGCAAGCAGAGCCCTGTTTCGTCTCCACCCCAGGCCAGCCCCGCAGGAGGGGGCAGAAAGGCTGCATCTGCCTCTGGCCATGTTTGTTGTCCTAGGGCTGCTCCTAATTCCATTAGAGCTAATTGCACTGGGGAGTGCGGCTTGGGAGCCGCCTTTTTGTTTTCAAGCGAGGCTGTCTTCATTCGCATGCTGCTCCCGCTCCCCGCGGTGCCCAGGGCCAAACCCGGGCACGGGCAACAAGGTTTCTGGGCTGAGTTTTTGAACCTGGAGTGATGGACCAGCCCCAGACCCAAAGGCTGAACTGCAGAGAGGCCGGATGGAGATTGATGAGATGTCGGGATAATCTAATCGGCCTCATTTGTAACTCCCGCCCCGGCAGCGTGGCAGTGAACCGTGGGTCACTTCTGCTCCTTGCTGCTATTGCTGATGAGGATGCTTTGCCGAGGGGATGACCACCGTGATGCCAGGGCATGTGGCACCCCTGTCACCTGGGATAGGGGCAGCTCGGTCAGGAGGTCTCTGGGCACCGTCAGCTTGTGCGAAGTTCCCAGCCTCCGGGAGAAAGGCTGTTTCCCATCCTCTTCCTCATCTGGCCCTGCTCCGTGAGCCTAGCGGGCGCCCACCTCAAAGGCTGCTGTCGCCTACAGACATGGCCTGCCTATTTGCTTGGCTGGGAGCTTGTGCCACCAGCCCCAGGGCGGTCTCCCTCTTTGCCCCGGTTCCTTTCATTAGTGGTAGGCAAGGGAAAGCCCTGAGGGGGCTTTTCTAGGGGCACCTGAATGATCCTCTCCAAACAAGCCCCAGCAAGGTGCAAAAAGGGATGCACTGACTTGAGTCTTCTTGGCCCAGCTCGCAGCTGCCAGCCAGCACCGTCACGGTCATTTGCCGGAGCTGGCAACCCCGACCGCGGCTGTCCCGTGGGCTCTGGGCACCTGGCGTCATGCTACTCATATCGAGGGACACACAAACTCTCCCCATGCTGCCTTGCCTGGATTTGTCCCCCACTCCCAGCCCAAAATGCCCCTTGCAAGCAGCTCAGAGCTTGGTACGCTGCGAGAAGCGGAGCTGGGGCGGGGGTGGTGGTCTGGGCAGCGGAGAGCAGGCTGGGAGCGATCTGAAAGGATCCAGAGCATGGGGTGCTCACAGGGATGGGATACCATCCTGCTCCGGCCCCACAAGGCAGCCAGCAGGTATGTGTTATGATGGGGTCCCCCCGTCTGCTCCTGCTGGGGGGCGGGCGCAGGGCCCAGGAGGGCAAAGGGGGTGCCCCATGTCCTGCAAATGCAAGAAGAGACCAGGCAAGCTGCATGGCCAGTGCCTCCCCCAGCCACCGAGAAACCAGGCTGGGCATCAGACACCAGCCGCCGAGTCCAGGGGTATTAGGGGCACCCCCTGCATCCCAGCGCCCCGTCACTGCTCTGCTGGCACCCTGGAGGCAGCATGGAGAGCCAGCCCCGCGTCATGTCTCCATCACCCCGGTGCTCCCCCTGCCCGCCTCCAACGTCTCCCTTCTTGAAGGAGGAGGGAGTTTGCAACCAGCGGACCCCCCCGCCCCCGCCCTTGCCTCCAAATAACACCCCCCTGGGCA
The DNA here is from genome assembly GCF_001723895.1 of Crocodylus porosus. Classification (NCBI taxonomy): domain Eukaryota; kingdom Metazoa; phylum Chordata; order Crocodylia; family Crocodylidae; genus Crocodylus; species Crocodylus porosus. The sequence goes on along the minus strand of NW_017728909.1, from coordinate 21,277,632 downwards.
CAGCTGGATCCCAGCTGAGCAGCAAAGCAGCTTCTGAGAGGGTGGGAGGGGACCCGGGGGGGGCTGTTTTTATTTATTAGCGGCTGATGCTTGCTTGGCCCCATCTCATCAGGCCAGGGAACAGGCTCGTAGTCTCCCGGCGCACATGTGGTTCCTGTTGCTTGTGTCTCCCCCCCCGCCATGCTCCGGGTTTGTTTGTTTTTCTGTTAATTTGGTTGTTTTTCCATGTCGTTTTCTGTCAAACCGCATGTTTTTTCCCTTCCTCGCGCCAGCCACTCGGTGACAGGCAGCAAGGGAAGGAGGCCGGCGCGAGCCCCGCTCTCCCGGCCGCCCGGGGCCGGCAGAGGCGAAGGCAGCGCGGTGTATGGTGCTCCCTGCAAAGCCGGGCCGGCACCTGCCCCGCTGGGCACACTGGGCATGGGGGGCCTGCCAAAGGGATTTGCGCTCCTGCCCCGGGAAGACCCCCCTGGGCCGTGCTGGCTTGCAGTGCTGGTTTCTTTCCAGCCTCTCCTGTCCTCTCCAAGAGCCTGGACGCTGGATCCAGCCTCGGTCTTACGCTCTTTCCTTCCTAAGCCCCCGTCAGAGCATGAGAGGCTGCCGCGCACCCCCTGCCCGGCCAGCGCGGATGGAGGGCAAGAGACCGCAGACCGAGCCTTTAGCAGCATCTAGACGGGTGATTCTCAACCGGGCGGCCGCGACCCTCTGCAACGCCTGGAGATCCTTTCCAGGGTGCCGCGGGGCACCACGCCGTGGTAGTCCTGCGAGGCGCGACTCACTAGAGACTGCACGCGGCAATCCAGAGTGTCCAAAATGCTCGGGCCTGATGTGGCCTGGTTTGCCACAGAAGAATTGCTCTGGTGCTTGTCTGTGGTCAAAAGAGAAGGGCAAAGTAAGAGCCGGAGCTTTGGGGGGAGCTCAGATCTGTCCGGGGTGACTTGAGTCTGAAAAAGCTGAGGACCGCTGGCCTCGTTAGATAAAGATGAGCGCAGAAATGGGAACAGACAGACATGAGAGTGTGGAGTGGGGGAGAAGGGGTAAACAGGGACAGGCAGGCATGGAGAAGGTATGGGCAGAAGGTAGGTAGGTAAGTTGGTGGACGGATGGATGGATGGACAGATATGGATGGATGGATGGATAGATCTGGATGGATAGATGGATAAATGGACAGGCAAAGATGATGGAAGGGAGGAAGAATGGATGCATGGATGCATGGACAGACGTGGATGGCTGGCTGGATGGCTGCGGATGGATGGATCTACAGATATGGATGGATGGATGGGAGGGTGGATGGAGAGATGGAGATGGATGGATAAACAAACAGACAGAGATGGACAGACAGATAGATAGACAGACAGATAAAGAGGCTGGGTGGACACAGGAATGACCGGGTGGACAGGGTGACGGACAGACATGTACAAGAATGGGCCGATGCCCCGGGTCTGCTCTCACGCCCTTCCCGGCCGGCAGCCCAAATCCTCCTGCTGCGCCACACACAAGGCCCCCCAGTGCCCTGGGCCCAGGCCCCTTGCTGCCCTCCTTCCCGTGCCCCCAGCCCTCCTCTCCGGGTGGCTGTCACCAGTGCTTCGCGCCTGCGCTCCCATGAGGACAGCCGTGCGCCAAACCCCAACAAGCGCGCTGTTTTCGGGCACTGCGGCTGCCCCAGCCCTTGGGCCGGGTGCTGCCTAGCTCAGCGTGCCAGGGCTGCAGCCCCCTGCCCAGTCCCCTCGCTGCTGCCCCGTTGATCCCTGCTTGTTCTTGCGCCAAGACTATCCTCCAACTTCAGTCTCTTCTCTCCCTCCCCGGTTGTCATGCTCCTCGACTCTATGGGGGTGGCAGCAATCACGCTTGCTCTCAGCATTCGCTGGGCTTAGCTGCGTGAGCTCCTTTAGGTGCCCTGGAGGCAGGCTCTCCATCTCCCGGATCCTCCTTGCAGCTCATCTCTGCCCCTGTGTGTTTCCAGGGATTTCCACCAAGGTCTCACCAGTGTTTTTTGCAATGGTATCAACACTTCCCTGCCCCTCCTGATGCATCCTCAGATCGCATTTGCCTTTCATGTAGCTGCATTTTATTGATGGTTCATCGCTGTTGTGCGATTAATTAACAGGCCTCCTCACGTGTTATTTCCAACCAAAGAGATGACACTCGAAATTTGCATCAGTCCCTAAGTGCATGGCTCTGCACTGTTCTGTGTCACCCCATTTCTGTCCCCGCAGCGCCCAAGGTTATCCCATTCTTCCAGTCGGGTATGCTCTTCCTCCTCTGAGCCCGATGCCTCCCAGCCTTGCATCCTCAGCAAACGTGGAGCCATGTCAAAGCTTCCCGACAGATTAAATCAGTCCTCTCACCCAAGCAAGCTATCAGTCCACTCCACCACGGGTAAACCCATGGCGCCACGTTGCACTTGGTGCCATGTCTCTGTCCTGTTCGAAAGCCCAGCATACAAGTGGGATGAGATGCATGGGCCTGGGATTGCCCAGATCATGTTTTGCCCCTTTTCTTAACTGCACCTAATGCCCTTGCTGCTCTCCAGTCATGTGGGGGCCCTGGCAACTCAACAGGGCGGTCAAAACTCCTCGCTAAAAGACCTGCAAGTTCATGGGCCCAGTTAGATATGCTGGTCTGGTCCCCGCTGCCTCGAGCACATCAAGCATCCTGAGCTGTGCCTAGCTGATTTCCGGCCCCTTCCCATTCTCCGCCTGCAATCTCACCCTCCTTACTGAACCCCGAGCACGGCGTTCACGGAGAACCGGGGCCATACCTAGATTACCGCTAATCTCCACTCCACCCTCGCTGCCTGGAAGCTCCAGTTCTTCCATCCTCGTTTTCTCCGTCATCACATGGCCAATGAACCCTTGGCTTGTTGTTTTAATTTCCTCTGCGAGGTCGAACCCAGCTGGAGCTTTGGCAAATCTCCCCGCCTCCCTACGCTTCCTGACCTCCGAGATGGGGTTTCCTTTGCTAATTGACACCTTTCCCCATTCTGTAGGCTCTCTGCTTATGCCTAATATCCCTTGCGCTGCGCGCCGGTCTGGCGTCCTTCCTCACCGCTGCTTTCCCCGTTGTGTGCAATGCAAGCTCCAGGTACTTTCTGCATCTTGTACTTAATGAAATTCCAAGTTTTTCCCACATTCAAGTCCCTGAGCTCTTTGGTCCGCTTCACTCCACTCACTTGTTGCTGTAATTGCTCCACGTTCGCCCTTTCGAAGCTGAGCACCCTCGAGCCAGACCTGGTTTGTTAATCCTCCCATTTAATTTAAACTGAATCCACTCCAAATCGCTGGATCCGAGGTCGGTTTCCATCATCTCCTCCCCGCTTACTCAAGCCGGTTTTGCAACAGCATCACCTTTTGTTGGCTCGGTAACGATACGATGAAGAAATCTGTCAACCTTTCATCCAGAAAGAACCGAGCCCCCAAATTTATTCTTCGCTCTCGAGCCGCGGTGTTGACGGTCTCCTGCACTGTGAGTCCTGGTAATAATTATCTCTCTAAGACTATTCAAAAGGTGTCTCGCCACATCTCAATCGGCTGCTTGGGGTTAGACTAGACCCTCAGTGCGACACCAGTCTCTTAACCCCTCTTCCCCCAAAATGTCTGGATTCAAATCAGTTCTGATTAATCCAGGCTCATTAACGTAGGACGCTACGCCCTCCCTTCCCGGGATTTCTGTCTTCCTGGAGGATGCGTGCTCCTCAGGACCTGCGTTTTTGTTGCGACTGACGTCTCACTGGGACTTTGTTACCGCTAAAATATCCGGTTTGGCTTCCTGCACCTGTAGGTCGAGTTCCTCCATTTTGTTGCCAAGACTCTTGATGCAAAATAGAAGGAAAATATCTTGACCGTTTCTCTCTGGTCCTGTCCAGTTTGCTGGGAGCAGCTCCAGTCTCTTCATTAACATTATTACCTCCCTGGTGACTTTTCTCATCGGGATCTCTTCTCCTGCAAAGACTTAGGAAACCCGCAGGGTCCTGGCTGGAGGGTCTTGCTCCTCTGCTCAGGCTCAGACCGATGCTGCGCTGGGGCAGGAAGGGATTTCCCCCGCTCAGGCTGGTCCGGACTGGGGGGCTTCGCCTTTCTCTGCAGCGGGCCCGGGCTCTGTCGAATGCATGCAACACTCCTTGCAGCAGTAGGAACCCACCGGCCCTCATCCCCTGCAGCAGATGAAAGGGGGTATTGGATATTTCAGCACGAAGCCTGGGAGTTGCGAGCGATGGCTATTTGCAAAGACTTTCAGACTAGGTTGGCCAAACACCTGTCTCGGGCGGTGGGGACAGGGATGATCCTGCCTGGAGTGGAGGCTTGGGCTAGCTGTGACCTCCTGAGGGTCCTTCTAAGCCGGATGCTGTAAGATCCTATGCGTCCTCCTAGCCTCTGGTTTTCATTTTGTCCTTTCTGGTGTGATTCTCTCTGCATCTGTGCTGACCTGATTCTCTCGTCCTCCATCTTCAAGCCAGGGGTGGAGGGGACTCAGCTTTCTCTCCGGCCTGAGACCCCAGAAACCTTTTCTCCCAAGTCCTCAGGGACATCCAGCCCTCTGTCCGCACCCGCCCCCAAGGCTATTCGTCAGGTGCCTGCAGGAGGAAGGAGCCGAGCTTGCAAAGGCAGAAGCTGGCAGGGCACGGGCAGGGGAGGGGAGCACTCACAGGGAGCACTAAATTAAGATCCAGGCCGTTAAATTAATTACCACTATAAGCGTCTCACCTGATTAATTCCTTGCACACTTAATTGCGTTAACAGCACTGGGCACTTGCTTATTTACTTATTATCACCTTCTCGTGGCCGAGCCAGAGGCCCCCGCCATGCCCGACCACGTGCAACTCTCCGCAGCCAGCCCCAGCCGCAGCACGCGAGCCCGGGGCTAAAGGAAGCAGCAGGATCCCCCTAACTGCCCTGAGCAGGTTTTGAAGCCCCGGGTAGGCAAAGCCCTGGCTGGGATGTTGTAGCTGGGGCTGGTCCTGCTGTGAGCAGGGGTTGGACTGGATGTGACCCCCTGAGCTCCCTTCACACCTGAATTTTTTATGATTTGATGTTATGCTCCGGCCTCCCGGGTGACATGAGCTGTGGCTGGATAGGCATCACCTAAACATGCCCACAGCAGGCATGCCACCCTGGACTCTTGGCTTGGTGAACTGTTAAGCCAGGATGGCAAGATGAGGGTCAATAAAAAGGAGCTGCAACCTCTCCAGCCTCGTTCCACGATTACCCGAGCTCAGGATCTTGGCACAGCATGTCCCCTACACCGACCGACCGGTGCAATACAAGGCAGCTGTCACTTAGACACAGTCGGAGCAGTAGAAGTTATGTAGGGTCTCGTGCACACATGGGAACCTGCAAAATGGACAGCGGCTCCCTCGAGGGCTGGGTTTTGTGCGCCTTTCATTGGTGCTTACTCCCGTTGAACAGGCCATTGCAAATGCACCCGGGACTGCAGCATGTGTGTGCGTGTGTGTGTGTGTGTCTGTATGGGGGGTGAGGGGGACTGTCCACAGCCAGCAGTTCGGGAGCTCTGCACAGGTTACCTGCAGCTTTACTTTTGCATAAGTCACCTCAAGACCCGCTGGTGAGCTGGAGTAGGGATCATCCTTGAGAGCTTGCCGACACCAGCTTTTGCTTTCCCTTGGCAGTCACTTCAGCAGAATTACCATATTTCCTCATTTGTAATGCACATCCTAATTCCCAGCACCTGAATTGTGGGAAAGGGATGCACACTGTGCCCCACGCAATACAGCACAGTGACTGTCAAACCCTCATCCCATGCTCACGCACATGCAAACACTCACAGTCCTGTGAGATACCCGCTGGCCAGCAAACCCGCACGCACGGGCACGCACACAGGTCCTGTGCAATCCCCAGCTGCGCTCAAGCAGCCCCTGCACCTGGGCGTACAGAGAGTTTTATGGAGCATCCAGGAGTCGCCACCAGTTTCTAGCTGAGATGACTTCACCGTGGCATGTTCCCGCGGCCACATCGCCGTCTCAACCAGACCGCGACCTCTCGTTAGGGCCAACCGCAGTTTGCCATCGTCTGGGGGAAGCTGCCCCGAACCACCATGCCTGACAGGACCCTGATTTTTTCACCCCATTGGGTCGGAAGGGGAAGTAGCATCCCCTCCTGCCTAGTCTCTGGGGCATCATTGACCTACAGGGGCGGACGGTACCAAAAATGGCCTACCATCGTCATCTCAAGAGTCTGGAGAGCTACTGCCAACGATGCCTCTAGAAAATCCTCCGCATCCCATGGGAGGATCAGCGCACACACGCCAGCATCCTTGCTAAAGCCAATGTGACCAGCATTGAGTCGGTGATCCTCAAGCACCAACGTTGCTGGACCGGACATTGTGCGCGGATGCCCGAGTCTCAAATCCCCAAACAAGTGCTCTGCTCCCAGTTTAGTTATGGCCTGAGATCTCGCGCTGGGCCGAGGAAGCGCTACAAGGACACATCGAAGGCAGATCTCAAGACAAAGGATGTCGGCGTTGGCGGAGCTCACCTGCAATGGCACTGCAACCTCAACCGAGCAGCCCGTTTCAGGCTAAAGCATCTTGCCCTCAAAGCAGAGAAGAGGGAGCGGAGGAAGGACAAGGAGAGGAGTCCCAGCAGACCTATTTGTGGGTCAGAGATTGGACTCTTAAGTCACTTCAAGAGCTGTGGCAGAGGCCATCCTTGAACAGAGGGATTGCCGGCAACGACTAAATGCAGGTGACGCAGTAGGACTTCCAGCTGTGCTGGGCCGTAGCTATGGTGCCAAAAAGCAGTATGGGAGGAAGAAATAAAATAAAATAATATAAAATAAAATAAAATAAAAATGCACTGATAAGCACAAAGACACTGAAGGGAGGATGAAACCACTTGCTTAAAAACTCAAGGACCAGCATAAAAAGCAAGTTACAAATGAGACAGAACTACTAGGTGCAAGTGTATAAACTTGGCAAGCAAAACGAGCTGAGATGAACATCTCCACTAGGAAAGGAGGCGGGGGGCATGCTAGCATAAATACAGGGGTGCAGAGACCTGCGGGATCGTGCAGGGTCTCGGTCTGTCAAGGACAAGCAGCACTAGGCTGCACCGACTTTTTATCCAACCGGTTGGTGCCCAACGAACCTCACTGAGCATGGGCCCGAGTTGTGTTTTCCACGATGCCTTTGGAGTCTGGAAAGTCCCAGGCGTGCAGCGCACACCGACTCCGGCAGCCCGGATAGCAACTCGAAACCGCCGAAGAAAATATGCCGCCGAACAAGATCAGGGGACAGGCCCAGGACCCCCGCGCCCGCGTCGTGCAGGTCACGCGCCCGTGTACTCACTGCCCACTTTGAGGAAGGTCTGGTACTTGAGATGCCAGGAGGAGCCTTCGTAGCAGGAGTACTGGCCGCTGTGCCCCAGGTGCACATTGCGCAGCACCAGGTAGGAGCCGTTCAAGTGCGACTCGTCGATGTCGCTGCCGTTGACCGTCCAGGTCACGGCCGCGTCCCAGTCCATCGCCCCGCACTTCATGGTCACGTCTGCGCCGATCCGCTCGTACTGCACCTGGGTGTCTGCGGGAGGCAGAAGGAGAAGACCTGGCTGAGACCTGGGCCCAAAGCAGGGGGGCAAAGGGGAGACCCCGGAGCGGGACATGCCCTGAGCACAGCCCCGGGAGCCAGAAGCACGTGAGCCCTGACACCGTCGTTATGGGGGAGTCCAGGAGGGGATGCGGGGCTTTATTTGCACCCTGCTTTTATTCCCAGTCCCCCCAGAGCTTAGAGCCAACTGCTTGGCTGGGGCAGCAGCACTTCTAGGCACGCCGTGCTGAGGAAGTCGACTGGCTCATTATCTAGCATTATGGGACTCTGTAATGATCTGGCACAATTAGAGGACTGTTCTGATGAATAGTATTTGAAACTCAACCCGGACAAAACAGTTCATGCCTTTTTTCATCTCTCTAATAATGCCCAGCAAATGCTGAGTAAGAATCAGCTTTTGTGCAAAACCCGTCAACTATGAACCCAACCCCAAATATTGAGTCCACCTCAACCATAGTCTCCCCTATCGGCATCATCTACAAATAATGAAGAATAAACTTCCTCCTTCGGATCTTGGATGTAAACAGGCTACTTTAAGAGTCTACAAAAAACTGCTCACATTTAATTCACTACCGATTTTTGAGGAACAGAATGACCCCCCACCTGCCAGGCCAAGCATTAAAGTTGAGAAGGCTATTCTGGAGTGCGGAAAAAACGCTGAATGAGGAAAATGTTGGCATAAAAAAAAACTGGATCCAGCAATGAAGCACAACTGACATCATTCATACATTTTTTTATCACAGACCCCACATCTAAACCCTCTTGCCTTTGCTTTGCCAAGGTGAAGCTGGGCCACGTTGCACACGGTTCATGGAATCAGATAATCACAGACAAGGAGGGTGGGAGGGAGCTCAGGAGGTCACATCCAGTCCAGCCCCTGCTCCAAGCAGGACCAGCCCCAACTCCATCATCCCAGCCAAGGCTTTGTCTACCTGGGGCTTCAAAACCTCCAAGGATGGAGACTTACTACGTCAGTGGCATTTTATTAAAGACCCCAAATGTGAGTGTGGCAAAATCCAAACTATAGCACACATCGTGGAGGAGGGTCCTATTTATCATTTTAATGCTCGCACTGACAACCTGCGCCAGACCACTCACAGTGCTTTGCAATGGGTGTCAAATTTAAAACTGTCACTCCCCTTAGTGTGGTTGTTTATAGCTTGCTCTGTCATTTGGGTGCTGTATTTCATACGAATAAATAAAGGAATCTACTTGATTCCTTCTTAACTCATCACTCCACCGGTGTTAGTGACTCTATCTCCTTTTCAATGACCTTGCTGCTTCAGGGGTCCCCAAGCAATTCCCCAATTCAGTCTAGTCCCAACATCCTCCTGCAGTACCCTGGGCAAGGTACGCCATGACTTGGGGCCTCAGGTTTCCCCATCTGTAAAATGGGGGCAGTGCTCCCCCAGCTCCAGGCTGGTTGGTGGTGAGAGGAAACCAGCTCCTTCGGTCTGGCATGTGCTGCAGCAGGGACAGCACATCACATCTTCCCTCTGCGCTTCACAGAGAAGGGGGCAGCACATTTACACCAGAGGAAGAAACAAAGTGTGGAGAGCTCAAGTGTCCCAGGTCACACAAGCAGCCTTTGGCAGAACTGAGAAGCCAGCCCACTGCAACCTGCTGCCTCCGGGCGCCCCGGGTCCTGGGCCCCTGGCTCAGGGTGGTATCAAGAGTGAAGTACCGTGTCTGTATGACCTGGGCCCTCGCTCCCAGCAGCACCTTCAACCGGTTGCGGTGCCCAGCACAGCTCTAGTGGGGGAGCCAGTGCCCCTGGGCGCCCGCTGTGCCAGCAACAGGGACCGGGGCTTTGACAGTGTCTTTTGCGCTGTGCAAGTGGACGTGCCTAGTGCACGGGGCTCCTAGCTGGATGAGGACGCCTCTAGTCTGTGCAAGAGGCAACGTCTCTGGCAGCAATGGAGGAGACACGGGGGCATGTCACACCCCTCAGCCCGGGTGAAAGACTAAGCAGAGGGTTTGAGGACTAGGAGCAGGGTAAAACACTGGAGCCGGCTATGCAAAGAGGTGGTGGACTCTCCATCCTTGGAGGTTTTGAAGCCCCGGGTAGACACAGCCTTGGCTGGGATGATGCAGTTGGGGCTGGTCCTGCTTGGGCAGCGGGTTGGACTGGATGTGACCCCCTGAGCTCCCTTCAACCCGTTGTCTGTGGTTCTGTGACTCTGGGGGCTTTTATTTTATCCGGAGACGCACAAGAGAGACCAAAGCAACTTCCTGCAAACCAGACGCCACTTTATTGGGATATTATTATCCATCAGGCAACATGACCCAGAGCAGCTGCATACAGCAGAGTATACACAGACGGTTGGGGCTGGTCCCACTTTTTGAGACATAAAAAACCAAAATTCTCCTTAAGAGCCTCTGCTAAGGTCCATGTGTGTATGTAGGTCAGGTGGATCAGTAACATTAGCCCCATTTTAAACATGGGGAAACTGAGGCCCGAAGCAGGGAAGCAGCGATGGGATGGAGAGCGGGGCCCAGATCCGATACACACGCACGCTCCCGGCCTCTGCCTCTCCAGGATTGATGGGCCCCGCTTCAAGTCATCGTGGCGGTGGCTAATTAGATCTCTGTGCCTCTCGTCATAAATAATGCATTTCATATTTACCCAGCGCACGGGGGTGGGGGTGCAGGGCGCTCTGCAAGCAGAGACAATGACAAGGGCTCGGCCCCCCGGTGACTCGCCATCTAAATTAGATCGCTAGCACGGCACCAGAATAGCAACCGGCGAGGGTGAGCGGCGCAAGGGAGCTGCCCACACAGCTCGGCTGGTTCCTCCGGCAGTGTCGGCCCCGCAGCCCCGGCCTGAAGCCCCCCTCGGGCACCCCGGCCAGGGCGTCCGGAGACTTCCCCCCTTGCAGCTCTGCCCACGTCCTTGCTCTTAGCTGGCCGGCGCCTCCAAAGACCCCGTCGCTGCCCCTTGCTTTTCTCCAGACAAACCGCCGTGCCAAATCGCACGTCACTGCAACAGCACAGACGCAATACCCACGGACGACTGGGCTGGGACTCTCGACTTCGCGTCAGCTGGGCCTGAAGTGGAGCGGACGGCTTATTTATTACTATTGCTCTCTCCCTCCCTCCCGTGGTACTACGTCCCCACACAATGCCACTTGCCAACAGAAACCTTCCCTCCAAGGAGGAATTCCAGGCAAGCCGAGCCAGTTCCTTGAAGACTGATTTAAAACTAAATATATCTCAGTAAGGAAACAGGCGTAATTAAATGTCCTCGATGAAGCCAAAGATAGGGGCCGTTCCAAGTTTAATTTGTTCACTAATGAAGAATTGCGGCGAGCCGGGTCTGGGTTTGTTTGCTCGACTTGGGCAAATCCCCCGAGTCAGCAGCTTTGCTCTCCTGACAAGGAAAAATAATTAGCAAGAAACTTTAATTAAGAGATAACAGATGGGTGCTAAAGGACTTCCACTTCATCACTGCGAGAGATTGGAACCACAGTGGGGCTGACTTCGAGCGAGCAGGTGATGACGCACTCTTATGGGCTCACGACTGTTGTGCATATGTGCACACGTGCGTGAGCGTGGGGATCTGTGTCCCCATGGGACCCCTGGCGCCTTCACACAAGGTGTCTGCTATCTGCTTGGGCCCCCAGCCCGGCATCTCCTACGGCAGATCCAGAGCAAAGCCCTTTGCTTGCAGCAGCTCATGGCAATCCTCCCCTTCACCCGCACCGAAGCCAAGACCAGGTCAGGAGAAACTGCTGCCTCGGGGGAGCTGAGACCGCTCGCTCAGCCTCCAGCCCAGCCGCACTGACCGTCGAGGAGAGCGGTTCGTACATTCATAACCGATCGGCACAAGGAGGGGAGGAGCAAGGCGGCCGGATTGGCAGATGACGCAAAATGCTGCAAAGTGGGAAAGAGCAAAGTGGACTGTGAGGAGCTACAGAAGGATCTGGCACGACGGAGCAAACGGGCAACTCGATGCCAGATGAAATCCAACGTTGATATAAGTGTCGAGCGATGCACCTGGGCAAACATCACTCCAATTAGACCTATATCGTGACGGGCTCGACGGGAGCTGTGACCAGCCCGGAGGGAGATCTGGGAGGCGTTGTGGACAGTCTCCTAAAAACGTCAGCTCCGTGCTCAGCAGCCGCCGAGAAGGCAAATAACGCATTGGGGATGATTAAAAAGGGGAGAACAACCTGGAAAATATCATGATGCCCCTTTATGAACCTGTGGTGCATCCACGCCTGGGTCTGTCCTTGCACCTCCAAAAGGAGGTAGAAGAGCTAGAGACGGTGCAGAGAAGGGCAATGAGGGTGATGAGCGGTACGGAGGGGCTGTCATAGGAGGAGAGACTAAGGAGGCCAGGACAATTCAGTTTGGAAAAGAGATGCTTGGGCAGGGGCAGGAGAAAGGTTTACAGCATAGTAAATGGTAAGAGAAAGTCAGGAGGGGTTTATTACTGTCGCTCACCAGACAAGAACGAGGGGTCACCACATGAAACCGGCAGGCAGCAAGTTTAAAACTAACCCGAGGAAGTTCTCCTTCCCCCGGCGTAGGGATGCCATCGCCTCACTCCGCTGCCCACCACCGGTGCCGTGACACGGGACCGGACCAGAAGGCCGGCTTGCTCTGAGACCGCCCCGGTCCCCCAGCGAATGGTGCCAGACAGCCTGTTCCCACCCAGGAGACCCAGGCTCTCGTCCCCGCACCCGTGAGATGCTTGCTCCCGACTTGAAGCAACAGGATTGAGAGCGCTTGCAAACGCCCCCGGGGCTTCTGACATCCTTGTTACCGGTCATCTCATCCCTGGTGCAAAGGTCTTGCTCTTTTCAGAAGCTCCTGGGGCAGCAAGTGTCATAGGTGAACCATGTGCTGCATGGAGAGACCCCCCCCAACCCCTGCAACACGACTAGCAGGAGTGGTGGGGGCTGAGCTGTCCTTGGGCGCTGCAGGGGTCTGCTCCCATAACCAAGAGAAGCTGCTTTGCTATGGACAAGCCGGGAGCTGGGGGTCCAGGGGCAGCTCACGGCCATGCAGCCAGGGCACGAATGCCAGGAAGACCGATTTTTCGCCCGGCGATTCCCAAACCGGGTGGGCTCGTGATGACTCTGACCCAAAGGACGTCCGCGAGGTTGCAACAGCCTACCTGGGCAGTAGGCAGGGGCACTGGTGACTGTGGGCACGTCTCAGTGTACAGGTAGGCAGGCGAGGAGTGCCTGACGGGGCTGTGCACGCACGGAGAGCGGGAGGGGGCCACGGAGGCAGTTTGCAGCCCCTTCCCCCCAAACCCTCGTCTCTACGGCTCCCAGCCAGAGGGAAAACAACTCCACCCCTGCCTGGCGCCTGCTCCCACTCGCTTCTCCGCCGATGCCCGCAGACACAGCCGGCACCGCCGCGTCCCCAGGAGCCGCGCGCCCCGGAGAGGCAGCCGCGGCACGCTCCGGGAAGGCTGGGCGGCACGTCTGAGCATCCTCCTTACAGGAAGGGACACTTGTGCCATCAGACAAATATGCCGTTGTCACAAGCGATAACCCGCGCTGTCAGCGGCTCTCGCATCCCGGCCTGGCCATGGGGCTTAATAAGAGCTGGCTGCACTGGAGGAGGATGGGGAAGGGAGGAAGCAGGAACTGCCTGAGCAAGGGGCTTGAGAACAAGCAAGCAGCTTCCCCCGTGGGCTCTGGCACAGGTTTTGCTTTGCAAATAAGTCGCTGCGTGCATCTAGAGCCCAGACGCCTGCTCTCAGACTCCAACTCTGGAGCCAGCCGAGAGCAGACCCCTGGCCCCCGCTAGCTCAGCTGCCCCTTTGCTTGCATGCCGGGGCTGCTGGGCAGGGGCCTCCAGCCAGGGGAGACCCCGAATACCTGCACTGCAGTCAGGCATCAGGATTAGGCCTTCCTGCACGGCGTCTGCTCACTGAAGGTGGATGGAGGGCCTCTGTGTATGGTCCTGGCAGGCTCCCACAGCGGGCAGAGAAAGGCTGAGCAAGAATCCAGGGCTGCAAGCAAAGGCAACCACGGGACAGCCGCAGCTCGGGGCAGAGCAAGGAGCATTGGCCGAAGGGGGCACGGACCGGAGCTGGGGCACCAAGCTGAACGGGAGCAGGGGGCTCGTGAGGGCTTTGCAGCTCCATAATGCGGTAGCCCCCCCGACTTGTCATTTTGGAGGATGGAGACACACATGCCCTGGGCTGCCCCTTGTCTCCCCCTCCTCAGCTTCATCTGCCCCCAGCTGAATGCACAGCCTTGCCGTCCCGAGCCGAGGGCGTGATCCCGCGGCGCTCTGGGCTTGGGATCCCTTGCTTGGGATCACTGCTGGGCCGGCGCGGGTGACTGCACCTTCCAGGGACCTGGTGGAGAATATCTTCCTCTTCCCTGAAGTGAGTGTCAAGCGTGGCCGTGCTGGGAGATTTGCAGGAGCCAGTGGGACGCAGGCCCCTGATTCCCACGGGACTGTGACCACCGCAGCCCGAAGCCCCCAAAACACCCCGTGTCCTACTCAGCATGTAAAAGGGCAGCAAGCTCCTCAGCGCTGGGCTTCCTGGGGCAGAGCTCTCCATGCCGCCGGGGCTGGGCCATGGAGGCGAGAGAGGCTGACGGGAAAGTCCTCGACTCCTGTTCTGCATACAGTAAATCCCCCCCTGCAGCAGCCCTCGTCCCCCAAACCAACACGCCGGGAACCGGCATCTGCTCCATCACAAACCGACTCCAAATCTGTCCCGCAAAGGGTTGGGGATTCACGGCGGGGATTGCACAACTGTGTTTTATGAGCTCAGAATTAGCAAAGCTGGAGGCGTAAAGGACCGACTGGGCCCCTCTCCGCCTGGCCTGCGCCTGCCAAGGCGGTATGGGTCCCTGCAGCCTATTTGCCGCGTCTCCGGTCTCGTTTTATACACTGCACAATCTGGGCCGTGCCGAGGTAACGATCCCCGTGTGTGACGCGCCGCGCCCCATTCCCAGACTCCGGGGGAGGGGGAGGGGGTGCAAAATCACAGCCATGAAGTTAAATGAACTTCTTTTTTTGCATTGAATCATTTAATAACTTTACAGTTCAGCCCCCTTGGGCGGTTCTGCCTGTCAGCCAACCTGCCTTTTGCAAGTCAGGGGACAAGGATTTATCCTGTCCTAACGCAGCATGGATGTCCCTGGGTGGGTCGTTAGGAGCCAGGATCAAACCAGTGACCTTTAATGCACAGATCTTTGCAGCCTGAGCTGCAACTACGGCTCTCTCCCATCCGAGATGCAACAGGCTTAAGTGTGGCTATATGGCCGCGCTGCCACTAGAGAGAGACAGGGAGATATACGGAGTAGGTGGGCTTGTACAGAAGGCAGGGAAAGTCGCTATTAAGGGCAGATCACAATTTGGGAAGTTAGAGGTGAGATGTCTTTTAAAGGGTCCTTCAAAAAAAAAAATAAAACAGCCCAATTAAATAGGCCAGGGTAACGATTCAGCTGTGGGCCCGGGAGGGAGCTCCAGAGGTCAACGAGACCGAGCCCTGCCTGAGGCCGGATCAGGCTTCTGCAAACCAGCCCTGACAAACCCACTGTCCAACCCCTGAGCAAACCTACCAGCACCCCTGAGAGCCCCAGGCATCACTCCCCACCCTGCCACAGGGAAAGCCGGGGACCGTGGTGGCCAATGTCCTGCTGCTGCAAAAGGGGTTCATAGATGCTCCAGAGACCCCAGGCAAAGGCTGTATCCCTGCTGCAGAGGAAGGCAACCCCCCCCTTCCTGCTCCAATGCAGCACTGACCCGAGCCTGAGCGCAGGGGCAAGACCCTCCAGCCTGGGCCCTGCAGGGTTGGTCTCACAGGAGCATTGGCACAGCCTTGTCACAATGGACAAACGCCCAACAGAGTTGCAGACCATGGGGCTAGAAGGGAGCTCAGGAGGTCACATCCAGTCCAACCCCTGCCCCAAGCAGGACCAGCCCCAACTGCATCATCCCAGGCTAGGCTTGGTCTACCCGGGGCTTCAAAACCTCCAAGGATGGAGACTGCACCATCTCCATTTCAGTGCTTCAACACCCAGAAAGTTTTTCCAAACATCTAAACTCAACTTCCCTTGCTGCAGCTTGAGCCCATTGCTCCTTGTCCTGCCATCTGCCCCCACTGAGACCAGCCCAGCTCCATCCTCTTTGCAGCCCCCCGGCAGGGAGGTGAAGGCTGCTGTTCAGTCCCCCTCGGTCTTCTCTTCTGCAGACTCAATCAGCCCAGTTCCCCCAGCCTCTCCTCACCAGTCCTGTCCTCCAGCCCCACAACCATTTTTGTTGCCCTCTGCTGGACTTTCTCCAGTGTGTCCACATCCTTTCTGTCGTGGGGGCCACAGCTGGACACAGGACTCCAGATGTGGCCTCCCCAGTGCTGAATGGAGGGGAGCAATCACTGCCTTTGTCCTTGTTGAACCTCAGGAGATTTCTTTTGGTCCAGTCCTCCAATGTGTCGAGCTCACTCTGAATCCTAGCGCTACCCTCCAGAGTCTCTACTCCTCCCCACAGCTTGCTGTCAACTGGAAACTTGTGGAGGGTGAGCTGCATCCCATCTTCCAGGTCCTTGATGAAGACATTGAACAAAACTGGCCCCAGGACTGACCTCCGGGCACTGCACTTGGCGCCGGCTGCCACCTAGACATCGAG
Organism: Crocodylus porosus; assembly: GCF_001723895.1. Classification (NCBI taxonomy): domain Eukaryota; kingdom Metazoa; phylum Chordata; order Crocodylia; family Crocodylidae; genus Crocodylus; species Crocodylus porosus. The sequence goes on along the minus strand of NW_017728909.1, from coordinate 21,261,465 downwards.
CTATTGATTGCTACCCTCTAGCCAGATGCTCCAGACAGTTTTCCACCCACCTGACAGTCCATTCATCCAGCCCGGACTTCCTCAGCCTGCCTGCGGGAATGTTGTCAGAGACCGTATCAAAAACCTTGCTAAAATGAAGGTCCACATCCACCGGTCTGCGCATCCCCAGAGCCAGTCCCCTTGTCGGAGAAGGCATCAGGTTGGTCAGGCAGGATTTGCCCTTGGTGAATCCACGCTGACTGCTCCTAACCATCTTCTCCTCCTCCAAGTGCTTAGAAATGGGGTCCTTGAGGACCTGCTCCATGATTTTTCCAGGGACTGAGGTGAGGATGATGGGTCTGTAGTTCCCTGGATCCTACTTCTTCCTTTTCTTAAAGATGGGCACTAGATTTGCCTTTTTCCAGTTGTCCAGGATCTCTCCCAATCACCCTTGCATCGCTGCAGCCTGCCCTGCGCCAGGCAGGTCCCTGACGAGATCACACATCTCATGCATGCTTTAAAGCAGGACTGCTCTTTGGACGCTGGCTCCTAGGATCATACAAAAGTCAGGCTGGAAGGGACCTCCAAAGGGCATGTAGTCCACCTCCTGCTCAAGGCAGGGTCACCCCTAACTAACCCATCCCACCCCGTCTCTGTCCAACCTGCTCTTGAAAACTTCCAGGGATCGAGCCCAGTGTCCATGCCCGCCCGGATACGGGCTTATGGTCCGGCCGATGGGAATACAGTGCTCCAAGCAGATTCAAAGAGGATCGAGCAAGAAAATAATAGAAACATCTTGTCTGCATCCGCGTGGGGCGAAAGGCACCACCTCCAAACAGACCCGGCTGCTTCAGAGCAAGTGTCCCCTGACCCCAAACCATTGGGAGCCAAGGCCGGCCCCGAAGCAGGAGTGTTTGGATACTTGGGGGAAAAAAAATCCCTTGGTCTAAAGCTTTGGGCTCCATGTATTAAATACGACATGGGGGAAGTGAATGGAGGGTCCAGAGGTGCTCAAGGGTTTGAAGGCAAGTCGTAGAGAGGCTGCAGGAGCTGGGCACGTTCAGCTTGTGGGGACATGAGAGCTGCCTGCAAATACCTGAAGGGCTGCTGTAGAGAAGAGGGAAAGCAGCTTTTCTCTCTTGCTGCAGAAAGGAGGATGTGGACCAAGGGCTTGAAGCTGCAGCAACGCAAGTTTAGGTTGGGAATTGGGAAAGCTGGGAGGCCGTGGGACAGACATCCAGGGAAGGGGGGACTCTCTGCTGCTGGAGGTCAAACTGATGCTGCACTGGGGGCAGGAAGGGATTTCCCCCCTGGTCAGACTGGTCTGGACTGGGAGGTTTTGCCTTCCTCTGCAGTTGCAGCACGGCCTGCAACTAGGAATCCCCTGGAGCACCTATGAATCCCCTTTGCAGCAGCTGGATGTTGGTGGCCGCGGCCCCCGGGCTGTAGCAGTATTGGGGGTGATGTCTGGCGCTGTGTTGGGGCCAACTGTATTTTTACAAAGAGTTGAGATGATGGATGTGTCTGGGCAGGTTTGCACAGGGCTGATCCTGCCTCAGGCAGGGCTCGGACTAGCTGTGACCTCTGCAGCTCCCTGCCAGCCCCACTTTTCTCCGATCCTATGATCCCGCTCAGTCAATCTCATTATCAATGAAATGCCAAAACAGTTCTGTATTATTACCTTGGTTTTATCTGTACTCTGGGCAACGAGGTTAATTAAAACCAATATTCCCCAATTTCAGTTTGACGTGCGTGGCCTTTCAATGTCACTTGGTCCCCCCTTCTCTAGCCCCCGGACTTGGAGTCGCCAGCAGCCCCTGGTCAGCTTGCTCCGCGGCCCGTACATCCCCATCACGACTGCCGTGGCACGGACCACTTCCAGCAAATTTCATGGTGGAGGCGCAGAGAAGAGAACGGCCAGGGATATCGGAAAAGCTACCGTTCACACTTGTCGCACGCTTGCCACCCACACACCACAGCCGAACTATAAGTGCACCATGTCTATTTTGTTTGGCAGGGAGCACAGCCTCTGAGGAATATTGTACAGAGACCGACAACTCTCCAGAGGGGCTTTTCCATCGCTCTTCCCCCGAGGGGTCTCTCGAGCCTCCTGCCTGCAACCCCTCCATCTCCTGGGCAAAGCCGGGATGGGTTTGCGCTCCCCGAGGCTCCTCGGGGTCCGGTTTTGCCAGCTGCTTGCAGCCAGGCAGGAGGTCGACAGGACCAGCTCCAGGCAGGTCTCTCCATTCCCACCCTCTTCCCGTGCATCCTGGCTCCCCCTCAGCCGCACTCTCATCATCCACTGCCAAACCGCGGCCGGCTTGGTCTTGAACCAAGGAGCTGACTTCAGCCGCGAGGACGAGGCTCTCAGCGACGAGCTCCGAGCGCGGCCGGGGTCTCCAATGCACCAAAATAGGCTGGAGAAGGCTCTCGAAGGGCTGTGGCTGCCGGTATGTGATGCTTCATTTCTGCTGGGTCTTATTGAAGGCTTGGACCACAGCCACCCAAACGATGCTTGAGAGCCCAGAGCAAGCCAAGCAGATTCTCCCTAGGCAGCAGGATCCAGTGGTTTCCGCAGGTTTCTGGGGAACCTGGGTTCATTTTTGCATCCTGTAGTGAATCCACTTACGTCTTTCTGGGACTCGGGACTGCAGCTGTGCAACTGGGGCAATGGCCCGGTGCACGGGCAATGGGAACCGCTGCAGGAAAGGGGCTTGGCGCTCAGACCAGTCGTTCTCAACCAGTTCAGGCTCAAGCCCCCCTTGGAAAATGCCAGCTCTTTGTTTTCGCTCCATTTTTGACAACAGGAAAAATACCAGAGCAATTTTTGTGTTGCGACGAACTCTGCAAGCCCACAGCACAGCAGACTATATTTGTTGGGAGTTCCTACTGCGCCAGCGTTGGCTCCCCTAGAAGTGCTCACGTCGTGGGCGAGCCCGTGGCACCCTTAAAAGCATCCCCGGGGGGCTGTGGCAGCCTGGTTGGGAGTCACTGCCGCAGGCATGCAAAACTCTCATCACTTCGTCTGAAGAGTCAGGCAAATCTGTTTCTTCACTGATTGCAAAACCAGGGAGGAGAAGTCATTAGCAAATCCCTCTGCAGTTCTCCCTTTATTTTAATTTCAAATGCTGGGGAAAAACGAGCACGGTCAGAGCTCTGGGTCAGCACGGGTTTGACGCCGGGGCGTCGGTGACATGTCTCGCAATTCAAGGCTGCTAACGAACCCCCGGCTCCTAAAGTCAGGCCGGCTGGACAGTAGCTTGGAGGAGCTGCGGGGGGTCACCAAAACCTCTGACCCTCCAAAGGGCCGGCATTTTGGTGCTGGAATTGGGGTTTTTTAAGCCTTTGCAAAGGTTTGAAAAATGACCGTTGGCTGCAGCTGAGCAAAGCACTTAAGCAGGTGCCGATTTCCACCCCTGTCCAGCCAAGCACTTATGTGAGTCCTTAACGTGAAGTACATACTTAAGGATCTCGCTGAGACGGGGCCTTGCTGAGATGGGGGAGAAAAAAAGGACAAAGCTACAAGTTGCTTCGTTCTCACGAAATTCTCCAGCCCCATGGAGGAAATGTGGGAAACTCCTCTGGAGCAGGGCAAAATGAAGGATGAGAGCAGCACCTCTGAAAATTGAACCCTCGAGAAGCAGAAGATGCCTGGGGGAGACCGGCTCCCCAGATAAATGGACCGTTTCATTAGAAACTCCCTCCCGCTGCCCGGACGCTCGCCAGCTTCACTGTCCTGTCCCTTTAACGTCCAGAGATTGCATGTTTTGGGGGTTTAAAAAAAATCTTTTCCCCTCCAGCCCCCTCTGAGCTGAGCCTGGTCAGGGAAGAAAATTCTTGGCTTCAGCGAGGAAAAAACATCTCTGAAATGAGTCTGCTGTGAAAACGCGGTTACAACCAGGAGGGAGAGAGAGAAGATGAGGTCATGAAAATAGTAAGAAGGAAAGAAAAAGGTTGGAGAGAGAAAAGAAACAAGGCAGAGATACAGACATAAAGCAGCTATCAGGGGGGTAGGGCGTGCAAGGAGTCCAACGGGAGAGAACCGGCACAGAAAAATACAATCCCCACTTGAAATCAATGCAAATCTATGCACGCAGGCATAGAAAGCAGCTATCAGAGGGAAAATGGCTTTTCTAGCCCAGACATGAGGTCGTGAATAGAAAACAATCTTCCCAACACCTCCAGAAAAAGAGGCACTTGGGCACTGGGCTGGGAATCATTTTTCTTTGCTTCTTCTTTTCTTTCCTTCTGCCTCCGGAGATGATGGGCAGGGGCTGTGCCGGCGTGCCCGCCGGCCAGCCTCCGAGACAGAAGTGAGCACGGTTCGTGAGGACCACGCTCGGTGGGAATGGGGGAAAGCTGTTGCCTTCCCCAGTGCTGCAGCTGCCCCACCGTCCCTGGGGACGCTTGCCCGTGGTGGCACAAGTCACGCATCCGCCCCCGCTGCTCATCCTACACCCCACGGTGCCCCGGCAGTGTCGCACGCCACCCCGTCCCCCGCGTCGGCGTGCACACCGCGAAGGCTTGCACGCCGTCACCCTGCACTCCCAGCTGGCTGCCCCCGCACTGCAGCTGCCTCGCGGAGGGCCCCGGGGTCGGAGCCGTGCGCTGGCAGGGACAGTGCCCAAGGGGAAGGCCAGGGTGAGGGCAGGGCTCCGAGCCCGGGCAGGGGGCCGAGGCGACGTCTCGCGAGGGTTTTGGAAATGGGACTTGGCTTCAACTCAGAAGAAAGCACAAAGATTTCACAACCCCCCCAAAGAAGCGCTCTGAGCACGATCTGACTTCAGACCAGCGGCCGGCAAGGTTTGGGGGCTGGACGGACCCACCCTGGGACCAGGCAAGTGTCACTGCTCCCGGCCCCCGGCCCCCCAGCTCTGCAAGCCGGATCCCATGGCTCCGTGGGCCACAGCCAGCCTTAGCAAGCCCTGGTTTAGACAGCACGGGAGCATTACGCTCCCAAGTGAATGGATGCAGATTTCTTCTGATATGATCCAAAATTAATTAAAATAAAATAAAATAATAAAAAAAAAACAGCGATAAAGCAAAAAGCCCAGAGCAAAGTTCCCGCGGGGCTGGCAGAGCGTTTCCTCTCCCACCCCCTCCTTTTCTTCCAACCCGAAATTCTGGCTGGACGACCGGGATTGTGCAAACTTTTGGACATGCAGTGGGACCAGCCGAGTTTTTCCAGCCGGTTCTGCTGAGGGGTCCCTGCTCAGGGAGAGCTCGGACGATGCTCTCCTGCCTTCGCCAGCCGACTTCCCGGATCCCGGCAGCTGCCCCATCCTGAGATCAAGCCCCATCGGGGAGGAGGTCGTGAGCGTGCATCGCGGTGCTGCACCGAGAGCCGCAGCGAGCAGAGGATCTAAGCACGGACCTGCAGGGAGCATGATCACGCCCGTCTGACGCAGAGAGCTGAAAGTCGCTGTGAGAGTCGGCGCCCCAGCCAAGGATGAGTAGGGAGGCTGTGGCAGAGGCAGGAGCCCGCGGGGCACCAATCTCCACTCTGATTTAAACAAAGCTCAGTGATTTAATAATTAAGCCTTTCAGTCATTAAATATTAAGAGCGTGATGGCTTCCCTTGTTCTGCCCTGGGCCGGAGCACCGTTTCACGTCGAGCGGGGGTCACTCCAGATTAAGCGGCGCAGCACGCACGAGGCCCTTGATGAAGACTGGCCAGGCTCAAGCACAAAGCCACGGCAGACGGGTGATAAAGGTTGTAGCGGCGATGGTCTGAAAGTACAAGCAGCCAGTTTGCCAGAGGGAATATCCTTTATGAGACCAACTAGACATTGCAAAAAAACCAGTGCAGACAGGTGAGGCACCCAGCTGCATGTTCCTGGCCTGCCATGCACTGCAACCTGGGCTCTACCCCCTGCACCCCCCTGCTCCAAACACCCCGCGCTGACACCCCTCACCGTGCTCCCCCTCTCCGCCCGCCTGGCAGTGGGTGCACGGGGCGGTGAAGCAGGCCTGCAAGGCGGCATACACGGAGATCTGGGCAGAAGAGTCACGCCCTGATGCCAAGACGAGGAGGCGCAACCACACGTGCACTTAGCAGCTGTCGGCCAGCTCATCCACCTGCTAGCCAGGAGCAGGTGCCGGAGGAAGGCAGCCTGCCGAGACAGGTGCCCTGGGCCTGGGAGAGCACGTACACGGCTGGTACAGAACGATGTCCCTCAGCCTGGCTACAGGTCGGTTTCTTTTTCCTCTGCAGCCCTGCTCTCTCCAGCTCCCCCAGCCCTGCTAGGCTGCAGCGAGGCTGGGAGAGCCGCCTCATTCTCACGCTCCCCATTCGGCGCCCTTGCAAAGACCGGCTAGATTGCAAACTCACTAAATGAGCAATGGGCTGTTTGGCTGCACAGAGCTCGTTGAGCCATGTCTAACAGGGCCGGAGGAACTCGGTCCAAGCTAGTCCTCCGAGCGCACGCCGCGCCAGGAATTTGCAACCAGGTCAGCAATGCGCCGTGGACGACCTGCCGGAGGAGGCTGTAACGTGAGCACGGCCCTCCTTCGGCGATGGCGGCTCTCCCGAGGCATTCCTCATGCCTGCTCTATGATTTAGGACAGGATGAGGGGCGGAACGGGATTACACCTGCCACCTAAATCCTGACGTTTTCCTTCTGGGTACACATCCCCGGATCCCCACGGGGGGGATCAATGCTAGGACCTCTGCAGGCATCTCCGCCGAGCTGCCAAAACCGTAATTGCAAAAACCTGGGGAAAGAAATGCACTGTGGGCAGATCCTGTATGCAACAGCCCATGTGCACGCCTTGGGGATGAGCTAGCAATGGGCCCAGGAGAGACATGCGTAGCCCATGCCATGAGCTGGGCATCTTTGCAGAGAAAGCAGGGGCCGAAGTGGGAGATGCCTCAGGACTGCTGGTATCTGGAGCTGTGCAAAATCTCCAAGTCTAGCTGGTGTCGGCTCCTTTCTACAAGAGTGGATCAGAAGCCAGTGGGCTCCGTATAGCTCAGCTACCAGCTAAGCGCCAAGACCTGATTTCAAGGGTTCCAGCCACGAAGACGTCGGGAAGGCTGCTTGATTGATGGAGAGGGAATGTGGCCCCGGGGTTACAACACTAGCAGGGGACACAGGTTCAATTCCCTAGCATGGGATGGCTCAGAGAGGCCTGCTCCTGCCCGGAGCAGGGGGCGGACCTCAGGAAGCTCCCAAGGGCTCTGCCAGCCCGACCTCGCTAGGACTCTGCTGCTACCCCCGCTTCCGAAATCCTCTTAGGGCAGATGGTGCAGTGATGCATTTACACCTTCTCGTCCACCCAAAGTTTAAAACCAACCACCCGGGAGGGACAGCAGCACGGCTCTCCAAGAAGCCCTGAAGGGAGGTCGATTATTATCTACTGGATTCCTGCTAATCTCTCTCCACTCCATAGGTGTTATTGATGCTCTCTCCTTTTTAACGGTTTGGATGCTCCACTGTTAAAGCTATAGACTCTCCTTTTTCTGCAACGTTGCTCCCTGTCAGCCCTTTCTGGTACTGTCTTTCTTCTATTTTACAGTCCTGCAGATTGGGTGGGGTTTTTTTTGGCTCGAGCTAAAAACCTGAACTCAGGTGTGGCCATATTCCCCCAGATGCAGAAATGACTGACAGTGAAGTATCGGATGCACTGTCAAGACATGCAAGGAGGCTAGATTTCGTCTTACACATCTGAATAAGAGATGTACATTTAACTATAAGGAGTACAGGACTAATGAAACATTTGTCTCTCTACTATTTTTTGGCTAGTTTCTTCTGTACTTTTTTCTTTAAGTTAATATATCATCTAGCTGCAAATCAGTGCACATTCCAAAACAGTTAGATTTGTCTTGATCGTCAACTGAATAGCATTGTGCTGCATATTAGTAAAGCTTCTAGTTTCTTTTTAACTGGAAGAAAGTGTGTCACCCTGTTGCACCCCTCTTTTCAAAACCCTCCATCCACCCGTGCCCAGTTTCACTGATGTCGGAGAGAGTTTTGCATTTGGCAAGGGGATCATCAAGGCCTGGAGCCATTTTAAACCTCCAAGCCCCTCCGTTAAAAATTACTGTTCCTTCTGAAGAGGGTTTTTTCTTCCTGGATTTCAGAGCTCCCGGCGGTTGCGATTACGTGGCGGGCTCCTTCCCCTGTCACGGCAGCTGCTGGAGGACTTCTGAAGGGCCTCAACTGGCTACACAGGAATGGCTGCAGTGATTAAGTCGTGATGCTTCATTGCTCCCCGCTTGCTAATTCTCCTTTGCTGTTGGGAGTGAAGTCCAATCAATGCCAATTAATTAAGGACCAGCACTTGGCAACCACCGTCAGTGGAGCAGGCCTCGGCTCACAAGGGGCCCACGGATTTCAGAGGAGCGCTTTGCCAATGCCGGCACCGCTGCGCAGGAAGAAAAGGGCAAACCAGCCCTCGACCGTCTGGCTGGAAACAAAGCCTTGCATTGAACCCTAGGCTGGAAAGGACCGTGACGGTCCCTTTGCTTTAAGCGGCAGTATCTACCCGAAGGGTTTTCTCCAGCATTGCCTCAGCTCCTCATGCTGCAGCAACGTGGTCTCAGGCGGCTTGCCATTGGATCCAGGTCCTGTAGTCGGCTCCAGTACTCTGAAACCTCCCGGTGACAACAGGAGATGGGAAAGAAACAGCATGTCGTGGACCGGATCCAGACCCCAGAGCCACCTGCCCCGCGCGTGCCCGAGCTGCAGCTGAGAACAAACTTCCTCCCAACTTTCTCTCCATCCTTGGAGCCAACCGCAGATGGCCCATGCTGGGGTTTGTCTGTCAGGGAACAGGGCAGAGTGAATAAGCCCAGTGCCATCAGCTCCTGGGGCAGGATCTTCCTTCTGAGCGGATACCCCAACACGATGTTGAGGAGTATCACGGTAAGAAACGGGGTGGCTCTTGGCGTGCATCGCCCTGTGGTACCTTCTCCATGGAGTTCAAGCATTTTTGAGACATCCTTGGGGACCTGCTTGCTGAGAGCACAAGGGGCTGGACCCCCCGGGCCCAGGACACCTCTTCCAGTCCTACTTTCCTTTGTGGAGACCATGGTTCCCTGGGACTTTCTCTCACACGAGGACAACCCGTCTGTGCAGGAGTCTGGACTGTCTCCGGGGCGGGTGAGAGGTAGTGGGAAAGCTCCCCAGAGACAAAGCACCCCACAGACCCCAGCCCCTTCCACCCTGAGGGCAAGGCACCTTCCTTGGACCTTGCCTTCTCCAAAGCAAGCGCACTATAGCATGCGCCTGCGTGTGCGTGCATATATGTCCATCCGGATTCACTATTCCTAGCCGGAGCATTTCCTCCCCGCATGCTCCTTGCCCCAGGGGGAAGCTGGGGGAAGAGACGGCCTGAGCCCAAGACCAGGGGCATCAGGGATGAGTAACAGGGCAATGCCCTTACACCGCGAAGGGGCTAACCTGGGCAATGCAGCCCCAAGCTCAGCTAGGGTGGACGGTCCCAGCCCACAACAGACCCAGGGGCTCTGCTGCTCTCTCGTGTCTTGGAAAAGCTTTTCCTGCCACTCAGGCAGCATTGCAATGAGCTGCCCAGTAAAAGTGGCACCGTTCGTAGCCCCTGTGCCCATTGCCACGGGGAGAGGTGTCCCAGCCTGGCATGCGAGCACTGATGTGGTTGATCCTTCTGCTCCAGGCATCACCCTGTCACGAAGGTCTCAGAGCAAACTCTTCCCTCGGTGAGACCCACACAGCCCCTTGCCTTTTGGGCCATTGCATGCAATTCCAGTCGACATTCAAGGGTGGATGAGGTCCCCTCTCCACGCAAGCTCAGCCGGCCTCCCAGGGGGATGCAGCGGGCAAGACTGAGCCTGGTCTTCAAGGGCAGATGCTCGGACTTGGCTGCACACGGAGCAGAGCTGCTGGTTAAGACCGGGCTGTTTCCCCACGGTCACTATAACAGTGCACCTTAAGCATTATTTTGCATCCTTTTCCTCTCCAGAAACCTCGGTTCTCTCTAGCAATGGGTGCACAGACTTACCTGAGCTCATGTGTCGGACCTACGTATGCATTCATCCCTCCATCCCATCCCCCTCTGCTCTGGTCAGTGACTTGCTACCCCCTTTCACTCCCCACCTTTACCCAGATGCTCTCCCCCTTCTTTGGATCTCCAGGTCCTCACCATGCCCACTCCCCGCCTAAAAGCCTCTGACCCCAAGAACCGTGCTCTGCTACCGTCCCCCGCCAGCAGGCTCAGCACCGTGCCATGCACCGGGCTCAGACAATCGACTGTGGCCATTTCCAATGCTTTGTGCATTTGACCTCCAGCTCTCCAAAGCAGCGGCCGTGTCTCCTGCCTGCCCGTGGAGCACGCAGCTCGCTGCTGGGTCCAGCCCCGCTGCACGAAGAGGGACAGCATCCCTATGTCTCCCTCTGCTCCCTTTGCCCTGACCCAGGGCACTTCACAGGCACCAGCCCCTGCAGATGTTCCTGGAGATGCTGACAGATGTGGTCCTCCCCTGGCAGTGGGGCAGCCTGGCACCCAGGCTCCCCTGTCCCTGGCCACCCATGCACACGTGGCTCGAGCTGGTGCTCAGTCTCATTTTCCGCCTGATGGCTGCGTCACCTCCTTTCAAACAAAGCCAGAGACTTCAATTAGCTCTCAGGCCCTTTCAATTGGCACCTGGTGGCAGCTAATCACACGGAAACCCTGCCTCCGGCCATCGATCGCCCCCCCCGATCGGCCTCCCCAATGCGCTCGTTATGAGGTGACATGCACCGCGAAACGAGCAGGCCTTACCTCCCTCTCCATCTAGCTTTCCTCAATATACTGTAATTATACCGGCTTCGCTCTGGTGACCCCGGCAGAGGGAAAGGAAGCCGCCAGGTAAGTCTGAACAGCGCAGGTCCGATGTTGGCACACGGCCGCTTGGGTTGGAGCCCCGTTTCTCCCACCCGGCTGGGATAGCGTCGGGGCGCGGAGGTGCTAGGATGAGCTGACCCATTTGCAGCTGCATTGAGACCACAGCTCACTGCACACAGAGTTATAACGGGGGCTTGTCCGTGCAAAACGTGTGCCCCGCTCTGCTCTTCCACTCGTGCCGCAGCTGCCGGGCCTGGCTCTGCCCTCCGCGGCCTGCTCACACCGGCTTCCTCCCAGGAGCTGACGACCTGTTCGCTCTCGGGGTCTCGTTGTCATCTGTTTCTGCATTGGGTGAAACTTTAGTCCTGGATGAGCTGGTTCTTTCTCTTCTAGATAGCCTCAGCCCTGCTGCGGAGACCCCCACAGCTGCCCTCGTGCCCATACGCACACAGTTCTCCCCAGGCACTTGAGCTCTGATTTGGGACCTCTCCCAGTCTCCTTTGGGCCTCGTTAGCCCACCTCCAGGGTATGGCTGCCGTTTCAGCTCCGTTTCTGCCTAAGCTTCAGCGTAGGGGAGTGACGGTCTGGGCCGATCCTGCCTTCAGGAGGGGGCTGGAGTAGAGGTGACCTCCTGCAGGCTGTGGGTGCCCAGGGGCTTTAGGATCCTATGACTGTAGTAAACTGCTTGATGATTTTATCTCTGATGTCAACAGCTCCCTGCAGGGGGGCTGCAAAGAGGACGGAGCTGGGCTGGTCTCAGTGGGGGCAGATGGCAGGACAAGGAGCAATGGGCTCCAGCTGCAGCAAGGGAAGTTGAGGTTGGATATTAGGGAAAACTTTCTTATGATGAGGTAGTAAAGCACTGGAACAGGTTACCCAGAGAGGTGGGGGAGTCTCCATCCTGGGAGGTTTTGAAGACCCGAGTAGATAAAGCCTTGGCTGGGATGGTGTAATTGGGGCTGGTCCTGCTTGGAGCAAGGGTTGGACTAGATGTGACCTCCTGAGCTCCCTTCAACCCTCATTTTCTCTGATTCTGTGTTGAAAAGAAATAAGGAACGACCAGCACTTTCAATCCAAACTTAACCCAATATGTGTCCTGAACCACCTGGCTGCAGGCTCGACTGGACTGCGCTGGACTAGCAAGATGCTCTGTTCCCAATACATCTGCGTATGATTTTCAAAGCAAAAGCTTCATCGTGTGTTGGAGGCTAATCCAAGCCCAACATCTGTACGACTTCAGGCTTCCACTCACATCAGCCTCAACTGTTAGGTTTCTGTTGGGTCCTTCATTTCAGAGCCCTCTGCAAACTGAAAAGTAACTCGGACCTTCCAGATTGGGGCCATTTTCTCCATCGTGCCATGGCTGGCTGAAGACAGCGAGCCTGCAATGGTTGGTGCCTTTGCGTGCCGAGTTGCTGCTTGATGCAGCTGCCTCTGGGCCCTGCGTTGCTGGGAGTGCAAGTGCCCAGGGAATATTCATTGCACAAATACCCTTAATCACACTCAATTAGTGAGTCTTCATGAGGGTTATGCCTAGCCCGACTCCATCATTCACAGAGCAGCAGGGCGGGAAGGGAGCTGCAGAGGTCACAGCTAGTCCAACCCCTGCTTGCGGCAGGATCAGCCCTGTGCAAACCAGCCCAGAAGAAACCCACGTCCAACCTCTCAGCACCACGACACCGTCACCCCGACACAGCCCCAGGCATCGCCCCCGGTCCTGCCCCAGGGAAAGCAGGGGGGCCGCGGGGGCCAACGTCTTGCTGCTGCAAAGGGGGTTCATAGATGCTTGACAGACCCCAGGCAGAGCCTGTGCCCCCGCTGCAGAGGAAGGCAAATCAGAAGCTCCACTTCCCCTGCGCTTTGCTGGCCACAGAGATTTGGGAGCGCAGGATGGCAAGGGACCTCCTAGATCCTGAAGGCAGCCCTCGGCATCAGGCCGTGGAAGTTTTTCCTCTGGGGACACACCGGAGCTCTGCCCACACCCAAATCCACCCCGGGGTCTGTAGCAGACCCCAGCATCCCAGCCAAAGCTCTGCTCCCTCCTTCCCCAAGGGCACGTGCATATGTCCTGTGCATATTCAGGAACTGGGAGCTTCCACCCTTTCCCCACACACTGGTCTGCAGGGACAGGCCAGCTCGTTGCTCCGTGAATTATCAAGCTGGCATCTCTTGCTGCTGCTGGCTCGGGCCGAGAGATTTGGCATGTGGCGTGGGGGAGCGTGCTTGCTACAAGAGCAAATACCAGGCGCCTCTCCAGGATGCCTGCCCATGCCTCCCTCCCTGCACCGCAGCCACGATTGCCTCTAAGAGGGATGTCCCCTATGAGGGGGGACGTGCTGCTGTCTAAGGAAGGATGCTAGCAGGACGGCTCTGGGCCCTTGCTGGCTCCGTGTGCCACGCGGGCTAGGCTGGAGGAGAGGAGGGGAGTGCACAGACCGCACGTTTGCTTTTCTGCCCCAGCTGCACACGCAGGCGGCATTGGCAGCCAGCTGTTTGCAAGGATGCCCAGGATTCACTGAGAACCCAGCCGGGGGCGGGAGCGGCTTGAATATTGCCCCTCCGGTGCAATTGCACATGCCCTTGTGATGCCTGGTCACCCAGCTTGGCTCAGAGAGTGCATTTCCTTGCAGTCCTGACCAAACCGAACTACTTTGCAACAGCCTCTAATTTTGCTCCCGTTCAGCTCAGGTCATTTGTCAGCTCATGAATAAGGCTACAGAACCACATAGGACCAGGTCCAGACACTTGAGGATGCAGCTCACATCTTACCGGGATGAAAGCTGAGCCTCCAACCCTCCACTTCACTCTCCGTGGGCACGTCTACATGAGATGCTTACTGTGCATTAGTCTAATAACACTGCGCAGTAGCGTGACGGTGAAAAACGGTGCGCATAGCCCACTGCGCTGTCTTATTAGGCTACTATGCAGTAAGCATCACAAAAATAACCATGCAACAGTGCTACCGAGCAGGAACTCTAGTTACTGTGCATTTAGTTAGTACTTCATTAAACAAGTACTACACTAAATGCTCAGTAATTAAGGTGCATTAATGAACATGTAGACGTGCCCTGTGTCCCTGACAGGTTTTGATCGAAGCCAGAACTTCACCACTTTCCTCGTCACCTCTTAGCTCTTTCAGCAGCCACTTGCACTGGGCCGAGTCAGAGGTTTTGGGGAAGTCTGGAGAGATCGGGTAAATCAATTCATCTCTTCCCACTACGTGAGTGAAATATTTAATGAATTCCAAGAGATTAGCGAGATGCGATTTTCCTTGCCCAAACTACTGATTAGACTCTATCAGGTCATGATCTTCCTGGCATTTTGTTATTCTCTGATCAACTCTTTTCCATTGATTTGATGGGTAAAGAAGGTTAAATTGTCTAGAGCACCCCAGTGCATCCTTTTTTAAACCTAGGCACCACTGTTGCTACATTACAGTCCTCTGGACCAGTGGCCAGGGAGACAGCACATACTTTTGCAAGCCTCTCAGCTTCTTCTTGACTCTTGCATGGACCTTCTGGGCTGGGTGACATGTGTGTGCATACATGTGTGTGTGTGCATGCATGTGCAATTAATTAGTTGGTTTTCGGACCTCACTTTCCATCACTGCAGGCTCTGTCATCACCTCTCCTTGCCAGAGAAGAGCCAGTCCTAGGGTAGGTCTCTGCAAATAGCTCTACGACGAAACCGGTGCCGCGACAGCATTTTGTTTCTCACCACTGCTCTTATCTTCCTTAGCTGCCTCTGGCTCCTGGCAAATCCACAGATAGTTTCACAGGTTTCTTAATTCACATCTGTGTCCCTTAACCCCACGACTATGTTCAAGCACTAATCCGAGTGTTTCATGCATTGTGAAACAATTATTGACCTGAAGCGAGCAGGATTTAAACTTCCCCTTGGCTTTGCAAGTGCACTTCTCCACTAGCTGTATTAGCAGGCTCGTGTCCCTTCCTGGTATTTTCTGCCGGGTCCCTGAGCAGTCGGTCACTTCATACTGGATTCACTGTAATGAAGGCTGGAAAACACAGCGGGTGTGTGTGGCACCACCGGGATGTCGCGACGGGGCAGAGGTGTGGAAATGGGCTTCTCCTGGAGCGGGGGGTGAGGGGTGGAGTCCTTCACTTCTCCACCCCAATGCACACCTGGGCGGGGTGCAAGTAAAGACTGAATGCAGGCGGCGCGTATCATGCAGGAGGTGACACCTGCGTGCAGGTCTGGGCTCCGCATTGAGAAACAAAACAAAGCTGTGGAGAGGCCAGAGAGGGTCCAGAGGCGGATGAGAAAGACCATCAGGGGCTTGGAAAGCAGGTCATATGAGGAGAGGCTGAAGGAGCTGGGCATGTTCAGCTTGCAGAAAAGGCATTTAAGAGGGGGCCTGACAGCAGCCTGCACACAGATGGAAGGCTGCTATAGAGACGGAGGAAGGCCCCTTTTCACTCTTGCTGCAGAGAGGAGGATGCGGACCAGGGGCTTGGAGCTGCAGCAAAGCAGGGGTAAGCTGGGTGTCAGGAAACACTTCGCTGTCGGAGCAGGGAGGCCGTGGGTAGATGCCAGGGAAGTCCAGCGCTGCAGGTGTCCAGGAGACATTGGGCAGGGATGATCTAGGTGCGGCGATGCCCGCGCTCTGCTATGGAGGTTTCCCAGGCTTCTGGGCTGTGCTGGTTGCCTCCTCCCAGCCCTTTCTGCTCCATGTGTCTTGGGGTTTGAAGCCTCCCCCAGAGGCGCTGAGGGCTGCAGCCCGGGCTGGGGCTGGGGCTGGGCTGGGCCAATGCTCCTGCTGCACCGACCCCGCAGGGCCCTGGCTGGAGGGTCTTGCCCTCGCGCTCAGGGTTAGACTGCTGCTTTGGGGGTAGGAGGGGATTTCCCCCTGGTCAGACTGGTGCAAACTGGGGGGTTTTGCCTTCCTCTGCACTGAAGGACGTGACCTCCTACTTGGGATCACGAGTGTATACGAACAACCTTTTACAGCAGTAGGGCATTGGCCACCATGTCGCCCTGCTTTCCCTGTGGTAGGTTAGGGCCTTATGCCTCGTGATGTGACAGGGTGGAGGGCAGTTTTACAAAGAGTTGAGAGGATGGATGCGTCTGGGCGGGTTTGCACAGGGCTGATCCAGCCCCAGGCAGGGCTCGGGCTAGACGTGACTGCAGGTCCCTTCCGGCCCCGCGGCTCTGGGATTTCTCTAGGGAGATAGTTACAGCCTGTGGGAGGCTTGATCTCTGTCCGGCACAGCAGCAGATTAATGTCTGCACTGCACTGCCACCGAGTCACGGGCACCCCTGGAGACTGCCAGCAGAGAGGCAGCATGGTCCAGACAATGCAGCTGGCACTTGGGAGACCTGGGTTCAATTCAGGATATAGAGAAATTGGAGAGAGTCCAGCGGAGGGCAATGAAAATGGTTGGGGGGCTAGGGGATAGGACTGGTGAGGAGAGGCCGAGGAAATGGGCTGATAGAGTCTGCAGAAGAGAAGACCGAGGGGGATTGAAGAGCAGCCTTCACCTCCCTGCAGGGGGGCTGCAACGAGGATGGAGCTGGGCTGGTCTCAGTGGGGACAGACGGCAGGACAAGGAGCAAAGGGCTCCTGTTGCAGCAAGAGAAGTTGAGTTCAGATATTCGGAAAAACTTTCTGGGTGTTGAAGCACTGAAATGGAGATGGTGAAGTCTCCATCCTTGGAGGTGTTGAAGACCTGGGTGGACCAAGCCCTGGCTGGGACGATGTACTTGGGGCTGGCCCTGCTTGGAGCAGCGGGCTGGACTGGACGTGACCCCCTGAGCTCCCTTCCACCCTGACTGTTTGATTCTAACTCCCTGCTGCATCGCTGATCTACTGCAGGACCTGGGATCATCCACTGCCTTACCGTGGGCACTTATCACTGGCACATGGATCAATATAACAATCAATCGGTGCATTTACACATAGAAGCCCTGAGAAAAGTAGAAACCAAAGCTGGCCGCAACAAATGTGGTCCTAGGCCTACCATACACCGCTTGCACAGGGAATACGGCTTCGTATTGTTTCAGAGGAGCAATGTGAATTGCTAAGAACACCAGAATAAAGACCAGAGCGACCGAGCAAACCCCATCTGGTCGAGAGGATGCACTAATTAGTGTGAATGAGGAGGCATCTGCTATAAACATGACGGTGCTTTGATCAGCGAATACAAAAGAGCCTGCAAACCCTGCATACTTTGTACCAGGCTTAGGGGTGATGTTTGTGCCCGTACCAGGCCTACAAATGACCCGGCTAGCATCGTGGACAAGCTGGTCGTGGACGGTAGTGCCTAGGTTTGTTTGCAGATGATAAAACTGGCCAGGCTTTTGGCCACGAAGAACCAAAACCTGCAGTCTCTCTCTCAGCACGCTGAGTCGGTAGGGGCACAGCACCACAGACGGGCATCCTGACAGCGTGCACAGACCATCCCCACTGCCCCCAACAGCAGTCAAAGAGTCATGTGTTAGCAGTGACGGAGCCAGCCCCGACAACACCAGGGACTCCCCTCACCTGAGTGCCTCAAACCATCCAGGGGGATTTTCCCCTTTGCCCTCGACTGCCACGCACGTCCTATGAGGTAACAGGACTGCCCTCTCATCACTGTACAGAGGAGAAACAGAGGCACTGAGATGGAGTGACTTGCCCAGGGGCATATGGGGCGACTGTGGCGGAGAAATGACTGGCATGCAGATCTTGCATAAAGACTAAAGCAGAGGCGGCCAACTCGTGACACATGTCATGGCAGCCTCTGCGCATGGCACGCAGCACGCTGGGGAGTGGCAGGCAGCACGACTACAGACAGGGCAGGGAGCAGAAAGCAGAGCAGCAGATGGGGCAGAGGACACAGGGCAGGGAGCAGAAAGTGGAGCAATAGATCAGGCAGGAAGCACACAGCACGGAGTAGAAAGGAGAGCAATAGATCGGGCAGGGAGCACAAGGCAGAGAGCAGATAGCAGAGCAGGTAAGGAACACAAAGCAGAGCAGCAGGTTGGGCAGGGCATACAGAGCAGAAAGCAGACAGCAGAGCAGCAGAAGGGGGAAAGGGTACAGGGCAGGGAGCAGAAAGCAGAGCAATACACTGGGCAGGGAGCATGGGGCAGGGAGTAGAAAGCAGAGCAGCAGATGGGGCAGGGAGCAGAAAGCTGAGTGGTGGATCAGACACGACGAGGGGATCGGAGTGGCGCTCAAGGCCGGTACGGGGCTTCCTCCATGGCACTCCCTGCCACGAAGCTGTCCCAGAGCGTCCTTCTCTTCCAGCAAACCTTCGCTCCTGCACCTTTCTTTTCGACTCCAGGCATGCCGGGGGGGCAGGGGCGGGCCGCCTCTTGCGCTTGGTTTGTACAGCACCTGGCGCCGCGGGCTCTGGTCTCATTGGCAGGCTGTAGGGGCTCCTGTCTAGCCGGCATGGGCACCGCAGTCCTCTCGGGGAGCAGGCTCGGTGCATCGTGCCCAGCCCAGCACCCCAGCTCCCCACCGGCAGACGGGGAAGGGAAGGGGCGCGGGAAGTGCAGTGTCTGCGGTGGGGAGCTGACCGCATTTATTAGCCCGGCCGCAGCCTGCCTGACCACAGGGTCGGCCTGGGAGCACAGGCCCGCCACGGCTCGGAGGGACGGCCAAGGGAAGCGTGCCAGGAGCGGGGGCTCTTTTTGCGCTCGCTTTGGCTCTGCAGCTGGAGAAGCGTCCCCTGAGAAAGCGGCACCGCCAGAGGGGACACTGTGCCCCTTATCCCGGAGACAGCCGGGAAAGATCCAGGGTGTGAGGCTGGGGCCTTTGTGGGAACCTAAATGTCTTGCCGTTAATGGGATGCATCTGGGATGCGATGGCGGGGGGGCTGCCGAGAGCGGGAGGGAGCAGCGGGCCAGGGGAGAGGAAGATGCAAGGAAGGAAATGGCAGCAGGGATCTCCTGGGACACAGAGCGCCGCCCCGATGATGCCCGGCGCCCCCCAGCGGTGAGACCTGAGCGGAGGGGAGGGCAGGGGGCTCGCCGAGACCCAGGGGGGCATGATGCCAGCCGTGAGAGGATGCTCCCCTTCGGCAGCGGTGTTTCAAGTGATTTAAACAGACTCCTGCATCCTAATCACGGCACCGCGGCGCGCGGGCTTTCATGTGAGGGGTAATGCGTCCCCAGTGACTCATGCTGACTCACTCCGCGCGCACACGAGCTGCATACGCAAGTGGCTCCGAAGCGCCGAGAGGGGAGGCTGGCCCCGGGAGACAGGACCCACCACCAGCCACTGTCCCTCCCTGTGCGTCGTGCCAGGAAAGACGTCTTCTCCAGCCCAGCCCAGCCCCTGGCTGCACGGTTCAGGTGCGTCTCCCGCGGGCGGCGCAGCAATGCGGGCATCCCCTATGCATCCCCTACGCAGCGGGGTCGAGTCTGGGCACGGCCGGACTGGCCTAACTCTCCCAACCCGGTGCCTCTGGCCCTCCCCTGTTGAGCTTGCTTGCTCTCCAGTTTGTCTTGGCAGACCCTGTCCCCAGGCTGCTCGTGGCATTTACTTGCTCTCGAAGCATCATGCCAGGCCGCACGGCTACAACTTCGTTGCTCTCACCCCGACATTGCACTTCTGACCGCAACAGATTTCTTTTCTGGCGTGTGGCGTCTTCATCCAGCACCCCATCGTCATCCTCCTGGCGCTGCGTGAACGGTTTTGAGCAGGCGGCACCGAAACCCAGTCCACCCAAGCAGGGAGGCTTTGCAAACACAAAGCAGCCAGCTGCAAAGAGGGACAAAGGCTCTCATTCGGAAGAAGTCTCATATTTCAACCGGCGTGATAAGGAGAACAACCAGAGTTATCACCGGGAGAAGTAATAATGCAAGTGTTAACAGGCACTCTTCCTTCGAAGAGGGTTTTTTTCACAGGGATCCATCCAGAGCTTGATGCTATTCAACATCATTATCAACTATCTCTAGGAAAATAATAATAATAATAGTAATTATTATTATTATTATTATAGATGACGTGTGGTTCGCAAAGCCGGCTGACGGCACGACGGCGGCTGGAGTGCTAAATAGCGATAAGGACGAGCATTGTGTGGAGAGATTGGGATCGTCTGCGAAACCAGGTTTATTGAGACGGCGACATGCTCCGAGGCAGCCTTTTGCTCGCTCGCTCGGAGGGGAACAAAGGAGGAGGGTCACGCGGGCAGGACACGGGAAGCAGCGGCTGCGATAAGGATGTGGGGTTCAAAGTTGCCGGCGCCCGAAGGTGAGTGTGTTGCAAGGAGGACAGCTACGGCTAGGGATATCCCCCCGTATCAAGCAGGAGCAAGGCAGCAATATGTGGGAAGCAGAAGCCGAGACAGGCCGGACCCAGCCTTCGCAACCGCAGCCGCCGTCTGCCCCGAGCGCGAGGCACGTCCCGGCGTCCTTGCCTCTGAAGCACGACGCTCGGCTGGTCACGTCCGGCCCCCGGGGAGAGGACAGGAAATGACAGATGCTCGTCGTGTCCCTCAGTGCAGGACTGGCTGCGGCTCGGAAACGACGGCAGGAGAGGGGCAGAGCTTCTGCATGCAGCGCCGCAGGGACGGCGACTGGGAGGTGGCTGCTGGCGCTCGCGTCCACACGCGGAGCAGGAAGTTCAGAGAAGAGTGGACTTCTCTGAGAGGTTGGGAAGCTCAGCCAAAGCTCACGGTAGTAGGAGGGTTGCGTTGGTAGGAGGGTTGCAATGAAGGGAAGCGATTGCTCCCCTCTATTCAGCACCAGGGAGGCCACATCTGGAGTCCTGTGTCCAGTTTTGGGCCCCCCACTGCATCCAACCCCCTGCTCAAAGCAGGACCAGCCCCAACTACACCATCCCAGCCAAGGCTTTGTCTACATGGGTCTTAACCTTCAAGGATGGAGACTGCGCCGCCTCTCTGGGTAACCTGTTCCAGTGCTTCACCACCCTCCTGGCCAGAAAGTTTTTCCTAACATCCAACCTCAACTCCCCTTGCTGCAGCCTGAGCCCATTGCTCCTTGTCCTGCCATCTGCCCCCACTGAGACCAGCCCAGCTCCATCCTCTTTGCAGCCCCCCTGCAGGGAGGTGAAGGCTGCTGTTCAATCCCCCTCGGTCTTCTCTTCTGCAGACTCAATCAGCCCAGTTCCCCCAGCCTCTCCTCACCAGTCATGCCCCCCAGCCCCTAACCGATGGCCGCTGTGCTCACAATCCTGCGACCCGGAGGGAGGTGATGCTGCTGCCGTCATCCACTGCTGCATAACAGCACTCGACCGAGAGGTGCCAGTGACTGCAGCTGCCTTGGCCTGAGAGAAATGCAACCTGCATCTTCCACCTCGAAGGACAGCACTTCCCAAAGACAAGGAAGACCAAGGCTGCTGTTACCAGGAGCAAAAGGCAGGCAGTGGATAGCCAGTGACTCCCTTTCGCAGGGCGTGGAGGATGCAGCTTGTGGTGTCTCGGGAAGGCAGCTGCCTGCCCGAGACATTGCAGAAAGGTTTCTGAGCCCCAGCCAGGGCTGTGCTCACTCCCCCACCTCGCTCATCCATGGGGGGCTCCCAAGTGACCAGAGCTCCAGGGGAAGGGACCAGGGGTGATGTTCTCGTTAGTCGTCCCAGCCAAGGGCCAAGGCAGGAGACAATGCCTCCTGCAAGTCAGCATGCAGCTCTGCAGACAAGGGCACGGCTTCTTGCCCCAGGGTGGTGTTTCAGGAAGGTCCATGGGGCAGAGTTGGGGCCCCCTTAATGCAGGGGGGAAGAACATCCATGTGCACATGTTTGCACACCTAATGGCTGGCTTTGTTGGGCAGGCATAAAAGGAAAGCCTCTGGCGGAGATGGTGACATTGGTGAGTGAGGGTGAGCTGCCACCACAACTCCTGCTACACCCAAGCACGGAGGCCTGACACATGGCTGGGAAGAGCGAAGGAGGCTTGGAGCAGTGCTAAGCCCTGTCTGCCTGGGATCTCAGCTCTGGGCAGGACAGCAGAGCCGTGCCAAAGACATTCGAATGATGATGCACCATGATTCAGGATGCAAAGATAATTTAAGGACTAGATATCACCTAATTAGGAGAACAGGCTTGGCACATAATTAGCATTTGGATTGGTTAGGCAATGCATCATTAGGGAAGGTAACTAATTGCGTGTTCGCTTCTGATTGGACTAGCGATTCATCTACGTCTGCACAAAGGATATACTCATTTAAGGAAGACTGGATGTGTATGCCTGGATGGTGGGCAGTGGAGCCGATCTGCTAATACTCACGTCGAACCGTGGTGCAGTAGGAGCCCCCTGGCAGCAACAGCACTAGTGAGGAGGGGGCTCAGCTAGGTGTAGAGGGGAGCGAGACAAAAGCCCATAGGTAAGTGAAGAGCACAGCAATGTGGATAAAGGCCTAGAAAGAGGAGGGAACACAGGGGGCATGCCTACACATGCATTTATGCCGGCTTAAATTTACTATGCAGTAAATTACTGCACGGTAAGCAGGAATAGGCTGGTGTCTACACATGCAGGCATTAAAGTGCATTAATGCTGCGTGTGAACTGACTTGGGACTGAAGTTAGTCCCAGTCAGTCCACACACACAGTGTTAGGCATCTACACTTGTGTTATGGTACAGTAACTAATCGGGCGTAAATTTGATACCTGTATGATGCAGATATCAAATATACGCTCACGTTGGCATAAATCACCATATTTACTGTGCAGTAGATGTGCACATCTAGACAGGCACCGATACTGCGCAGTAATTTTGTTTACTGCGCAGTAAATGCGCATGTGTAGACGCGCCCAGAGACTCCTAATGAGGTTGTACCAGGAAAATGAGCAGGGCGCTCTGCTAGCTACATTGGATGCCATTCCTCATTCAAGAAGTGAGGGGCACAAGAAGGAAGAAGACATCCTAGCACATGTGCTGGTACACACGCTCCACGCAAGGGGCTGTGGGATTGCTATCCACCACACGTGTCCATGCCATGGGGCTTATGCGTCTTCCATAGATTCATAGATCATTAGGGGCCAGAAGGGACCTTGGAAGATCATCAGGTCCAGCCCCCTGCACCAAGCAGGAAAGACAACTGGGGTCAAGTGACCCTAGTGAGGTGACCGTTCGGTCTCCTCTGGAAGATGTCCAGGGTAGGCGATTGCTGTGGCGGGCCAGTAGGGGGCGCTCCTGCGTTGAGCCGCCCACCTCCCTGCGCCCTCCCTGTGCCCGCCCACCTGCCAGGCTCCGAATGCCTCCCTAGGGCGCCTTATGTCCGGCCGACCCCCCTCCCGGAGCACACTCGATAGTCTGGGGGTAACATCGCTGCCACCACCCCGAGAAGGGACTGTCTTGGCCCTGTGTCCTCAGGGAAGCACAGGCCTAATAGTCCAATGGGTACTTGACCCAGTACAGGCACTTCGGGCACTTCCCCAAGTCAGGGGGCAAAAAGCAAAGTCTCCCTTAGTCCGCAGACCTAAGGGGTCTCTTAGGCGTAATTTAGACCCACCCCTCAATAAGTCTCCCACACCGGTCACAAAGGAAGACTGTATTGATTACAGGGGTAGGGTGAAAATAGGGTACAAGATTGAGCAATGTCTTAGAAATCCTAAAGAGCAAACAGTGTGGCTGAGGTAGCCTTTTGATCACACATCTGTGTTACTGCCCGCTAGATATCTAATCCGATTGAGTAGCTTACTCACACGCATCTTCCAGAGTTCCCCAGTTTCCCCTCTGGAGGCGGGCAGTTCCTTGCTTATGAATTTTGGGGTGAGAGAGAGCTAGTTTCAGCTGGTAAAGTTCCTCTGTGTCCCCCACATGGCTGCTGCTTCACCTCATGGCCCAAGAGCCAGCCTCCTGCCCATCCTAACTTGTATAGCCCCCGTGACCTCATTCACCTGGTCCAGTGGAGGTCAGCCCTGGTTGGCTATCAGCCAACCAATTTGAAATACATCACCTGTTACCGGGCAGATCCCAGCCCACCAGGTAGATGCCCCTCACCCTGGTACCAGTCCCGTAGGCAGAGGGAGCAGGTTTCCCCCCCTCCCTCAGGACTGCAGCCAGCTCAGGGTACCTGAAGAGACCGGCTGAGGTGTGACTCCTCCGTGCTGGCCCCTCTAATCACGTTGTCACAGGGCAGAGAATTTGGGGAGAAACCAAGGTGGCTTTCTGCCACAATTGCACCACCTCTGCGGGGAGCTTATTCCAGTCTGGACACCCTGACAGCGAAGATGTTTCTAACGTTTTTCCTGAAGTTTTTCCTAAACAAAACACAGAGCAAGAGCTGGGCAATGCTTCAATGATGGTGCACACAGGTGCAAGAAAGGGTGCTGTTATCCCTGTTCCCAGCTTGCCATTGTTCAGCAACCAGGGGGCAATGCCTGAGGTGCCCCCACCGCATGCTTGGTACCCCTGTTTTCCAGGGCTCAGCGTGTGGTCTCTGAGGGATGGGAGGAAGGAGAGGAGAAAGAGCAAAGAGGAGTCTATTATTCAGCCTCAGACTGGTAACAGGCCTGCAGGCTTCTTCCTGCCCTTAAAATACGCATGTGTGTTTGTGCCAAGGCAGGTACTCGGCAGTTGCTTTAAATAAAGCCACGGTGGCAACTGGGGCAGCCGTGCGGGCAGATGCAGGAGTCACTTCACCCCCATCTCCCCTAAATGGGTCAGTTAACATAACCTTGTCTGCTGAGCCTGGTGCAGGAGGAGCCATGTGCCCCAGGTCCGTGCCCTGGCCCTGCAAAGAGCACCTAGCAGGGACTCAGACACCCCCCAGGCCTTGCTCTGCCCACAGCGTGCTCCATGCGGGGTGACGGCACCGACCCCGCAGGGTCCTGGCTGGAGGGGCTTGCCCCTGCGCTCAGGCTCAGACCGGTGCTGCATTGGGGGCAGGAAGGGATTTTTCCCCCGGTCAGACTGGTCCGGTCTGGGGGTTTTTGCCGTCCTCTGCAGTGGCGGACGTGACTTTCTACATGGGGTCTCCAGAGTATGTTAGCAACCTGTTACAGAAAGCCCAGAGGCACCGTGACTGGCCACTGGAATAGCAGCATAGTCTGTCCCCAAAGGACAAGCCTTGATGAACCCGGACTGAGAGACTTGGGGGCCGGGGTGGAGGCGGTTGGAAAGTCTCCAACAGGAGCTGCTAAAGCTATGAGGAATTTATACCTGAAGCAAAGGGAGAAAACATGCAAGGAAGGGGCTCAGACCCACCTGGAGACACAGCGACGTCCAGAAAGACACGAGGAAGAAGCAGAGCCTATGTGGAACGGAGAAAAGGGGCCGGCCGGCAAAGCCAGCGCCTGGGTGTAGGGGGAGAGCAAGCACTGCCAGAAGTCACGCTGACCTCCATCTCGCAGAGGCAATTAAAACAAAGAGATGAAGAGCTTTTCATTGCAAATAAATATGAGACAGACCAGGGAAAGGAGATATGGGGCCTGTATGCAGGGAGGAAGAAGGGGAGATTAAAGATAATCCTGCCACGGCCCCAACCCTAGAGGAATGCCTCATTAGAGGGCTCGGTCCTGGGGCCGGCTTTGTTCAATATCTTCATCAAGGACCCGGAAGATGGGTTGCAGGTCACCCTTGGCAAGTCTGTAGATGACACCAGGCTGGGGGGAGCAGTAGATATGCTGGAGAGCAGCGCTAGGATACAGAGAGACCTCGACACATTGGAGGATCGGGCCAAAAGAAATCTCACCAGCTTCAACAAGGACCAGTGCGAAGCCCTGCACTGAGGAGGGAGCGATCCCCTGCACCGGGGCAGGCGGGGGGGGACAGGCTGGGCAGCAGCTCTGCAGAAAAGGACCTGGGGGGACAGGGGGCAAGAAGATGGACAGGAGTCGGCAGTGCGTCCTTGGTGCCAAGGAGGCTACTGGCATCTTTGGGCCCGCGCTGTTCCTCTTTTTCAGCAATTTGGACGATGGGGTGAAAAGCAACCTGTTTAAATTCACTGATGATACCAACATTTGGGGTGAGGTGAGCATGCTAGTAGGGAGGGAAAGACTGCAGCAAGACCTGGGTAGGTTACAGGGGTGGGCTAGTGAAAACAGGATGTGTTTCAATACTGACAAGTGCAGGGTGCTGCACATGAGCAGTAGTAACCAGCAGCACACTTGTAAGATGGGAAACTCCCTTCTTCAGAGCATGGAGGCAGAAAGGGATCTGGGAGTCATTACTGACTCCGAGATGAACATGGGCCGACAACGCGAGGTCACGGTTGGCAGGGCTAACCGCACCTTGTCCTGCATCCACAGATGCATCTCGAGCAGGGCCAGGGAGGCGATCCTCCCCCTCGATGCGGCACCGGTCAGGCCGCAGCTGGAGGACTGCGTCCAGTTCTGGGCGCTGCACTTCAGGAGGGATGTGGACAACACGGAGAGGGTCCAGAGGAGGCCACTCGCATGGTCAGGGGCAGCAGGGCAGGCCCTATGAGGAGAGGCGACGGGACCTAAACCTGATCAGCCTTCACAAGCGAAGGCTGAGGGGGGAACTAGTGACCATCTATAAACTCACTAGTGGGGACCAGAAGGGTTCGGGAGAGACCTTGTTTCCCCGAGCACCCCCCAGCATAACAAGGAATAACGGCCACAAGTTGTTGGAGAGGAGGTTTAGATTAGACGTCCGCAAGAACGACTTCACGGTCAGGGCGGCTAGGAGCTGAAACCAACTTCCAAGGGAAGTGGTGCTGGCTGCTGCCCTGGGGGGCTTTAAGAAGAGGCTTGATGCCTACCTAGCTGGAGTCATTTGAGCCCAGTTTTTCTCCTGCCCAGGCGGGGGGTCGGACTTGCAGATCTACAAGGTCCCCCCCGACCCGACTTCTGTGATCCTGGGTGCATTGGTAGAGGTGTTGAACTGACTGCCTGGAGGAGTTTTCCATCCACTGACTCCTCAGTGAAATAATATGAAATATGAACTTTCATTTCTATCCAGAAGAACCTTTACAGTCTTTTCTCCAATGCCCGATGAAGCGTGTTTGTGCCCGAAAGTTTGCGATTAAAGACACTTGTTTTTCAAAAATCTTGTTGGTCTAATAAAAGACGTCATCTCTGCTATGAGTCCTGATCGCCTTTCCCCTCCATTCAGCACTGGGGAGGCCACATCTGGAGTCCTGTGTCCAGCTGTGGGCCCGCACTACAGACAGGATGTGGGCACGTTGGAGAGAGTCCAGCGGAGGGCAACGAAAATGGTTGTGGGGCTGGGGGACAGGACCGGTGAGGAGAGGCTGGGGAAAATGGGCTGATTGAGTCTGCAGAAGAGAAGACCGAGGGGGATTGAACAGCAGCCGTCACCTCCCCGCGGGGGGGCTGCAAAGAGGATGGAGCTGGGCTGGTCTCAGTGGGGGCAGATGGCAGGACAAGGAGCAATGGGCTCAAATTGCAGCAAGGAAAGTTGAGGTTAGATATTAGGGAAATCTTTCTCATGAGAAGGATGGTGAAGCACTGGAATGGGTTACCCAGAGAGGCGGTGCAATCTCCATCCTTGGAGGTTTTGAAGCCCCAGGTAGACAAAGCCCTGGCTGGGATGATGCAGTTGGGGCTGGTCCTGCTTGGAGCGGGGGCTGGACTGGATGTGACCCCTGAGCTCCCTTCCACCCTCCTTGTCTGTGATTCTGTGAATACTTCACCTCTCTTTTGAGGAGGATGGCTTTGACCATAGACAAGACTGTGAATAGGAATAAGGGGCCGGGAAAGGAAATGACCCCATGCAAGTTGGGGGGAGCCGCAAAATCTCCATCCCAGAATGCTGCGGCAAGGAGACTCGGCAGCTGGAGAGCAAGCATCTGTGATAAATCTATTACATCACGAGTGGCAGCTCATGAATGCAGAACGACAAATGAATTATCTATGTGTAAGCAGGGGGAACAGGGCTCGGGGCAGTGACAGGTCCATTAGCCTGGCCTCAGGAGGGTGCGGCAGGGAGCGGGGCGGGTTTTGAGGGAAGGAATAACGAGAGGCACAGAGAGAAATGGGACAGCAGATCCAGTGCAACAGGGGTTTACCAAGGCTCGGCATGTCAGACCGATGTGATAGCAGTCGTTGATAAGATCACTGATTCTCCAGACAAAGAAGTGCAGTAGATCTCATCTCTCTGGCCTTCAGCAAAGCATTTGGTTTAGTGCCAAGTGGGAAATGATTAGTGAAGCTGGAGAAGATGGGGGCACGGCATGGATACAGAACAAGAGATGGCGGGGGCATGCGACTTGTGAGGAGAGGCAGAGGAAATGGGCTGATTGAGTCTGCAGAAGAGAAGACCGAGGGGGATTGAACAGCAGCCTTCACCCCCCTGCAGGGGGGCTGCAAAGAGGATGGAGCTGGGCTGGTCTCAGCGGGGGCAGACGACAGGACAAGGAGCAATGGGCTCAAGCTGCAGCAAGGGAAGCTGAGGTTGGATATTCAGAAAAACCTTCTCTCTAGGAGGGTGGTGAAGCACTGGAGCAGGCTCCCCAGGGAGGTGGTGGACTCTCCATCTTTGGAGGTTTTTAAGACCTGGCTCAACAAAGCTTTGGCTGGGATGATGGAGTTGGGGCTGGTCCTGCTTGGAGCAGGGGGTGGACTAGACGTGACCTCCTGAGCTCCCTTCCACCCTCCTTGTCTGTGATTTTGTGACAGCAAGCTGCATGAAAAGGGGACACGTCAGGCTAGAGGGAGGTTAGCAGGGGAGCTCCTTACAGATGAGTTTTGGGACTAATCCTGTTGCATATTTTCATGGAGGATTTAAGCACAAAAAGGTGCAAGCACAATGATGAAATCTGGTGATGACACAAAATTGCCAGTACAGAGGACTGAGAAATCACGCAGGAAGAACTGGGTGGCCTGGAGGACTGGGGGACAGGAAAGGGGATGCAATGTGATAGCACGGATGCAAGGCCATGGCCATGGAGATGCGCAACAAAAAGGGAAGAAGTGCAGAATTCCCTTCCAGCAACCGGGAACAACTGGGGAAGGGAAGGATTGGGTGGGTCGGGTTGTATCAGAGGGATGTTTCCAGCAGAGATAAGGACGTGTTAGTGCCACCAGAAAGAGCTTGGGGAAATGAAGGCTGAGAGAGGAGCCCTGCACAGGGCTGATCCTGCCTCAGGCAAGGGCCGGACTAGATGTGGAGATCTCTTCCAGCCCCACTTCTCTTTGCCTCTGTGACCTCCAATGTCCTGCTTTTTCCCCAGGGCAGATCCCTCCCTGGAAAAGCACCTGCATATCACGACTCCTCGACTCATTCAGTCTGAGGGCAAGACCCAGGCGGTGTGGATCATGCAGCTGCCGCACCCGCAGATGCCCCATGCAAATGCTTCTCAATTGATGGAGGACTTATAAGACTCACTGTAGCTTCTGGGGTGGAAAATAAAGGCCAGCCCCAGCAAATAAGCTGACCACAGTGATTAGTTCGGCCCGGTTTCGCTGCAGCCCCCAGGACTCAGCCTGGGTGATTGAAACCGGAGTGGGCAGACCCCCTTGGAGCCCAGTTGGCTAATGAGCAATGCTAGAAACACATCTGGGAGCATCTGGTTGGGGAGGAACGTGGACCATCGCTGGCTGCTCCTTGGGAAGTCAGTTTGCCCAGTGCCCTGCCGGGCCAGGACTCGGTCTCGGCTGGGATGCGGTCGGCATCACGAACACGGTGCATGAAAAGCAGCGCTCCCGTGAGACTCGGCAGCAGAACTGATTGCAAAAGATTAGCGCCGGGACTGGAGGTAGAGGGATAAAATAAAACCTCTCTTCCCCCGGTTGAGGAATGACGGGAGCTAATTGCTTATTGCTGGTTAGTAAGCAAAGAGATAGCGGCTGCTGCACGCGTCGATAAATTAACCCCGGCATGTGGCACCAGAAGCTCGTTCGCTTCTAGAGACGTTTATCTCTTTGTCTCCTCTCCGGGGTGAAAACATAATTATTGTTTAAACGTGAGTTAATTCCACAAGGTGGGGGAATCAATAAGGCAGAATTACTCCTTTCGAACCGAGAAATCTCAATCTGGGGCGGAGAGACGCGTGTGCAACGAGGGAAGGGTTGAATGACGGGGAGAGGGAGCCGGCCAAGGTCACCGGCATCCATAGATCTGCTTTTTTCTTTCTAAATTGAATTGGGCATTACATGTGCTCTGTCTCTGGGCTTTCCGTTGCCGCCTGTCACCCCCCTGTCTGAACCCAGACTGGCCGCAGCAAATATCACCGCTCCAGAGCTGCTTGGGGTCAGGACTTTTTGGGGGTAGGGACAGTTGCTACCAATGCTGGGACTGGGGTCCTGGTGTTGCTGCAGTTCAGGATTGGCCCATAAAGGATGCAGAGGCCCTGCCGTGGACTCGGCTTTTCTTTTTCCCATGAGGTTCCTAGGCAGGGACCCCACTCATAGCCAGCATCACTTGGCTGACATGGTCCAAGCAAGGCTGGAGCAGGGGTTGGCCGGGGTGCGACCCCCAGTGCAGGGGGAGATACAGCCCTCAGGAGGAAAGCCAAAGACAGAATCCCTGCTGAACAGCTATGACACCAGGCCAGGACTCAGGGTTAGTCCTGGCTCTGCCAGTGAGCTGCTGTCTGGCCTCTGGCAAGTCACTTGACATCTCCGTGGATCCATTCTCCATCCTGCCCTTTGTCTGTCTTGCCCATTTAGATGGTGAGCTTTTCCGAGAAGGGGCTTGTCTTCCATCTCAGTGGATGCTTCTGTGGTAGTAGAAATTGCACCGTCCCCTGCATCCTCTGGCATCGCGCAAAGGCACCTTTCCCAAGTGGGGCAAGCGTCCAGAAGAGATGGCAATGCCCAGACCCCCTGATCACAATTCATTAGCCACCTTTCCCTCCAAAGACCTGCAAAGGAGATGGGGTAGGTGTCCGGCTGGCTTTGTTCTCACCTCCAGGATAGGCACCGCTTGGGCTGTGTAGCACCTGCCCCATAGGACTTTCTTCTAGCATCTCTGCCCCGTGCCCCAGCCAGGTCTGAAAGGAAAAGGAGTCAGACACGCTCAGTCCAGAGATGATGAAGATGGATGTAGGAAGCCTCAGAAGCTCTGACTACCGAGGTCATGAGCTATGTCTCTGGTGAGACGGGTCTAAGGTAGCCTGGGCACTATCAGACCCACGGTACAGCCGATCCAATATCATGCCTCAGGTAGTGGCCAGTATCAAGCCCTCCAGAAGAAAGGGCAGGAGACCCTGCGGTGGGTCCTTCTGGATCACCTCGCCACAGGGAACAATTTCTGCTTGGCCCTGGTAGTGAGAGGCCAGCTCACGTCTCGAAGCAGGACAGCTCATGGCCTGGCATGGAAACAAAGCTGGAGGGGCTGGAATGATGTCTAGCTGGGAGGAGGTATCAAGTGGAGCTCCCCAGGGTCCGTCCTGAGCCCAGTATTGTTCAATATCTTCATTAAAGATTTGGAAGATGGGACTGAGTGCATGCTCAGCAAATCTGGGGATGACTCCAAGCTGGGTGGAGTTGCAGACACTCTGGAGGGCAAGGCTAGGATCCAGATTGACCTGGAGAGACTGGAGCAATGGGCCAAGATCAATCAGATGAAGTTCAACAAGGATGAGTACCACGTCTTGCACTTGGCATGGACAAATGGCATGCACAAACACAGCCTGGGGCGTGACTGGCTGGGCTGCAGCACTGTAGAGAAGGGCCTGGGGGTGACAGCAGACCAAATATGAGCCAACAGTGTGCCCAGCTTCTTGCAAAAAACCCAAGAGCCTCCAGGGCTGTATGAGCAGGAGGTCACTTGCAAACCGAGGGCAGTAATTCTCCCTCTCTATCCAGCCCCGGAGAGGCCTCCCCGGGAGTCCTGTGTCCAGTGCTGGGCCCTGCCCTTCAAGAAGGAGGTTTGGAAAAAGTCCAGTGCCGAGCAACACAAATGAGTGGGGCCTCGAGAAGCAAAACTGATGAGGAAAGGCTGAAAGAGCTGGGGTGTTTAGTCAGGAGAAGAGAGGATCGAGGGGGGATTTGATCCCAGTCTTCAAAGTCCTGAAAGGCGATGACAGAGAGGATGGAGATGGGCTTTTCTCTGTGGCCGCAGGGGACAGGACTAGGAGCGACTCAAGATGCAGCGAGGGAAGTTTGATTGAAGATTAGGAGAAAGGTCTGCCTTCGGGGGTGGTCAAGCACTGGACCAGGCTACCCAGAGAAGTCGTGGTATCTGCATCTGCAGACATGTTCAAGAGCAGGTTGCCCAGATCCCTGATTTAGTCAGGGCTGAGTCTGCCTGGAGCCAGGGGCAGGACTAGATGGGACCTTGTGCAGTCAAGTGTGCAAGAGCCACCAATGCGTACCACCACTGCTCGGCCGAGTGACCCCCCTTCCCCGGCGGGTGAAAGCTGGGACAAACAAGGCAGAAATAAACCCATTTTGTGACGCCGGTTGGTGGGGTGCAGGGAGCTCCCTTCCAGCTGGTTAAAGCCCGTCCCCTTTGTTCCCAGGGGAAGACCGACCAAGCAGCATCCCCTTCCTCCGGCCAGGCTCCCAAATCTGGTGCTTTTGCAACCTGAGGCACAGCCTGGAGGAACTTGCCCCACGGTCCCCCACCCTCCCCATGCCCGCATCTCGGCCCTCCTGCCCCAGCAGCCCTCCACCCACCCTGGGCTCTTCCCAGTGTCGTGACTGCATGGTCCACCCCCGGCGGCCGCAAAGCTGGCAGGGCGGCATCTGTACCACAGCCTGCCCTGGCCCAAGGGGAGCCTGGATACGTTCAGACTGGACCGACCCCTTCCCTGTCCCTGGAGGTTTCCAAGAGGAGGCTGGATAAACGCTGGGTAGGGGTAGTGTGGGCACAGCTGACTTTCCCCTCGAAGCTCCTTCCAGCCCAAGCACGCTGCGGCTTGGCCCCTGGAGCACGCTCTGCAACTTGGTCTTCCAGCCCCTGGACCAGGCTCTGCATTGCTCTGCTAGGCTGGACGCAGCGCTCGTCTGAGGCACCGGGCCCAGGTCTTATGCCACCCACAAGGCCCCGGTGCTGCCCCAGTGGGGTGTGGGCTCCCAGGGCTTGTATTCAGTGCATGAATCCAACCAAGTTCATGCACCTGCCTTAACCCCCCTCCCAGAGCCCAGAGCCGGCAGCCGCGGACCGGAGCAGCAGCCAGCGGCGGGTGGACTCGCGGCGCGGGGGGAACGGATTAGCCGAGCGATTGGATTAGCGGCACGGAGCAATGGGATAAGCA
Source organism: Crocodylus porosus (assembly GCF_001723895.1). Taxonomy (NCBI): domain Eukaryota; kingdom Metazoa; phylum Chordata; order Crocodylia; family Crocodylidae; genus Crocodylus; species Crocodylus porosus. The sequence continues at coordinate 21,228,642 of NW_017728909.1, read as the reverse complement.
ACTCGACTGGATTAGCCGTCCACGAGCCCTTGTGACGCCGGCTGTGCCTCCCTGCTGCGGCCCGCGCCAGCGTCAGCCCTGGGCTCGAGGGAGAGACGTGGCTGTGCGCACGGGGGCAGGTAATGATAAAGCTCAAGTCCTACAGAGCTAACGGAGAAACGGAGCCCCCCCAGGCTGATGGGCCGAGCCACGCTGCCAGCCCCCTTGCAGCAGGAGAGGGATGGCGGGGGAGAGGGGGGTGAGTGTCACCTGCTCCTGTCCCCTGCACTGGGTTGCTCCTACTCCATCCTAGACCTGCGCTGACCAGCCTCTGCTCGGTACCCTCCGGGGAAGAGGATGCTCCACTGCTCCTACAACGAGGACCTACACCGGACCTAAAGCTGCTTTGCACCAGTACAAACCACTATCTTACCCTCTGCAGCACGGGGAAACAAGGCAGGACACGACCGCAGCAGCCCTACTGAAATCCCTGTCTCCAGCACGCAGCTAGTCCAGGGGATCATCGTACCCAGGGTGCTGCAGCACACTGGGATCCTCTTAAGGGTGCCAGGCAGTTTTAGCACCGTGTGAAAATGTCCACACATGAGTCACCAGATAAACCCAGAGATTCCCAGTACGAATCCAGGTACCCGACACATCCTGCCCCGTCAGGGGCTTGCTGAGTACTTTGCCATGGAAGAATTGCTCTGGGATTTGCCACGGGGGTGGCTGTCCCAGTTGTCCCCATCTCGCACGGCACATGCCGTACAACGCAAACAGCATGGCCAGCCTACATGCGTGTGCCAGCTGGGTCACAGGAAGTCACTGAGACCGGTGGCACGATGCTATACGACGCCATGCCCTCAGCCTCCAACACGGGCTTGAAGCAGGGAGCTTCACAACACTGACGGCTTGACCTAAGGGAGCAGCGCGGCTCGCTGACCGCAGCAGTAGGCTGTTATCTTCCCAGCAGCTGCTAGAAGACCATGCAAAACAGTCCGTCCGCATAAGACACAAACCTCTCTTAACAAAACTAGCCCATCCCCAGAAGCCGATGAGTGTGCAGTGAGATCAATTCAGCCCGATTCAAACTCCGGACAGAAGTAAGGACTGAAAAGGGTCCGGGGATACCTGAGGGCTCCAGATAAGGCCAGAACCACTTAGTCTCAACCTCCTCCATAGCCTCTGACCTCAGAAATGGCTGCCCACATCAATAATGGATGTCTTGGCTTCACCCCAGTTAAAAATAGACATCGCTTAAAATCTATTTAGGTCTAAAATATGCAGCCTCATCAGGAGGCTTCCTGCTTCTCTCAGCCCTACACACCTCCTGGATTAACACACGCGCCTCGGCCTTCAAGGACACCCATTCAACGGAGCACCAAAGACCATTTCAATGCACGCCTTTATATTTATTGACCGAGGTCCGGATCCAGCTGCTCTCGCTCATGTGGATTAGCTCATTCCCATTTGAATAGCCCCCTGATATCAGTGGGGTGACTCACAGCAGAAGGTACGTGAGAGCAATCAGGTCCCTATTTATCTGCTTTCAATGTCAACGTTCGCAGACAGGAGCTGATAGCACCTCGTCTAATTAAGGTTGCCATTATAAGAACCTGTTTTCCCTCGCTTATAAACTGCTGCCTGACTTCAACCGCGCGGGCTGAAACGTCCCCTGCCAGGTGTCTGTCTCCACCTGAACGGATGTGGAACGTGTCAGCAGAAATGGTCCGGGTATTTTGGGGGGATACGTTGTTTTGCCCATGTCAAAGTTGGGTGCTGTGTTAAGAAACTCAAGTGCCTGGAAGATAGACTTACCTCGGACAGGGCCATGGATGGCTTGGGTACCAGGGGAGTGGTTTGTTGGGGGTGTCCAGGGGAAGCTGCCCAAATCTGGCCAAGTTCTAAGGTTTTGCAAAACCTCAGCGGTTGCATGCTCAGTAGAGGTTGGAGTATAAATTTTTCAGTGATTGCATCTGTCCTGGGCATGCTCCTTTTTACAGGGACCTAGCAAAACTCCTTGCAATTGCTGCTCCAGAGCCCGTGAACAGAGAGCCTGTCTCATTTCTGCTCTCAGCAACCCCAAAGGATGCAGTGGAGGAAGAAGCAGCTTGACTTACACCAGGAGGAGAAGAGCTGGGCGTCAGGGGCACGGGAAGCAGGAAAGTGAGGAAAGAGCCTGGATGGAGGCGATGACTCCTGTGTGTGTTTGGAGGGATGGGAACCAAGACTTGATGGGGAATAAGGGGGAGCTGATACCGGCGGTGCAGGAAGACTGCGATAAGCAACGAAGGGAGGCTGAGAGCCCGAGAAGAGGAGTCAGAAGTAAAAGGGACCAGACCTGGGGGGATTGGGAGCCGATGGGTCTGCAACCCCCACTGCAGGGACAGGAAAGGACGCCACGCTCCTGACTCTCAGCATTGCTCAGCAGGGAGGAAGTGCATGTCTGTGTGGACAACAACCTACTACTGCTTTCCGTCACCCGGGTCAGGGGGACCCAGGGTGGCGCTGACACAATGCACCGCTTATACAAACCCAGGGAAACGTGCCCCACTCCTGACCCCTCCATAGCACTCAGCATCCTTGCTACCCTTCTCTGCACCGTCTCCATTTCTTCAAGATCCTTTTGGAGGTGCGGGGACCAAAACTGGGCCATGTCTTCAAGGTGTGGATGCACCGTGGATTTAAAAAGGGGCATGATGTTTTAATTCATGTTAAAGCTACAGCAAGAACAGTTTGGGAGCAAGCTGTCCGGCCAAGCGAGTAGGATGATATTCCACCACCCATTTCAATGCATGTTCACACCCCGGAGGGATCTGGCTCCTTTGGGACCAAAGGGAGAGAACCTGAGGAGCGTGCACACCTGGAGCTGCCCTACAGCTGGCCATTAGCAAGTGAAAAGCCTTCCCGAGCATCACCCCTTCCCATCCAATGCTATCATTATTAACCCAGTGCTACCTTGCGGGACCCTCGGCAGCTGCACGAGGTCCCGGGGCAGCGAGAGGCTGGCCAGGCTACGGGAGCCCCCCCAGAGAGGCCTGAGCAGCCTCCCTGCTGCAGAGTTCATCATCCACGTCCTTCGGCTTCATAAGTTATTAAAGCCTTGCATCCACTAATCGAGCTATAAAAAGGGAGGTCATTGCTGCCAAGTGCAGAATAACTTTTCCAACCCCGTTGCTGTCTTCCCTTGCTGTGGGGGGGCACTGGGCAGGGTCTGCCAGGGCAGGGGTGTGTGGAGGGCTCTGTACAGAAGAGACTGGGGGTCCGGGCACCCATGCAGAGCCCAGGAGGTTGAGGCCAGCACTGGCTCATCAGGGACTCCTGGATGGGGGAGGCCGGATGTACAACCCAGGGGCAGCTTTCCAGACCCCTCTCCCCTTGCAAACATCCCGATGCGCCCCACAGTTCCTGGTAGCCCCCCCAAGGCTTGTAGGGGGTCCCTTTTGCTACTCTCTTAAACAGCCTCACATTGGAGGTGGCCTCAGCAGCATGGGAGCTTGCAGCAGTCCAGTGCCTTTCCCTGTCACCTGCAGCTCCTTTCTGTGCTGGGGGGCCACCGGTCCGAGGGGACACGGCTCCCAGCTGCACGGGCTGGAGATGTCCGAGCAGCAGAGACGCACCCTCATGCCCGGCCTGCCTGAGCACCCCGCACTGCCCCATGGCACAACCCAGCACGGTTCGGTGGATGCCCACAGAGATACCCTCTCCCGCCCCTTGCACAGACCGCCAGTTGCAGAAGCAGGACGGGCATTTGCTGAGGGGGGAGATGGACTCCCTCCCGGTGCGCAGGGACTATAAGAGGAGTCATATGCAAGAGGGCACAATCCCAAGCACTTCTCACCCACCCACGCCGCTGCAGGGGGGAAGGCTTCTGGCCCCTGGCCCCAGTGGTGCCCCAAGGCACAGGCCAGAGGAGGGGAGAGAAGGAAGGGATGTTACCCTGGGGTTTCTGCTCTCCATCGCTGCTGGCTCCTATAGTGAGGGCTCGGTAAGGGAGAGGATGATGGAAAACAGCAGGGTGCATACGGGAGGGATAGCAATAGATAAACCACTCGCAGAGCCCCCATCCTGGGCCAAGGCGGGCTGAGGGGGCGGGTGCGGCAGACTCACCCTGTTGGCTGTGCCTCTGAGCGTACACCACCACCACGGCGGCAAGCACCACGCAGCAGGCTGACGGGACAGGGTTGGCCATCTGCGGAAGCAAACACAAGGACAAGAGGGTTGGGTCAGTCAGGGGCGGCATGGAGCTGGCGATGAATGGGTGCAACCCCTGGCTGGGAGCTGGTTGGGAGGCCGCGCGGCTGCTCTGGGAGACTCTGGGCATGCACAGAATCACAGACGTTGAGGGCTGGAGGGGAGCTCAGGAGGTCACTTCTAGTCCAACCCCCGCTCCAAGCAGGACCAGCCCCAACCACATCATCCCAGGCAAGGGTTTGTTAAGCCAGGTCTTAAAAACCTCCAGGGATGGAGACTCCCCTGCTTCTCTGGGTAACCTCTTCCAGTGCTTCACCACCCTCCTTGTGAGAAACATTTCCTTATTATCCAACCTCAACTTCCCTTGCTGCAGCTGGAGCCCATTGCTCCTTGTCCTGCCGTCTGCCCCCACTGAGACCAGCCCAGCTCCCTCCTCTTTGCAGCCCCCGGCAGGGAGGTGAAGGCTGCTATCAAATCCCCCTCGGTCTTCTCTCCTGCAGACTCAATCAGCCCGTTTCCCTCAGCCTCTCCTCACCGGTCCTGTCCGCCAGCCCCACAACCATTTTCCTTGCTCTCCGCTGGACTCTCTCCAACTTGTCCACATACTTTCTGTCGTGGGGGGTGTGGAGGACTTCCATCCCAGCCTCATCCAGGTCGCCTTCATTAGTTTTTGTTGTTTTTCCTCTCTGTCCTTCCTCACCTGTCTATCCCTTTAGTGGCTAAGCAGCTCATTGAAGTAAGCGAGAGGCCGCTTTGCCTATGTGACTGGCCTCATACACCTGGGTGGGGGCTTAAACTTTCTAAGCAATGTCATGACTGTGGGGGTGACTGGAGCCCCTACCAATCTACCTGGCAATTGGTAATGCACTGCCAATTGATTGGCTTGTAGCCAACTTCAGCTAGTCTATGGGACCGCAGAGCGAGGTCATAAGGTCTATATAAGTTAATGATTGCCTCGGGTGTGTGTGTGTGTGTGGGGGGGGGTGGTTAGGGTTAGGATGAAGACACAGAGAGCAACTCAGCTCTCAATCTCTCTCTCTTGAAATACATGGACACACTACGAACTGCCTGCCTCCAGAGGGAAGCTCTGTCAGCCTCTGGATCACACTCGTGAGTAAGCTACCTGAGATCTAACTAGATGTATGGCTTGCAGTAACTCAGATGCATGATCAAAGGCTACCCAGCCACCCTGTTTGCTCTAAGGGATTTCTCTGATATTGCTCTACCCGTTCCCTATTCCAAAACTATTCCTTGTAACCAATAAAGTTCTCCTTTGTACCTAGCATGGGAGACTTATTGGGAGAGCGTCTAGATTATGTCTGGGGGTCTCCTTGTTTCGGCTGACTAAGGGAGACCACTATTTGTGCTTCAGATTAAGGGAAGCACCCCAAGTTCTTGCAGTGGGTCGAATACCCTCTAGGACTACTAGGCCTGTTTCTCAGGGTCACAGGGCCAAGAACAGTCCAGACCCTGGGTGGTGGCAGCACTACCCCAGGCTTGCGGGTGTGCTCCAGGAAGGGGGCTGGCCGAAGGTGAGGCGCCCCCAGGGAGGCACTCAGAGCCTGGAAGGTGGTGGGGCACAGTGAGGTAGGTGGCTCAGTGCAGGAGCGCCCCCTACTGGCCGGCCACAGGGGGCACAAAACTAGATACAGGACTCCAGATGTGGCCTCCCCAGTGCTGAATAGAGGGGAAAAATCACTGCCCTCCATCTGCTAGCATCACTCCTACCAATGCAGCCCAGGATGCCGGTCGCTTTCTGGGCAACAAGGGCATGCTGCTGGCTCCTGTCCATCTTCTTGTCCACTGTGACCCCTCTGTGGAGAGGAATGAAAAGGGAAACCCAGGAAAGGGAACCTTGTGCCCAACCTCTCAGCACCTGGGGCACTGCCCCAGGAGCTTTGGGTACCCATGCACCACAAGTGCCACTCTGCCCTGGGGTAGTGTGCTGTAACGGGGGCAGCTGGGAGCACAGCCCAGCCCCGTGGCTTCAAGGTGAGTCAGGAGCCTGGCTGCCTTTGAGGGCCTGGGTCTAAGCGACTGGAATATCCCTTAGACACCCAAGCAGGTAAGTTGTTTCCTCCATCCCCACCTCAATCGCTCCCTTCTCTCCAAGAAAAGCAAACCTGGATCACAGGAAAGTTGGGCTGGAAAGGACCTCATGAGGTCACATTTAGCCCAGCCTCCTGCTCAACAGAGGATCAGCCCTGACTAAACCATCCCAGCCAAGGGTCTGTCCAGCCTGCTCTTGAAAACCTCCAGGGATTCAGTTTTCTTATCACAGGCACCACTTCTCCCAGTGCCTATTCCAGTGCTTCACAGGAGTCAGAAAGTTCCTCCTACTCTCCAAACTCAATTTGCTCTGCTGCAGCTTGAGGCTGTTGCTCCTAGTCCTGTCCCCTACAGCCACGGAGAATAGCCCGTCTCCATCCTCTGTCATTACCCTTTAGGGATTTGAAGACTGTGATCAAATCCCCCTTCACTCTTGTCTTCTCCAAGCTAAATAAACCCAGCTCTTTCATCCTTTCCTCCAAGACACTTCATGATTTTGTCACTCTGCACTGGACCCCCTCCAAACTGTCCCCATCCTTCTTAAAGTGGCCAACCCTGGACACAGGACTCCAAGTGAGGCCTCCCCAGTGCTGACCAGAGAGGAAGAATCACTGCCTTGATTTGCATTATATGAACCTCCTGCTCATATAATGCCTGGTTTTTGGCTTCGTTTGCAACAAGGGAGGTTGGCTCATATTCAGCTTATGGTCGACTATCGCTCCCAGGTCCTTCTCTGCGGCACTGCAGCCCAGCCAGTCAATCCCCAGGCTATTTGTGCATGCCGTTATTTCTTCCCAAGGGTGGCACTTTGCTTGTGTCATAAAATATGTCATACAGCTCAAAAGAAGTGGTGCTGGAAGGGACCTGCAGAAGTTACATTTAGTCCAACGCCTGCCTGAGGTAGGATCAGCGCTGTCCAAACCACCCCAGACACATCCATCACGCAAACCCTTCATAAAACATGCCTCTGTTGAAACTGATCTGGTTGATCTGGGACTGTTTCTCCACTTAATCCAGGTCATTCTGGATCCTAGCCCTGTCCTTGCAAGATGGGCAAGGGTGCTGCAGCTGTAGTGCTCCCTCGCAGAAGAAGATGCCTCTGGATGAGGCTACAGGCATGCACAGGGTCAACGGGACAGCCGCCCCTGAGGAAGAGGGGGTGCAGGTCGTACCTAGGAGCTCAGCGCCCAGATCCAGTGTTTAATAGAAACCTCACTGGCAGCTGGTAAGACAAGGGAGTGAGTGAGAGAAACCTTGGCATCTTGTTAGAAATAGCCCTGTGTTACCAGAGACCAACTGGGCTGGGACCCCAGGACACCTGGTTTTCTTCATGACTCCACTACTGACTTGCTACTGAGAGGTGGTGCAGTCTCCATCCTTGGAGGTTTTCAGTACCTTGGCCGGGATGATGTAGCTGGGGCTGGTCCTGCTTGGAGCAGGGGGATGGATTAGATGTCACCTCCTGAGGTCCCTCCCAAGCCTCATTATTTAGGATTTTATGTAAGCTGAGACCAACTTACCCCCGGGCACTACAACACAGCGACAACCCTGCAAGCATTCCCCCTCCCTCCGCCGGCCTGCTCCCTCCTGCTGCTGGCTGACAATCCTCCTAGCTGCCATCGGCAGCACTTTGCAGAAGACCCTGCTGCACGCAAGCAAGGAAAGGCAATTAACTCTTTTGGCCAGGTCTGAGCCTGCTCTCTGCCCTGGGTACTCATCGCAGACTAGCCAGAGACGACGACAGGCTTGGGCAGCCGGAGCGGGGCGCGAAGATGAAGGGCACTGGGCTGGGTTCAGGGATGGCAGGCTGGAGGGTAAGGAGGGACAGAAGAACCGGCAGCTATATAGGAAAGGGTCTTCGGAAAGAGGAGGGGGACCTGAAGTCAACCCAGGGGAGACTCGGGGCCCAAGTGCACTTTGCTGGGGTATCTCAGGAGCTGCCCAGGGAGGTGGGGTTGGATTCAGCACCTGCTCAGATAGACCTGGGCACCAGCTGGTGCAGAGGGCATGCAGCCAACTTGCAGGGAGGTAGATGGGATGACCCCTGCAGATGCCGGTCCCGCTGCTGCTGAGCAACACCACCGAGAAGGCAACACCCAGCCCTCTCTGCCGACCGCAGTTGGGTTGTAGTTTCTACAGGGGCGGAAGGGGTGGCTCTGAAGAGTGGGTCCCTGAGGCAGGGATGACTGC
>NW_017728909.1:21213932-21220219 GCF_001723895.1 Crocodylus porosus | reverse complement strand
GTTAGGGTTAGGATGAAGACACAGAGAGCAACTCAGCTCTCAATCTCTCTCTCTTGAAATACATGGACACACTACGAACTGCCTGCCTCCAGAGGGAAGCTCTGTCAGCCTCTGGATCATACTCGTGAGTAAGCTACCTGAGATCTAACTAGATGTATGGCTTGCAGTAACTCAGATGCATGATCAAAGGCTACCCAGCCACCCTGTTTGCTCTAAGGGATTTCTCTGATATTGCTCTACCCGTTCCCTATTCCAAAACTATTCCTTGTAACCAATAAAGTTCTCCTTTGTACCTAGCATGGGAGACTTATTGGGAGAGCGTCTAGATTATGTCTGGGGGTCTCCTTGTTTCGGCTGACTAAGGGAGACCACTATTTGTGCTTCAGATTAAGGGAAGCACCCCAAGTTCTTGCAGTGGGTCGAATACCCTCTAGGACTACTAGGCCTGTTTCTCAGGGTCACAGGGCCAAGAACAGTCCAGACCCTGGGTGGTGGCAGCACTACCCCAGGCTTGCGGGTGTGCTCCAGGAAGGGGGCTGGCCGAAGGTGAGGCGCCCCCAGGGAGGCACTCAGAGCCTGGAAGGTGGTGGGGCACAGTGAGGTAGGTGGCTCAGTGCAGGAGCGCCCCCTACTGGCCGGCCACAGGGGGCACAAAACTAGATACAGGACTCCAGATGTGGCCTCCCCAGTGCTGAATAGAGGGGAAAAATCACTGCCCTCCATCTGCTAGCATCACTCCTACCAATGCAGCCCAGGATGCCGGTCGCTTTCTGGGCAACAAGGGCATGCTGCTGGCTCCTGTCCATCTTCTTGTCCACTGTGACCCCTCTGTGGAGAGGAATGAAAAGGGAAACCCAGGAAAGGGAACCTTGTGCCCAACCTCTCAGCACCTGGGGCACTGCCCCAGGAGCTTTGGGTACCCATGCACCACAAGTGCCACTCTGCCCTGGGGTAGTGTGCTGTAACGGGGGCAGCTGGGAGCACAGCCCAGCCCCGTGGCTTCAAGGTGAGTCAGGAGCCTGGCTGCCTTTGAGGGCCTGGGTCTAAGCGACTGGAATATCCCTTAGACACCCAAGCAGGTAAGTTGTTTCCTCCATCCCCACCTCAATCGCTCCCTTCTCTCCAAGAAAAGCAAACCTGGATCACAGGAAAGTTGGGCTGGAAAGGACCTCATGAGGTCACATTTAGCCCAGCCTCCTGCTCAACAGAGGATCAGCCCTGACTAAACCATCCCAGCCAAGGGTCTGTCCAGCCTGCTCTTGAAAACCTCCAGGGATTCAGTTTTCTTATCACAGGCACCACTTCTCCCAGTGCCTATTCCAGTGCTTCACAGGAGTCAGAAAGTTCCTCCTACTCTCCAAACTCAATTTGCTCTGCTGCAGCTTGAGGCTGTTGCTCCTAGTCCTGTCCCCTACAGCCACGGAGAATAGCCCGTCTCCATCCTCTGTCATTACCCTTTAGGGATTTGAAGACTGTGATCAAATCCCCCTTCACTCTTGTCTTCTCCAAGCTAAATAAACCCAGCTCTTTCATCCTTTCCTCCAAGACACTTCATGATTTTGTCACTCTGCACTGGACCCCCTCCAAACTGTCCCCATCCTTCTTAAAGTGGCCAACCCTGGACACAGGACTCCAAGTGAGGCCTCCCCAGTGCTGACCAGAGAGGAAGAATCACTGCCTTGATTTGCATTATATGAACCTCCTGCTCATATAATGCCTGGTTTTTGGCTTCGTTTGCAACAAGGGAGGTTGGCTCATATTCAGCTTATGGTCGACTATCGCTCCCAGGTCCTTCTCTGCGGCACTGCAGCCCAGCCAGTCAATCCCCAGGCTATTTGTGCATGCCGTTATTTCTTCCCAAGGGTGGCACTTTGCTTGTGTCATAAAATATGTCATACAGCTCAAAAGAAGTGGTGCTGGAAGGGACCTGCAGAAGTTACATTTAGTCCAACGCCTGCCTGAGGTAGGATCAGCGCTGTCCAAACCACCCCAGACACATCCATCACGCAAACCCTTCATAAAACATGCCTCTGTTGAAACTGATCTGGTTGATCTGGGACTGTTTCTCCACTTAATCCAGGTCATTCTGGATCCTAGCCCTGTCCTTGCAAGATGGGCAAGGGTGCTGCAGCTGTAGTGCTCCCTCGCAGAAGAAGATGCCTCTGGATGAGGCTACAGGCATGCACAGGGTCAACGGGACAGCCGCCCCTGAGGAAGAGGGGGTGCAGGTCGTACCTAGGAGCTCAGCGCCCAGATCCAGTGTTTAATAGAAACCTCACTGGCAGCTGGTAAGACAAGGGAGTGAGTGAGAGAAACCTTGGCATCTTGTTAGAAATAGCCCTGTGTTACCAGAGACCAACTGGGCTGGGACCCCAGGACACCTGGTTTTCTTCATGACTCCACTACTGACTTGCTACTGAGAGGTGGTGCAGTCTCCATCCTTGGAGGTTTTCAGTACCTTGGCCGGGATGATGTAGCTGGGGCTGGTCCTGCTTGGAGCAGGGGGATGGATTAGATGTCACCTCCTGAGGTCCCTCCCAAGCCTCATTATTTAGGATTTTATGTAAGCTGAGACCAACTTACCCCCGGGCACTACAACACAGCGACAACCCTGCAAGCATTCCCCCTCCCTCCGCCGGCCTGCTCCCTCCTGCTGCTGGCTGACAATCCTCCTAGCTGCCATCGGCAGCACTTTGCAGAAGACCCTGCTGCACGCAAGCAAGGAAAGGCAATTAACTCTTTTGGCCAGGTCTGAGCCTGCTCTCTGCCCTGGGTACTCATCGCAGACTAGCCAGAGACGACGACAGGCTTGGGCAGCCGGAGCGGGGCGCGAAGATGAAGGGCACTGGGCTGGGTTCAGGGATGGCAGGCTGGAGGGTAAGGAGGGACAGAAGAACCGGCAGCTATATAGGAAAGGGTCTTCGGAAAGAGGAGGGGGACCTGAAGTCAACCCAGGGGAGACTCGGGGCCCAAGTGCACTTTGCTGGGGTATCTCAGGAGCTGCCCAGGGAGGTGGGGTTGGATTCAGCACCTGCTCAGATAGACCTGGGCACCAGCTGGTGCAGAGGGCATGCAGCCAACTTGCAGGGAGGTAGATGGGATGACCCCTGCAGATGCCGGTCCCGCTGCTGCTGAGCAACACCACCGAGAAGGCAACACCCGGCCCTCTCTGCCGACCGCAGTTGGGTTGTAGTTTCTACAGGGGCGGAAGGGGTGGCTCTGAAGAGTGGGTCCCTGAGGCAGGGATGACTGCACTGAAGCCCCCTGTGCCCCAAATCCCACCCCACGTGGCTCCCAGAGCTTGCATTCAGCCTTCCAAGAGCAGCGCTGGCCCCTCTCCCACCCTCTTCCCAGCTCTCCTCGGCTGCAACCTGCACACTGGCCAGGGAGCGTTTTACAAGCTGCCATTGAGCCAACGCACGTGGCAGAAAGATCCCCCCACCCACCTCTGCTGCTCTCACTTTCACACGTGCATCGAGGCGGGCTGGGACCCGGAGGGCAGCTACAGCTCAGAGCTGCGGGTGGGAGGCAAGGAGCTACCGGCCCTGGCAGCTCCAAATACCCCCAGATCCAGCCGATGAAGCCTGCCATCGTCAGCCCATCCCTGCTATAGAAAGCCCAGGCTGGAAGGAGCGTGGGCAAGACGCCTCTCTGCTGGTCTGTCTGCATCTGCTGGTCTCGTGTCGGAGGCTTGCACCCCCAGCCCCAAGGAGGCAGCTCTCTCCACACGCCCCCAGCCCCAGCTCCAAAGTTTGGCACAACTGGATGTAAGGGGCGTGCGTGGTGCACAGTGCTACAGGAATAGGAGGACAATCATACGACCCTCCTGGCTCGGGCCAGGCATCAAAGTAAGCCTCTGCCCCATCCCAGGACCAGCAAAACCTTGGGCACAGGGACTCACCGCCTCCTGGCTCCTAAAACGCTTTACCAAAGAGGCCGGTTTCATGCACTGCATTTCATGCATTGATGCACCAAGGGGGTGACCTGACCCACCCGGCAGAACCGGGCCCCGGGGTCACACCGGCAGGCTCTGCAGAAAAGGCAACGAGGACGAGGCAGGGGAGGGCACAAGGGAAGCACTGCAACTCCCCCTAAATGCAGCCGCTCCCTGCCACAGCCAGGAGCCTGCGAGGGGATGCACATCACGTAGGCAGCCTGGCAGTGATGTCTGCATCGCCTGGGGCTGTGATGTGCATGACAGGACCCGGGGTGATGCCCCCTGGGCTGCGCACAGAAACCCCCCTCGGAGCTGGGGAGAGCAAAGGCTCTAGAGAGACTTTGCCAGGAACAGGCACGTGGGCAGGACGTGACCCAGGCTTGGGAACCCCCCTGTCTCCCCAGGGAGCAGCGGGGATGAGGACTGGCCATCGTGGCTTTGGCGGATGAGTCTCGCCCTGCTCTGAACGGGGTGTCGCAGCTTCTTGGCTGGAACCTGCCTCCCCCCGTGGCCTCCAGCGCCTTTTCACTACTGCAAAGCAGAGAGCCGCAGCACCTGACTGCCCCCCCATTGCCTCACAACTGGGGGATCCTGCTCCCTGTTCAGCATCTCTTCCACCTCGTAAGCATGCAGGGGGCTTTAGAGGCCAAACACCTGTGAAGGGCGCACCTGCGCTGTCCCCATCTCTCTGGCTGCAGCGACGGCTCTCAAACCCTCAGTCTCCGGCATGCAGCACGGAGGCACCCACCAGTCCCCGATACTCCGGGGAGATCCACCCCAGAGCCAGCAGCCAACAGCCCCCACAGCCCTGTGCCGCGGACCAAGAGCCCTCACGCGCCAAACCAGGAGAGCGACTGCAAACGACAGCCCCCGGATCGTTTATAGCTCCATCATCGACGGTGCCATATCAGTCATGCAGAGAGGATTGTCTTTTAATCGGGAACATGGCTACAGGCTCGTTAGCCATATGGCATCCATTTAGACCTAAATAAAAGGGGAGCAGGCGCTGGCCAGGAGAGCAGGCGCCTTCCATATAAAACAGGCTGGCCGCAGAAGCCCAGATGGCCCCCCCAGCTCCCAGCAGGATACGGCCACTTACAGCAGGCCCCAGTGCTGGGATCCACGCAGCAGCCTGGGAAGGGCGAGCGGGCTACGCGCGACCTGTGCGGCAGCAGCAGATGCTCGCAACTTGCTCGCCGGGGCTGCTTCATGGACCCTCTCCCCTCACGCCCTCGCCAGCAAGAGAAACGTCCCAGCAGCGGCTCCCTGATGCCATAGGCAGGCACAGAAGGTGAACGGCCTGGATCCCCACGTGCCAGGGGCCTGGCCGGCTGCAAAGCTCTGCATGCCAGGCACCGACTCAGCCGTGTGCCCCCAGTGCTGGAAACATCGCCCCCGAAGCATCCCGCGTCAGGCAGCAGCTCCAGGGGCTGCACCCCTCCTCCGGCGGCATCCTGAGATCAAGCCCTGGAGTCTCAAGTGCAACCGCCGGCAGGTAGCTGGACAGGCGGGGAGTCCACCTCTGACGGACAGACTCCCGCGGCACGGACGGACGGACGCCCCCTGCTCACGCGTGCAGAGACCCGGGAGAGCGTACGTGCCGAGCCGGGGGGATTTCTGTTCCAGGACAAATACAGGCACAGCCTGACCAGGGACGAAGGCAACGTCTGCTCCTAGCTTCTGAACCAGGCCCCCTGCGCCTGCGTGGTGGCAGCATTGCATGTGTTCTGCAGCCTGTCGGCAGGCAGGGCCTGGGCTGGCACCAGGAGAGGTGATGCATGGCTGCAAGCAGGACCACAGAGACCAGGGGTCTCATCTAGTCCATCCTCCTTCTCTACGCCCTGTCTCACCCAGGCCAGCCAAGGGTCTGGCCGACCTGCCCTGGGACACCGCCAAGGATGGAGATGTTGCAGCCTCTCTGGATGGAGCTGGCCTCAGAGCTCTTCCAAACGTCCAACCAACCCCATCCAAGACCTTTGCTTCTTGTCCTGGCCCCGCACAGAGATGAGGACAACTGGTCACCATTCTCCTTGGTGCCATCGATGGAGATGTCCGGGCCTTTCCAACCTTGCATGGGCCACTTTAAGGTCCAAACTCATGTTGGCCAGTCTTCGTGACCCACATGGAGGTCACATTGCTTGCTTCCCGCGCCCTGATCCAATGAGCTAGATCCAACTTGCTCGCTCCCCATCCTCACCTTCCAATTCACCCTGCACTGCCCCTCCCAAGGGTGCCACCCCCCCCCCCGGGCGCAGCCCGACTCTCCTTGCCGACAGGCCAGGGCATGGCCTTCCCATGGTAGCTGCCGCAGTCACCTCTGTTGAGAAGCCACATTACCGAAGCCCTTGGA
>NW_017728909.1:21199438-21213832 GCF_001723895.1 Crocodylus porosus | reverse complement strand
AGGCTCGGCTGCATTGCAAAGCCATCGCGCCAGGTCCCGGGGACCGGGGAGCAGCGACGTCTGCTGCTGCCGTTAGACGAGGGGATCTCGTTCTGGGAGCCAGGGGGGGTTTACGCACAATCTCGCTACCCTTCTGGTAGCATTTTGCACTCTGCAAACACCGATTAATTTGCCCTAATAAACCAAGGGCTGGCACGGAGCCCATCCCATGGCGACGAGAATGGGGCACCATGGGGCTTTCCCCAGCTTTATGGGGCTGCCGCTTACTTCTGGGTCTTAATTTGGCCTTGATGAATGGTGGGAGAATTAGGAGCAGCCGCCCCGCCGGGTCTGGGCAGGGCCGCGTGGCAGCTGGGAACAAGAGGGATGGGGGAGCAGAGAGCCTGAGCTCAGCGGGGTAGCTCTGCTTGGCTGGCTTCGTGCCCGCCCATGCAAGGAGAGGGGGGCAAAAGGCACCGGTCGCCCCTTCAGCAATGCTGGCAGCCCCCTCGCCTCTCCAGCAGACATCCTCCCGCGGGCCGGCCGCGCACATCTGCCGCAGCCGCGCGGAGCAGCTGGGCGCGCCACCCTCCGCTGCCCCGCGCTGCTCTTGCCAGGGGCGGATCTGCAAGGGCGAAGCGCGGAGCAGACGGGATGGCAACGCCTCCCCCTCGGAGGGGGCCTGGCCTGGTGCAGCGCCTGAGATGGGGGGGCGAGGCGGGGAGCGCTGCCTGGCTCCGAGTGCCTTGAGGGTGGCAGGGCCAGACAGGACCTCACAGGCCCGCAGCAGCGGAAACAGAGCAGCCGTGGCCTTGCTGCGCACATCGGATGGTGCGCGGGTAAGTCGGCAGGGAGGAGAGGTGCAGCTCGGCCTTTCCAGACGTGCAACACGCGCTGACATTTCCCTCGCGCTGTGGCTAGTCGGCATCTGCCCCGGCCCTCCCCTGCCGCCCGGCCAGCGCTTTCCGCGCTCCAGCTCAGCAGCCGTCGCAGCCGCGGGTCCTGCTAGCCCTGCCGACACCCCTCGCCCGAGGCCACGGGAGGTGGGGTACGGCTCCGCTGGGGGCACCGCGAGAGCTGCCAGTCCGACCGGACGAGGCGGACGATGGGGTGGAGGAAAGGAGGCCGATTGCTTCGGCTCCTGGCTGCACCGCAGACTCCCTGGGTGACTTGAGGCAAGTCCTGGGATCCCTCTGCTTCCACACCTGGCAGGAGATTATGCATCTAATCCAAAACCGCGCAAAGAGGCTCTGACACAACCTGCTCCCCCCAAAGGCTACAGCCAAGCAGCCCCTCTTCCCCACGCAAGCCTCCACAGCCCCCCATGTATGAGCATCCCCATCACAACCCTTCCTCATCGAAAACTTAGGCAAAAATCAAGTATCCTCCCTCCCCACCCCCACACACTTGTGTTGAAATTTTCCATGGAAAATATTGACTTTTTCTGCTTATTTGTTTCAGCCAAAAAATCAGAAGCTTTTTTTTTTTTCACTTCTTCTTCTTCTGGAGCGTTTGCTTTTATGACAAAAATATCAGAATTTCCTGCAAGGAAGCAGATGCTTTCACAAAAAAAACAAAAAAACAAAAAAACCCAACCCCTCATTTAAGCCAAACCTCAATCTTTCATCAAAAAGCAGCGTTCACAGAAGATTTTCTTCCGCCCCTAGTAAACACTGTCACGGGTGCCGCAGCGGCAAACCGAATTTCCTCAGGGCCAGAGATAGAGGTAGCAGCTGCTCCGATCTCCAGCAATACCGAGACAAGCTGTTAGGAGGCAACTGTAACATCCGCGCGGGTCTGCAGGGACACAAGTGCTGCAAAACTCCTCCGATGTGAACGCCGTTGCATTGAGGGTCGAGGGCGTTACGGGATTTAACAACCGCGTGTCAGGCCGGGATCGCCGCAGCGGTGACATCGGAACAGCTGGCGCTCGCTCCCGACCGGCGGCCTCTCCTCCCCTCCGAAAACGATGAAGGGGGATACGTGTCCATGCCAAAGGTCTGGAGGCTTGGATGTGCCTCGAGAGGGTTGGATGCTTGATGGAGCCACGTCTGGACCTCCTCAAACTAAAGACCTTGGCTGGGATGATGTAGTGGGGCCGGTGCGGCTTGGAGCAGGGGTGGGACTAGACGTGACCTCCTGGGGTCCCTTCAACCCTCATTTTCTGTGATTTTATGGCACTGGGGTCTTATTGCTGCCACTCCTCCTCCGCCCCTGCTCTTCTGCTGCTAGCAGCAGGACATGAGGGTGTGCGTGTGGGTACGGGGATGTGTGTGTGGGTGCAGAGGTGTGTGTTGGTGCAGGAGGAGCATCTGCCAGAGAATTTGAACCCATCAAGTGTCATTTCTTTTTCTCTTTGGGAGTCAGGAAGGGAAAAAAATAAAACCTTCCCCTATTTGTGTCTTTATCCAGGAGTCCTGAGAAGTGCCCATTAACGGCCCAGAGCTGCGGCCCAGCGCACTAAACCCCATGTTGTTGCTTAAAGGGAGAAGAGAAAAAAGGAGCATTGCCGCGGTCCTGGCGTGTGCTTCAGGGAGCCCTACCAGCCGGGTTGGAGCCACTGCCACCTCAAAGGGCTCCTTTCATCTCACCTAAACACCCCTGGTCCACACCACCCCCAGTACTTCCTTCCCTGGGGCCCAGAAGCGACAGGGGCCACTTCAAATTAACACACTCGCTGCTTTTCAAAGTTGGTTTTCGAACTTCTACTTTATTTTTTGCCCCTGAAATCATGTAGTGAGAAGAAAACAACTCCTGGGGAAGATGCTGAAGAAACTATTGCAATGCAGGAGAGAGACTCTGCCTACTGCACCCTGCTCGGATTGCCTCTGAGCCACATTCAGCGCGCCAGGAGCTGTACATCTGCGGACTCAGATGGACCCATGCACAAAACAGACCGGCGTGGGGCAGGGGAAACTGAGGCATAGGGAAGAGAAGGGATTTGCTTGAGGACATGCGGCAGGGCAGTGGCAGAGCCAGGAAGAAAACCCAAGCGCCTTGAACCATAGAGAGATGTGGGGCAGGAAGGGAGCTGTGGGGGTCACATCTAGTCCAAGCCCCGCCTGAGGCAGGATTGGCCCCGTGCAAACCTGCCCGGACACATCCTTTGTCCAACCTCCGAGCAAAACTACCCTCGCCCCTGGCCCTCCCCCGGGAAAGCAGGGGGCTGCGGTAGCTAATGTCCTGCTCCTGCAAAGGGACCAAATTGATGCTCTAGAGACCCCAGGCAGGGCCGTGCCCCGGCTACAAAGGAAGGCAAAACCCCCTAGTCTGCACCAGTCTGACCGGGGGGGAAATCCCTTCCCGCCCCCAGTGCAGCATCAGTCTGAGCCTGAGCGCAGGGGCAAGCCCCTCCAGCCAGGACCCTCCAGACCTCAGCAGGCCCCCTCCAGCCTGACTTCTCTGTGACCTATGACCCAACGACTTACACCATCACTAATCATATCATTACACTGGTTATATGATGATCGTCTCCATAGATTTATAGCTGTTTTTAAATGGGGTGCACCTACATTGTGGCACCCCGAGTCTGAAATGGTGGAGAAGCGGTGCTGTCGGTGGCTGGTGAGAGGACAAGGAGCCCGGTGTCGGCACTATTCAGATCGCGGCAATGCCCAGCCCCAACACCACGCAGCGCTTGGGGCGGATCAGCCCGTGCATGACGAGTGGCTGGGCGGTCCCGAACCTCAGCAAGACGAGAGGATGCTGGAAGCACCTTGGCCTGATGGCACACCCCCACCACTGGGCAGGGCTGCCCCCGGGCTAGGAAGCTCTTGTGCATGTCTATACGGCTCCAGGCCGGGCCCTGCAGAGAGGACCACGGCCATGAAGGGGCACATTGGGGTCTACACATCCCGTGCGCGCAGGCGTGGAGGTGCACAGGAGGGCCTGTACACCCCTTGTGTGCAGGGACGCTTGAGCTAGCTCTGCGTGCGCTCCCCTGGGAACCAGAAGCCGTGCCTCATGCCATGCAGACGTGCCCTCTCCCGGGCTGAGCCTTCACGTAGCATCACCCGTGATGGGCTAGGACGACCTGGCAGGTGGGAGCTTGGCCTCGGCTTCTCACACCTGCATCCTCTTGGCTGGGCTGCAGCAACGCGATACACCTGGGCACAGAGCTCTCCGCATCTGGACGACTCCAGCCGGGACAGAAAGCTTCGGCGCAGCGCTTCAGCGACTCTGTGTAGTGGAAGCACATCAGACCTGTCCTCCGCTCCCTGCCCTGGCTCCCAGGGCGTGCTGCCTCAAGGCCAAGGCTGCGCGCTCTGCCAGCAAGGTGCTCCAAAAGCTGGGGCCAGGCTATTTAAACTACCCCTTCGAGCTCCAGAGGAAAGGCGGCCGCTGACCGCTCCACGCCTCCAGCCCGGTTGGACTCTCCAGTAACGCCCCAGTTCACCCACGCAGGAGACGGGGCTGGTCCCAGAGCACGCAACGAACCCCCCTGGGAACTAGGGCCCAGCCCAAACCTTCTGCTTCAAGCTCCACGCGCATTTCCTGGCTTTCACCTAAACGCGCCTGTTAGAAACAAATGAGTGACAAAACCGAAGCACCTCCGGAGAGAAGGCGCCCGCCACGAGGGAGAGAGAACAAAGACATGAAGGTGCTCAGCGGAGATCGCGGCAGCAATCACGTTGGAGAAACCTGTGCGTTGCACCATCGGCAGCCTGGCCGTTGACACCGGCCCCGCGGACGGATGCCAGGCCTCCCGTCACCCACACAGAGCGGGCACGTCCCTGGGAACCGCTCCCTCGGCTCTGGGACGCTGCCTTCACCCGGGTCCCACGTCGGAGGCTGCGGTGGGGTGGGGGGAGAAGGATTTTACACACCTGTGCAGCCCGCACGCTGCCGTGGCTGGGTCCCGTCTCCCTTTCCGAGCCCTGCAACGGCTCGTTTCCCTTGGCTTGTACCTGTCCTCTCAACTGCCACCAAATTAACGGGTCTCTCTGAAAACAAAGGGCATGCGTCCAAGCCCGGCCATCTGTTCCAGCAGCGATAAAAGCCAATGCAAAGCACAGCATACTAATAGTGCAGGGGATCCGGGCCGGCTCTCGGAAAAGACGCGGGAGGGGAAGAGGAGCCTTGAATTTTGATGTGCTGAGGTTGCAAGGCTGGGAAGCACCCAAGCTGGGCGATACAGGAGAGACCCCCAACCACACTCCGGGGGTGCGGGGGGCTGAGCTACAAGGACCCTTTAAGTCGCTGTCCTTCACTACTGCTTTCTTCCCCCTTTTTGCTCAAAGTAGCTCTCTTCTGTGAAGCCTGAGCTCCCTGCCGCGAGTGCGATGCCTGCAGGGCTGGGACCAGCGTGTTTTCTGCCATTGAAGTGCTAAATAACTTGTCAGGGGTTGGGGGGGGGTTCGGCTAAGCTCTTCCACGGGCCCCAAGACAAAGAGGCCTTTCCTGGCTGCCAGGGCACTGATGCGCCCTACCTCTCCCATCACCTGGGCTACAGGTCTGTATGCCACAGTGCCAGTCCTGCCCTCTGATACCCGCTGAAAGCCACAGGCACCGGGAAAGCAAAACCCGAGGGCAGAAGCAGGCCGGGCAGGGGTCAAATTCTCCTCCCACGGGGCTCTGCGGTCAATGGAAGTAACTTGACCAAAGTCCTTAGAGTCACCTCCAATTTGGCCTGGAGGTGACTCCCCCAGGCACTGCCAGCGACCGCCAAGCTCTGCAGGGGCACGGCACCGGGCATGGGGAGGGCCACGGGGAGGTTAGCGGCTGCGGGGTCAGAAACGCCCACGACGGGCACTGCAGATCTTCCTTGATCGGGGCACAGGACTCGAACTCACCCCCCTTGGCCGTGCCTTCGAGCTGCCTCATTGGTGGCATGGAGAGGAGTCCCTGGGGCTTCCTGGGCGAGGGTGGCCCTGAACTGGCCGCATGAAGGCTATTAGGGAGAGAGGGAGGGAGGGAGAGAGAAAACCGTGCGGAGGCAAATGGGGGAAAAGGAGAGCTTGCAGCAAAGCACCAGAAATGGGATCCATCCCAGCCCCCACGCTGATCCCTGGAGCCCCTGGACCACGCTCAAAGCCTCGAGGTCATTCAGCGGTGACCTCTGTCCAAACCGGCATATGGCAGGGCTCACCCTGAGACTGCCGCCCCGCGGCCTGTCTGCAAGGGGCCGCCCCGTTGCCTTCAGAGACACGCCACGGGACATCAGGCTAATGGGAACGACTTGCAAAGTTTGAGTGGTGAAGACAAGGCGTAAAAAGCAGCCAGGGAAACCAGAGGGATGCACGGATCAGACAGAGGACACCTGCACCGCAGCCAGAAGCAGACCCAGGTCACGGTGCGGATGCTAAGCCAAGGACGGAAATCTCACATGAACAAGCCCTGTTCGTGCTGCCCCGGGTCCCTCCTGCAGGCACTTGGCCTGGAGTTACTACAGGAACAGCTCTCTCCCGCTGCATTTTGGCACCACGATTTCCGGTCTGCAGGCACGAAAGTGAACGTTAATGGGAGAACGATGGAAAACACGAACCTGGTCCAAACTCTTCGGGAGCTCGGGAGCGGGTTCGATGTGGGCTGGCTCCACGTTCAGGCCGGGTCTAATGGTTTGATTGCAGCCCCTTTCCCAGCTGCCCAATTCTGCAGATAACCCCGGCGTCCTGCTTCGGGGAAAGCGTGTGGGCAGGAGATTTTATGAATTCCCAAATGCCCCTTAAAAAGCAGAAAGCCCCAGGGCAGAGAGAAAAACATCGCGGCGTTCACATCCAGAATGTGTCATAGTCACACGCTGTCCTAGCCCAAGTGAGCAGGAAAAGCAAAAAAGCCCCAGATTGAAGCACTAAAATGTTCGGTTTCCAAAATCCTCCCCTTGCTCTGGCACAGCCCTGCTTGGAAAAATCACAGCCCCAAATTGCTCCTGCATTTGCTTTTTCCATCAAGGAAGATCAGGTTGTCTCGAAGCCTCTGCATTCGGCGGGCCGCCGGTCAGGGGCTGCAGAGGGGCACGTACGGCAGGATCGGGCGGCAGCGAAGACGCGTGGGCCGTCCCCCCGGCCGGCGGGACCTGCGGGGTGAGCTGTGCCCCGAGTCGGTGGGTGTGTGGGCCTGGCCCCTCCACACATGCCCTCCGAAGCAGGCCAGGCTGGAGTGGGAATGACCATCGTCCCAGCCCGTGCAGCCCCTGTGCACATGGGCAGAGGCACTGGGTCTTCCCAGGCTAGACGTGCACCTGATACTCCTGCGGCACCCCAAAACAGAGTCCATAGGGCTCAATCCAGCCCTCCACCAGCAACCTGGCAAGCCCCTGCCTCTGCTTCATCCCAGCTTGGCATGTAGGGGTGCTGCCGTCTGCAGCCCAAGCCTCGCCCAGGAGGATGGGGAGGAAGCCGACACCCTGGAGCATTTGCAACGGGCACGGAGGCTGCCTTACCAGCCCGGGGTGCAGCTGTGGGGGACAAAGCATGAGCGGCATTCAGGGCCTGAGGTATCAGAAGCTAACACAAGTCCTTGGGATCATTTCTGACATATCCTGGCATTGCTACATCCAAACAGGCGAGCTGCACACATCCTGGCCGTCACCTACTACATGAACAGATGGACTGCACCCCGCAGCCTGGCTCCTGGGGTGATGTGGGTGCTCCAGGATGGGCGGACTGAGGAGCCAGGGTTCCTCACCCCCTCCCACCAGAGTCACTGGTCAGGCCCTCCTAGACCCTATTGCTCACACAGAGGTGCCTGGGAGCGCAGCACCGGTACCCAGCGCTGCTGGCAGGGTTGGAAGCTGGGTTGCAAGCGAACCTGGTCCGACCACGGTCCAGGTCCAGCCGGAGGCCAGGACTCCTGTTTCCAATGCAAGGCTCTTCACAGCCCATGGGGGACAGGACATGCATGTCTCTCCCAGCAGGATGTGACCGGGCCTGAATCCACTCCAAAGCCCCCCGGGGAGGCTTGAGGTACGGGGTTACTGTGTGCCGGGCCCCAGCACGGGTCACGCTCACATCTCACGGGTAGTGCAGGCACCCAAGAGGCTTTCAGCAGCTCCCAGGGTGCTGCAGGCTCCCTCCCGGGCACGGCTGTTGTACACACTCCCCACTGCTGCCAGCCTGTCACAGCCTGAGAGTCACGGCATCGCCTCCCAGGGTATAGGGCACCCTCCCCTCCACGCCCCAAACTCCTTCTGATTTTGCTTCACCCCATGGCGTCGTACCAGCCCGGCAGTTTCCAGTTCCCAGGTGCCTGGATCCACAACCAGGCCTAGGTCATGGCATCCCAATGCAGCTGGGAGCCCCTCCGGAGGTCCCCTCTAGCCCAACCCCTGCAAAGAAAGGTTTTGCAAAGAAAGGGCCCCGTGCATCAGGTGGGAGTGCCCACGGTGGGGGAAAACCATGGGGAAGGCGTCTCCCTGCCATGCCAGACCCCCCAGAAAACTCCTCCTGGACTGTCCTGCCTGGCCCGGCTTGCCCAAGCACTGACACAAGTCCCAGTGCCCTGCACGCATCCTTCCTCTTGGCCGCCGGGGCACAGCAGGGCAGCTCATGTCCAGCCCCTGGCATGAAGCTGCCCACAGGCTTGCACAACAAGCCCCGCCATGCAGAAGCTGGGTCCCTTGGGAACATCTGCTAACACCAAATGCACGTAATAAGCACCCTGCTGAGTCCGGACCTGCAGCTTATGCCCCCCACTCTCCTAAGCAGCTAGAAAGCACCCATTCAGGAGGGCAGCGTGGCTATGCCCATTGCTACAGAGGCTGCAGGATGCAATCAGGGCTGCCCAAGGCAGAGCATGGACCTGCTAAACCACCCTCAAGTGACCCTGGGCAAGGGTCTCTGGCTGCAAGGAGCGTGCCGGGAGGAGAGGGAGGGCAGCGCGCCTGGGCTAACCTTGCCGGTGTCTCCAGGCAGCTGGGGCACGGCGCGGAGATCGAGGGCTGGGAGCCGGGTCTGTGCCCCCACGTGGCACGGACAACTTCCCCGAGGCGGCCGGCAGGGTGGGGGGCAATGAGCCGCCCGCCTGCTCCCCTCCCACCGCGAGCCGTGACATGCTCCGGCAACTGTCTTCCCTTCACGGCCACCTCGGTTTTACAGTAGTACCAAAATAAACCCGCTCCAGCCACCTCTGGATGTCCTCACCGCTCAGCTCGTAACTCTGCATTCGTTACGGCAGGGCGCGCCGCCCAAAACAGGCCTCTTGCTGCTGACCCGGCCTGGCCTCTGGCCCCCCGACCCTTGCCATCTGCCTCAGCTGCCCTCGTAAAACTGCCCCCCGCTCCCCTGCCCCGCGCCGGGGCGCACGACGCTGCTTGAAAGCCTCCCAAAGCCACTGGGGAGGAAAAGCAGTCGCGGAGAGGAGCTGAAGGGCCGGAGCCCGTTTGCTGGGACAGCCGGGGAGGACATCAAGGACCTTCGTGCAGAGCCGGCTCTAGGTCCCCTGGAAGAGATTTGCCTTCGCTTGGTACCTCTGCATCTTCCCTGAGCCCCGCATGCAGACGTCGATGCTGCGCGAGGCAGCCGGAGTTTGCCGTGCCTGCCCCAGGGGCTTGGAGAGGAGGGTTTTTCTCCTCTTCATTCATTTTTTGCTTGCAAATCTGCTCAAACTTTGCCACGGTGCAGGAGGAAGCGAGGCAGGACCCCGCTGACGGACCCTGCAACATGCCCCCTGGCCTGGCTCCTGGCACCGTTTGGGCAGCGCGAAGGGGACAGGGCCGAGGGAGAGGGGCTGGCTGGAAGCAGCTGTGCAGAAACCAAAGGCAACAACTCTCTCTCACCCAAAAATACAGGGGAAATGCAATTACCCAGGACAAAACGCCGTCTGGTTGTGTGGACGGTGACCTTGCATTGGCCCCTGGCTTTAACAGCTCTTAAATTAGCGTGTTTGCTAGGGGCATTAGCCGCTCGACACCGGGGAAGCTGTTACAACAGGGTTGGGATGGGGGCTGCATGGTTATATAAAATGCATGTCTCAGAGAGGCCAGATACAGCGCGAGCAGGGGGTCCAGCTTGGGGGGTCCAACGGTGCCCTTGCAAGGCCGGCATAGAGCAATCCTCACTACACACAGCACTGGGAAAGCATCCAAAGCACGAAGCCCAGAGAGCTCCCAGAAATCCCATCCACCCCCCTACGATCAGAGAAGCGAGCGCCTCGCGTCCACCTGCCCGAGCTGCGACTCTTCAGGCGCTCGGCGTCTGCTGGAGACGCCGGACGAGAGCCAAATCAGGGCTGGAAGGGACCTCGGGAGTCAGTCCTGGGGGCAGGGGACAGCGTGCCTGGGGTCTCCGTGCAAGGCTCGCCGGCTCACAGCTGCGGAGCGCTGCATTTGCTCCATCGCAGCCCGGTTTTCATGAAGCACAAAGCGGGGGGGGCTGCAAAGCTGGAGGAGCGGGGTGGGGTGGCGGGTCAAGCATAGCCGGGAGTGGATGGAGTGGGACAGAAATAGCCAGAGGTCATGGCAGGTTATAACCACAGCGAATTAGCAGCTCGGGAGCAGGAAGCCTGCTCCCCGTGAAACCCTGCAGATTGCTAGAGGAGCGCGCGGATGCCCTGGGTCCCTGGCAGAGACGGCGTTGCCCAGCACGGTGCAGTCGAAGGCCAGGCAGGGCTGCTTCAGACAGGGACGACGTTGCCTGGGGCGAGGGTCCTGCCACCAGGCTAATGGACAGCTCACTCCGTGCTGGATGCCGGCTCTGCGCTGGCTGGCGGGACCCAAAGGCCCCGCGGGGGAGGACGATGCTGCAGCCGCATGCCGGGAAGAGACCGAAGCATGCTCGAGGCCGACTCCTCGGCAGGACGGGCTCCGGGATGCCGTACCGAGTGGAGAGCAGCCCACCCGTGGTTGTTCGGGCAAGGGGCTCTGCGTCTCTCCGGGGAAGTCAGTGACAAGACTCCCCGCGGATACCACAGACTGTGGGAGAAGCCCAGACGAAGAACCTAATCTCAGCTTTCGGACATGGATGGGGCTCCTGCCTTGATAAATACTCATCACTCTAGACCCTAATAAGTCTCCAGGCAATCAAATGCATCCCTCCCCAAGAGATGCTGCTGGCTTAGCACCAGATGTACCTCGCTTCTCGTGCTGGCTGGAGAGGACGGTACCATCGAGAGACAACCCGGGATGTCTTGAAAACATCGTCCCCGTTCGAGACAAGGCATCTAAGTCACCACAAAGCTAATCCCTCACTGCCACGAGATGGATCTCTAATTGCTGGCCTTGCCCCTAGCTCAGTCTCCTTCAGAGGCTGCGGCCAAAGGAGGCCTGGAAAAAAAATAAAAAGGTTTCCCTTTGCAGCCCCCAAATAATCACAGACAAGGAGGGTGGAAGGGAGCTCAGGAGGTGACATCCAGTCCAAGCAGGACCAGCCCCAACTACATCATCCCAGCCAAGACGTTGTCTGTCCAGGTTTTAAAAACGACTTAGACTCCACCACCTCTCTGGGGAGCCTGGTCCAGTGTTGTGCTGGAGAAAGTGTCCCCATATATCCAACCTCGACTTCCCTTGCTGCAACTCAAGCCCATTGCTCCTTGTCCTGTCAGTAAGAAGCGGAGAAACACCGGGCTCGTGAATCGCTGCCCTTGCCCCACCCCGCTGGCTGCTCCCGAGCCTGGCAGCTGGTTTCTTTTCCAGGGGCCAGTCAAGCAGGGCAGCTCCTTTCTTCATCTCCCGTGGTTCGCTGGGTCTGGAGACGGAGGAGGAGAGCGGATCGGATGCTATGCAAGTGCTGTTTGCTGCAGGCGGCTGAAGTGCTTTGTTCCCAGGTGTGTGAAGACATCCATAATCTGCCAGCAACAACAGACCACCTTGCATCCGCACGGCACCCTTTCCCCGGCAGGAATCCAAGCCACCGGCCGCGCTGGAGGCTAGCAGGGTTCAACCACCGTACGCGCCGCCGAGCTGAAATGCAGCAACTTTACGGCAAGGCTGTCCAGCATTGGAAGGGAAAGGCTGAGGAGGGATCTCACGGGCTCTGGGAACAGCGGGTTTCTCCTTGGAAAAGTGCTGCAAGTCCTCCAACATCCACCTTCAGCTTCCTCTGTGGAAAATGAAGTTTATTTTTCTACCTATGGGGACTTTTACCACCTTTAATTCTCCCTCAGCCTGAAGAAGGGTGCGTGTGCCCAAAAGCCTGCAAAGAAAGATAATTTTTTTTTTTGCAATTACTTAATTGGTCTGATAAAAGGTATCATTTCTGAACCAAGAGTTTTAGATTTTGCATTTCTTTATGAGTCCTCCAACCACCGTTGACTGAAGAGCAGGCAGTCTCTTTCCTCATGCCAAGGAGGGACCAGCACCATCCATCAAGATACTTCAAGCATTTTTTGCAGGGCAGGCACATGCCCTGCAAATCTCCCAGGCCACAGCAACCTAGCTCAAGCCTAATCATTTCAGGAGAGCTAACAAGCCCCAGCTCAGAGCAACACAGCTGGCAGTGCTGGCAGCAGCTGTCCAGCTGTTGCACTGCCTAGCCCTGCCAGTCTTGCTCCTCGAAGGCACACTGTCTTCCACCTGCCTCTCTGCAGAGCGAGCGCTGCTAAATCCCGAAGAGCTGCGCCTGCAGAGAGGAGCGAGGACAGACGTCGCGTCCGGGTCTCTGCCGCCGGCTCACCCGGCGCAGCGCCGTGAACGGAGGACCGTGTGCCGCTACGGCAGGCAGCTGCCCCCACCCAGGCAGCTCTCCTGGAGAAAATGAAACGGAGGAAAAGCAAAGCTGTTGCATTGCACGAGAGGGCTCCTGGCATGGGGGAGTCCTCACCAGGCCGGGTCTACGCCCCTGACAGAGCCCCGGGGATATGCCGTGCGGCCCTCTCTCCCCCTGCCTGCGGGGCACAGACTGTGACCTAGTCTTGCTCGTCGCTAATTAGGAGCATAAGCTAATCTGTTGATTAAATTCTGCCATTTCCAGAGGCAGTGGCCGGCAGGCGGGAAGTAATGAGGCGAGGTGGAGAGCAGGAGGTGGGGACGGCCGAAACAGGAGGTGCCACGAGGGAGGGCGAGAAACCACGCCAGCGCTGAAACCTATTTACCGGAGTTTATGAGCCAGAATATGAATCTGGACAACACAGGCCTTTCACGGTGCGGAGGAAGCCTGCAGCGCCCAGCACGGGTGTCATGGCGGGGACGGCACCGGTCAGGTCTCTGCTAGAGTAATGCACGCGGTTCTGTCTCTGCATTTTCCAAGGGCTGTGGGGGCCCACAGCTGGGCACTGGACTCCAGATGTGGCCTCCCCGGTGCTGAACAGAGGGGAAGAACCGCTGCCCTCGATCTGCCGGCACCGCTCCTAGCGATGCAATATCTGACAGGTGCCACAGAGAGGAGGGGAACAAATGTTCCTGCTGCGGAGGACCAGGCACAAAGCAATGGCTTCAAAATTGCAGCCAAGAAGGCTCAGACTGGACGTCAGGAAGAACCTCCTTGCTGTCAGAGCAGGGAGGTTGGGGACCCCAGGGATGTGCCTAGAGTAGGGGGCAAGCTCCTTCCCTGGAGGTTTTCAAGAGGTCCTGGATCAGCATCGGGGGGGTAGTTTGGGGATAGCCGGCTTGCAGCGGGGTGGGCCGGGTGACCCCCGAGGCCCTTTCCGACCCTAGGAAGCGATGACACGGAGCATGGACCCACCACAAAACCAGCTCTTCTTGCCCCATGCACCTGATGCGCAGTGGAGACCTAGGCCTCACTTCATCCCACTGCACCTCTGTGCCTGTGCAAGGGACAGAGGGAGAGGAGAGTCTGCCCGCCTGCCGCGACCGTGGCATGGATGGGGAGGAAGAGAGGATGCTGTGGAAGAGGAAGCAGCTATCTATCCACATGCACCTGCCCTGGGTAGCCAGCATGCCCTTGTCTTCAACCCCGCCACCCGGCTCCTGAGACCCCCACAGGGGGCTGTGACCCAGGTGGGCATGCAAGTGCAATTAAATAATAAAATAAAGTGTAACGAGTATGCAAAGTGCACCCCAGAGACATGAACAGGCCCTGCCCGAATTGCACCCCGCCCTCCTGCCCTGCTTGTCTGGCCTGGAGCCGAGGCGTCACGCAGACAGCACGCAGCGCGTGGCGAGCACGGGCTTCATCATCCTCACTGCAGCAGCCAGGCATCCTCGCTGCCAGAGACCTTCCCCCAAGCTGTCAGCATATATTTTCCCTTGCACTTTTTCAGCCTCTTGCATTGGGTGACAACCACCCAAACCAGGTGACACCCTTCCACCCATACCGCTGACACCTCCCCGCACCTACTGAGCCAGGCTGCAGATCCTGCCCTGCCCTCGGAGCACTGACACCTCTGCCAGGTGAATGCCACTCAACAGCGACTTTCTGTACTAAAAAACCCACTTCCTTCCAGCAGCGGAGAAGTTTGAACTCTTACAACCTGTCCTTGTCAAATCAGGAAGCCTCCCTACAATTAAATATGCTAAGTTGCAAGACCCTGTGTCTAACTTGTGAACTGGAAGTGGAGTTTTTGGGATAAAAACACTCCCCT
>NW_017728909.1:21174447-21199248 GCF_001723895.1 Crocodylus porosus | reverse complement strand
CAATGCGCAGACGTGGTGTTCAGATGAGGGGAGATGATGCACAGCAATTCATCCTGCCTGATAACCTGTCTCCCGTCACTAGCCCCTGAGCTGGGGAGAGTCATGTGCATCGGCTGGAAAATGAAAACCTGGGCAGATATTTCATTCCAAACTGACGGGGCGGTGAGGAGGAGACACCCCAAACTTTTCACGTTGGAAAGCTCTGGGGAGGAAAATCAAGGAAGCCACCTGCAGACGAACACCCAAGCTCAGGGGACCAAAGCAGGTCTCACCTGTGGTGTACGTCTGCCCAGGCTTTCTCTAGCTCTGTGCCAAGCACCTGGTGCCGCTCCGTCATGCAAGCACGTCCCAGGTGCCCTGCTTGCAGAGAAGGCGACCGGCATCCTGGGCAGCATCGGCAGGAGCGTTGCCGGCAGATCTAGGGCAGTGATTCCTCCCTCTGTTCAGCACTGGGGAGGCCACATCTGGAGTCCTGTGTCCAGCTGTGGGGCCCCCACTACAGAAAGGATGTGGACACGTTGGAGAGAGTCCAGTGGAGACAACAAAAATGGTTGGGGGCTGGAGGACAGGACTGGTGAGGGGAGGCAGAGGAAATGGGCTGATTGAGTCTGCAGAAGAGAAGACCGAGGGGGACTGAATAGCAGCCGTCACCTCCCTGCAGGGGGGCTGCAAAGAGGATGGAGCTGGACTGGTCTCAGTGGGGCAGATGACAGGACAAGGAGCAATGGGCTCCTGTTGCAGCAAGGGGAGTCGAGGTTGGGTATTAGGAAATCCTTTCTCACTAGGAAGGTAGTCAAATAGGCTCCCCAGAGCGGTGGTGCAGTCTCTGTCCTTGGAGGTTTTGAAGACCCAGGTAGACAAACCTTGGCTGGGATGATGTAGTTGGGGCTGGTCCTGCTGGGAGCAGGGGGTTGCACTAGATGTACCCCCCTGATGTCCCTTCCAGCCCTATGATCCTATGTTTTTTCTCCTTGGATTTGAGGCTGCTGCCCATCGATGGAGCATCGGAGCATCTTGTGCATAAAAATCAGTAGTCAAGTCCGTAGCCAGCTCCGCCGGCTCCCAGCTGTGCCCCCATCCACAGGGCGCAGGTCTCCACACAGGGAGGGTTTTGCCTTTTCATTTGAAAATGCTCAGCCCGGTTTTCACAGCTTTGGAAGAAATGCTTTGGCCTCCTGCAATGGCCAGCTGGGGTTGGGGCTCCCGCCTGGGGCCGGGCCTCTTGGAAATAGATGTAATACCTCGCAGAGCTTGTGCCTGGGCTTCGTTGCTACAGCACTTTGCACAGGGATGCACATGGCCTTGACTGGCGGGTGTGGGGGGCGTTTTGCCAGGTGTGACACAAATTAGCCCCGTACTTTCCCCAAGTGCCACTCTGATCCCCTTCCCTTGCTGCATCTGTGGCTCTGCTTTCTGCTCCCTGCTCAAATCTGCTACTCTGCTCCCTGCCCGATTTCCTGTTTTCTGCTCCCTGTCCTTTGCCCCCTGTTCAATCCACTGCTCTGCTTTCTACTCCCTGCCTGATCTGATGCTCTGCTTTCTGCTCTCTGTCCTTTGTGCCCTGCCCAATCTATTACCCCATTCCCTGCTGTTTTCTGTCCCCCTGTTCTTTGCTCCCCGTTCAATCCACGGCTCTGCTTTCTGCTCCCTGCTCTGTACTCCCTGCCCAATCTACTACTCTGCTTTCTGCTCCCTGCCCTATCCACTGCACGCCACGCACACAGACTTCCCACGCCCTTGCAGCACCCATGCTGCAGGCTGGCCCAGATCATGGGGGCAGGATGCAGGAGGGGTGTTTGCACAAGAGGAGCAGATACAAAGAGAGGACTTTCTTTTCAGGAATACATGTATATTTTTTCCTTTTTTTTTTTCTTATAAAAATGACAACCCCTCTTCCATTTCCAAATCTGGGCCCTGCTGTGCTCTGGGGGCAGAATAGACATGGTGCATCCACATCTCTTTCCCCCTTCATTTCTCAACCCCTTGAGAGTCACAGAGAGCCTCTGTCTTGCTGTGGTGACATAGAATAAGGCTGGAAGAGACCTTGTCTAATCCAGAGGCTCCCAAACCTTTTCTTCTTGCGTAGCCCACATCCCCCCCACAGCACACCTTTTATAATCTAGCCCTTTAATTGCCAATTATTACGATAATGAAATTGAAGTCTGCCTTTACACAATTTCATCCATGTAACCCCCCAAGATGTCTTGCATCCCCCCCAGGGGTACACTTACCCATTCGGGACACCAGGCTCTGGTCCAACTGGGAATTGAACCCACCACCTCGGTGTCATACATCACTTCCACGTCCCCCCCGCGGCACTTCCTCCCGGCCCCGGCTCCCACGCTCTGCGGCTTTGATAAGAGCCACATTCCCGCCTGCCCTGCCCTCCTTTCATCGCCCAGCCGGGAGCTGGGAGGGAAAGGAGGTTTCAATTTAAAACCCAAACAAAGTCCGCTCCCTCGCGCCCTCTCTTCTTCACCGGCGGGGCTGGGGGGCTCCAGGGTGGCTCGGTTTTGATCTGCGGCGAGTTAGAAACTTCAGAAGAGTCCCCCACTTTGCTCGCTCCTCCTTTCCCCCACTTTCTTCCTGCCTCGCTTCAGAGTTTGACAGGACCATTAGAAACCTATTCCCTCCGGCCTGGCCCTTTCAGAGCGTATTAGTCAGACAATCCATTAAACCCGGGCACATTCCTTCTCTAATGCCCTTCTGCGAAATTAAAGGAGGGTGGAAATATTCCATCAAAGTCGGCCACATCACCCTTGATGAGTTACAGTAATCCTACGCCTCGGCCAGCCAAGGGAGGAGAAGCCGGGAGAGGAAGCGAGAAGGCGGGCAGGTAATCGCCCCTCCGCTGTCGGCTGAGCGTGACGGCGAGGATGCCGGTCCTTGCACCACTGAGATGGGAGCCCAGGGGCTCCACGCGGTCCCCGTGTCCATCCTGACCAGGACTAGCACCGTGGACGAGGGTCGAGGCAGGGCAGAAGAGGGGAGCAGCTGGCACGGATGCACGTGCAAGAAGCCGGCGAGGTGCTGAGAGCTTGAGGTCTCCGGGAGTGAGCAGCGCTTTGGCAGGATCGGGCCCATGCTGGGCAGCGTCCAGCTTTCCCTGCGCCCCGCAGACAGGTGGGCAAGGAGGGGCACCTCGCCATGCCCTGCTGAGTGGGGGCTGGTGCCAAACTCTCCCTCTGCCAGGGGCACTGTGGCTTCCTATGCAGCATCTTCCAGTCCGACTGCTTGAGGCAGAGCCTGGAGACTTAACTAAAGCAAACCGTTTCAGCCCTGCAGACTGGACTGTGCACCAGTGGAGAGGCCACAGCGAGGCGGCGTCAATGCTCGAGGGCCCCGCCGTGCCCGGGAACGCACCCAGCGAGAGATGCCAGAGCGAGGTGCAGCAAACCAAGGGTGCCCCCGGCTTCAGAGAGAGGCAGAGAGCCCCTGCCCCGGCCCTGCTGACAAGGCATTTCCAACCCCAGGTCTTCTGATGAATGCAACCATCACAGCCAAGTATCCAGGGTGAAGCATTTTTTGGGAAAAATCTAGTTGGTCTCAAAAAAAATATCACCTCTACCACAAGAGCTGATACCATCACAGCCAGAAATAGGAGAGGGGTCTGTCTCCTTCCCACCTTGCAGCACCTGCGATGCTTCAGGGGGAAGGGGAACAACCCAGAAGGCCAAAGGGGCACGAGGCTGGGAACTCCTTCCTGACCCTTGCAGGGAGCTGACTGATGCCCTGAAGCACGGGGCTGGTGTTGAAGCTATCTGGGGCCTAGCAAGCAGCCTTGGAGGATGCCACAGCGGAAGTGCTCCCGCTTGCACCGAGCCAGGAGGCTTAGCTGGCTGCAGCGAAGGGCCAGCTTCCTCCACCTACTTCCCCCGGTCAGTGCCGGGAGGCAGAGCCAACCCCCCAGGGCTCTGCTCCGGCTTCAGCCTGGGAGGGAAGGAGCCACGGCCTGAACCCCACCTTTACCAGCTGCAAGGAGATGGAGGCATCCATTGCCCTCCAAGCATCCCAGTCTCACAGCATCCTGCCCTGGTCCTGGGGCCCCTGACTTTTGGTCCAGTGCTGAGCT
The DNA here is from genome assembly GCF_001723895.1 of Crocodylus porosus. Taxonomy (NCBI): domain Eukaryota; kingdom Metazoa; phylum Chordata; order Crocodylia; family Crocodylidae; genus Crocodylus; species Crocodylus porosus. The sequence continues at coordinate 21,195,176 of NW_017728909.1, read as the reverse complement.
CCCCCTTGCAGATCATTCCTGGCTGCCTTGCAGATCATTTATGCAAGCGATCGTTGCATCACTTTGCACTGGCCTGACTTCTCATAGCCTCCGACCTACACGGTAGCACTTCCAGCATCCCTCCCCCACTCACCCTCCTCCTCGCGGCTAAGCCCGAGAGGAGGCTGCCCTCCACCCCGTCTGTGCAACCCCGGCACGGCTCCCCATTAGTTCTATTGCGCTGTTTGTTCCAACTCTAATGAAAGTTTTATCAGCACTAAAAGTAGCAATAACAAAGCAGGGGAGATCCTCCAAGGCTGCAGTGTGGGGCTGCCGGGGCCAGGAATGAGGAAGAGGCTGGGAGACCCCTGTGAGATTGTAGGGCTGGGCTGAGCAAGGCAGCAAATGGAAGGATGGGGTGGTCTTGGCCCTGTCCCCACTGCTAGAGGAGAGAGGAGCCGCGCCACGACCAGAGGAGTCTGGGTGCTGGATGCCGGCTGAGCCACTGCAAGGGGAAAAGTGGGGAACATTGCTCCATGCCCATCAGCGGACAGTTTGCAAAGCAGCCGAAGCTGGTTTCTAAGGAAGATGGACTGATACCCCCCTTTGACCCATGGCAGCAGCTCCGAGGCTCCATCCACGGGGCCAAGGAGCTGGGCAGGGGGGTGACAGCTGGCCCACGCTGGGGGACACCAGCCCTGCACCAGGTGAGCACGAGGGAGGTCATGGGGAGCTAGGCCCTGCCGAGCATCACGACGTGGGGGTGGGCATGCTTCGCTGCACACAGGTGCAACGGGGAAAAGGGTGGTTTTTGCAGGCTTTGTGCCCCCAGTGTTGGGTTTGCTGTCATGTCAGCCGTGGTGGATCCAGGGAGGTGCACTAGCCCGCTTGCTCCCCCCTTTGATGCCTGCTGCACTCAAAGTTTAAAACCAACTGCTAGGGAGAGGCTGTGGCATTTCTATTCAGGCAGTGCTGGGGTGGGGGGATGAACTGACCTCATGGCTCATTGTCACCTACCCGATTCCTGCTAATATCTTCACAGGTGTTAATGGCCCTCAGGCACGGTAGCAGAAACGCAGGTGTAGAAACCCCTGCCAGGGAAGTCTTGGAGGCCCTCTCAAGACACTCCAGAAGGCTAGACTGTGTTTTACGAATCCGAATGAGATGCACATTTAACCCTAATGACTACAGGACAAATGATGCAGTATTTCTGGACTATGTTTTGCCCAGCTTGTTGTGTTTTTTGTTTTTTTTAACTTTATGTATAATTTAGCAAGCGAATTATACTTGGTTTTACTTTCATTTTGAACTGAATCACAGTGTCACAGATCTGTGGGGCTGGAAGGGAGCTCCAACAACATGGGGGGTTCCTCCTGGCCGAACAGCTCTCGCCTGCCCCGCATACGGGCTCTTGGCTAGATCGGGGGTCTCCCATTACAGAGGCAGTTGGCTTGGGGGATATACAGACACCAGGTTCACCTTGAGCCTCCACCGCGGACAATCACTCAGGCCAAAACCCAGCAATCCTCCAAGTCAATGGAGCGACTTGACTTGACTAGCCTTGACTTGACTTGACAACCCTGCAAGTCAATGGACTCGACTTGTGGGAGCTCTTTGGGGCATGGGGTGGCCCTTTCCAGGGTCCGTGCCAGGCCTAACACATCGGGGTCCCCCTCATGCATGGTGCCTCTGCCAGAGGACATCACGGACCATCACCCCACCAACACCTCTGTTCCTCCTCAGGCTGGAGACCCCTGAATCAGTGCCCACCCGGGCAGAGGGATGCCATGGATAGCAGGAATAGGTCTGGTTTGCAAGCTGATGAACCACGCAGGGAAGGTGTTCCTCTGGGCCCAGCCAGCACTTGCTCACCGCAGTAGTGAGACAGGGGCCGGAGAGGCCGATCTGCCCCAGAAATAGTGCTGGAAACGCGCTCCGGGCTGAGCAAAGAGGCTGCCCGCTCCTGCCCGCACTGCTCGCACAAGAAGGACCTGCTAACTGCAAGATCTCGAGCACAGATTTCGACTGAAGCAGGGAGATCCGGGATGCAGGGAGTCTACGCGGAGCTGATCTTCCCGGCTGTGTCTGCCTGACTTCAGACGAACGGGGTTAACTGCTCTCTGCCGCTAATGAGAAGCCATCGGGCCCTTCCTCATTCGATGCTCCGTGAGCTTCAAAGGCACCTGCACTTGCGGGAGACGAAAGGGCAGCGTCGCCGGTGGACCGCAGCAGAGCGAGGAGACTGCCATGGCTGGGGGATCGTAATGAGGTAGCCAAGGAACACCAAATACTAATGCATTTCTACCGCCTGTGTGTCTGTCTGCCCACCCGGGCGGAGGGGTGCCGCGGATAGCTTCCTGCCTTCCGGTTTCGAGGCCTCTTTGCTGTCTCACAAATAAACGCCAGGACCGTTTCCGGTTTGGGTTGCACGCTCAGGACCCCTGCACTGCCTTTGCCAGCTGGGATCCTGGGGTCCGGGGGGGTTCATGGGTGTACCTGCTCCACCCACCCTGCACCATCTGAACCCTCCATGCCAAAATCCTAGCCCAGGAGACAGACACCGATTTAAAGATACTCAGATACCAGGTCCTGACCCACCCCGTTCGGCACCTTGGCGCCCGCAGAGGAGGTGACCGAACTGCCCTTTATCTGGCCGCCTGCGTTGGGTCCGTCTGCTTGCACGTGGCGAATCATGCATCCTGGACGGCTGCACGAGTGCATCACGTGCAAGTAGAAACCAGATCTTTTTCTTTAAAACAAGGGAGCGTTTGCCACGATTCAGCGACCGCGGGCAGCTGAACACTTGCTGCTCCTGGACCGCTGGGATCTGAGCATCCCTGCTCGGGGGGGACGCGCGGCCACAGGCCGAGACCGAGAGGAGCAGGCAGCGGGTTCCCCGGCGGAAAGGCGACCTGCTCCCTGCCCCAGAGAAACGAGCGCCTTAGAGCAGACCCCGTGGTCTCGGAGAGCAGAAACGGCTCGCCCAAGATGACAGTCAAGCATTTTGGAGGCTGAGACAGGCCCTCGGGGGAGCCCGAGGATGGGGAGGCCAGGCAAAGAGGCAGAGACAAGGAGGGAGGGAGGCCAAGCAAAGGTCAGAGAGAAGGCGGAGAAGGAAGGGGGAGAAGAAAGGGAGGGAAAAGCCAGGGAAGATCAAAGACGGGGCCGCTGAAAGGTTGAATAGCTGGCCTAGCAAGCAAAGGCCGCCCCTTGCTCTCCACATCTCCTCGGGCTCTTCCACGCTGGAAGCAGGAAGGCGGCAGGATTAACGCCGGCGGCTTCGCTGCTTCTGGGAGTTCGTGCTGGTTCCTCCTCATGCCCTCGCTGGCCCTGCGCCCTGCATGCAGCGCCCCAGCCCCTCGCGCCCAGGACCCGGGTGGGAGCACCATCCAGAAAAGCCGTGCTCCTAGCCCCTGCCCTCGCCTGCTACGAGCGGTCTCAATAGCTTTGGGACTAGTCAAGGAAGCCGTGACGTGAGGCCCTGTTTGGAGCTAGGAAATGCAAGCCCGTGATAGCGGCAGGGTATCCGGGGCTCAGTCCCGGGCTCTGCTCCTTGATCCTACCGCGAGGTGTCGGAGAGCCGCACTTACTCTCAAGTCCTGTGCCCCCACGAAAGCAGCAGGGCACTGTCTGGAGGCCCAGATAAAGTGACTTGCCAAAGGTTACATGGGAAGTCAGTAGCAGAGCAAGGACAAAGGCGGCTCTAAGGGTAATACCCTCAACCCCCAGACCATGTCTTCTGGATGACTAGATGTGGTATGGATTACCAGATCTCTGCAGACCTTTCGTTTCATGCCTGTGGAGCAGTCCGGGCCTGGTCTCAGCTACGGAGCTTGTAGGTCCTACGGTAAAGCACGTGCCGTCCAGTTCAGCGAGGACTTGCGCATCGCGACACGCGTCCCGGCCCCGAGGGAGACAGACCGCGCCGGGAATAGAAACCTGAGCCTCGAGGGGCATCTCTGCAACCGGAGATGCATGGGAGCCCCTGACAGCTCGTCTGGCGGGCTAGTCCATCACGCCAGGCTCCCTGCCACGGGGAGCTTCCCGGAGGGCCCGCTCTGCGGTGCTGGTAAATTATTAACATTCAAAAAGAAGCACATCAGGATGTGCGCTGCGCCTGCAGGCTGTTCAGAAAGCCCCGGCGGCAGAGGGAAGACAGGGGAAGTGCTGCTGACAGGCAGAAGATTAATGGAAATGGCATGAGAGGGGCTGGAAAAGTGACTTCAAGTAAAAGCCACGGGTCTGGGAGCCCGTTGCTCTCTGCACCGCAGCTCTCCCAGTCCAGCCGGAGCCGGGCCTGACTCCTGCAAGGGTCATTTCTCGTTTGAAAACAGCACCTCACGCGTGACAAGGCACTGGGTGATGCAAAGTAGCAATTAGACAGCAAGCAACTAATTGCTTGGACCTCCCGGTTGCCATCTAGAAGAGGCAGGGCAGGGCTCCACGCACTGCTGAAGCCTTCGATATAAGACCCGGGATGGCAGGCACGGAAATGACGACCGTGATTGCTCCCCAAGAAAGACACGGCCTGACGCAGCTCTGAAACGCAGGCCCAGGTGATGCGGCCGGCGCTGGCCCGAGTCCACCAGCAAGAGCAAGTGAGCACGTCTCCCGAGGGAGACGCGGAGGCAGGGCTCAGGCCCGTATTGCACGTAAAAATGCTACGCGGTCTGGCGCAAAGCAGCCTCCCATCTCCTAGTATCAAACCCAACATGGGGGGTATCACTTGTTGGCTAAGGGGAGAGGGAGGGTTCGAAGTGAGGTTTCCCTTCCAGGCTCTGCCACCGATCGCCGCGTGCTCCATCAGTAAGTTGCTTTCTCTGCCTGGGGCTGAGCTGGGGGCATCCCCTACTCCCTGCCTGCGCAGACCGGCCGCGGCTTCTGGGTGAAACGGCAACACGGACCATAGATAACCACCATCGTCCCTTCTTGCCCTTAGCTTCCCTCCTCCCCACTGCCTGGCATTACCCCCTGCTCCATCACCCAGGTGCATGGGGAGCTTCTCCAAGCACGCCCAGTGCCATGCACCCCTCTCCAGCAAAGACCGTGCCGGCTGCTCTATATGCAGATACATCAGCGAAAGAAGATTTCCATCAGTGCAACCGAGACGGGGATTGCTGTTATCACCGCTCTGAACTCAAGGAGACAGCCCTGAGTCACAAAGACAGGCTTGGAAAATTACATTTTGTCCATAGTTCAGCACTTTGCCGCTCCGGCAATGACCAGCGCGTTAGGCAATCGCATCCGAGGGCTCCGTGAAACAGTTGTACAATTGACATGGTTTAACAGACTGCTGTTTATGAGACATAGCAGTATTTAAGAGACACATTTCTCTCGGAGCCGCACATAAAATTTGATAGCTAAATAGCTGTAAATGCTACTGAAGTCTGACAACTCGAAGAGGAATGGAAGGGCTGTCGTGCGGGGTACCGGCCAATCTGCTCCGCACCGCCGAGCCAGTGAGACTTCCAGTCCCATAAAACCTGTTTTATATTGGAAGTGAGAATTTGTGCAGCGCATATGAACTCTCTTTTATTGGGCTGGTGTGATGCTGAGAAAATGCAGTTAAAGTTGTACGAGTCCTCCTTGGAGCGCTATCGGGGCACCTATAAACCCCCAACTTTATCCTGTAAAGTGTTTACTAAATAAACGCACTTTCATTTGGCCGAGTGTTGGCGTGCTCAGAGGGACGGCGCGCTTGCAGCTACGCGTGTGTTGGGGAGCGAGGCACGACGTCACCGTCCGAGGACCCCGGGACTCAGCCGCGCCGGGTGCTGGATGGGAAGTGGGCACGATCCAGACACGGTGCGGGTGTGCTCAGGGCTGCACGGGCACAGCTCCAGGTCTTGATGAGCTTGAACAGAATAGGGGAGTCCTACAAGGCCAAATCATGGTCCCAAGTAGGACCCACTGGCACCAGCCAAGGGTTTTGGCCCGGATGCATGCAGTCAGAGGTTTCCAGCCCATATCCTTGGGGCCAGCCTGGGATTTTGGTCTCAACCCCACTCAGTCAGTCTCAGCTTTTACGTGTGATGGAGCCCAGCACTGTGCCCAGATCAGCCCTCCTCTGTTGAGGCAGCTTTTTTGGGGGGGGGTTTCTCCCAAGATCCCTACTCCACCCTGCATCGAGCACTTGGGAGACAGCAGGCCCAGCTGCAGAAGACAAGGGCAGCGATGCTGCGAAGGCGTTGCATTGACCGAGACTATCCAGACTCGGGGGGACGGAGGGAAACCCAGCATCCTTCCTCAGGTGAACTGTGAAAGCCTGCAGAGCTTCTGCTCCTGCAAGGAGTGGAGACGTGTCAGGCTTCGGCTTGGGAGTTTGGATCAAGCTTTGGACTACGGACTCTTTCCAACATACTTCTCTGCCCATGTGACTCGAGTACCTGGTCGCCTTGCCCCCGACGGGCACAGGTGAGGTGCAACGATTTGCCCCACAGATGCGAGGAGTCTGTGGCAGGAGTGGGGACAGCAACTGGGTTGCTTTTGTTATGTGTCCTGAACCACAGAGCTATCCTCCCACGCCAGCGTGCCAGCAAAGATGCACTCAAGGGCAAACGTCTCTCAAGGGCAAACGCGGTGCAGCAGCGTTAGGGTATTTTTCTATGATGCCACTGAAAATTGCAGGGTGCGGCATGGGTTCTTGCCTTCCCCCTAGCCCTGCAATCGCTGGCCTCGTGCAAATCGGCCGAGTTTTGCTTTCTCGGCACGTATGCATACGTGGAGAAACAGCCTTTCTTCCCTGTGGGAAACTCCATGGATGGAAAATTCAAACTGATGAAGAAAAACGGCCTGCTTCTCCACCAACCCACAAACCCCATTACTTTTCACCTGGTTCTGCCAGCGCCGCGGGTCTTTTCCCACGGTCTTAGGAATCAGCACGTTTTCAAATCACTTCTACTTACGGTATTGAGTAGCAGTGACTGATTGGCCCTCGTTCAGTCGGCGGCCGCTTTGGGAAACCAAAGGAAAGGAGGAGGGGAGAGCAACGCTAGCTTGACAGGAGGCAGAAACGAATCTGACGGGTACCTGGGTAGCAGGATGGCCCAACATTATATTTTAGCTTCTCGATATGTCTGTGGTAATGCCATAGTTCCCTGCCGGGGTGGCTGTCAGCTTTCCCAGCAGCAGCCCACTGCCGGAAACAGGAGACTGGGCTTGGTGGAGCCAATGCAGCCTCGCAGCCCCGATGTTTAAAGCTCATCCAAAATGCAAGAAGGTGCACGTAGGAGAGAGGATGTATTGGAAAGGCAGAGATGAGCCTGGACAGGTAGCGGCTGCTGCAGCGGACAAGCATAAGGGCTTGGGCGCCATGCTGGTAAGCGTGCAGGTAGCTTCCCCGCTGTCGCGCTGCGTGCCGCGGCCCATCGTTTCCTGGTAAAGCTGGATTCGGGCCTGATAATTAGGTCACAGGTGGAAACGAGTTCAGAGCTCCGTCTCTGCTAGTCCTGAGTGCATCCCCAAAGCACGTTAGGATTTGGCAATGGTCATCGCTGCTTGGTGTAAACCCAGGACTGGAATAGCCGGAGGCCGCAAGGCGGGACTAACGCAAATCAATAAGGGGGATAAAGAGCCCGGGGCTGGAAGAGCAACGTGGGGGCCACGAATAGAGCTGCCTGGGGTAGGCTGCAGACTGCTGGAGCAGGGGCAAGGGTGACCTGGGAGCAAGGGGCAGCACAGAGCTGTGGGCTGGACTAGCACGAAGCGGGGCTGGGGATTGGGATTTGGGGGGCAGAGGACTGCTCATCCCCTGCCTGCATGTTGTGCGGCGCAAGGCATGGGGTCGTCCTCCTCCAGCTGCCCTGAGAAACCTGGCAGCGACATCTCGAAACCTTTCCTAGAGACATCTCGCCCATCTGAGAGCCGGCCTCCCCGAGCATCCTGCTGCCTCCTGCCCTTGGGGACACTGCAGCGGAGGTAGCTCCTCGGACGAGGCGATGCAATGCAATCTCTGGGCTCGCGATCCTGCCCCGACTGCCGCTCATCTCCGAGCCTGTCATCTATCCACACACGGCCTCTGGAGCAGAGGGACTGTCACCACCTTGTCGAGCCCCTAAATCCCCGGCTCCTTGGGAAGACGCGTGGAAGCGCCTGGGCGGGAAGGGGGTGGCGTGGGCAGACCCTGCCTCTGTGGACACAGATGCAGCAAGGGGACTTTGTGGAGCTGGGGTCAGGGCAGGGGGTTTGGGCCCAGGATGCATGCTTGCAACCCATCTGCTGCCTTTTCCAGTGAAATCGGGGGGCAGCTGGGCCTGCCTCAGTTTACCTGTCTTCAACACTTCTATAGTACCCACATGCTGCCAGGCACAGGGCAGGGAGGCTGGATATTGGCCATCTCAGGGGAGAGGTCTGTGCGCAGCGGTCAGAGAACGAAAGGAGATGCTCCCTGCTCCTCTGGCGGTAGCTGGTAACAGTGGTACCCACAGCCCTCTTTGCACCCTGGTCCTTATCTGCCCCTTATCTACCACAGCAGCAACGGTATCCACTACTAAAGATGGAAAAGGGAGGCAGGAAGGGGCTAATGGACCTGCCCTGGGTCAGAGAGGAAGCACAGCGCAGCAGGAGGGTCCCAGGCCAGCACCCCATTTCTGGCTCCCTCTCCGTGGGTCTGGTCGCCCCATCCCTGGGAGGATCCCAGACCCTTTGTCCCCCTGCTCGGTGACTATGGCTGGGTTGACAGGCAGTTTCCATCAGCAGGAGACTGATATTTGCACCCTGAACCCGGAGCCCGATGTCTCGGCTGCTCTGGTACAGGAGGCGAGGGCTTGTCCGTGCAATTAGCCCGCTCTGCGTTCAGCAGAGATAAAAGCTGATTCTTGTTCCCCCTCTCCCTCGAACACCGGTACAACTCCCTGCGGCACGATACTCTCAGCTTAGCAGGATTAAAGGCAACACCAATTAGACATCCGAGAGATAAGGCCCCCCCCATGCGAATGTGAGGCCGGGCAGAGCCGAAAACCTCCGACAGCAGGGCTTGACCCCGCATTCGTGGCCTGGGAGGGGCCTGGCTCTAGCAAAGGGCACGGTGCGTATCAGCCTCTCACCTGCTCCTGCCCCGTCTCGCACAGGAGCCGAGTGCCACCAGCCCGGCTCCCCCCCACCCAGCTTGGCCCACCCAGCGGCTTTGCAGGTCTCCTCTCTGTTGCTGAGAAACGCCAGGGGAGCGAAGCCGGGCTCGATTTGCACCACGGCCATCAGCTCACGAACCCGGGACGCCTGGACCCCCGAGACTGGCGACCGCCTCCCCGCGAGGCACAGGCAGCACGCAGGTGCGAGGAGCCCGAGGCTCAAATCCTGCTTTCGGTCAGGAGGGAAGAAGATTTGCGCTGGGTTGGGCCTCCCCGGTGTCATAAAATTACCAGCCAATTTGGCAGGCTTAGCTGTCCTTACCGAGGAGACCCCGAGGGCAGCTCTGCTTTATTGCAAGGGACTCGCGCGCACGCACACGCCCCGCTCTCCCAGCCACTTGCCTTTCGCTCTGGCCTTCCTCGCTCTCGAGCAAAAGCCGATTTAGGCTGAGATTTCTGGCTGCCGAGGGAGAAATAAACCCACAAGAGAGAGGAGCCTTTGGCTCCCCGGCTGGGGTTTTCAAACGCAGGCAGGCCGCCCATAAAACTCCCGTCGGCTTCGAAGGGAGCAGGGGGAGCGCGTTGGACGATCCCGCCCTCCACGGCTCCTTTGGCTCGCACCTGCTCCCCATCGAGCCCCGATCCACCAGGTAAGCAGAAGAGCCGCGCTCGCCGGGCTGGTAACAAAGACAAACAGCCTCTCTCCTTCCCCCCAGATTGCAAGCAGATGTGTGTTTAAATTACCTGCTGCTGACTCCGGCGCTTAGCAAAGCGCCTGGGTCTAGCAGCGCGCGAGGAGCGGAGCGGGAGAAAAATGTGTGAAATGAATGATGAGAGGATTAGCAGGAATTCGGCAGGTTCGGCGAGGGTGAAATGTCACCGTGGCAGAAAACGAATGTCACTTCCTGTGGAGCAGGCGGCTTCCCAGCGGGGGAATAAATCTCCAGTTTGCATTCGCTGGCTGCAAAAATAGGGGAAAGCGCCCCCCCCAATTTTGGGGACAAGCCAGGGGGAAGATCTCGGTGCTCGGGGCTGCTCACACCGTGCACGGGACCCTCGTGGCAGGCCCGGGGCGGCTCCTGTGCGGGCAGATATTTTGCCCCCCCTCCACCGTGGCCGAAGCTGTGCAGAAGCAGCAGGGCTTAGCCAGCAAGTGGAAAACGTCTCCTAGAAAACAGCCCGAAGGGTCCCCAGTGGTCACGAAGACGCCGGCTCTTCCCCCATCCCATCCGGTGGGTTGCGATACTCCAGGAGCTGGGTGAAGGTTGAAGGTTTGTACGGCAGAGCGTGTGAAACGGGGGAGCCGTCTCCGGCACCCCTGAAGCCGGGAAACCTGCAAGGCCGCAGGCTGCCGGCAGCGGGGACGAGCCGAGGGGCCGGACCGTGCCCTCGTGTGCCGCCTGTGCAGCTGGGGCCAAGCCAGCCAGGCCCAAGGGAAGGGGATGAGCCGAAGGGTCAGGGACACTCGGGGAGGCCGGGAGGCGGTATCTACCCCGCCTGGGCAATGGCAGGGCATGCAGACGCACCCCAGCTGGCTTTCAAGTAGCCGCCCCGGGTGCTGCTAGAGGTGTGGGCTAGTCACCGAGCATGCACCATGGCCTGCATGGGCTCTGGGATACCCTGGCCATGCCCTTTCAAGCCAGCTGAGCTCTGCAGGAGAGGGGAAGGGCACACGAGCCAAGCTGAGCTGCTGGCATGTCACCAGCGGTGACCTAGGAACAGCGGCAAAGGGTGAAACCATAGTCTGGTACAGTTGCCAGTCCGCTAACACCCCCGTCTATGAAGCCAACCAGTGCTGGGCTGTCATTTCTCCAGCTCATACGTGTCCACAGTCGCCGCAGCATGGGGTTGGGATTATACGCTCGTCGGGGCAGGGCCTGCCTCTATTCTGCATTTGTCCCAGTCTCTCCAGGCTGCAGGAGCGGTGACCGGCAGGATGTCGAAAAGGCAGCCCCTGCATCTTCTAATGCATCCGGTCCGCCCGTGATGCCTCGGGCTCCCGAAGCCAGCGTGCACAATCAGGCTTGACGTGGAAGACTGTGAGTCATACACTCCCCTCCCATTCATTTAACTCTCCAAAGGAGTGACTCTCCAAGCCCTGCGACCGCTTTCGGTCTGTCGGAGGATGGCTGTGTCTTCAGGACAAGGGCTGTGGCCTCTCTGTGCTGCGGCTCATGGGGTGTTATCAGGGTTACATTCATCCAGGTTTGCAAGATGCTCACATCAGACAAAACCAGGATGCTCCTTGATCTTCCCTCCCCAGGTGATGCTTTCTTCTCACCACCTTCTCACTCCATCCCTGTCCCCATCAAGCAGCAGGTTCACCATCATTTCTGCTCTCGCCCCTTGCTGCACCCATTTGGGATGCTTCTTCTCCCCTTTACCCCACTTACCTCTCTCTGCTGCCCCCATGCACAGAGCACTCTTCCTATTCCAGTCCACCAGCCCATTGCTCAGGAAAACCCCCCATAACTTTTAAATATTGATGGGAAACAAACGGACATGAAAGCCATGGCCCGGGTCTGGATTTCCTACTCTTTCAGCTTCTAATCATCCATGAAAACTGGTGGGAACTCCAATAGAAACAGCCTCCAAATGAAACCAAATTTGCTTTGAAAGCCCCAGTCTAAATCGGACAAAAAATGTAGTTGGTGTCAAGCTCCCAGAAGGTTTGGTTTGAGGCTTTGGGGAAATTTGGGGTTTTTTTTGTTTTACCGAAGTCATCTGATCTCCACTGCGTTCAGGCGGATCTGGACCGGGCGCGCGATCCCATATCTTGCAGAAGGGAAGCTGGGTTTCCTGAGTATCTCTCGCCCCCATCTTTCAGGCTCCAGGTCCCGTGGGGAAGGGGCTGTCTTTGCAGCACGTACCACACTGTGCGGTGCACACAGCTGGCAGCGGTCTGAGCCAGCTGCATTTCCAGCACAGATGTGGACTTATTTGCATCTGAAATGAGCTTGTGGACAGGTGCATTGCATGCACTGCCCCAAGCAGAGCTGCTCCGGTCACCCTCTGCCGGGAGGGAGTCATCTCAGGGCTGAATAGTGCAAAAAGAGCTACGGCATGGATGTCCCCCAAGACAGCAGGACAGCAGCCTCTCCCGGCAGTATTTGGGGGGGCAAACAGCCATGTCTGAGCTTGCTGCTCTGTCAGAGGCACGACTGCACCCAAAGGCCAAGCATACCCCTTTCTTGGCCAAACTGCCCCCCTGGCTGCAATCGTGTCATCTCCCTCTGTGCCATCTACCACCTGACGATTTAAACCAGTTGCAAAGCTAATGAGTTTGCTGAGTTTCCCCCGGTCTCCAAGTATGGTTTCTACCCCCGTTTACAGGTGGGGAAACGAAGGCATGGAGCAAGAAGCGCCTCACCCAGAGCCACAAAGGAAGCCTGTGTCAGGGTCCGTGAGAAAACCCAGGTGTCCCGACGCCCAACCCCGTCCCGCGCAGGGCTGGAAAACCACGCCATGTCCCGAGCGATCGAGTTTCCACCTTTTACCACCGGAGACGGCTGCACACTGTAGCAACCTTCAGCTTCGAGGATGTTTTTTCCCCTCTCCGATACCCTGCCTACATTTTCCTTTGCTAATTTTTGGCATAGCCGTAGAAAGGTGGGGGATGTACCGAGACAAGGAGGGCTGTTGAAAGGGTAATAAGAAGTCCATTTGGAGGGAGGCCGCGCGTGCAGCTGCAGTTGAGACATAAAGGGTATTTCATAGCCTCACTGAATCCTAGAACTAAGGGTGGAAAAATGTTTTATTAACTTTCCCCGGGGGCCAACCCAGGACCGTTCCCCATTTTCTCATGTCTTGCCCAGGCCGGCGGTTTGATCAGGACCAGAGCTCTCCAAAATGATGAAGTTGCACGTTGCGAATGGCTGTGTGTAAAGTAAAACGTTGGGGTTTTCAACACGCTTTCTGCAAGAATTTGTTATTTTAAGGGCAAAGCAGTTGCTGTTTTGCCTGCAGGGCACGGCTTGTCGCGGCGAAGAGCTCCGGCTTCCCGTCTTGAGAGAAACCCGAAGACCCACACTAGGAAAAACCAAGATCAGGTCAGGTGTGGAGGGCTAGACACGTGCGATGGCAAAATGTCACTAGCTCGTGCTTACTTGCACAATAAATCTAACGGTGCAGGCCATGCTGTTTGCACAGGCTGCGAGTACAGCGGCTGGCTCACAGATAGATGCAAAAGACCTAGTTCTCCTACCTGCAAAGGGAGGAGAGAGGCGTGCCCGTGGGAGGTAACGGAGCAGGATCCTGGCGCAGGGACCCCCAGTGCATCTCTGCTGTCTTCTCTACCCATCCCTGTAGCACCTGTGTTCGTCCAGGACTGGATAAATATCCAACTGAATCCCAGAGGATGATAAAATCATGGAGAAGTGGGGCTGGAAGGAGGTCGAGTCCAACCCTCTGCCTGAGGCAGGATCAGCCCTGTCCAAACCAGCCCAGATAAAGCACAACCGATCTCTTAGCGAAAGACACGACACAGACATCACACCTGGCCCTGCAGCAGGGAAAGCAGGGGGCTGCGGTGGCCACCATCCTGCTGCTGCAAAGGGGGTTTGTATACAGTCCAGGGACCCCAGGAAGGGTCGTGCCCCTGCCGCAGGGGAAAGCAAAACCCCCCACTTTGTACCAATGTGCCAATGATCACTTGTCCCCGAATGCAGGGGCAAGACCCTCTAAACAGGACCCTGCGGGCTGGTGCCAGCAGGAGCATTGGCACAGCCTGGTCCCCATCCCCAGCCCGGGCTGCAGCACCCAGCGCCCCTCGAGGAGGCTTCAAAATCCTAACATGCAGCAGCAGGAGAGGAAAAAAATTATCTCCCAGGTCCATACAGAGCCCAGCAGCCTGAGAAATCCCCATAGTAAAACAGGCATTGCTACACCCAGATCACCCCTGTCCTATACTTGTCCAGCCTCTTCTTGAACACCTCCAGCTTCCCCAGGCATTGATCGCACTGCCCCGGTATGGGACTGGCAGAAACTCAGTAAGTGCTGTCGACTCATAACGCTGGAAAAAGCCCATCCAGAGCCCATTCCCTTAGGATCATATACCATGAGGGTGGAAGGGAGCTCAGGGGGTCACATCTAGTCCAACCTCCTGCTCCAAGCAGGACCAGCCAACTGCATCATCCCAGACAAGGCTTTGTCTACCTAGATCTTGAAAACTTCCAAGGATGCAGAGTCCTCTCTGGGTAACTCAATCCAGTGTTTTACTATCCTCCTAGTAATAAAGTTTTTCCTAATATCCAACCTCAACTTCTGTTGCTGCAGCCTGAGCCCATTGCTCCTTGTCCTGTCACCTGCCCCCACTGAGACCAGCCCAGCTCCGTCCTCTTTGCAGCCCCCATTGCAGGGAGGTGAAGGCTGCTGTTCAATCCCCCTCGGTCTTCTCTTCTGCAGACTCAATCAGCCCACTTGCTCACAAGCCATGTCCCCCACTCCCCTTACACTGAGTCAAGCTCCAGTGCACCCAGCCTGTCCTTGCCAGCTGTCTCTGTTTAACACCAGAGACCTAAGTGGCACTTGCAGGACACCTCTGCCACCAAATCTTATGGCCCTTGTAAGAGGAAGGGACTCTGCTCTCAGGAAAAGTCAGCCTCTGCTCTCCTGAGGACCTGCCAGCCGTCCTCTTGCCAATGTTTTCAGACCCCGCGCAGCAAGGAGCCCAGGCTGGGCTCGGACATGCTGATCTCGGTAGGGCTACTGGGGAGGCGATTTGGGAGAAGAGCCACCTGAGACGTCCCTCCCGCTGCACCAGGCAGGTCTGCAGCAGAAATGCTGTGCATCTGCACAGGGAAGCGGTCCCCATCCGTCATGGCCCAACAGCTTCTTGCTGGGGGGTGAGGCTGGCTGCCCAGGCTGAAGCATGACCAGCCGAATGAAAGGCCCAGCAAAAAGCGCCTGCAGCAATGCACGGTGGTGCTGACCCTGGCCTGCGGGAATGGATGCAATTCAACCGAGGGTCCTGGCTAGAGGGTCGTGCCCCTCCACTCCGGGTGAGATCGATGCTACGTTCGGAGTCAAGAAGAGATTTTACGACCCCTGGTTGGATTGGGACAGACTGGGGGGGGGGTTGCCTTCCGGCTCTGCTCAGGATCGCGAGTGAATAATAGCCCCCTTTGCAGCAGCAGGACACCGGCCACCACGGTCCCCCCACTTTCCCCGTGACAGGGCCAGGGGAGATGTCTCTGCTATGTCATTTTGCTAATAGGATTTGCAGGATATGTCTTGGGCTGGTTTGGGTAGGGCTGACCCTGCCTCAAGGCAGGGCACTGGACTTGCTGTGGCCTCAGCAGATCCCTTCTGAGTCCTGAGTGCTTCCGGGACTGTGCAAACCTCCATCGAGCCCAGAGCCAGCGCATGACGTGCAAAGCTCTCGCCCGCGTCGGGGCACCGTGTTCGGGGACCCGTGCCCCAAGGAGAGCAAGTCCCAGCCCCCGAGGGACCGTACACCTCCAGGGTGGTCTGCTGACTCTATCCAGGCACCAGACTCGGAGCACGTCCTTGTTCTTGAGGAACACGCCGCGCTGTGCTGGCACACCGGCTCCTGCTGTCGAGGCTGAGCCAGCAAGCGTAAGAGACACCGGGCGTATTCTCTTCCTGCTCTGACAGCAGGGTTTTCCTTCCCGCCCTTGACAAGCAGACCTTCTTCCCGGTGCCAGCCCCGAGCAGGAGGGAGCGCAGAGCAGCATGTGCGGTACGGATGCCCTCCCCTCGCTGCACCCCTCCTTGGATTTCCTGCTGGGATATGGCCGATCTCCTTGGCATGAACTTCAGGACGGGGCCAGCCTATGCCACCTGCACTCACCTAACCTGAAGGTGACTGTATGAAATTCAGGCGCTTTGTACCTCAGTTTCCCCATCTGCAAAATGGGGGTGCAGATCATTACCATCCCTTGTAAGGCTCGGCGGGATCTCGGATGAGGAGCGCTTACAGGAAGGGAGCGGAGGGGCTGTCAGTGTGACTAGCAAAGTTGACAGAGAGGAGAAAGGGAGGAGGGAGAAAAGCAGACAGAGGGATTAGCTTTTTCCCCTTGCGGGATCTCAAGACATTTCCCCTGGCTGCTAGAAATGCAGCCACTTCTGGGAGAAAACGGGGGAGACGTGTAACGCCCTGCAGCTCAGCGTATCCAACTGATTTAGCGAGACTGATTACAACTGGCCCGGTATGAATCCAGCCCAGGCCCCTTGCACGGGGAAGCAAGGGAACCTTAAATGCTGCAACCAGCCAGGGACTTTGGCTTTGACCTCCGGGCAGGAGACGATCACCTCCATCCTCACAGCTCCTCCGAGCACCGCCGCGGGCCCTTGGCTCCGACCCCACGCAGCCGGAGAAGCGCCCGCCGCTTTTCAAAGTGCCTTTTGCAGCTGTGGGTGGGGAAGACTTCCTGGAAAAGGCTGGTCTTGCTGCGGGGTCGAACAGGGGGGACTGGGAGGGAGGGAGAGGCATTCTCCATTTATTCCTGAAACATTGGACGCAGCAGTGCATTGCACGGTACATTGCAAGCTTGGGATGTGGCAGGATACCAACTGCCTTTCGTGTCTTACAGCTGAGCTCTCCAATACAGGCTCTGACCTTGGTAATATATTTTACATATTGAGTCACTGCTGATGCTGGGGAAAGGCAGGATCCTCTCTCATGCGAACGTGTGGCCGACCCGGCTGGCACTGCAACAGCCCTGGCAGACGGCCCTGCCTCCCCATCACGTGCTGCTCCCGGTGAAGAGGGAAAGACACCAAGGCAGGAGAGATCTGACTCGATAATGAAATGCCAACCCAGGCTGGACACGCTGGCCTGAAAGGTCCATTTGTCGGTATTTGATCTCCACTCCCTCCGGTGGGATGGCGGCTGCAAATGGATGCTCACAGGAGGTTGCCAAGGCTAGGCCCCAGGACTGATTTCCAGCCTGGCAAACCAGAGAATCATAGAAATCACGGAAAAGACAGGCTGCAAGGGACTTGCAGAGTCGCATCGAGTCCAGCTGCGGCTGGAGGCAGGATCAGCCCTGTGCAAACCGGCCCGAATCTCAGCAAAACCATCGTCAGCCCTGACACAGCCCCAGGCTTCGCACCCAACCCTGCCGCAGGGAAGCAGAGGGACCGCGGCAAACGCCGTCCTGCTGCTGGAGAGCTTGTTACTATACTTGAGACATCCCAGGTAGAGGCCGTGCCCCGCTATAGAGAAGGCAAACCTCCCCAGCCCATAGCACCGGGACCATGATGAGGGAGGCACCACACAGACCGGCCTCTCCCTGCCTCGGACGCTGCAAGGTGGAGCTGGACACGGCTCGGGAGCGGGCGAGTAATCTCCTCGTATCCTGGTCTGTGGCAGATCAAGCACGACCTTTCCTATTCCCCCCTCCCAGGGGATCCCACCCCTTGTGCACCAGTTATCAGACAAATCCCATCCCTCCACCACCCCTATCTGGGGGGCTGTGGCTTGAACAGCTATCTATGCCTCCATTCAGCACTGGGGAGGCCACATCTGGAGTCCTGTGTCCAGCTGTGGCCCCCATTGCAGAAAGGATGTGGACACACTGGAGAGAGTCCAGTGGAGGGCAAGGAAAATGGCTGTGGGGCTGGAGGACAGGACTGGTGAGGAGAGGCTGGGGGAAATGGGCTGATTGAGTCTGCAGAAGGGAAGACCGAGGGGGATTGAATAGCAGCCGTCACCTCCCTGCAGGGGGGCTGCAACGAGGATGGAGCTGGACTGGTCTCAGTGGGGGCAGATAGCAGGACAAGGAGCAATGGGCTCCAGCTGCAGTGAGGGAAGTTGAGGTTGGATATTAGGAAGAAAAACCCTCACGAGGAGGGTGGCGAAGCACTGGAGCAGGCTCCCCAGAGCGGCGGTGCAGTCTCCATCCTTGGAGGTTTTCAAGCCCTGGGCAGACAAAGCCTCGTCTGGGATGATGCAGCTGGGGCTGGTCCTGCATGGAGCGGGGGGTTGGACTAGGCGTGACCCCCTGAGCTCCCTTCCACCCTCACAGTCTATGATCCTAAGGGAATGGGCCCTGGATGGGCTCTTTCCAGCCTTATGAGCCAACGTTGCATTTACTGAGCTTCTGCCAGTCCCAGAAGAGCCGGGCAGAGCGATCGACGCCTGGGGAAGCCGTGACTTCCCATCACTGGAGGTGTTCAAGAAGACGCTGAACAAAACATAGGTCTGGGATGTTTGCATCCTTACCCATGACCTTTAGCGAGCAGCTCCCATGGTGAGAGGCCGGGTGTTGAGAGTAGAGGCAAGTCTAGGTAACCCCTGCTCCCCGCCTGGGACTCCTGACTCCGCGTGGCGCCGGGGCAGGCTCTCCCGGGGGAGGATGCTGCTGGGCGGGTGTCCGGGCGCAGCGAGGGGCAGAGAGCATCCCTTTGCACAAGCAGCACGCCCTGGACTACACCAGGCTCCCTCTTCTCTCGCTCTCCCCCTCCAGCGGGTCGCACAGGACCGTCCTTCAGCCTGGGTTGCTCACCCTGAGCCACCTTAACAGATAAATCGTTCTGCTGCCTGCTCCCCTCTCCTAGGGAATACCTGTCTTTGATAGCCTTGATTTGCTAAATAAAATACTCCTTGAAGGCTCCCTGCAATAACATTTGCACGGAAAATTGACATTCTTCCTCCTTCCCATCAGCCCCGGCAGTGTTTGTTTCTGAGTTAATAACTTGGACGCTCCACTGGGCTATCGATCTCGTGCCGTGCAATCATTCATTTGGGTCCAAAATACACAAATAAATTAACGAGCATGTGACGGCACAGCCCTAATGAACCTGTGTAGGGCCTCGCAGGCGGGACGGAGCATGGGAACAGGCTTATCCATCATCTGGAGAGCCTTTTGGATGTCCCCGTCGACGCAGAGGAGGCCGGATTTTGCACCCCTGCGCCCAGCCCTGTTCTCAAGGATGGACAAGCCAGCCTTAAAACTCATGTTTTAATTCTCAGGATCAACTCCAGAAGGCTTTAGGAAGGTCTGGAAATCATCCTTGGGGACAGACTACTCTCTGTGACACGACAAGGAGGAGTGGGACGGACACCAGGAAAGGGTGGGACGTCGGCCCCCTTGGAAGTGTTTCAAAGCAGGACACACGCCGTGGTTCGGCCAGAGCCGGTCCAGCCTGGGGCAAGGGCTTGGACTCGATGCGAGCTCCGGAGAGCCCCACCGGCTCTAGGATAGGGAAGCAGCAAACAGCCAGCGCCCACGGACCCTTGAGAAGAGCTTCATGAGCTTTTGGTGCTGGATGTCAGGGTTTGCTGCAAGGAGCAAGGGTGGTGAGAAACAGCCTGCGCCTACCCCGCCAGGGACGCCGCCCCGCCGACTGCTCCAAGCAGCTCTGCTCATCCTGCCGCTGCCTCCGTGACCTGCAGATGGAGGATCCCGGGTGCTGAGCTCGTGTCAGACGGCCCCGTGTGCTGACCAGTCTTGCACCTTGGAGCCTGGTGTGCAGAGTAGTGCGACAGCAGGAGGTTGTGCAAGCCCACGTGGCGTCCCCAGCACGGGGCTGAGTGCAGGGCGTGCAGCGAGGACAGGTGTATCAGGGACTGGTGGACCTGCTCCCCCTCAAGGAACAGACGCCCCTCTCTGATCTGCATGGAGCTGCCAGGTCCAGGTCCAGGTCCAGGTCCAGGTCCCATCCATCTCCCGCGCTTCTGGAGCTGAATGAAGGCTTGCCAGAAGCGACTGCTCCGTCGCCCAGCACCAGGTCTGGCCCTAATTGTGTCCGGCTGAAACAGCAATCCCATTGCAGGAGCTGCACTGTGCAGCGTCACAGAGCTTCTGGTGGGATGGGAGCCCTGCCTCCTGGTCACCCCCTTCATGAGCCTGGATCCAGGACCCGGCCCCCTCGCCCTGAGCACAGCACGGGGCGGAGAGGAAGGAGTAATCCACCCCACTCCCCGGGAAATCCTCTCCCCTCTGGGAGGAGTGCTGCCTTTTCTCCTGAGCCCCTCTGCTAGCTGCCCCCTGCCCCCAGGGGCACACAGCCAGCTCAGTCAACCGGTCCCTGCTTCTAGCCCCCATCTCACTTCTCCCCAGCGCTCCCCATGGGCATTCAGAAAGTAACAAGCAGGAGAAACTCGAGCTTCACCTTCCTGGGAGATGGGACACGCCAGATGGGAGCTCTCAGTCCCGCTGTCACTGGTGCCCCTTAGCTTCCCCGTAGGCTTCCTTCCCCCCGAAGGGAGCGTGTGAGGAGAGGCCGAGGGAACTGGGCTTAGTCTGCAGAAGAGAAGACTGAGGGGGATTGAACAGCAGCCTTCACCTCCCTGCCGGGGGGCTGCAAAGAGGATGGAGCTGGACTGGTCTCCGTGGGGGCAGATGACAGGGCAAGGAGCAATGGGCTCCAGCTGCAGTGAGGGAAGTTGAGGTTGGATATTAGGAAGAACTGTCTCACGAGGAGGGTGGTGAAGCACTGGAGCAGGTTATCTACAGAGGTGGTGGAGTCTCCATCCTTGGAGATTTTGAAGACCCGGGCAGACAAAGCCTTGGCTGGGATGATGTAGCTGGGGCTGGTCCTGCTTGGAGCAGGGGTTGGACTAGATGTGACCTCCGGAGCTCCCTTCCAGCCTTAATTTTCTATGACTGTATGTGCCCCAGGCATGTGCTTGTGTAAAAGAACTGTGCACACATGTATGGTTGGGGGTGAGGTGCCAGGGACTACCTCTCTAGTTTGGCGTCACTGGCCAACTTC
>NW_017728909.1:21165625-21174089 GCF_001723895.1 Crocodylus porosus | reverse complement strand
CTGAGGGACATGGGGCTCTTTAGCCTGGAAAAGCGCAGGCTCAGGGGTGATCTGATGGCCACCTATAAGTTTATCAGGATCTGGGGGAACGTTTGTTCACCAGAGCTCCCCAAGGGATGATGAGGTCGAACGGTCACAAACTCCTGCAAGACCGTTTCAGGCTGGACATAAGGAAGAATTTCCCAAGGGCTGGAGCAGTCTGCCATCGGAGGTGGTTCAAGCACCCACTTTGAATGCCTTCAGGAGCAAATTGGATGCTTATCTTGCTGGGGTCCTATGACCCCAGCTGACTTCCTGAGCTTTGGGCGGGGGGCTGGACTCGATGCTCTCCCGAGGTCCCTTCCAGCCCTGATGTCTATGAAATCTCTGACATCTCTCTGTCCGGGCCTCTCCGCCGTGCTGCAAACCTGCATTCCAGTTTCAGCGGCATGAACGAGGAGCTCTACTAGAGCAGCACAGCCCGGTTTTCCGCAGCAGGAGCCCTGCCTCTTCCTCAGTGCGCAGGACCATTTAAGTCAGAGTCCCCCTGACTCTGGAAAGCTGCCCTCCTCGCAGGCACTGCCCCTCGCACCCGCTCCATCCGGGAGTGAGTAAAGACCTGCACCTCCATCTTGCACCCCGGCCTCTCTCACCTGGCCAAGATTGCTACAGGTTTCCCCCACGCAGCGCTTCCTCTCCCCTCTCTCGCGCTTTGACAAGCAGCAAAAGAAGGAACAGGGTGTTCATCTGAGGCACTATCATCCGTCCTGCAACGGCGCACAGGAGCGAGGCGAGTTCAACCCTCACAGCTACTGTTTCAGGCTCTCTACAGACTGCGGCACACGCCTCTGCACGGGCTGCCACCTCTCTGCGTTGGGAAGGTTTTCTCTGCAATTACGAGGGTTAGAGAGTTGGAAGTTCTTCTTAATGAAAGCGGGGACACCAGGAAGCAATTCAAAGACACCGAGCTCTGCGCTGACGCTTCCACTGCTGGCAGCCCATGTCCTTATTCCTTGACAAGAGCAGTCCGGGGTGGATGAAGCCCAGTGACCGACAGATACAACAAGTCATTTACTTTCTCCACCGTATCCTTGCCCTGTCTCACAGCTCCCATCCTGCCAGCGCAGTCCAGCAGCCCCTGCGGTTCTCTAAGGGCGCTTGTACACATGACGATTAAGAGGCTTTTTGCTGATGCACTCGATCCTGAGCACGGGTTTCACGTTACAAGCTGCCCTTGGCCAATTGATCAGCTGAACGTGCATTTCAGGGGCAATTTTCCAAAGTCGCTGTTTCCTTGAGAACGGGGCACCACCAGGGAAATGGCAGAGCAGCCTAAAAGCAGAGCTGGGCACCGAAGAGGAGCTGGGCTGCGCTGCACAGACGCCGTCTCCCTTGCCTGGGCCAGGGCCTGCTTCCGCTGCTCACCGACGGCTGTTTCTGGAGGATTTCAGTGGGAATTGTGGGTGCTCAAATGGATGGAGTCACCGTCTTGTCTGGCTTCCACGGGTCTCCGCATCCTCCGCTTTAACTCTACATCATAACATCCAACACCAATAACTCTTTGATGACTTCCCACAGATCATCCATAGTAATAACTCTACAACACACTCTAGATCTGCCAAATCAACTGTTTTCTTCCCCCCGGTAGACTACTGATTCTTGGCACTTCGTCCGGACCTCCTGGGAACCCGGACCAATTTACCTCGCCTGCTGGTTCCAGGCGCGGATGAAATAGGAGAGGGATTTGTGTGCGCGTCAGGAAATAGCTCTGGCGCTAAAAGGTTTCAGTCATCTGCCATTTCCTTGGCTGCTCTCATCACTTAGACGATGTCGCTCCAGGTTCCCCAGACCTGCTTGCATAAGACATGATTCGGTGGGAAATATTTCTCTCTCCCGAAGTCTCTCCTTTTCTCAGGCTGCTCGTTTCTTTCCACTCAAACCTGAAATTTGTTATGAGCACTGCTTGGAGAAATGACTGAGGTTATTCTCCAGGACCAGAGAGCACACGCTTGAACACACGCGTGCACACACAACTGCCCATGCAGCCCTGAACTCCTTGGATCGCCGCTTTCCAGAGCACCGACTCCAACAACCCTGCGGCGCAGGCTCTGCTCGCCCTTGTCCTGGGCTCACCGATGTGTTAATTAAGGCAGGGGCAGGTCAGTCCCTTGAATTATTATTTCGCTTTTATATTACAAAAGTGCGTAAGAAGCCCCAACAGAGGCTGGCCAGGAAATGATTTCTCTTCCATCAGAAGCACCACAAAATATTTCAGGCTCTTATCAAAAACTTTTCTGTTTCCGAGAGAGGGAGGAGGGGGGTCAAGAAAGGATTTGAATAGACTAAAAAAAACTCCATGAACTTATGCAGAAAAAATCATGTTCAGCCAAAGCCTTTATCTGAGGAAAAATCTTTCTATTATTATTACTATTATTATTATCATTACTATTATTATTATTACTATGGCTACTATTATTATTGTAGTAATGACAATATTAGAAAGAGAGAGATATAATGGAAAGGGACATGAGGAAGAAGGAGTTGGAAAAAGAATGTCTGTACCACCAAAGTCCGTGGACAGCCGGGATCCTCAGAAGCGACCCCTCTTAGGTGGGAATTATTATCATTATCACCATCATCATCATCAGTATTGTTGTTGTAATTATTAACTCATTTATATCATAATAATATCCTAATCATTGTCATCATTATATTTATTATTTTATTATTATTAACCAATGTGTATAATAATGATAATAACAACAATAATATCAACATTGCACTCCTTATCATCTTTCTGATTATTATTACTATGACTATTATTTTTATCAGCATCAATAGTACTACCACTACTCCGACTACTGCTACGACTGCTAATAAAAACAATGCAAAAAGCTCTAGTCCCTTGGCACTGGGAGCAGCTTATCAACCAAGAAAAGGTTCAATCCTGCCCCCACGCGCCCCTGATCTCAGTGGGTGTGGGGGTGATCTCGGTGGGAAGGTGGAGCGCAGACAGGGTCCGTGACCCGCCGAAGATCACAGGGCAGGCGAGGGGCAAGTAGGCAGGAATAGCACCTAGCCCACTTTGCAGCCACCAGCTCATTTTGCTCCCCAACCTTTGCAGAACGAGGAGGGGATGATATACAGAGACAAAACTGTGCAATCCTGTGCAGCACCTTCCTGCCCTAAAGAAGCGTTTAAAAATAACGCGTTGGCCGCTAAGGTTGGCGTTCCCTGCTCGTCAGCCGATATCCGCCGGGGACCCGGCGTGGGCTCTTCATCAGGTGCCACCACGATTACACCTGCTCCGTGCGCGGGTCTGGCTTGGAAGCCCTCCCTGCGAAGCACAGGCGCAAACGGGCTGCTCTGGGTGACCCGGAGCTACAGACAAACGGAGCCTCGGAAGAAAACGGGGTTGAACCTCCAACCAACGCACCAGCCGTCGACCTGCTCCTAGGCGGATGCCAGTCCCGCCGGCCCCCAAACACAGCAGCCTCCAGACTCGCCCGGCTCCTCGAGCGCAGAAGTGAACAACTCCGCGGCACGAAGCTGGGACCGCATTTCTCACGTGGGCGGGTTTGCTCCCAGAGACTTCCCACCAGATTGCTCAGCCCACGCCTTCGCTCCGCGCTTCTCTCCGCCCGAATCCTCCCCGACCAGGTGTTGAAAGGAGCCACCTGCCTCCGCGTGCTCTTGGAAAGGGCTTAACCCTTTGCTAGCAGCATCTATGTCTCTTAATTCAGACAAATGCCACCCACCCATGGTGACAAGGACACTTGGCACCCGCGTGCCCGAATTCTGCCCCCGCGCCCACAACCCATATTGCCCGACAGCATCACCGGTGCCACGAAACCCACCCATGTTTCGTCGGGTTTGTTTTTTTAACAAGCTCACCCTTCCTTGAGGATCCAATTAATAATAGATAATTAAGCTACTTACAGACCTGTCAACCATCAAGGAAGAAACTTAAAAGTGAACCATCTGCTCTGCAGAAAGCCAGAAGACTTGGTGGCGGATTTCTGACTGAATTTCCCGAGATGGTGCTAAACAGACAGGGCCGAGATCTTTCAAATGTTCGACACCTGTTTTACCATCGTCTGGTTTTTGGTGTCACTCAAAGTTTCCCTAAAAACTCCAGAATTCCAACGAAAAAACAGCAAACTTTTTTTTTTTTGGTTATAAGCGTGAAGGCTTTTCCTTCTCTTCTGATGGTTTTCATCCATCGTCGTGGTGGAGGCAAACAGCCCCAGAGTGCCGCGGCTGACACGGCTGGGAAACGCGACCCCAACTTTGGAAAGCTTCTGAAAAGCGCATTTATCCTTGCCCGGCCTGAGTGCTGGGACCGGGCAGAGGGATCCAGGGCTGAGACATGACTCAGGCAGCTGCTTGGCACTGGTGGAAGAGCTGCATCCATGGAGAGTCCCACCACTTGCATGAACAGAGAAGAGTCTCGTGTACCATCATTTATCAAGTGTGAGTGGTCAGATGAGGACAGCCCCTGGCCGCTTGCTCTGTGGGTTTGTGGGTGAAGCCCAGAGCAACCCAAACCTGCTCCCCAGTGCTGCACAGGCCTGGAGAGGGATGGTCTAACAGCACGAATCACAGACTCGTACGAAATCATAGCCCAGGAGAGCTGGAAGGGAGCTCAGGAGGTCACATCTAGTCCAACCCCTGCTCCAAGCAGGACCAGCCCCAGCGACACCATCCCAGCCAAGGCTTTGTCTACCCAGGGCTCCAACACCTGCAAGGATGGAGACTCCCCCACCTCCTTGCATAGCCTGTTTGAGTGCTTCACCACCCTCCCCATGAGCTTTCCCTAATACCCAACCTCAACTTCCCTTGCTGCCACTTGGAACAATTTCACATCAAGGCACATCAAAGCTCAATTTATTTATTTTTTTTTGGAAAGTAAAAGGGTGCTTGGCAGACAGCCCCTTCCAGAGGAGATCGGAGGGTCCTGCAGGGCCACCACATAGGTCCTCTGCACCCCAGCCCTGCAGTGCAATGGGTAGGAAAAGAGAAGAGGGTTTGGGCAGCTGCTCCCCACATCTTGGTGGACTTCCCCCTTGGGAAGCCTTCTCATTTCGCCTCCATTCAGGAGGAAGCTGGGGTAAGCCCAGAACCTGGAAGCCGAAGATAAATCTGAAAGCTTTCTGAATTTAAAGAGAAATGCATGGTCCGTACCCAAAACCATCACAGGCAGGGTTCTGTCTTCCAGCCGGGTGCTGGGAACCGGGCCAGAAGATTACGATGACGGACTGACGGGTCAGAGGCGACCGCAAAGGGCAAGAGAGGCAATGTCCAGGCAGGCGGTTGATCCTCGACACTGCGAGGCAGGAGATCGTCCATGCCTGGTATTTGCCATGGGGTCCCCAGGTGACCGGGTGCCCTCGAAATGACTCTTGTGGGAGGGGGAATCCACTAAGGTCGACATGATGCTGAAGC
Organism: Crocodylus porosus; assembly: GCF_001723895.1. NCBI lineage: Eukaryota > Metazoa > Chordata > Crocodylia > Crocodylidae > Crocodylus > Crocodylus porosus. Next base: position 21,168,665 of record NW_017728909.1, on the reverse strand, counting down.
GCCGCGTTAATGGAGACCTCCCAAGTCCACACGCGGACTTGGACAGAGGCATCAATGAAGAATCGATGGGGGAAGTAAGTTGAATTAAAGTTCTTCCGGCTTAATGAGCTCGAGAGGCTTGCAGGAAGTGTCCGACACAAACGGGCCAAAATTGGATGCTTGAGTAAAGGTAACATCCTCCTCAAACTCGAGTCAGCCGCAGGTTGTCATGAATAAAAACAGCCGGGATTTCAAGTCTGCAAAGGAGAGCATCCTTTTGCGGTGGGGCAGAGACTAAGACCCGGACGCCACGACACCCAGCCCTCAAAGAGCCGACGATGGCAGACCCATCTTAACCAGCAAATCTGACGTGCTCTTCCCCCTTTCGCTGCCCGGATGGAGGAGTGCATCTCGCTGCGAACATACGTGCAGATGCACCTGAGCTTGGGGAGAGAGAATTTTTATTTGGGACTATGGCCAGGAAGGAAAATATTTGCTCTGGATTTAGCCGTCATACGTACTCCTGGCTACTTGGTAGGAATGTGACAAGAGAAAGCTGAATGCAAAGTCTGCTCGAGAGCCAAAAATATCTGGATTAGAGCCTCACTTCCCTTGAGTTGAGAGTAGTATTTAAAATTTGGGATCTGTATTTGTAATTGGGCAGATACATGACACCCACTGGGCAAAAGGACAGCTCTTTCAAATGCAGCTTGCCGTTTGCCATCTCCCAGATCTCTCTCTGAACTGCCCTCTCCTCCAGACAGATTCACAACCCCGCTCCTGTCCGAGCCCACAACGGAAACGGGAGCACGTAACTTTGGTGGCCAGCCATGTGGCTCAAGTGGCAGAAACCCAAGAGTCAAGATGCAATTCCCCAAAACCCAGACACCTGAATCTGTTTGCAAACAGTTTGGGGCAAGCAACGGCAAATAACAAGTGGATTTTAAAACGGCTGACCGATTGGCAGACAATGCACGGAGAGAAATCTGGGCCAAAGCCCATGAATAAATTGCTCTGGGCAAGGAGTTCTGACCGGCCATTATTCATAACGAATGCAGTTCTAGTAAACAGAAAACAGAGGCCAAATCAGCCTGTATAAATACCAATGATCTCATCTGCTCAAATCCTATTTATCGAAGGAAATGAGAGCAAACAGAGGTGCTGCCACCCTGCACAGGCAGGGCGCGTTCAAAACAGACACTCAGATTTCAGAGGAGCTAGCACGCCGTGGGCGCACGCAAAGCCAGGAGCATGGGATACTCTGGGACTGGGAATCCAGCATGGAGACTGGGATTCAGAATAAGAGCTTGGCCTCTGCCTTTCGAAAGAAAATCTCCCTGCCTCTGCTCACTGGGCATGTCTACACGCGCGCATTTACTGTGCAGTGGTGTAATTTACTGTGCAGGAAGCACACGTCTACACATGCATGTGCTTCCTGCACAGCAAATATGGCAACTTATGCCGATGTGCATGTAAATTTGATAACTGCAGCATGCAGGTACCAAATTTACGCCCAATTAGTTACTGCGCAGTAACGCACATATAGACACTTTATTGTGCAGTAACACTGTGTGTGTGGACTGACTTGGGACTAACTTTAATCCCAAATCAGTCCAGACGCAGTGTTACTGCACAATAAAGTGTCTACATGTGTATTACTGTGCAGTAATTAATTGGGCGTAAATTTGATACCTGCACGCTGCAGGCATCAAATTTACACTCAAGTTGACATAAGTTGCCATATTTACTGTGCGGGAAGCACATGTAGGCACCGACTTATTCCTGCGTTCTGCGCAGTAACTTATTGTGCAGTAAATTTAAGATGGCATAAATGCACGTGTAGACACACCCGCTAATGACTTTTATCGTTGGTGGGAAGCACGAGGACACAAAGCTGTTGGAGAAGGAGTATTTCACGCAAACAGGCAGGATCAAGAGGATTTGGGTAAGCCATAAAGCACATGGACATGGGGCACGGAGCCAGCTCCAAGTCCCTTCTCCTCCACTGCCCTCGGGCGATCTGTTGGCACTTCTAAGAATAATTGCATTTCTTCACACACAACGGTGCACAGCTTCCAACACCGGCAGCAATTACCCGGCACCGCAGGTACTCACAGCACATGGCCTCCGCGTACAACCGGCAAACACAACACACAGCCAGGGCCTCATTCCCGTGCACACACCGTCACCTACCCAGACACGCTCCACGTATCGTGTGTCCAATCTGTCTTCGTCACCTTTCACCGCCGAGGATGAAGTGGAGACAGAAGGGCCTGGAGTGAAGTGGATCGCTCTAATTACCAGGATCAGCCCTCCCATCTCTTCCAATACAGGTTGCAGCAGGGTTGCCCTTCAGTCCTCCAGGGTGACAACTTCTCAGATAATAAAAATGAGATGTCAGCAGCGACAGAGGTGTCACACGAAGAGGTGGTGGAGTAAAGCAATGCATTACAGAGGTTGCAAGGTCCTGGTGTCATCAGGCCAAGAGCTAAGAAGGCAGGAAGCATCAGAGCTGTTAAAAAACCTGTTCAGCTTTCCACCCTCAAGGATGGGAGGGTAGGGAGTGTGAGCCTGTATTAGCAACATCAACAACAATTTAATCATGATCATCTAGTTCCCCCCTTCCCCAGCTATGGAGCAGGTCAAAATTTTCCAAAATGTCAGCAGTATTTTGCAATTTTGAATTCAAAAACTCCTGTGTATAATAATACGCCCCCATTTAAGCAGCTTGTTACAATCTATTGCAATGTGAAAGGTCCTAGCATAACCATTTTGTGCCTTTCCCACAGAAAATGGGATTGTGCCGAAGATTGCCACATTTATCCGGAACAGAAAGGAAAATGTTTCTGTAAATGATGAAACAACTTTATTAAATTGTTTTGAAATTACAGAATCACAGACAATGAGGGTTGAAGGGAGCTCAGGGGGTCACATCTAGTCCAACCCCTGCTCCAAGCAGGACCAACCAGCCAAGGCTGCAACTGAACTCCAACTAGCTTCAGGCATCAAGGACAACAAAAAGTCCTTTTTCAGAGATGTGGGGAGCCGGAGGAAAAGCAAG
>NW_017728909.1:21157785-21165525 GCF_001723895.1 Crocodylus porosus | reverse complement strand
GTGCTTATCTTGCTGGGATCCTGTGACCCCAGCTGACTTGCTGCCCTTTGGGCAGGGGGCTGGACTCGATGATCTTCCCAGGTCCCTTCCAGCCCTGATGTCTATGAAATCTATGAAAACCCCAACTCCATCATCCCAGCCAAGGTCTGGTCTCCCTGGGTCTTAAACACCTCCAAGGACAGAGAGTTCACCACCTCTCTGGGGAGCCTGGTCCAGTCCTCCTCATGCAAAAGTTTTTCCTAATATCCAACCTCAACTTCCCTTGCTGCAGCTTGAGCCCATTGCTCCTTGTCCTGTCGTCTGCCCCCACTGCAGGGAGCTGAAGGCTGCTGCTCAATCCCCCTCGGTCTTCTCTTGTCCAGACTAAAGGTAGATGGTTTTTATTTTTATTTAACTATAAATGGTTTTTATGAACCGTTAAAAATTACCCTGATCTGAAACACTGACTTCTCAAAATAAATACAATGCTTTCATCAATAACTTCAAAATATGAACTAACCACAAAACCCTTCGGATAAAAAGAATCCCAAAAGTTGTATCTGCATGCATTAGCAACACATATCGATCTAGCTTTAAATATAAGGCTGCGTACATAAGTTTACTACCCCATGCATCAATAAGATTTTACACTTTTCCTATTAAGTTACCTTATTCTCAAGAAAAAAAGAAGATATTGCAATGTCTTCAGCAGAAAGTGCTGCTGTCATCTGATAAATATAGTCACTGATATTCGGCAACGGGAAATATTCATTACGAGAAAATCCTTTGGTCCTTAAAACAACAATATCTAAGAATCTGTGGGCTGGTTAAGACTGCCAGATTGCGATGAAGGAGATATGTCTTGATTTGCAAGAAAAGGACTTGTGTTTCTTCATACTGGAAGCAATTTAAGATTGAAGGCTTCCTTTCCTAGTCACATCATGACTTTTTAGAATTAGTGACGGCATTGTCACTAGCGCCGTTCACGAGGATTTTGAAAAGGAAGGTGTCTTTTTTTTGTTTGAGATGGAAGAAGGAATTGTAAAACACTTAGGTCAAGAGGGTTTTATTGGAAGAAATTGGTATGGTTTCTCTAAGGAAAAAATTGTGCATCTCCAATCTACTAAAGCTATTTGAATGCATTGGCCAAACTGCATAAAGGGAAACAATTTATAATGTGTTTGAGCTTTCCAGAGGGCTTTGGGAAAGCCTCACCTAGCAGGCTATTAAGGAAAGAAAGTGGTTGTATGGAGAAAAAATGTGTTGTCATAAACCAGAAACAGGTAAAGAGACAGAAAAATGAGTGGGAATAAATGGCAGGGTTGTGCCCGCGATGGTCCAGGAATGATGCGGGAGGCAGCGATCTTTCTCCGGGAGACGTCTTTTATTGAACCAACTGCATAGCGGAGACGGAGTTAGACAAGCTGTCAAGTGTGAGCCCCGAAGACCAACTTGCATTTGAATGCTGGTCAGACCCCACCCCAACTGTGCTGCTGGTCCAGTAAAAGATATGACCCAAAGAAATCCTTTCCTCAGGGAATAAATGGTCTGTTTTTGTATGTAAATTAACAGCAAGACGTCTCCAGGTCCTGCGCTGGGATTGAGGTCTTTAATAAGCTTGCTATTATTCTGGGGAAGGAGTGAGCACTGAGGTGGCAAAATGTGCAGATGACAAAATTATTTGGGATAATCAAGCAAACAGTCGAGTGTGAATGGTTTCAAGGAGACCTAGAAAAGCACAGTGCTTGAGAAGCACGGCGACAAAACAAATTTGTCTTAATCTGCGTTGCAAGGACTATTTTGCACTAATCATGCACATTGCTGGGATCTAAATTAGCTGCTCAGTGAAAGGTCCCGGGTGCCTTTGCTCGCTGCACAGCGGCAATGCAAAAAAGCAAACAAAATATTAGGCTATATAAAGATTGCAGAGCAACACAATACAGCTCTATAAATCAACGGCGTGCCTGGAGCTGGGAATACTGCGGTCCGTTCTGGTCATCCCGTGTTTAATAAAGACACGGAGAAAGAGAAGATGCTCTGAGATGGGCAATAAAAACGATCCGGCGGAGGGAGAGACGTCTGTGTGCACAGAGAGCGGAAAAGCTGAGACTTTAATTTCGAAAGGAGATGAATAAGCAGGAAGGGGCAGAGGCATTCCACATAACGAAGAGGACAGAGAAAGTCAATCATACGTGCAGATCTCCCCCCAAGCAAGGACAGAGGAGAGCTGATGCGTTGGAAAGAAAACGCATTTAAAACGGATTTATTTCTATATAAATTTTGAGCCGTTACAGACGGTGGACCTTCGGGGCAAAATGTGCCGAGACTCAGAGCGGAGGAGAATCCAAAAAAATAGGCCTCGGCACTTATACCAATGGCCAAAGACTCCAGCGACGCGACGGGTGTTAAAGCCGTGTCCAACCCTCGAGGGTCAGCACGGTCCAAAGTCACCATGCCCTAGGAGTCCGATAAACTGTCCCGCCTCGAAAGGCTTCCGGCCCCGAGAGCAGCTCCTGGGCAGCTATCGCTACGGCCACAGCTAGGCTGGCGGGACATCGAGGCCAACACTTAGAGCAGGGCCGGGACGCGCGTGCCCCACTGGAGCCCGTGGGATGCTCCTGCCCCTCCGCAGGCCAGGTCCAGCGTAGGGCACAACTCAGGCAGCGAGACCCAGAGGCCCCCAGCGAGGATGCTATTTCGGGGGCACGGCGGAGTGACGCCAAACCAGAGCCCACCGCTGGACGGGCAGCCCCCGCCCTCAGCGTCCTGTCCATCCGCTCCCCCAGCCGAGAAACCCCGGGGCAGGAAGGCCGTTCTTCCCGCCTGCAGCTCCTACCCCCTGCCCCACGCCGCCCCCCTTGTCTTTCCCACTTTTGCTCCCTCCCTGCTTTTTCCAGCGGTTTCCCAGCATTACCCCCTCGTTCGACAGCACCTCGCAGGCGCTCACGTTTCAGGCCCGGCGAGAAAAAGATGAAGTATGAAAACTCCTTTCCTTTCCAATCCCGTGCTCCCAGCGCCGAGCGAGGCACTCGCGCAGAAGGGCTTGAAAAACGCAAACGCTGCGTGCAAGCATCTGAACCCACATGCAGGTGTCGGGGAAAGGCGTCTCCCTCCCCCTCTCCAGGCCTCCGCCTGCCCCGTGCGCGCTCTCCCCGCGGGAGCTGCTGCGCGGCCGAGCTTCGGCCGGTTTGCAGTGGAGCCGGGCTTGAGACAACACATGCCACGGAGGAGCAAAGTCGTGCCGACCCCGGGCTGCAGCACGGTCACGGCCGCGGGCTGCTCCGAACCCGAGGACACGAAGGAAAGGCGGCACCGTGCTCCGTCGACGGGCCCACCTGCTCCCACCACACCCAGCGCCTCCCCAGGGGCCGACTGCACACCCTGGCTGCCCGGCTGCGCGCAGTGGCCACGCCTGCGTCCCCGCTCAGCAGCTGCGCCGACCAGCCTGATTCCAGCTGTGCAAGTCCAGCCGGAGCCCCACCTCCGCAGCGCCCATCCTCGGACGCTGGGCCTTCCTCCCCATCGCACTGTCGCTGCGGGGACTGCTGGGTCCGTTCTGCCCGGGGCCGCAGCTCTGCCAGGGGCTGCATTCATGCCTGCGAGCGTACCCCAGCAGTGCAGGCCTCTGCACCTAGACGCTGCCATGCCTGGGGAGGGCTTGGCAGTGCCCTTTACAGGGGCCGAGCGCAAGCACCTCGCGGAGCAGCAGCAACGTAAGAGAAACACGGAGAGGCATGTCATGCCAAGCTGATGCAGCCTCTTGGTACCAGGGGACAGGCCACGGTCTCTCCCAGCGGCTTGACTTCCACTGTTCTGGCTACAGAAGGGGCTGAGAGCAAGCTATTCGCAGCACGTGAAAGCTGGGGACGAGGGATGAAGCTGCACGGGCTCTGGTTTAGGAGGCAACCCAGGCAAGGACTGAGGGCAGCGCTGCCAGACGGGATCGTGAATGTGGCTGAAGTCCTTGCTCCTGCCGCTGGGTTTTCCCTGGCAAGGGCTCCTCTACGGCGGGGCTGCAGGGGGTCAAGGCGGGAGAGCAGGATGCGACAGGTGTCTGGGAAAGCCCAGTGTCCATAGGGAGGAAAAGCTGCTCAAGCAGTGCCATCTGTGCATGTTCCCCATCTCTGGGAAAGCCTCAAAGTTTTCCCTACCAGGCCCGGCCGGGAAAGAGAAGCTATCCAGCTTCCCCGGGAAAGCCCGCGGCTCACTCAGGTCCCCAGCCTCCTCCATCTCTCCCAAACCAGTAGGCAGCCCAGCCCACACCTCCGGCTCAGACAGATAGGGATGGCATTTCAAATTCCCGAAGCCCATCCATCTGCACATACAGAGACTCCTGATAATGAAAACCTCCTCCCGGGCTGCTGAGCTCAGCACATTTCCTTACATGCGGTTCCTATTAAAGTAAAAAATGGCATCGCCAGCACCTATTAGACAATCTAAGCCTGACATAAAACCGGCATTAAAAAAACATCATATGTTCACGCCGCCCGTCATTACAGGAAGCGGAGCAACTCAGACGGGGCTCTGATGGAAACGCTGCCCGCCACCGCCCCGGCGCCCACGCCCCGCGCTGAGCCACCGCCGAGGGAATGGGCCCCTTTCTCGGCTGGAAACGTGGCGGGTCAAAGCTTCGTTATCATCTAGTCCAGCCCCCTGCTCCAGGCAGGACCAGCCCCAACTACACCATCCCAGCCAAGGCTTTGTCTACCCGGGGCTTCAACACCTCCAAGGATGGAGACTGCACCACCGCTCTGGGGAGCCTGGTCCGGGGCTTCACCACCCTCCTTATGAGAAAGTTTTTTTCTAATATCCAGCCTCAACTTCTCTTGCTGCAACTTGAGCCCATTGCTCAGATTGAGGAAAAGCCTTAATTAAGGTTGCCCCAGTCACCTTCCTTTGGCCCTGTCATGTTTAGCCAAAAAGAGCCTTAAAGCATGCAACACAACAACGAGTGGGTGAGCGGGACATGAGCCCCAGGTGCTACCTAAAATCTGGGAGGAATGGAGCTGGAGGGGGTCATCTCAGCTCAGGCAGAAGGGGCAGAGCAGCAGCAACGGCTCAAAGGTTTGCCGGGATGAGACGTCATCTCCTTTTCAGTTTTTGCTGAAGAAAATCAGTGTTTCATTGTGCACTCGACACACCCATCAGTGGCAAATAAAGGATGTGAACTTCCAGCTGCTGCTCCTACACAGTGGGCGCGTCTACACAAGACATTTACTGCGCATTAGCCAGTAGTGTGGGGGTTAAAAACTGCTCTGATAGCCTACTGAGCAGTGTTATTAGGCTAAAGTGCAGTAAACATCACAAAATAACTGTGTACTGGTGTTACCATGCAGGAACTCTAGTTACTGTGCATTTAGTTAGTACTTTATTAAACAAGTACTAAACTACACGCGCAGTGTCTAAGGTGCATTAATGAATGTGCATTAACAGACATGCCCATAGCTAATGTGCATTAATAGACAAGCCCAGTTATGCCTCTAGGGTCACCTTCACCAAGCCCCTGTCGTTCAGTGGAGGTGGGTCCGAGCTCGGCTGAGGATGGGGCACAGCTGGGGGGCCGCCCGCCCCGCTTGCTGCGGATGTTGGAGGTGCACGAGGCAAGGGCTGGAGGGCAAGAGAAAGGAGGCCTCGTGGTTCAAGGCAGGGGAATGCCGCGTGGGGATTTCGCTGTCGAGCTTCGACAAGGCTCTTCCAAGCTGAGAACTTCCCAGTGCTTCTGCCTGGGCCAACAGCAGTGTTTCCGTCCGGGGGGAACAAGGAAAGGCCCATCCCCAGCACCGTGACCCTGCAACACCAACCCCTTCACTGAGGAGCTTCTCAGCAAAATCCTTCCAAGGATCTTTGAGCAAATGAGGCACGTGCATCTAGGATCTTGTTCCTGGAAAGAGCTGAATCGTTTAAGCTGAAACTCCCTTCCTCCCCCTCCGGCTCGGTCCAGATGGAGGCAGACACCCAGCACCGAACGGTTTAGCTCAAGCAATTAAAGCCTGATGAGGCTGCTAGCAATGGAGGGCAGTCTTAAATGGGGAAGCTTCGAGTGGGGAGCACGACCAGGGATGACAGCAGGGAAAGAGAGCCCGGCTCCTACAAGGCAATGGGATGGTTGGCAGTCCCAGCTCTTTGCAGATATATCCTTGCGCCCTCTTTTCCCTGCCTATGACCTGCTGCCATTTCCCTTCACGACTCCTGGAGAATCACCCTGCCCTCTAACCATGTGTCCAGCCAGTGCTTGCACGTAGGAGTGATGCACTGGACTTTCGTGTGTGGACTTCATCTGCAAACACATCTGCAAAACGTCCTGGAAATGCTGTCAGCTGGAATAGGCCAAGTGCTCAGCTGGTGAAAAGCACAGAGCTGTGGGATTGGGAGGGACCAAATCGCCCTAAATAAATCCACCGTCCAAGCTCTCAGCAAAACCACCAGCAACCCTGACACAGCACCAGACACCACAGTCAAACCTGCCCCAGGGAAAGCAGGTCCCGCTGCTGCAAAGGGGGGTCCTAGATGCTCCAGAGACCCCAGGCAGGGCCGTGCCCCCGCTGCAGAGGAAGACAGCCCCCCAGTTTGTACCAGTCTGAGCAGGGGGGAAATCCCTTCCTGACCCCAAATGCAGCATTAGCACAGGATGCATTTGGCTGGGAGCTCCTCCTGCCAGTGCTAACACTTAAAGGGATTTAGCTCTGCACTGCGCTTGCACCCATTTTGTAGAGAAGAGGATTAAAAAGGGGGGAAAAGCCAGTGGCATCCAGGGGGGCGCTGGAAAGATGCTTCAGCACCCGCCTCACCACAGCCGTGCACCTATAACACCAAGCTGCTTTCCTGGTGCACAAGTCCAAGTGTGCAACCCCTCAATGGATGATCCTTGGGGTCAACAGCACCGTCACTTCCCACCCCGCTGCTACCATGACAGTGCCCTTGTTGGAAGAGCGCAGCGGTCCCCCGCCGGGCTGCAGAAACGCGGCAGCACCAGAGCAACAGGCAGTGGGGGGGGCTGACGAATCCCTGCCTTGCTGGAAAGCAGAAACCTGAGAGAGGGAAGGAGGGGGACGGGGAGGAGAGATGGGGGAGAGTGGGTAGAAGCAGTCCTATCACACAGGCATGGACTTCTTAGAGCCATCTCTTTTATTGGACCGGCTGTGAAGTTGGGATAGAGTTAGACAAACTAGGCCAGTAAGAGATCACCTGAAGAAATATCCCTGCCCTCCGCTCTTCTCGGGGAGACTCCCGGGCCGCGGGAGCCTTGGCAAGAACGAGGTCCAGCCCCGGTGCGAAACACAGGAGCCTTTTCAAAGGCTGGGAGGACCCAGCACCCAACCAAGTGCAGAGACGGGGGAAAGCTCAGCCAGTTGCTCTGTATGCGCGTGTGCACGCGAGGCGGGGTCGTGTGCTGTTCACACTCGGGCTGGCACGGCTGAAGCAGCCTCCCAGGGAGACCGCGGGAAGGGAGGGAGCAGAGAAAAGCGACCTCCTGCCAAACCTCAGTGACGACGCCGTCCAAGCCACTGCTCAGCTGGCAGCCAGGCCTGTCCCAGCAGCCCCGCCTGACCGGGCGACGCAGGGCGGGGATTGGGAGGCAGGTAATAGAGCCTCAGTAGTGCAAGGGCAGGGGCTCCGAGGCTGCTCTCACCCCGCTGTTAAGGGCACGAAAACCCTCAGACCCTCGCGTCCGCCCCGAAGCAACCAGTGTTGCTCACAGCATAGTGCAAGCATCTTGCACACCCCAAACCCTCAGACCCTCGCGTCTGCCCCGAAGCAACC
>NW_017728909.1:21129461-21157364 GCF_001723895.1 Crocodylus porosus | reverse complement strand
AGTGCAAGCATCTTGCACACCCCAAACCCTCAGACCCTCGTGTCTGCCCCGAAGCAACCGGGGGGGACAGTGTTGCTCACAGCATAGTGCAAGGACCTTGCACACCCCAGCAGCTCCGGTGCCCAGTCCCACCCCACTTCCAGAGCTGCCTGGTCCTGGGGCGGGGGGTGAGATGCTTGTCTGCCTCCGAATCCTGGCAGGGGAGGAAGAGGAGGAGAGGGGAGGAAAAAATAGCTGTGCACTGGCCGGGGGGGGAAACGACCTTTGGAAAATGTGCTGGGAAGGCAGGCGAGGCGAGGCGAGGCGAGGCGAGGCGAGGCAGGGAGCCTGCCGCACCTGCTGCTGTGATCGGCCGCTGACCCGACGGGCTTGCGCAAGGGGAAGGATTCCAGAGGATTTTGGCAGCGCGGCCTCCCGCGCAGGCTCGATGGCTCCTTTGGGTGCCTGCGAGAGGCTCCGCACGGGACAGCGACGTGCGCGGCGTGCGGGGCCTGAGTGCCGTCGCGGGGGCCCGCCGAGGGTGACGGGCGTGCCCCTGCGCACCGGGCGTCCTCGGGCCGCGCGCGTGGACACGCACAGCTCTCTCCGCCGCACGCGCGCGTCCGCCTCTGCAGGGGTGTGCGGGGACATGCGGGCCCCCACCCGGGGCGTGAGCCGGACGCTGCCGGGGGCTGGGAGCAGCGGGCGGGCTGGCGACGTGGCCGCCGCGCTCCCCTCCGAACCGGCTCCTGATTGCTAAAGCAGGACGAAGCGGCAGGGATGGAAAGTGGATTAGCAAAGGAGCAGCCCCCCTTTGCACGGAGCAAGCCCCACCAGGGCTGTCACCGGCACAGGCCTCTTTTTCCAAAACGCCATTAACCCCTCGAGCGCCGTGCTCGGGGTCCCTGCTGCAGCCACTCCTGCCCAAGCCGGGGGCTGCCAGGACCCCCCACCCCGCCTCTACCCTTACCCCCGCACAAACCACACCTGCCCCAGATGGAGCTGGGGGAGAACCACCCCCCTGGCACTTCAGGCCTGAGCAGGAGTGGTGGCTGAGGCCCATCCGTCAGCAGCCGGTGCAATGTCGGCCCTTCCCTCCAATGCACGGCTGTGGTCGCGGGTGCCCGGGGCAATGAGGTCATCGGCCACAGCCCCTCGGGGGATGACGTCATCATATTAGCCCTCGCTGAGCGCCTCCTGCAGCCTGGGCCCGGGCCCCCTGCACCGCGCCTCCCTGCTTCCCGGGGAGCCGGGACTGCCCGGACATGGGCGGCCTTTCTGGGGGAGTGGGACAACAGAGGACGCAGGGTCCCGAACAGCCTCCAGCCCACCTTGGCAGCATCCCACAGAGCTGCCCACCCCTTGGGCAGGGGTCTCGCCTTCCCCACTGCTCAGCAGAGGTCCGGGGGGCTCAGTGATCCCCGGACCCTGATCCTCCTAGCCCACAGCCACAATGCCCGGTGAGCACTTCCCCCACGTGTGCAGATGTACACACAAACACGTGCACATACCAGCCAGGTGCCAGGTCCAGCGAGGCAGGTCCTGCCTCGTGATGGACCCCAGAGGATAGGAGGGATCCGGGAAGGGTGGGTTTCATACGGGATTTGGCACCCCTGCACCACTGAGGAGCGAGGCCTGACCCCACCTTGCTGCGATCAACCGCAACTCAAGCAATCAGGAAGCAAAGCATGCCCTGCCCCACTTCCACCCTGCTCCGAGTGGAGCGGTGCCTGCCTGGCTCCCTAGACGCTCCTGGAAAATGCATGGCCCGTGCACGTGCGCAGGCTTGCACGGGGCCCCGTGAATGCACGCATCCCAGGGCTCCAGCGTGGGCACACAGGGTCAGTGCACATGTATGCACACATGTGCACAGAGAGAGGTGGCCTTTGAGACTCCAGAAGCCCCTGGGCTCCTCTACCCCACCTCCCCTCCAGCTCCTTTCCATGCCGTTACTGCAGGCTTTGTCCCTGGAGCATGCCCTGCAAAGAGACTTGCCGTGGTCCCGGCCTTGCGGCCACTCAGCTGGCCGCTGCACCACCAGCTCCACGTGCACGCGTGTGTGTCAGTGTGGACACACATCACCCTGTCCCGCTGCTGGGCCCGGGATGGACCTCTTTTACCCAGGCTCTGCCCGGTGGTCCCGAGCTCTCCCCAGTGGATCTGGGGGACCTGGAGGACCCGTCAGCCCAGTCCCTCCCGCAAGAGCTGCTCAGCTGCTCCAGCCTTGGTTGGGCTCGGCTCCCGGAGCACCCGGCACTCAGGCAGTTTGCAATTAGCTCCCTTTGTCGCGGCGCGGAGACAAATGACTATAATTTGCAAATAGACTTTATCTTCCGGCGCGCGCCTTCGCTGGCACCTATCGATTCGGGCTCCCCGCTCCTGCCATTCACTTCTCCCAGATCCTCACGGAAAAACGAGCCCAGACCCTCTCCCGGGCTGGGTGGCAGATCCCACCGAAGTCTCACTTTCTCCTGAGCAAGGAGGGATCAAATTTATCTGAGCGCTGCAAAGCAGGGCTTTGATCTGCCCACAGCAGCTGCCAGCTCGGTCATGCGGGCAGCTCAAATTCTGCCTACCCTGCCCTGGCTCCCGGCCATCGGTCCCATCCAGCCTGCGAGCCGGGGTCTGTTTAGCACTAAAGTGCCAAGGCAGAGACGTGTTGCCACCTCCCTTCAATCTCTCCCCCGCTGCGTGGCCGAGCAGGGGTTGCAGAAGCCCTAGGTCAGTGGTCTCCAAAGTGGGGTGCGAGCACCCCAGGTGGTGTGGGAAGAAAATATTAGAACTTCTATTTAGATGTATATTTATATAAATATACATCTATTGGGGGGGTGTGCTCAAAAATTTTTGACTGATGGGGTGCGCGAATATAAATATACATATATTGGGGGTGCAGCAGCAGATGCCCCGGGTCCCCGTGCGCCAGCCCCCGGTCATTCTGCTGAGCCGGTACCCATGGGGTCAGATGCATCCGTGGCCCTCGCCTTGATCTCGCTGGGCTCCTGGCTAATGCCACTCTCCTGCCAAGTCCCTGCCCGTCCTTCTCGCTCTCCCTGCCGTCCCTAGGAAGCCCGAGGGCTGCAGGCTTCCTCCGTTTCCAAGCCGAGGCTGGAAATCCCAGGGCCTCTCGCTGCTTGGGGACTGCATCTCAGCAGCTGTGCCGCACAGCGTGGAAGGAGAAGGCTGCACGGCAAGGACCGAAGAGCCCTTCAGCATCTCCAGCAACGAGGGCAGAGAGCCCCTTGGCACTGCAGGCGTCTCTCCAGCGTGAACTGAAGCATGGCGGGGGGATGCCAGCCCTGGGCTGAACACAGGCAGGGCTTGACAGGGATAGGGTTTTGCATCCAATGCACCTACCGCCCTCTGCCCTGCAAGCCTAGGTGGGCACGGTGCCATTCGCCCCGGGAGAGAAACAGCAATGCAAAGCACCCAAAAACTGAGCCTGCAAGAGCTCGGGGGGGCTCTCAGTGACACTATAGAGACCGGGGGGTCCTGCCTTCATCTCACGCCAAGCAAGCAGGCGGCGACGGCTTGTTTCTTGGTACACACGTGAGAGCGGGTAATTGCTGCGGCACAATCCAGGCGAATGCTGATTTCACCATAGGGAAAGCAGCAAACGACTCAGGCAACTGGCAGGGAACCGTGCTTGGAGGCTGGGCCGCGCCTGTGGGACCGGACACGCTGTGCACCAGCAGGCAACACCCAGCCCCGGGCGGGGGGACCTGAGCAATGCAACCGGATCCGGATGGACCCATTTGCCTGCCAGCCGATGCCGTACGTGCCTCTCGGGGGGCTCCGCGGCGCTAGCGGCTCCTGCTGCGAAACAGATGCAATTTGCTGAGAGGCCCCTCGGAGGCTGTACGCAGAGGTACGGGAAGGACGTGATGGAGCAGAAGGAAAAGTGCAAGAGGTGGAAACCTCCAAAGGGAGGCATGGAGGGAGGGAGTGTGAGGCAGCCCGCGGACATCCAGAATGCGGCCAGCTCTGGGGTGGAGCACAGCCGCGCTTGGAGGCAGAACGACATGGAGATGAGGGGATGCTGCATCTAGAGGACCCCGAGGGGCAGCCGCTTACCCTGCAGAGCTCACCCCTGGGCGATGCTTGAGGGGGTCGCTCCTCCCAGGGCAGGCTCCCCAGCAGCCTGGCGTGCCTGTTCCCTCCTGTCCTCCGCGGTGCAAAGGCAGGGGCATGCGGCTTTCCAGATGGGGCGAGTCGAGCGAAGGCGAAGGCGAAAGCTAGCTGGGCATAGGTAGGGCAGCTTGCACTTAACCTGCCTTTTCTGGAAAGCTGCAGTGCTCTGCTCCCAGGGGCATCCGCTGGGCACCTGCCAGCACAGCCGATCCCTTTCCATTTGGAAAATTAAAGGGAGGGAATGAGTCACGCTCCTCCTTTGAAAAGGTGGCGGTGAGGCAGCGTGCCCAGGGCCGGCTCGCCCGGCTCCAGCTCTGGTGCTGGCTTTTGTGCAAGCAGCTGGCACCGGCACTTGCTGCACCACCTGTTACCCTGCGCCTGCTGTCGGGTTTAATTGCAACTGTGCCCAGCGGCTGCGATCCCGATCCACCCCCCTTCTGTGCCCGCCACCCGGTAGATGCCCGGCGCCTGCCCAAGACAACCAGCTCGGAGGGGTGTCGGGCAGGGGTAACACCCAGCAGGTCACTGGAGGGGATGGAGAGATCATGCAGGACTCCAGGCCGGTGCCCTAACCACTGCACCACACTGCTACCTCTCCTCTGTATGGTTACTTTATCAGAGCCAAGCCGCCTGTGCTCGCTTTCCACTCCCCCCGTACCGCCCTCCTAGGGAAAACGCTCTTGCTGACATCCAACTCCAACGCCCCTTGCTGCACCTTGAGCCCATTGCTCCTTGTTCCAGGGTCCCCTAAGTGCTCGAGACCGCAGCCCCCAAAGGCTCCTGGTCATCAGGGATTTGAGGTCAGGCTGGGCGGGGGTAAAGCGCAGCCTGAAGAACGTCACCTCCTGGCGTCCCGTCTCGAGACCCAGCCCTAGTTTTCTTAGGGGAAAGGGTCGGTAACTCATGGACCCAACTCCAGGCGGAGTCCTGGAGACGGCAGAGCAGCAAGGATGGGTGAACCCGAGCCTCCCCTCGCCCTGCTAACTTGCATCGGCACCACCATCGGTTTGGGCCTGTTTGGCTTCGAATCCCCTCTTAAACCTCCCCAAGACTGAGCAGTCTTTCTTTGGGCTCCTCCAGCTTTCTCTCTCCATCCATTATCCCTTATTGTACACATCCCCTATAAGCAGCTTGAGGCTTTTGCTGCGTCTTTTTGCTGTGTGCTCATGCTGTGCATCTCACACAGTGGGGTCCTGGGCTGGGGCTGCAGGTTTCAGGCACCGTGATGCTCCAGCCATTGCTATTTCCAGCGTGCACTTGCTCCACATCATTGGACTTTGTTCTGCTAGGTCTGCTCGGTTAACGAGGCCTCTGCTTGCAGGAAGCTTTTCCCTAAATCACTTAGAAAGCTGAATGCAGCCGCAACCTAGGGGGTTGAGAGGCACAACCTCCTTTAACTTCAATGAGGCTCATGTGTCTAAGTCCCCTAAGGCTGATATGCAAACGTTTGGAGAAAAGTGGCACTAAAAAAAGTTCTCAGCAGAACACAAGCAAGCACAGCTCTGGACCAAGCAACCCACCCCCAACACGCTGAGGGCATGTGCTGATCTGGGATGAGGTAGTTGGGCCTGGTCCTGCTTGGAGCAGGGACCTCCTGAGCTCCCTTCCACCCCCACTGCCTGTGATGCGGTGATATGCCAGCTGTGTAGCCCCGTCACCAGCTTTGCAAAAAACTCCTGGGCCACCGAGAAACTTTGGAAACAGAAATTTTGGAAACGTTCGCACATGCAAAGAAGTTTCATTCTTATTCCCCAGCTTTTCCCACCGCTTTCAGCTTGCAGCAGTGCAGTGCCTGGAAAGGAAATGCATAGAAAAAAGTCCAGGAAAGGGTAATGAACTGTCATGGCTTAACAAGCTAATCCCTGCTTACGCTCACCTCATCTCCAACCAGAGATTGTTTGGGGGGCGGGGGGACAAGCGTGCAACCGAAGGCAGCTCTTGCTCATCTATTCAGCTATTCTATGTGGGCAAATAATTCAGCGGTGACTGCCGGGTTACAGAAAAGCCCCATTTGCTTCTTTATGACACATGACCAGAGCTAAGCAAATGCCTCGGAATAATTTCCCAGGGACAGCTCGTGCCTGCTTTCCAGCGAGGCTCTAGCTGAAGGTAAGAGGCATTTGCAGAAGGGCTAAAACTTCACAAAACATTGGCACGAACTCCTTCTGAGCACGCACTTGAGCGTTCACGCCATGGCCCCCGATTCAAGGAGCTTTCCTCGGCCGTTGGCGTTATTTATGCTTCATATAATGAGAGCACCTAGCAGGCTCAAACGAAATCCAGGGGTAGTCACGCTGGGTGCTGGAAGACGTAGCGAGAGCTGTGAACTGTGCCCAGCAATGCTTCAAGACTTTAGCCAGGCCAGCCAGACAAGAGGAGGTCCCGCTGCCCAAGCGCTCCCATTTCTGAAGTTGGGACTTGGGGAACTCCCCGCTGCAGGAGGTTATCGTGGGGGGCAAAGCCAGGTTCACACGGGGAGGAGACTAATGCACAAAGAGTGGTCAGGGATGTGTCCCTCTCCCACTCGTGCTCCAGGGAGGGGCCGAATCACTCTGGACATGCCCTGTACGTACTGTTACCCTCTAAAATATCTACTATTGCTGCCATCAGAGGCAGGGCACTGTTTTTAAGTGACTTGCCAAAGGATGGGGCATCTGTGGCATGGGGTGGACTTGAACCCAGCCATCTGGCACAAGGCCAGCGAGGATGACCAGAGCTAAGCATGCAAAGCTAAAAAAGGGGGGCGCACCCCCAATGGCAGGGAGGGGCCACCCCCAGGGAGGACTACACTGCGGTCGCTCGGGGCTGCGGGGGGGGGCAGGGAGGCCAAGGCGGAGATGGGACTGGGACGAGTGACCCGGATCAAGGACAAGAAGAAGTCCTTTTTAAATACACAGGGGGCAAAAAGAAGGTGCCGGGTAACATGGGGCCCCTGCAAGACACACTAGGAAATCTGGTCGTCACACCAGATGACAAAGCCAACGTGTTTAACGACTTCTTTGCCTCCATTTTCCTGAGCAGGGACTGGATCAGCCCCCCACTGGGCCCCCCCGAGGGGCCAGGGGGAGATTGTGCTCAGGGGCAACCAACATGGGTTCATCAGAGGCAGGTCCTGCCAGACCAAACTGGTGGCCTTCTACGACCAGGTCACCAAATCCTTAGGTAGCAGTAGACATCGTCTTCCTGGACTTTCGGAGGCCTTTGACACTGTCTCTCACCCCGTTTTCATTAAGAAACTGGGGGCTGTGGTGTCGACACCCCCACAGTCAGATGTGTCACCAACTGGTGGGAGGGCTGAGCCCAGAGAGCGGTGGGGGACGGGTCATGTTCGACCTGGAGGGATGTGGGCAGCGGGGTCCCCCAGGGCTCGGTCCTTGGCCCGCACTGTTCAACATCTTCATCAGCGACTTGGATGAGGGGGTAACAAGCACCTGTTCAAATCTGCTGATGACACTAAGATGTGGGGGGACGTGGGCACGCTAGAAGGGAGGAATAGGCTGCAATCAGACCTGGACAGGTTACAAGGGTGGGCGGATGAGAACAGGATGGGATTCAACACCGACAAGTGCAAGGTGCTGCACCTGGGGAGGAAGAACCGGCACCATACCTACAGGTTAGGGAACTCCCTTCTCGTCAGGGCAGAGGCAGAAAAGGATCTTGGAGTCATCATTGATGCCAAGATGAACACGGGCCGGCAGTGTGGGGACGCGGTCAGGAAGGCCAACCGCACCTTGTCGTGCATCCACAGATGCATCTCGAGCAGGTCCAGGGAGGTGATCCTCCCCCTCTATGCGGCACTGGTCAGGCCGCAGCTGGAGTACTGCGTCCAGTTCTGGGCGCCGCACTTCAGGAGGGATGTGGACAGCATGGAGAGGGTCCAGAGGAGGCCACTCGCATGGTTGGGGGCAGCAGGGCAGGCCCCATGAGGAGAGGCGACGGGACCTGAACCTGTTCAGCCTCCACACGAGAAGGCTGAGGGGGGTCTAGTGGCCTGTTACAAACTAGTCAGGGGGGACCAGCAGGCACTGGGGGAGTCCCTGTTCCCCCGAGCACCGCCGGGAGTGACCAGGAATAGCGGTCACAAGCTGGCAGGGGGCAGGTTTAGGCTAGACATCAGGAGGCGCGACTTCCCGGTCAGGGCAGCTAGAATCTGGAACCAACGTCCAAGAGAAGTGGTGCAGGCTCCTACCCTGGGGGTGTTTAAGAGGAGGTCAGGTGAACACCTTGCTGTGGTCGTTTGACCCCAGTACTCTTTCCTGCCATGGCAGGGGGTCGGACTCGATGATCTGCTCAGGTCCCTTCCAACCCGACAAACTATGAAACCATGAAAGCGGCTCAGCGGTGGACACTGGTGCCAAGCCGCTCGCGCCTGACCTCCAGGCAAAGACTTACTGGCAGAAATGAGGTACCTCGCTGGAATAAAGAGCTGTCGTTTGAAAGAAGCAGCTCCTAGAGATCACAGCTGGAAGTCGGGTCCTGGGCTCCGTGCACACTCGCACACCCATGCATACACTGAGTCTTTGCCTCTAACGAGCCTGCAGTCTACATTAATGGCACATTCAAGCAGGAAAGCACATGCTAAGTGCGATTACATCATAGTCCAGTTTGGACTTTTTCGGAGAGGAAGCATTTCCAGATCTCGGGAAGCCGCGCATGCCGCGCTGTTGTTCCATGCATACAAAACCAGCGGTGCTCGCTGGGACTGACAGGCAGCTCTTTATCCGCAGGGAAGGCGAGGAGCAAAGATCTGCTGCTGGCTGGACCGCAGCGGGGGTGCTGAGACCCACCAGCCCGCACAACCAGCTCAAGGCCTGCCCAGCAGGCTGGGATCGAAGCCGGCGTTACCCTGCAATGGCTCAGATAACTTTGTCACTGCCAGAAATGCCAACTGTGACCTAAAGAAAACACCTCCTAAAGGTAACGTGCCTCACTGAGCAGCTTGCAAACTCCTAAGCAGAAGGGGAACGCTGTCCCAGCGTACAGGGTTTAGTACTAATGACCAGCTCTTCTCTGATCCGGTGCCTTTAAGCAGTGCTGCCTCCCCAGGAAAAAGCATCCCGGTTCCAATGAAGTCAAGAGCAAAGCTCCCATGAACGATGGGGCCAGGCTTTTGATGGTAGAAAATGATATTCAGAGGTTTGCTTTTAGAGGCTTGCCAACAGCTTTCACTCCTGTCAACATGCCCAAAGAAACGCAGAACTCATTCGCAATCCCGCAAGCTCGGCTCAGAGACCCGGTTCACCAGAAACCTAGGGATAGTCTTCAGCAAAATGTTGCCTTTGCCTTTGCTTTTTCAAGCCTTCACGTGCCAGAGGGCTGGATATAGGCTGACGGAGCTCGTCTTTAGGAAAGGAGGAGCAAGGAGGATGCCCGACCAGCCAGCCTGACTCAAAACTCAAGTGTGTGTGCAAACACCTGGAGGAGGACGGGGTGATCACTAGCAGCCAGCATGGATTTGTGACTGGGACAGAGCAACTTGATTTCCAGGTTGATGTAGCTGGATGGATGGGGGCACACAGCGGTGCCATCCCCCACCCCAGGACAAGAGGGTCCCCCTGCTTGAACACCATCACGTGTGACCTCCAGCCCCTCCTGGAAACATGCCGACTATTTTACAGGCAGCCTTGGGGGACAAGCCCATCCCGGCTTATGGGTGCCCCCTGCCAACCTCAAACAGCATCTGTCCGAACTGTTATTCTCACCAAACCTTGCTCCAGACCTCAATGCAAGCGGTGCCCCTCATCGGTGCAGACCCACAGCATCACTGGACCAAACAACACGGATGATAACATCAGGGTTTATCCACCGACGCCATTTGTGCCATCACCTGCTGACAGTGCCTCTCTGCTGCCTGCAGACTCTGGATTTTTATCCCATTCCCCGGGTGTGTATTTATAACTCCTAAACCCCTCACTGAAGGCCACGACAGATGCCTTTACACTTTACAACCGGATAATGTGTTACAACCCATAACGTGATACACATGCATGGGGTTATATCTCATTTAGGGGCCCAATCATCGTGTGATGGATGTAGTTTAGCTGAACCAGGTTCTGTGACCGGTTTCGTAATGCCCATCACGCAAAACGAGTTAGCTGCTTTCTTTAATCCCTCCTGACCTATTCAAATCACCTTCCCCTCTGTCAGCAGTGCTCCCTCCCCGGTCTTTTACATTTATATCCCTCCTTCTATATAGATCCTCTGCTTTCTGCAAGCCGAATAGCTGAGGAAGAAGGCTGTCGCCTATGAAAGCTTTTGCTTCTCTGAATGAGTGGGTGTCTAAAGTGCCCCCCCGGGCTCTGCTTTCTGCATAAGCAAACCAAAGAAACCAGGAGTAGATGGAATGGCTCTTAGGCGGATCTGGAAGTGGATGAATAACCCAAGCAAGGGGTAACGATGAATGCATCAGTGCTGCAATAGCAGGGGCAGGAGGCTGAGTGGGGTGCTGCAGGGGTCTATCCTGGCTCCTCACCGTACCTCCTGATGATCTGGATGCAGGGATGGAGAGCTGCAAGGGACCAAAAACCAGGAAGGGCTGCAAACACTTGGAAGGAGCCAGCAGGGGCGGAGGCGGGGCGGGGCGGGATTCAAAAGGGTCTTGATACACCGGAGAACTGGGCAGAACGGAGTTCAACAGAGGCAAGCGCAAGGTGCTGCACAGAGGGCAGGAAAACCAAACGCGGTTGGGAGATGACAGGCTGAGCATTAGCACAGCCGAGGCAGCCGAGGGTGTTGGCAGAGCACAGATTCGCCGTGACGTGAGTCAGCAGGGCGATGCAGTCTCAAGAACTGCTATTTCGGGCTGTGTTCGCAGGAGTGCACTTGTCAGACACGGGAGGTGACAGCATTGCTCTGCTCGGCACTGCCGCTAGTGTGTGGCTCTGGGCTTGACATTTTGAGGAGGACGTGGAGATGCTGGGGTTCGCAACGCCTTGCATGGCTGCCACGAAACAGAAGGAGGAACTCGGCTCCCTGCAACAGTGGGCCGGGCACGAGGCAAGGGGTTTTGAATGCAAAGATAGATTAACATTCAGAAAACCCCAGCAGGCCTCCCTTGTACCAAACTAGGACGATGCTCCAGCCGGGGGATGAGCAAGGCGCACGGCTGCAGTCTGAGCTGCCCAGCGCTACACGCTGCAAATAACTACCACTTATTTCCCCAGGCAGCACCCCAGGGACACCAAAGTGTCAGCAAAAGCTGCAACCAGCCCAGCAAGCAAGGTGCTATCGGTCCATGGCTCATAAAAGTTATAACCCTGCCTCCGGACTAGATGTGACCCTCCGGGTCCGTTCCAGCCCCACGTCTTTAGGACGCTCTGTGCAAGGGTTGGGTTTCTTTTTTTTTTCCCCCTTCCTTTAAACTATCTGCAAAAGACAACACCAATCAAATCAACCCCTCTCCCACACACCTGCATTTTTTTAGTTTGGGTCTTTTAACGAGTTCGAAGGAGCCAATGCACAAAGAAAGGACGTTTCTATCAAAACAATCTCTGAACAGCTCGCTGGTTAGCTCAGTGCCACCTGTCACCCCCTGCTCCATCCAGCTCCGCTGAGCAAAGCCAAGGACCTTGGCAGAGGCTGGGAGTGGGAAGAGCCATGGCAAGAGGCCTCCTTCTCAGCTCGGGAGGACTTTCAGCTGCTGTTCGTTCAGCAAATCATCTGCAAACAGGATCCTGGGGGCTCTGAACACATTTGTGCCACGTAACTGTGGGCTGAATACTTTGGAGAGACCTGTTTGCAAAGTCTCAGTTATTCATCGGTTGAGACCTGGGGCTGGCTGGTCAAATCCTAGGGAGTTGGGTCTGCCCCCCTGGATTTCAGTTAGAAGAACACTTTTTTTCCAACGACACAGTTGATCTAAAAGATATCACATTTACCCACAGAACCTGGCCTGCCCGTGTCCTTAGACCAACACGGTTGCAACCAAAAACCTACCAGCTTATGGTGTACTTGGCAGCCTGGATACCCCCCCAGGCTAATCCTGGCTGCCAACGCTTTTGTGGCTTTGCGAATTCGGTCATGCTACCACAACAAGGACCAGGCTGCCAGCAAATGCAAGACCAGCAGCCACCAAGCACTGATACATTTGGGGGATTTTTTTTTCAGTGCTGTTTTCCCATTTCCAAACCAGATGCTGCCTCGGAAAGCAGCTTCTTTGGGAAGACAAACTGCATACCAGTAAAAGCAAAGGACCAGCCCAGAGGTTGTGCCTCCACCCGATGTGCCAATGATATTTAAAGGCAGGCTGAAAGCTCTCTGGAAACCTCTGGGGACCTGGTGAGAAGTCAAGCTGCTCTCAGGGTTGGAAGAGGTTGGTTGCATGGGGCTGAGGGTAGAGGCAAGGCAATCATAAAATAAACCCCCTCGCACAAGAAGACCTTACCTAGCGCACGGCCGACAGCCAGCAGCCACCCACGATACCAGGGTCTCTGCACTCGGCCATGCTGGCAGATGATGGGGGTGGAAGAGCTAGCTTCCCCTTCCTGCAGCTCTCTTGCTGGAGAGGCAGAGATGCTTTTGCACTGGCATTTGCCAGCGTATGCACCGGGCCTCTCCCCCGCACTCAACTTGCTCGAGGCCTGAATTAGCCAGCTGGCCAGAAGCGCCTGGCACAATACACAGGATTCATTCACGCGTCGCTGAAAGACAGCCGTCTCTGGTGTGGGCACGGCCGCTGGCCCAGGGGCTGCTGCTGGGGAGAGGAGGAGGGTGGATCAGGCTGGAAAGCAAGGGTTGGGGGGGGGGGGGGTTTGAGATCCAGCCTGCAGTGAAGTTTCAGACTCAACCTTTGCTAATCTACCCCCAAAATGGGTGATATCCCTTAGCTGGCTGCTGCAAGGCCAAAGCCCTGGCTGATCCCAGGACTCTCAGAGCTTGGATCGGATGCTACGCAGGAGGGGTTAAGAGTACCGGGCGCTGGTCAGCAGGGAGATGATCCCTGAGGCTATAAGTCTAGATGATCCCCAGCTGGGACGGGCAAACTCCCCTTTCCCCCCGTGTTTGCCAGCCCCCTTCATGCACCGAGCTGTCCGGAAGAACAAAACCCAGGATGCTTCTGCACACAGGATCTGGCTGTAACACACCTCTCCACCTGCTTTCCTCCTGCCACCCCCAACCTAGGCCCTGGGCTCCCAGCCTGACCGGACAGCAAACCTCCCAGCGCGCCAGCCAGCTGCGTGCCAGGTCCCCCGGGCACAACTGTAACTGCGCCAGCATCAAGGAGCCGGATGGTGCTTCTGGCTCATGAGTCAGTCCTGGTAATACCCCCCTCCAGCCATGGAAGCCGAATGCCTCTGAACAATGGCGCGCATAGATGCTGGGAGCCGGGACGGAAGACAGGAATCCGTCATGCATGGGCGGTGGGGTGGGGGAACTGGCCGCTCAAGGGAGGGCCTTGAGCTGGGATTGGATTTCACCTGGCTCGCTTCCCCCTTCAGATGTAAGCAATTAATGCCATGAAGAAAGCCAGCGTGACTTCGAAGCCGAGGGCTGTGCGTCGCAGGAAGCGGCTAGAAGCAGCCAGCATCAGAGCAAGAAGGGTGCAACGATGATCCCTGCTTTGTACTGCCCCCAAATCCCCGCTCATGGATGGCAAGGCCTGGGGGGACTATTGTAGTTCGTCGCCTGCCACGCAGCATCTCCCAGCAGCTCAGGCATGGAGGTCGTCACTCCTCGCTGAGCTGGGAGGTGCTGCTTCCAGCTTCGAATAAAGGACAGCAGGTGAGAGGGAGTCCTGGAGCAACCCCGGGATGCTTCCCAACCTCTTCGGAGAAGAGGCAGCAGCTTCTGGGGTGAGATGCACAGCAGCAAATCCCTTCCCTCCCAACTCCTCCATGGTTTCTATGGGAGGGCTGCACCCCGCGGAGCTGCAAAGGGAATTTCAAGCCCCGATCCAGCTGACATACACACCTAACTTCACGTACGGGAGCCTTCCCATTATTTGAGCTCCAGGGAGAATTGATTTCAAGGTGTGGGGGGCCGGACACAGCACTGTTCCCTGCTCTTCCTCTGGGAACTGATGCACAGGGAGGGGGAAGTCACTGGTGCGTGGCCATACAGGAACCAGTGCCGCCTGCCAGCCCCTCCCTCAACACCAGACCTTCCCTTCAATGTACTCCACCGCAGACAGCCACGTCCTTGGAGTCACGGTGTGGGCTTCCCAAGGCCCAGGCTGCAACCAGTTCCCCGTGTGCTGTTCGGAGGTGCCAAGTCTCCATCAAATCCCAAAGTCAACCAGAGCTGCAGGCACCCAGCACCTATAAAGGTCGGCTCCCTGCATCCTGACTGTAAAACAGGAATAATCGCCATTACGTCTCTGTACAGCACCTAGCGCAACACTGCCCTGATCTCACCCTGCTGCCCCGGTCTCGATATTCTCGTTCCTTTGCAAGCCACTTTGTCTTCTTGGTGCAATTCAGCTCTTGCACTGCCAGCTGCCCTGAAACTTTGCCGGGGTGGGCAGCAAATACATCAAATGAATGCAATTCATCTCCGAAGGGGCCCCTAGTCCTGCAGTAAAGCAAACAAGACAGAGGGGAGCAATTTTGCCCTGAGGATCTCTCGCTCTTCCAAGCACTGGGTCCTTCTGGAGTCCTGCTGGCTTCACTCTCATTCTTCTTCTTGTGTTTTTATTGCGGCAGATCGTGCAACTTTCCCCCTTTGGGGAAACATCCCTTTTGTGGGATGATGTAGTTGGGGCTGGTCCTGCTCTGAGCAGGGGGTTGGACTAGATGTGACCCGCTGAGATCCCTTCCAGCCCTTGTTGTCCATGACTCTAATAAAATAAAATAAAAGCACTGAGAAACAGAGCAGGGGGTAGACAGGCCCAAGCATGGGATGCAGCCGAGATGCCGTGCTGGCACTGGCGTAGGGGACCACGTCTTTCCCACTGTCTCACTGCTTACGGCCCTCTCTGCTGGCTGGGAGAACAGCTCACAGCTCAGCTGAGAGGAGACCTCAAAGGGAAGGGGCTGGGGGGTTGCTCTCCGTCCGGTGCTTTGCTTGCTGTGACTTCTCTGAGCCGGACTATTGGATCCAGATGGGGAAGGAGGGGAAGCAATCGCCCGGACTGGCATCGGAGAGCCCCGGGACTAGTGCCACGGCTGCCAACATCCTGCTGCAGCAAAGGGGGTTCATAGATGGTCCAGAGACCCCAGGCACAGGCCGTGCCCCCGCTGCAGAGGAAGGCAAAACCCCCAGTTTGCACCAGTTTGACCAGGGGGAAAATCCCTTCCTGCCCCCAATGCTGCATCGGTCTGACCCTGAGCTGCCCAACCTCTCCTGGACACCTCCAGTGATGGAGAGTCCCCCCTTCCCTGGCGTCTATCCCACGGCCTCCCTGCTCCAATAGTGAAGAAGTTTTCCAGATCTCCAACCTAAGCCTACTTTGCTGCAGCTTCCAGCCCTTGGTCCTCTGCAGCAAGAGAGAAAAGCTGCCTTCTCTCATCCGTATGGCAACCCTTCAGATATTTCAAGACTGCTGTCATGTCATCTCTTAAGCGCCTTTTCAGCTCCATAACTATGCCTACAAACACACCCGCAGACGCACACACCAGATTTCCTAATGAATCCCCCAAACACCACCTGAAATAATTAGAAATATCAATGATTTACAACTCAGTGATGCATCAATAAATATTCTCTTCTTTCTACACATAGACACCATGCTTCCACTGTACCGCTGCGCCGCTGTCTGTCCCCTCCTCTCCCTAAATCATTTCCATTTCTAAAACAGTCTCTTGCCGAATGCAGCATCTGGCTGTCTAAGCTGAAGGCCCAAATCTGCAATCTTGGGGCTGCAAACACTGCTGGGAAGAACAGGTTGGTTTGGGGGATAGGAGGTGGGGAAGGGAAAGTTCCCTTGGAATTACAGATGGGCTCAAAGGGGACATGCCTCACTTTTGCTGGGGGGTTACAACCTAGAGATCATAGAAAACGAGGCTGGAAGGGATCTCAGGAGGTCACATCTAGTCCAACCCCCTGCTCCAAGCAGGACCAGCCCCAACTCCATCATCCCAGCCAGGTTGTGTTGAGCTGAGCCTCGTGCAAGATAAATGCAATACTGCATTTCACAAAAGCTCTGCTCTGTGCACCAGTGGAGGAGCTCGGCTTGAGGCCGACAGCGCCCTTGCAAAGGGAGGTGAGCCTAGAGAAGCGGTCCAGGATATCTCCAGGTCCTGAGGCCAAACCCGGTGTCCCTCATTCAGCATGGCAGTGTGTCCCACGGCCAGTTCATCCCATCCACCCGGGCAGTAGCCCTCCTGGGCGGCCCTGCTCCTGGGCTCTCAGCTCCCTGGGGGTCTTTCCAACAGCCCAGCCACCCCGATAAAGCAAAGCAGAGAAAAGACAGAGACGGCTACACGGATGTCGCAAGCCGAGGCCTCGGCTCGGCGCTGCCCCGCGCCTCATTAGCGATGATTTATGAAGGCTGACACTGCTGTTAACCTCCGACCACGTCCCCGCGGCTCGCAGGGCGTCCCGCAGCTCACCCGGGATCGCACAAGGGCAGGCGGGACACTGATTGCATTTTATCTTCCCTGTTAGTGTAATTAGGCGCTGGGAATGGGAAGCGATGGAGGGGAGCGCGGGAGGACCCTGCCACCTGCCTGCCCCTGCCAAGGGAGACGGGAAGCTCAGCACGGTCCCCAGGGACTCGCACGCACATGGAGGAAAGGGGCTGGGCTGGAGCCGTGCAGCAGGGACGGCGCTTGCCAAGGCTCCCGGCCCGGGTCAGACAGATCCGCTATTCACAGGCCTGCAAGGGGGTGGAAAACGCCTTTTCCGACTTAAAGGTCACGGCCCCTGGACTGGCCTCTTCATCTGTTCTCTGTTTAAGCTGCCTGCCGGGTCAGTCGCCTATGCACAGCTGCCAGAGATCGCAACCGCCACAGATAGAGGCCGGCGATATCTTCCAGTCCTAGCCCCTGGAGTCCCGGGAATCATGCCATCATCCCAGCTTCTGTTACTTCTGTTGTTTTAATACAATAGAGAGTTTTTTTGGGGGGGGGTTTCACCTGGAAATGAGACTGGATTGGGAGCTGCGTGGCCAATTGAGCCCCAAGTGTGCATAGTCAGGGTGTCCAGACTGAAATAACCTCCAGTGATGGTGCAGTCGCCTACCCTGGACATCTTCCAAACGAGACTGGGCAGTCAGCTAGCTGGGGTCACTTGACCCCACTTGTCTTTTCCTGCCTGGTGCAGGGGGGCTGGACCCGATGATCTACAAGGTCCCTTCCAGCCCCCAATGATCTGTGAATAAGGGGAGGGTTGCATGTGGGTGGGTGAGACGGTTTTTGAAGCTGGAGGGTGTAGGATTGCCCACGTTGCGCGATCCCCACTCCCTGGCTGGGCAATGGGAGATACAGAGCTTCCTGCTATGCAGATAATACCTGGCTCCCGGCACCCTCCTCCCAACCCCACCTCACCCTGCAGGGGAGTATGGAGGAACAAAGTAGGGGGTGGGTGGGCACTTCGGCTTCCAGCAGATCCCCCTCTGCCTAAATGATCCCTCCAGGCCAAATGGCAGCTTGTGCAAGATAAAGCAGTCTGCAGATTGCTCTAACTTACACTGGAAACAGGCTGTGGGCCCAGAGACCTACAGCCCAGGGATGTTCAAGCTACCCCTGCCCTCCATGCTCCGTGCCCGTGGTGTTCAGCTGAGCTGGAGGTCCTGGCCTCACGGCTCTCTGGGAATTACAGAGCTCAGGAATTTTATACTCAACCCTCTCATCCTCTTCCCCCTGCAATCAGGCAGCGTTTGGTTCATGCATCCATTGAAGGAATTCTACCCTTCCCGCACCTTGTACATGCACGAAGCTGCAGGAAGGCCAACATCGTGCCCGCTCACTGGTGCGCCAATGGCCCCTGCCCATGGCTCCCTTCTCCATCCACCTCTGGAAAAAGAGATCGCTGGTGCTGTCCTCACCGGGAGACGTTGCTAGTTGCATTAGTCTGAAGTCAAGTAGATGGCAGGACAGATTTGCATCTTATAGACTAACCAGAATCAAGATCTATATCTACACTGACATCTATATCGATACAGACCCACACCAACACCAACAGATCAGTCAGTCCTGAGGCCGCATCAAAAGTTGGGGCACCTTTAACATAGCAATAACTTTCCTCCGTTCTTCCAGGTCTTTTGCAATCCTTGTACAATCAGTCAGTTTTAATCCCATCCAGTCTTGGATGTTGATGATCCAGCATGTCCTAGGTCTCCCACGTCTTCTTCACTCACCCGTAGTAGGATGGTGTTGGCAAGGGTGCCAGGCCTTCTTGTTACACGCCCGAACAACTGCAACTTTCTTTTTCTTTTGATTTCAAGTAAGGGTTTGGATTTGCTGACTTCTTGTCTGATTTGATCTTTCACAGATACATTTGTTCTGTGTGCAGTGTAGGGTATGTGTAAGAGTCTTGTAAAGTGCCGCATTTCAAAAGTCTCCATTCACGTTTCCAGTGCCCTAGTGAGTGTCCAGGTCTCGCGGCCATAGAGAGCTGTTGAAATGACAACAGCACATAGGTACAGGTACCGGAAGATATAGATATAGATAACAGCTGTAGCTCACTTCAGCATCAAATGTGTGTTATACACACACATTTTTATGTATATGTACACACTCTGGTTAGTCTACAGGATGCAAATCTACTCTGCCTCACTGAGCTAAAGCTGGTAATAGTCTCCTAGGATCCATTTAAGCTGCCTGCTGGGTCAGTCCCCCATTGCAACCAGTGGAGAGCAGCTAGATATATCTTAAATCCCCAGGTCCTGGAGTCCCAGGAATCTGAATCATAGGCAGCTGAATCACCGACTCAGGGAGAGGTTGGGCTGGAAGGGACCTCCAGAGGTCACGTCTAGTCCAGCCCCTGCCTGAGGCAGGATCAGCCCTGTGCAATCCAGCCTGGACACATCCTTTCTCTGACCTCTTGGTGAAACTAAAGTCGACCCAGACACAACACAAGACATCACACCCGAACCTGCCCCAGGGAAAGCAGGGGGACTGCAACAGCCAAAGCCCTGCTGCTGCAAAGGTTAATATACACTCAACTCAGGTTCCTGGCTGCCACGTGCATACATAGCGCTTTCAAAAATTAAATTACACGGCGTTACATATGCGCTTTGAGGAGGGAGAGATCCGCGCATGTGGGAATACAAGCCGGGTGTTCGCAAAGGGCCTGCATTTAGACGGCTCCGTGTTTTTGGCAAGGCTGGAGGGCATTTGTTTTGAAGCTGTGTTTACGCGCCTTTGATCAGACGCGTTTAACTTTGCGGGTGCGTGACAGCAGTGAAACAAGCTTGATATGTGGATAATGAAACACTTCTTTTCTTTCTTTTTTCTTTTTCTTTGCAGGGGGGGCAAATGCTTAACAAGGCTTTGCACATCAGAAGCTAGAAGCGGGAAGGGGAAGGCACGTTGCTACGGCTGCGGCGCGATAAAAGAAACCCTCAAACCAAGCAGCCGGCGGATCTTGTGTTGTCTCAGCTGAGCCATTCGTGCTTTTCATCTGAATCGGTCAAAGACTCGCTCACGCCGAGCGATGGTCAGCACTTGGGGAGAGCTGCGTGCGCTTGTGGGAAGGCAGCCTGGGTGCCAAATGACAGCTCTTTCTCCTGCTGCCCCTTGAGGAGCCCTCGTGCCTGCCCCATGGCACTGGAGGCAACTGGACTGCTTCTTCTCAGACCCTTAGGGCTGAGACCAGTATCTTAGGGTACTGTTAAGGAGAGAATGGCATGAAATCTTGCTCCCCATACCAATGTGGAGAAACCCTTTATCAGATGAGACAAGGACACATCTGGACTGGTCTGGATGGTGCCTCAGGCAGGGGTTGGACTAGAGGGGCTCATGTATATGCCACGATTTTTGCCCTTTCATGCACTGCAACTGCATGTCTGTTTGCACGGGGTGACGTCTGGAGCTCCTTTCCAGCCCCACAGCTCTAGGATCCTATGAAAGTCAAGCTAAGGAAACAACACGTCCTTCTGCAAGGAGCTGGAGTGGAAATATGGGCTGGGCTAGGAGAGACAAAGCCTGGCCTGTGAAGCCCAGCATCGGCCAACAGGAGACCCATGGGGACCTGAGATACCCATTACATCTCCCGCGAGTTAGAAAACAGCTAGAGCATCTTGGCATAATCAAGCTTTTTAATGACTGCTGACTTACTATGCAACTTTTTAAGTAGATGCAGCCCTATGTGGTAGAGAGAGGTTCTGCATAGGCAGACAGGGAAGCCACTGCCCAGCCATGATAAATATTTAACCGGCTTTTAGTCCTGAAAAGGCCCAGCTCTGAGGCCATCATCCCGTAAGCGAAGGCACGGGCTGATTAATGGGTTAAGGTGCTCCCATTTGTGGAAGGTTAGGATCAATCCCAATTCTCTGCTATTTGTTGAATCTTTAATGCTCTTTCTCGGGTGTGCTGATTCTTGGCAGAGGCCAGCATTTTAATAGGGCCGCTTTAACTGCATCGACATGAAGGGGTAAAAATAAAAAAAACCCTTCTAGTCAGGGAAAAAAAAAAAGGAGGAGGAGGAGGTTTTTCATGCCATCATGCTGCTAAATTGGAAAGGGAAGAAAGGAAAAGAATGAGGATTGCAAAAAAGGAAATAAAAACTGTGTGGAAGGAGCACTTCCCACAGAAATGAATTCTCTCCTTTCATGGACTCTCTCCTGTGCTGAAGGACGGGGCCAGGAGACTGTCTGTTATTTCACTGGACCTAGACCACAGGCCAGCCCCAGTTCCCCTCCACGGCTACGAGGACAAACCTGCCTTCTCCTCCCAGTGTGGGCTGTGAAGAGGTCCTGGGTCTGATGGCTACAGAAGGGCCAGAAAGGATCCAATGGAAGCAATGGGCACATCTACATGTGCATTAATGTGCTTTAGTTAATATGCATTAAATCTAGTACCTCCATTGTGAGGTACTGGGAAAATGCACATTAACCTGTCTTAGCCTGCATTAACTAAAGAACGTGTGTATACTGTGTAGCAGGGCACTACTATGGCAGCCTATATGGGCAAAGCAGGGAGGGGGAAAGAGGTGAGGTGGCAAATAGCATCACAGACAAGCTGAAGAGCAAGAGATGTCAAAGAGTCACAGACAAGGAGGGTGGGAAGGGACCTCAGGAGGTCACATCTAGTGCAACCCCTGCTCCAAGCAGGACCAGCCCCAACTCCATCATCCCAGCCAAGGCTTTGTCTACCTGGGGCTTCAAAACCACCAAGGATGGAGATCCCACCATAGTTTCATAGCTGGTCGGGTCGGAAGGGACCCGAGCAGATCATCGAGTCCGCCCCCCTGCCATGGCAGGAAAGAGTACTGGGGTCAAACGACCCCAGCAAGGTGATCGCCTAGCCTTGTCTTCAAGCCCCCCAGGGTAGGGGCCAGCACCACTTCTCTTGGAAGTTGGTCCCAGACCCTAGCCGCTCTGACCGGGAAGTCGCGCCTCCTGACATCCAGCCTAAATCTCCCCTCTGCCAGCTTGTGACCGTTATTCCTGGTCACTCCCGGCGGTGCCCAGGGAGAACAGGGACTCCCCCAGTGCCTGCTGGTCCCCTCTGACTAGTTTGTAACAGGCCACCAGATCCCCCCTCAGCCTTCTCTTGTGGAGGCTGAACAGGTTCAGGTCCCATTGCCTCTCCTCGTAGGACCTGCCCTGCTGCCCCCGACCATGCGCGTGGCCTCCTCTGGCCCCTCTCCATGCTGCCCACGTCCCTCCTGAAGTGCGGCGCCCAGACCTGGACGCAGTCCTCCAGCTGCGGCCTGACCAGTGCCGCACAGAGGGGGAGGATCACCTCCCTGGACCTGCTCGAGATGCATCTGTGGATGCAGGACAAGGTGCGGTTGGCCTTCTTGACTGCCTCCCCACGCTGCCGGCCCATGTTCATCTTGGCATCAATGATGACCCCAAGATCCTTTTCTACCTCTGCCCTGACGAGAAGGGAGTTCCCCAGCCTGTAGGTGTGGTGCCGGTTCTTCCTCCCCAGGTGCAGCACCTTGCACTTGTTAGTGTTGAATCCCATCCTGTTCTCGTCCGCCCACCCTGGTAACCTGTCTAGGTCCGATTGCAGCCTATTGCTCCCTTCTAGCGTGCCCACATCCCCCCGCATCTTAGTGTCATCAGCATGTCTCTGGGTAACCTATTTCAGTGCTTTACTATCCTCATCACAAGAAAGTTTTTCCTAATACCCAACCTCAACTTCCCTTGCTGCAGCTGGAGTCCATTGCTCCTTGTCCTGCCATCTGCCCCCACTGAGTCCAGCCTAGCTCCATCCTCGTTGCAGCCCCCCTGCAGGGAGGTGAAGGCTGCCATTCAATCCCCCTCGGTCTTCCCTTCTGCAGATTCAATCAGCCCATTTCCCTTGGTCTCTCCTCTGGACACCACTTCCCAGAGATGTCTGAATGCAGACACAATGTGGTCTCCTGGATTTTCTCTCCCAGGCCCTGTCCTGCTGGAAATGGCAGTGCCCCTCCAACACTGAGGCCATAACTGGCATTTGTCCCCTAGTCCCTGGCTTGTTCTCTGTAGACCCAACCATCCCAGCTGCACGCGAGCCTCCTAGACACACCCATTATCCAACCTTCTAGCAAAAATACACCGTCAGGCTTGACACAGCCCCAGGCTCAAGCCGTCTTTACTCAAGGCTCATGAAATGAGATCGGAGGTCTCTGCAGCTGAGGCATAACTGAGAGACTCTGGACATCAGGCAAGGCATTGCTGTGTGGGTTAACGGCACCAGACGGCATGCAGAGTGGTGCGAAGCTGATGAGGTTAACCCTCGGCTCCTGGCTGCACCCCAGCTCCCCCCCAGCGCAGCCAGGCTCCAGGTCCCACGGCTGCTCCCCTGCCCCAACCGCTGGAGCCATTGCAGGGAAGGTGCAGAGTGAGACGTGGGCAGAGGCCCCTTTACCTTCGTCCCAGCAGTGCCTGGGCTCGTGCTGCACTCACCCACCCATCCTTAGGCTACTGCCTCACAGGCAGCCTCATGTACTAGGGTGGACTTCTCAGCTACGCAACATGCCGGCTTGATGCCAAGGAGCGGGACGCGTGTGCCGCCGCGCTAGGTGCTGAACAAACTCCAGGCAAGACATGATCCCCCGCGCCAGCACGCCGAGATGTAAGCCCTTAACCCCTCTGATGGCCCAGACAGTGTGCGCCTTTGTGCCGCTTCAAAGTTTCATCCTCTCCAAGGCAAACAATTACAGAGGCACAAGGGGCTCTTTGTGCTCCGGCAAAGATTAAAGCGTGCTTCCCGGCACGGGGGCAAGCTGGCTTCCTTCCCCGCAGGCTGCCCGAAAGCCTTAGGAGCTCCACACGCGTGAGCTTGCAACAGGGAAGAGGGCTTTCCACCGCAGAGCGGGCATGCATGGTCTCCGACGCTGAGATCCTGGGAAAGCAGGCCGCGAGAAGCAGCGTGCAGCTACAGGTACCTCCCATAATGCACGAGTGCACTCCCGCTCGTTAGTGCACGCTCACCCCAGATTCCCCAGCACAACGGTTGACCCCATATGGCCTCACACGCACACACATGTCACTCATACCCAGCCCCCAATGGCCTTGCACACCTTTTCCCCACTTGCTGGCACACGCGATGCACGCTCAGGTCACCCCCACCTTCAATTACCGTGTGCGGGGAACCAATTCTGTCTTTTCCCTGCTATTTCCATGATAATTGTCTCTTCTGCTCCCGTCTTGTAAACAGGGATTAGGAGCTGGGAGACAGAGAGGAGCCTTCAATACAGATTAACCTGTACATTGTTTTCCATGACAAGAGCCATCCCAGCGCTGCTTTCTATCCCGGGGACATGACAGCTCCCAAGCAGCTGTCCCCAGCGCTTTCAATTACGGCTTCAGAGAGATCCTCCCAGCCCTTATTCTCCGTCTCTGCTGCAGACGCTGCCCCAAGCCAAATCCTTGGCCTTGCATGGCAGCCTTGGATGCCCCGTCACGGGCCCAGCCTGGCCTCTGGGCAGAGGTCGGTGACGTGGAGCCCGCAGGGGATCTCTTAGAAGCAGCCCGTGAGGGTGTAAATAATTGCTGCTGGTGCCCCCAATACAGCTGAAATTGCCCTGGGGGGCGGCAGGGGGGAGAGGAGAGGCCTGTGATATACTCACCCCTACACCAAGCATTGCCTTAGCACACGGTGGGTGGTTCCCATGCCATGCTCAGTCACCGCCAAGCTGAGGCCCTCCCCGGTCACAGCATCTCGCCCAGGCGCGGATGCTTGCACGGGGTCAGCTCTCCCCGGTCCTGCACGGTGCGCTCCTCTGCAGATCCCGGCCGGACCCTGGCTTCCCTAGTCCGCTCGGGGAGAAAGGCAGGGGACAGAAGGGAAGGAAGACCCGATGCAATGGGGACAAGAGATTTCCCCAAGTCTCCGCAGCAGTGGCATCGAATTTGGCACAGCGGCCAGAGTCAGCAAAGGGGCTGGCAAGGTCTCAGGTGGGTGGCAGGGCTGGGCCTTTCCTTGCCAAGAGGAGAGAGACCCATTGCTTCGCCAAGGCTCCTTGGTAAGGCGGTGCTCTCGCTGCCACCGCCTCGCAGCCCTCTGCAAACGCCGGCAACAAGGGCTCTCTTTGTGTGCAGTCCCCTGGCAGCGGCGCTGTGCCCCCTGAGCCTTTAGCTGCCAGGCGCTGGCTCCAAGAAAGGAAATGATCTGAGCCAGAAGGAACGAGCCCATTGGGTGGCGGGGAGAGAGCTATTAATGGAGAGCTCGCTCTAATTGCCTTTGTATAATCTGGGCTGCTAGGCGGAACTGGGTAATAAATGAAATCCAATTACATTTTCTCTCCGTATTTATTTTATTAAGTAGAATTCATCGCCTGATGAAGGCCCCCTCGAGGTAATGGCTCGCGACCTCACGTAACGCGGCTCCGCTTCCCCGTTTCGGAGGGCTCGGTTATACTTGCACGCGGAGGTTATTCCCCCAGTGCCACCCGCGGGGCAGGCAGCAAGGTCCTTGGGGCCGCTGTGGGTCTTTCGGGACCCCCAGCTCACTCAGAGCCTGCAGGTGCTTTCAGGACAGATATCCTGAGCTGCTTGCTATAATCACCCTCATGCTTCAGGGCTTTTCCGGGGTCAGGAAGGAACTTTCCCCCCACCGATGCACAACTGGCTTGATGTCTCCTGGGAGGGCTGGGGGGCTTTTGTGTGCACTGCACTGGAGCATCAGGGACTGGCCTTGCTGGAGTCAAGCTGCTGGGAAGGGTGGACACGTGCTTGGAGCTGGGGCAGAGACCCCTCCCAGGCTCAGGCACAGCTTATCCCCAGAGTTGGGGTCAGGAAGGAGGGGCAGGAAAATGTCTGAAGTTAGTTCGAGGGCAGGGTAGATGTGCAGAGGGGCAGGGAGCGCTCACTGGGCCCAGCTAGGTATACCCGACCTGCCCCAGTGTCACCCTTTGGTGGAGGTCTCGGGTGCTGGTTGCCTGTTTTCCATGTGGCACATGACAGGTGGACCCAAAAAGCTGGAGCCAGCAGGGTATCTGGGCAAGATGTACCAGCCTGTGCTATGCAAAAGGCCAAATAAGATTATCTAATGGCCCTGTCGGACACTGGACTCTCTCGGAGACCCAGGAGACACAGTCAGGGCTCTATCCATGGGGGATAAGGCTCCTAACCCTGCCTCTCCTCGTCCTAGTGGGCTTGGCAAAGGGGCACGGCAGTCCCTGGACGTGGGGTTCCCCTACCTGCCTGTGCATGGTTGCATGGGGGTGTCTCTGGGTGCCCCATAGACACGGGGTGGCCTGGCCCCAACTCCGGTCCCCTGCTGCAGGGCCACTGGATGACTCGGGGACCTGGCTCTGCTTCCCATTCACACCAGGGCAGAGGCTCGCTCAGAACATCTACGGGCCTTCCCCCTGCACGGCTCACCCAGCGTTCCCCGCCATCATGTCCTACAAGCAATTTATCACCCCCCACTGAGCACTCATTACAGCAACATCACCAAGACGACAGCCTCCAGTGTCCATTAATTAATGGGGAATACTCAAAGCGCGCGCACACACACACACACACACACACACTTAGTCTCTCTCTCTCTCACACACGCATGCACACAAATCTGTCCATCTCAGTGATTCTCCTTGGCACATGTCTGTCATATCTGAGCCCGGGAACGGCGCGGGCAGCATAAGGTTCGGCCTTGGCAAAGCAGCTGCCGGCTGAATTCAAAGAGATGCAAAATCACCCTGTAAAAAAGGAGATTTTCCCACCAAGGGGAGGAGATGTGTCACTTTTCTCCCAAAGGGCAGTTCAAGGGAAAGTCTCTGCATCTCAAAGAGCTTTGCAAGACCCCCCATGTGGGAGCCACCAATCTCACGTCTCTCAGTCACCTGCCAGATGCTCATGAGCATGCTGAGATGTTCTCCACATTGGGTGACTGGCTAGCGGTCCTTCAGGTCATGCGAGAAGGAAGGTCCTTTGCGATCAGCTGCACGAGCTCAACCACCCACGCACAGGGCAGAATTCAACACCAGGAGATTTAGTGACCAATGCCCAACACCTAACCATCCGAGCAGACGGCCGGCACGTGAATGGACCCGCCTTCTCAACTCCCCATGCCCAAATGACCCGGCAGGCACATTGGAGCAGAGGTGAATGAATAGCGAATGTTTCGGTTCTCTGCCCGAGCCAAAAAAAATAACATTAAACAAACAAACGCTCATTTGGAACCAAATCAGCGTGACGAATTTTTGGCTTCCTCCGTAAAATGATCCGAGCAGCCATTGCAACTTCTGCTTTCAAGCAAACGCTTCATATTTGTTTTTCTTGGTTGTGATAGAGTGACGTTACACTACATCTGTGGAGTATTAAGAGGTGTTATAGGTAGACCGTGCAGTGAGCAGTCACATGTTAAAGGGTTAATACCATTTGTTCCCCTGCACAGCTCTGATTTGGGTGTTTATACATGTGCTCTGGGAGTTGGGGGGGTACACTTTAATTAGAGTAGCTCCAAGAGCTGTTCTAATTAAAACACCCAGAGCATCACTTGCATCAACATCCACTTTGAACAAGCTTTAGTTAAGGTGCCCCCACCACCATTTTTTAGTGCGGGGATGCTGATACACATGATGCTGGAGTCTGCTGGAGCGCAGTAATTACCATGCTCCAACAGACTCAATTAATTGAGTATACTCCGACACATGTCATTACAGTGCATTGGAGCAGCCTCACTGCACGTATATAGACACCCTCTGAGCTGCCTTAATGCACATTAAAATAGGCTAATGCATTTTAAAGTGCATGTGTAGATGGACCTTTTATCTCATTGGCGCAGACTGAAGTTACCCTAACATGAGCTGGGTAGCACAGCCCAGACATAGCCCTTGCCTGAAGCTGCATTACTTTGAGATGCTCAGAGGGTACTTAGCATACATTAGCGAGCTTTAACATGTGGCCGCTCATGTTTTACGTGCCCTTTGTACGCTCTAAGTTAGTCTTACCTTGATCCTAGGCAAGCTGTTTGAGAAAATTATGCTGGCACATATCCACAAGGGGCCAGCAGGGGAGGTCATGCTTAAGGGCAACGAACATGGGTTCATTAGCGGCAGGTCCTGTCAGACCAACCTGGTGGCCTTTTACGACCAGGTCACCAAATCCTTGGACACAGGGGTAGCAGTGGACGTAGTCTTCCTGGACTTCCGGAAGGCCTTCGACACTGTCTCTCACCCCGTTCTCATTAAGAAACTGGGGGCTGTGGTGTCGACATCCACAGTCAGATGTGTTGCCAACTGGCTGGAGGGCCACACCCAGAGGGTGATGGTGGATGGGTCCTTCTCAACCTGGAAGGACGTGGGCAGTGGGGT
>NW_017728909.1:21115457-21128721 GCF_001723895.1 Crocodylus porosus | reverse complement strand
CAGACTAGATGATCTACTCAGGTCCCTTCCGGCCCTAGAAACTATGAAACTAACTATGAAATGATAACAGTCATCTTCCCCATAGAATCGTTCCATTTTTTCCAAAATTTTATATTGGCTGCAATAGTTTGACAGATTTGGCCATTTTTTTTGGCAGGTTTGCAGATAATTTTGATCGACCCTCATCTGCATTTCTGGAGCAAGTAAACAATTCATCTGAAAAATATGCCTAGATAAAATGACAAGGAACCATCTGTTCCAAGGAATGGATGATGGGCTGGTGGAGACAGACAGACAGACCAGATTCACAATGAAAGGCATGATCAGCAATAAGCTCTGCTACATCTGCGCCAGCTAGAACAGGGTCAAAACTCTGGGCCACCTCACTCCGCATTTAGTCCACCCTTCCTAAGGCAAAGTCAGGTTCGATGATCTTGGGACTTCACCTATTGATTAATAACCATTTCTTCCATGCCCTGCTATGTGCTAAAGGGCTTGTTCCACTTCCACAGTGGATTAGGCTATAGCCATTACAGCCCCCTAGATCCAGAGGAAGTTCCCATCTGGAGCATGGGCTGTGCCAATCAAGTGCATAGCACCGCTGGGTGCCATGGGAAGTATTAGCGCCTTTGCAGAAGCCCAGATGGCTTAGCCTGCTTAGAGGAGGAACGACGACAATCTGCCTTGGCCCCGTCTCTTCCGAGAGGGTCTCTCCCACACCGGGAGGTGATACCAGACAAGATGGTGCAGCATCTTGCTGGATCTGGAAACAAACTTCCCCCCTTCTTTCCTGTGAGCCTTGCATGGATGGGATGCCTTGGTGGGGACACAGTAGACCATGTGTGAGTGCACACAAGTCACGAGCAAGATGCACAAGGAACAGGTGCCCAGCTGGGGTTCAGTCTTGCCTGTAAGAGACCTTGAGTTGGTGCCAACCTCCGCGTGTGGAGCAGGGCTGAGATGGAAAGAGCTTGCCCTGCTCAGAATTGCTCCTGGGGTTTCCAGTGCTCCCCAGCTTTGATCCAGAAGGTTGTAAATGGCTCATGCACATCGGCATTTCCATCTGTGGCTGTGGGGAGATAGATACATTGGAGGGGCTTGTTTGGGATTCAGTTCCTGTCTTAAATGAAGGCCCTGGTTAGTCCTCTTTCTCAGAGGTGCCACACTAGTTTGCTTGCCTACTGCTGGATGGGGTCCCCTTAGCCACTTCCCCCGCGAGAGAACCAGCAGGCTTCAAAGCAAAACGTTATCCTCCTTTTCTGCAGGTCCTGTTCATGTATCTCACTCCCAGCTCTGTGGTTTGCCACGTCAGTCTCACACATTGCAGGGAAATCGCAGGAAATGCAAAGACCTGGCTTAGCTAGAGTTGAGCTCATGAGACCGGCTGTAAGGAGTCAGACCAAAGCTCCAGCTGGTCCAAGATCCGCACCTGCCACCCCGGCTGGGATGATGTTGCAGGGAGGGCACAGGGACTGCCCAAAGATCCATGGCGAGTCGCTTGCCCCTCCACCCAGGTTCACTATATTTGGGGTCAGGAAGGGATTCCCCCCCGCCCCCATGGTCAGATTGGTACAGATTGTGGGGGTTTGCTTTTCTCTGCAGTGGGCATGGCCTCTACATAGGGTCTCTGGAGCATCCATGAACCCCCTTTGCAGCAGCAAGACATTGGCAGCCATGCCCCCCTGCAGCAGGGTCAGGTGTGATGCCTGGGGCTGTCTCATGATGACTGTGTCTCGCTGCTCAGAAACTGGACAACGGGTTTATCTGGGTTGTTCTGGGCAGGGATGATCCTACCTCAGGCAGGGGCTGGACTAGCTGTGACCTTGGCAGGTCCCTCCTACCCTGCTTCCCTATGAGGCTATGATGCTATGACTCCAAGCACAAGGTGCTCTTGACCCAATCCTGTGAGCACTAACCCATCCGTTCCCTGCATGGTCCTTGCCTACTCTCATTTTCTATGCTGCTATGCTCAGTGATGTCAAGGATCCTTATGAAAGGAAAACCAAGGTCCCAGGTGATGCTGGTGATACTCCAGCCCTGTGTCCCAGCCGGCACCTCTCCATCAAGCAAGCACCAGCTAAGAGCAGAGGGCACCTGTACACACCACGACTCTTAGCTGGTGTTTGCTTGGCAGCCCAAGCTCCTTTGCTGGAAATGCACTGACACAAGGACCATGATTCTGGGAGAAGCCCATGACTCCGGGTGCTGGGACCTGAGCCCGGAGCCACAGGGATTAAATCTGGCAGCAAGGGCCAGTGTCACCCTGCTCTCTGGAGACAGAGAGGAGAGACAGGCTCTGCCAACACCAGAGTGCTGGGGGCAGGCCGAGTCCAATCAATCTGCTGTTGCCTGCATCCTCCAGCTGCTGCCCCCCAGCCAGAGGGTGGGCACACAGCAGTGGCATCCAGGCCACTGAGGGGGCAGGTCCCAGCTGAGGGAGGCAGCAGATGTGGGGAGCAATGAGACTTGCAGCGAGGCCAGAAGAGAGAGGGACAGGCATCGCTGACTGCCCTGGAGTTTTCCTCTCCACACCAAAGGCCTGCACTGCAGCCTGGGAAAGCAGCAGAGGAAGAGAAAGGAGCTGAGCATCAGTTGGAGAAGTGATTTTGGCAAACTTTCCTCTCTTTAGCAGGGCCACTGGCAGAGAAAGCATGGTAGCACATGAGCCACCCACCTAGGTAAGCACCCTGGGGCTGGGGTGGGTTTCTATAGCCCACCCCAAAGCCACTGCTGAGCTAGCAACATTACAGCTAAATGTGTCCTCACTTGCATCGCAGACCTGAGAGAGCAGAAATGTGTGCCACTTGCATTGCCCCAGGCCCGGAGATGCCCATCCTGACCAGGAACACACTTCTCCAGGCAGGGTAAAGTGACATCCTCACCAAAGGATGCGGCTCTGACAGGGGAAGCACTGTCTGTCAGCATCAGGAGAGAGACAAGGCAGCAAATGAAGGCTGTATCACCCCTGCTATGCCCCTGCCATCTCTGGGGACACAAGTGTCATGGTGATCCTCGCTCCCAGCACTTCCCTACTGATGCTCAGACCATCAATACCACTGGGCAAGCAGGCAGAAGACAGACGAGGGAGCGCTTCAACAGTGCTGCCCTGCAAAGCCTGGGAGCTGGGAGTGACCCAGGCAGGGACCGTCCCTTCCACGCTGGGGGTTTCCACCCCCGCCGTGCTTCTCTCCTGCTGCACACAGCGCTCTCCAGGGCCTCCCGCTGCTGTGCAAGCTGCCCAGGAAAATGCACAGGTGCATGCTCACACACACCAGCATATCTGTCCCTCCTCAGTCGGGAATAGACGCCCATCGTGCCTAATGCAGCCCCCTGGCCTGCCTTTCACATGGCGAGCCACCTGGGCCGTGCATCGCACACCTGCCCGTGTGAGTAAAACTGGTGCAACATCCTCACTGGTAGGCAGCCCATGTGTGGTTTCATCTGCTTCCAGCCTCGCCCACTCACCAGTGGAAAGTCCCAGCCATCGCTACCGACCCTCCGGAGAGGGATACACCCACAGCGCAGGGAGAGGAAAGGATGTTTGCAATGTTGTTCTGCCGGAGCAGAGCGCTCGGACCAGGCGCGGGAACGGTCAACAGTGCAGGGAGCAGACCAACAGCTTGGTCAAGAGAAGCCAGGCCGGGAGAGGTCAGCCAGGCACTTAGGAAGCTGCCAGAGCAGAGCTCCAGCTCGGGCTAAGCTGCCTCCTCCTCCTCCCCCCTCTGCTGCCATCCCACAAAAGCGCCAGGTCCCATTCAAAACCCAGTAGTAATACCCCGGGGCACAAGGTGGGTAGCTTTTGCAAGGAAGCAGCCACAGAGCCAAGCTCAGTTTCAAGCACTCGGCACCTCATGGAGCAAGGAAGCAGGATGGTGCTGCACACTCAGCACCCGAAGCGAGACCGGACGGTGAGGGAGAGACAGTCCTTTGCTCCCGCAGCTCCCAGCCAACCTCAACGCCCTGCAGCCCTGGGAACAAAAGAAAAGGAAACCGCCCGAGCTCCCCCATGAATTACGCTGATCAGGATCAGCTGCTTCATCCAAAGGGAGAATTTTCATAGACTCACAGACAAGGAGGGTTGAAGGGAGCTCAGGGGTCACATCGAGTCCAACCCCTGCTCCAAGCAGGACCAGCCCCAGCTACATCATCCCAGCCAAGGCTTTGTCTGCCCGGGGCTTCAAAACCTGCAAGGATGGAGACTGCATCATTTCTGGGTAACCCGGTCCAGTGCTTCACCGCCCTCCTAGTGAGAAAGTTTTTCCAAATACCCACCCCCAACTCCCCTTGCTGCAACTTGAGCCCATTGCTCCTTGTTCTGTCATCTGCCACCACTTTAGATCGGTGCTTCCCAAACTTCAGATCCCCAGGGCACATTTTGTCTCGGTTAAAATTGTTGGCACACTTGCCTCTTATAACCCAAACAGTGTGTGTGTTATGGACATAAGCGTGTCCCTTTACTACTGACATATGTATGTATGTGTGTGCATGTGTATGCATGCATATCCATCCATCAATAAGACTTACACAGTGATATGATGCCCAACCTTTTGACCCCATTGGCTGGATAACTGCTCTTTCCACTCCCCCCACAGCCACATTTCTAGGCCTGTGGGGGAACCCCTTGGGCCAGACGAGGTCTCATGGGTCAGATCTAATACGGATAGACCCTGGCACACCCTTAGGGAATCACTGCTTTAGATTTCCAGAAGCTCTCCTTTTTAAAAACGTCAAATCCTATTAGCTCTGCAGGGAGAGCATCCTGCTATTTACTGGGAAGGCTGGACCCCGATGCCTGAGCTACTGCATGTCCGCCTATTCCCCTTCGAGGGTGGCTGGCTGATGGGCAGGAGGAGCTTTAGAAAGGCTGAAGTTGGGTTGAGCCTGACCCATTCTCTCTGCTGCCCAGGCCTTGCATGGACACACTCACCCATAGCCATGAAAGTCGTGCTGTGAGGGCACAAGACTGGCCTGGGTTTGTAGGAGGGCTTTACAGGATGAGCCATTCATCGGTGCTGCATGGAGATGGGTTTCAAAGGCTTGGTGGTCTTAAAACCAGTGGCTGGAGAATGGAGCAGCTGGTGCATGGTGGGCCTGATAGTTACCCCCTTTCTGCTCCATGTCTTGGGGGGTTTGAAGCCTCCCCCAGAGGCGCTGGGTGCTGCAGCCCAGGCTGGGGATGGGGCTGGGCTGGGCCAATGCTCCTGCTGGGACCAACCCTGCGGGGTCCTGACTGGAGGGTCTTGCCCCTGTGCTCAGGCTTAGCCCGATGCTGCATTGGGGCAGGAAAGGATTTCTCCCTGGTCACGCTGGTCTGGACTGGATGGGGGGGGTTGCCTTCCTATGCAGCAGGGGCACGGCCTCTGCCTGGGGTCTCTTGAGTGTCTATGAACCCCCTTTGCAGCAACTTGACTCTGACCACCGCAGTGCCCCTGCTTTCCCTGAGGCAGGGCCAGGTGTGATGCCTGGGGCTGTGTCAGGGGTGGCTGAAGTTTTGCTCAGAGGTTGCACGCTGGTTGTGTCTGGGCTGGTTTGCACAGGGCTGATCCTGCCTCAGACCGGGCTTGGACTAGCTGTGACCTCTGGGCCTCCCTTCCAGCCGCGCTGCCCTAGGATTTCTATGACACAGCCCAGTGGCCCTGCGAGCTGTGGCAGGGGGTGACACCAGGGGCTGTCAAGTGCTGGCTTGCCACGAGCCAGGAGAATGACACCACCGAGGCTGACCCAGAGGCACCACGTCAGCAAACTGCTCTGGCAGGTGCCTGCTGCTCCCAGAGCATCTCAGACAGGATACAGCAGCCACACACACGCAAGCACACAGATGCATGCATGCACGTGCACACACACAGCAGGGGAAGTGGAAACACCCACACCTGGGAGCATGCACCAGCCACACCTAGCAGCATGCACTGCAAGCCAGCCCTCTGCAAACTCCCCCCCCAGGACCCAGACCCATCTCCCCAGACAAAGGAGCTCCTCATCCCCCTTCCCTCGCACGTCTGCTGCGTGCTGGTGAGCTCCGCAGGGCCTTAGCTGCCAGGCGTGAGGCTGGGCAGGGTCCCTCGCTGCAGCGTGCCGCATGCTACGCAGAATAATTTTATGAGCCAGAGATTGCAGGTCTGATGAAGGCAAACCCTGCGCGGCTCCCGCCCCTGCTCGGGGGCTGCGGAACGAGCAGCCATTAAATGCAATTAGTCTG
Source organism: Crocodylus porosus (assembly GCF_001723895.1). Classification (NCBI taxonomy): domain Eukaryota; kingdom Metazoa; phylum Chordata; order Crocodylia; family Crocodylidae; genus Crocodylus; species Crocodylus porosus. The sequence goes on along the minus strand of NW_017728909.1, from coordinate 21,122,525 downwards.
TATTTACACATCTGCCAAAGGGCCCAGCAGCAGGGGTGCGTTCCTCTGCCAGCCAAGCTGGACTAGCCCGCCGGCTAATCTGGGTCCTGCTGAAACTGCCTGCAGCCACTGCCAACCTCATGCTGAGCCTTCAAGTCCATCTGTCCATCCTTCCCGCTCCTCATAGAGAGGAGAGGGCACTGGGTGCCTCTGCGCGGACCTAAGGTTGAGCTCCCCAGGTAACGTGCAAGTGTCGGTGTGTGCCAGGCCCTTGCACCGGGGCACGAGCGCTCTCATCTCCCCAGGATCTTAGCAGGGATGCAAAGGAGGATCTCAATGGGCACCGTGCGTTGGCAGAGCAGAGAGGCATCCAGGAACCCCCAAGGGCCCCCTGTACCCGCAACCTCCCCATGTCGCAGGGGCACGGGAAGCCTGGTGATGCTCTCCTTTTTGCTGCTCCATGGCTGGAGCAGGTTGAGCTGGAACAGAGGGACCTGGAGGGTGTCTTCAGCTGGGCCCCCGCATGCAGCAAGCCCGGGGCGATTGCTCTCCCTCTCCCACCCAGTCTCTGGTGCTGATTTCCAGCCAGCCCATCCCTGCTACAGCAAGCCCAGGGAGCAGCTTCGTGCCGCAGAACGAGCAGCAGCACCTCGCGGCGCCGACAGCCGCTTGCCGTGGGTGCCCGTGCATGCAGGGCCAGGCCCATTCCCCGCTTGCACAGTGCCAGCTTCTCAGCTGGACCCTCCACGTGCTTCCAGACCACCCCACAGATCCCAAGCTGGGTGCCAGCACCCTGCAGGACCGGGCTGCTACAGGAGCTGACTGCAAGGTGCTGACCATGCCAGGCGACCGTGCTGCCCCCTTGCCAAGTCAGCATCCCACCGACACCTCAGATGCTTGGCAGCACTGCAAGGGCTGAGGAAGAGAGACCCAGGGCATCACTTTCAAAGGGACTTGCTCCCTTGCCGGCTCAGGATGATAACCTAGAGGCCACCCCGAGCGCTCAGGCCGCGGCGATGGTATCTGCAAGTATCATTCAGCAGCTCCAAGGAGAGCAACCCGCAGCGTTAAGCATTAGCATGTGTGTTTGGAACCCTTAATAAACTCTGCCCCTCGTTCCCGTCAGCCTCGCCGTTAATCCAATTCAGCCGCGCTGGTAACAAAGCCGCGGCGCGTTTGTCAGATCGCCGACTAGGCCCGTGGCTAATTTTACACTGCCAATTTATCTTAGCATATTAGCTCATTTTGCATGTCCCCCCCATCCCATTACCGCAGTGGTACCTCCTAGCCAGTGTGCAATGGTAATTGCTATCATTAGCAATGTCCACAGCTCGAGCCGCTCTGCCAATAAAAGGAGTTGGGAGCAATCCTGCCATCGGCCCTGAGTACGGAGAGGGTGCAGGTCAGGGGAAGCGGGGTGCGGGGAGGAAAGAAGGGGGAAAAGTAACACAGGAAACTAGCCAGGAAGGCAGCTGCAGGGCTAGACCCACTTCTGGACACAGCAGGGTAAACTGAGTCCTTTACCCGGGACGCTGGCCCAGGTAGATGCTGAGCGGCCGTGCTGGAGCAACTCTCCTGGAAACACACAGGCATGGCCAGGGCAGCAAACAGGGCTTTTCCACTGGGACCGCCCAAATCGCTGCGCTGGCAGGATGGAGCCACGCTAGTGTCAGGCTGGGATCTACGTCCTTAGAGATCGGGGGAAAAACAATTTTTGCCAGTAGCCAGGATGGGCGATGCCTGCTGCTTCCACCCTGCCCTGCAGCTTCGGTTTCTACACAGGATCCTTCCAGCATCCATGTGCAACCTGGACCTCCTGGAGGGCCTCAGCCTGAGCCTTCGAACCTCAGATAGAAAGTTCCCAGTGGTTTCATCAGGCTTTGTCTCCACCACAGCAAAGCAAAAACAGTTTTGGTCGCCAGTGCATATAAGGGGCACGAGAACGCCCCCGGGTCCGCAGGAAACTCCTGGCGGAGCGGGGAAAGTCGGGAGCAGGGAGCAGCCCCTGGAACAGGGAAAGCAAAGCCTCGATCAAGCCTCTTGAAACCCAACTTGCGTTCAAGAGGGGGAGAGTTAATGAAGACGGCTGTTTCTTCAAGATCGGGGAAATTATGCACAAGCAATTCTAGCAAACAATTCCCCGCGTTATGCAAACAGTGGCAATCCCCGCTCGATTGTTCTTCTCTGGCGTTGAGAGAAATGCATTTTAAATGAAGCCACCCCGAACACGCACCTTCCTACAACTGGAACCTGCCACATAGCAAAGTTCAGCCGTGGTGTACGCCGTTTCTTCCGAGGGTTTGCAACAGCCTATTGACTACGTTCTCCGCAGACTCGTAGAGGTGTCCCGGCATCTCATCAGGGCAACGTTGTGCAATTGCACTGCTGTCTTGTCTGCAACGGTGCGGGAGTAGTAGGCGACTGCATCACGGAGCGTGCGGCAGTACGCTGGGAAGGCGGTCGCTCCACTCGAGGAGAGGACCTGTCAGCCTCTCTTCCCTCACCTCCTGCCTTGTTCAATGATGCATAACATTTGCTTACACACTGGGAACCTGCCCAAGCTCTGGGACAAGCGGGTATGCTATTGAAGGCACCAGAGGACCTCGAGCAGACGTGCCAGCGGCTTCCCCCCGCCGCGATGCAGTGCTGCCAGCACAACTTTCCCTGGGCATCTCCTAGAGCAGGGCTGACCAGCCTGACCCTGCTTAGCTTCAGAGGTAGAAGCCACCCACCCAGGACCTGACCCGGAGAAGACGCTGCAGAGACCTCCCCACCTCTCACGTGCAGTCCGAGACCCTCTGCACGTCCCGGCTCTCTTCCCCAAGACAAAGCACTGATGAAAGCCAACACTTGCCTTCTGTGCAGTCAGCTGCAAGCCAAAGTTGGGTGGGGGCACCAGGCACCGAGCTCCCAACCCTCTTGGGTTATACGGAGACTCAGGCTGCAAAGGAGCCTTAGACGGGCAATGAAGGGTCACCACACACATCACAGGGAAGTCGGGCTGGAAGGGACCAGACGAGGTCCCGTCTAGTCCAGCCCCCCAAATCCACCCCGACTAAACCACCCAGCCATGGGCCTGTGCAACTGGCTCTTGAAAACAGCCACGGATGGAGACTCCTCCGCTTCTCTAGGCACCCGCTGCAACGCTTGACCGCCCTGAGTCCCAACGTTTCCCCTAATCTCCAACCTCCATTTCCCCTGCTGCCGCAGAGGCTATTCCTCCCAGTCCTGCCCCCGACGGCCCCAACTCCATCCTCTGCCATTGCCCATCATGGATTTGAAGACTGTGATCAAAGTCTGCTCTTCTCCAGACTTGATGGCCCCTCGCTCGCTCCTCCTTTCCTCATCCGCCCGGCCTCCCAGGCCCCTAATCATTTTTCTCACTCTCCGCCGGACTCTTTTCACTTTGTCCACACATCCTTCACGATGCACAAAGCAGCAACAAACAGGCCCACAAATAAACCAAGTGGCTTCTTACCTCTCCACCGGTCCAGACTTCCAGGCACGTCCCCAATTTCTCATCAACCTCCTCGGGTTCCTCTGCCGCCGGCCTCCAACCCTTGCTCTTCAGAACCGGGGCTGTCTTTGAAAGAAAGGAAAGAGAGCCATCAAGTTTCCAAAGCGGAGATGAACCCCTTTTATTTTTTAAGCCCAGCGTTTGGAGAGGGGTCGAGGAGCATGGGGGCCTCCCTGTCCCAGCCTTTTTGGCTAAAACTGCGCAGCCGACAGGAGAACGTTCTCCTATTAAGACCACCGCCTCATCCCAAAGCATTTTGCTTAATTATTGTGATTCTCGGGGCTGTTAAAGTGGGGAAATTTCAGGCTCAGGGCATCTTAAAGGAGCAACAACCCGTCCCCCCAGTGCACCTGCAAGCCAGGCAAAGAGAAAGCTCGACCCAAGGAACAGCACGACACTTCTACAAGAGTTTGCATCCTCCGAGACCCACGCTGGTGAAGACCCCCGTACAGCCGGGGAAGCTCAGCCCCTGCGCGCGCCTGGGCACGATGGATGCTGCTGGCAGAGCTCTCCTTGCCGTGCGGGTCTGTCGGCACCAAGGCAGGGCTCCCTTGTGGGGGGCCTTTGACTTGACGGTAATAATTACCGCTGTCGGGCGCAGCGGCAGGCCTAATACCAGCACTTGACAAACACGCCGCGTGTGAGTATTGGAGCCGGCTGCCGTTCTTTCGGAGGGCTATTTTTGAATGCTGCACGCTGCAAGATGCTTCCTGCATTCAAATACATGGCAACGGGTGTCTTTGGGAAGGGGCGAAGGCATGCACTCGCAGCACGCAAACCTCCCATCCTATGCCCCAACAGTGAGAGCAGCTTTTGAGGCCGCTCTAAAGCCCCCCTAGCAAAGGCCTTGCCATCATCTCCAGCAAACTTTGCAGCAAGCCCCCAGTGAGGATTAAATGTATCAACACCCCCCCCCCCGAAAAAGGCCGGTGAAATATGAACAACTCCAAAGCAGCTCCGCTGGGCGCCTGCGCGGCTGATTGAGAAACACTCATTTGCAAAACGATGGGAAATAATTAAAAAGTTTTCCCGGAGCCCAGAGGAGGGAAGCGGCCCGTTTGTCACGCCGGCAGCGCGTGGCGGGCGGCAATTCATCACGCTTGTCAGGTGTCAGCCACTGAAAAATTTAACTCCAGCAGCCCCGAGCCGGGCTCACGCAACGCCCCATCGCTCATCGCGTGCCCCGCCAGACGTATGGGAGCCGCCAAAGGCAGGAAGCAGCAGTGACTGGCGGGTGTGACAGAGGGACCCTCCCTCCCGCTCGCCTGCCGCGCGGCAATGCCGACACGGCTTTTCATGGCTCTGAATTGCAGATGAAATAAACAGACAAGGCCGGGCTGGAAATGAATCAGGGAGACGATTCGTCACTGCCTGTCAGAGGCGCCGGGGCTGCCAAGGCTGGCGGTGGCAGGGGAAGCGCAGGGGGAGTCTCCAGGGACAGGCAGCAAGCGGGGGTTCGGCATTGCTTCCTCAGCTGCAATCATGGGACACAGCTCCCCAGGGAAAGGGGCGATGGTACGGAGCAGCACCTTCTCCCTGGTGCTAAGGAGGACTTCATCGGGGATCCTGCCTGGCTGGCACTGGTGGAGCCACATCTGGAGTCCTTTTCTCCACTACAGAAAGGACGTGGATGCATTGGAGAGAGTCCAGACAATGGTTGTGGTCGATGGCAGACCAAGCACGACCCTTCCTATTCCCCGCTCCCCGGGGACCCCATCCCCTGTGCACCACAGTTATCAGACAAATCCCATCCCTCTACCACCCCTATCTGGGGGGCTGTGGCTTGAACAGATATCTATGCCTCTATGCAGCACTGGGGAGGCCACATCTGGAGTCCTGTGTCCAGCTGTGGGCCCCCACTGCAGAAAGGATGTGGACACATTGGAGAGAGTCCAGCGGAGGGCAACGAAAATGGTTGTGGGGCTGGGGGACAGGACTGGTGAGGCGAGGATGAGGGAAATGGGCTGACTGAGCCTGCAGAAGAGAAGACTGAGGGGGACTGAACAGCAGCCTTCACCTCCCTGCGGGGGGGTGCAAAGAGGAGGGAGCTGGGCTGGTCTCAGTGGGGGCAGATGACAGGACAAGGAGCAATGGGCTCAAGCTGCAGCAAGGGAAGCTGAGTTGAGATGTTTGGAAAAGCTTTTTGGGTGCTGAAGCACTGAAATGGAGATGATGGAGTCTCCATCCTTGGAAGTTGAGGTTGGATATCAGGAAAAACTCTCTCATGAGGAGGGTGGTGAAGCACTGGAGCAGGCTGCCCAGAGAGGCGGTGCAGTCTCCATCCTTGGAGGTGTTGAAGCCCCGGGTAGACAAAGCCCTGGCTGGGATGATGGAGTTGGGGCTGGTCCTGCTTGGAGCAGGGGTTGGATTAGGTCCCTTCCCACCCTCATTTTCTATGTTTCTATGATTTGCATGAGCTGCCCGTTTGCTTGTGGGCTCTGGTCGATGATATGAAGTCATGATGACTCTATGGAGATGGTAATGTGCCATTTGCTGACAAAGCCTGAAGTCATTCCCATCGGAGGGGATGGGGGTCAGCAGCCTTTCAGACTGTGCTGTGTCCAGACAGGTCAGCCAAGGGAACCAGTTTCCCCTCCCAACCTCTATACGGGGCTGGGGGATTGACAAGTGACATCTCCCACCCTGCAGCGGGTTTCATAGAGGGACAAGAGAAAGGAGCAGAGCTCCATAGGGAGCTGCTGGGTAGAAGAGAGCGGGCAGGGAGGTTTCCATAGTAGGGGACAGCCCATTTAGCCCTTCCCTGGCAAGGGCTCTGTCACTCAGAAGAGAGGCTGACACCCGAGGAAGATCCTGGACACACCGGAGGGCTCTGACCAAGCCCAATGAACCCTGCAGAGCAGGCAGAAAACTCCCAGCAAGGGAGACACGGACCAAGGGGTTTAGGGTCTGACTGATATGGGGTGGGGGGGGATTGCCTTCATCTATAGTGGGGGGACAGCTTGGGCCTGGGCCTGAGCTGCCCGTACAGTCCAGAGCCTTGAGGGCACCCAGAGATGCTCCCACAAGGTCCTCAGTAGCACACAGCCAGACGAGGAGCTGCCCCAGGGCAGTGTAGGACCACCCTGGTCCGCCAAGCTGGGCACGCAGAACCAGCCCAGACATCAGCCCACAGTGGCGGTGGTTGCAGTGAGCTCGGGGGCAGCAGAAAATCAGCCTGGAACCAGGGCCACAATTAGGGGCAGACGCTTCCCGCTCTACGGCGGGGACGGTGCCACTGCCCGGGGGTGGGCTGCAAGATTCAGGACCCCTCGCCAGCCTGAAGCCCACTTCATAGTAGTCAGGGAGAACCATCTCCCCACTCCACACACGCACACGCACACATGCGTATGTGCACACACTTGCACATGTGCAGACCCACATACACATATACATGCACAAACACACCTGTATACCTGCACATGTGTATATACGCATCCACATGCATGCACACACAGCTGCACACCTGCATATGTGCACGCACCCACACCTGCACACATGTATTCGCAGGCATGCACACACAGCTGCACATGTGCGCACACACCCCTGCATATGTGCATGCACACACACACACA
>NW_017728909.1:21103673-21114752 GCF_001723895.1 Crocodylus porosus | reverse complement strand
GGGCTCAAGCTGCAGCAAGGGAAGCTGAGTTGAGATGTTTGGAAAAGCTTTTTGGGTGCTGAAGCACTGAAATGGAGATGATGGAGTCTCCATCCTTGGAAGTTGAGGTTGGATATCAGGAAAAACTCTCTCATGAGGAGGGTGGTGAAGCACTGGAGCAGGCTGCCCAGAGAGGCGGTGCAGTCTCCATCCTTGGAGGTGTTGAAGCCCCGGGTAGACAAAGCCCTGGCTGGGATGATGGAGTTGGGGCTGGTCCTGCTTGGAGCAGGGGTTGGATTAGGTCCCTTCCCACCCTCATTTTCTATGTTTCTATGATTTGCATGAGCTGCCCGTTTGCTTGTGGGCTCTGGTCGATGATATGAAGTCATGATGACTCTATGGAGATGGTAATGTGCCATTTGCTGACAAAGCCTGAAGTCATTCCCATCGGAGGGGATGGGGGTCAGCAGCCTTTCAGACTGTGCTGTGTCCAGACAGGTCAGCCAAGGGAACCAGTTTCCCCTCCCAACCTCTATACGGGGCTGGGGGATTGACAAGTGACATCTCCCACCCTGCAGCGGGTTTCATAGAGGGACAAGAGAAAGGAGCAGAGCTCCATAGGGAGCTGCTGGGTAGAAGAGAGCGGGCAGGGAGGTTTCCATAGTAGGGGACAGCCCATTTAGCCCTTCCCTGGCAAGGGCTCTGTCACTCAGAAGAGAGGCTGACACCCGAGGAAGATCCTGGACACACCGGAGGGCTCTGACCAAGCCCAATGAACCCTGCAGAGCAGGCAGAAAACTCCCAGCAAGGGAGACACGGACCAAGGGGTTTAGGGTCTGACTGATATGGGGTGGGGGGGGATTGCCTTCATCTATAGTGGGGGGACAGCTTGGGCCTGGGCCTGAGCTGCCCGTACAGTCCAGAGCCTTGAGGGCACCCAGAGATGCTCCCACAAGGTCCTCAGTAGCACACAGCCAGACGAGGAGCTGCCCCAGGGCAGTGTAGGACCACCCTGGTCCGCCAAGCTGGGCACGCAGAACCAGCCCAGACATCAGCCCACAGTGGCGGTGGTTGCAGTGAGCTCGGGGGCAGCAGAAAATCAGCCTGGAACCAGGGCCACAATTAGGGGCAGACGCTTCCCGCTCTACGGCGGGGACGGTGCCACTGCCCGGGGGTGGGCTGCAAGATTCAGGACCCCTCGCCAGCCTGAAGCCCACTTCATAGTAGTCAGGGAGAACCATCTCCCCACTCCACACACGCACACGCACACATGCGTATGTGCACACACTTGCACATGTGCAGACCCACATACACATATACATGCACAAACACACCTGTATACCTGCACATGTGTATATACGCATCCACATGCATGCACACACAGCTGCACACCTGCATATGTGCACGCACCCACACCTGCACACATGTATTCGCAGGCATGCACACACAGCTGCACATGTGCGCACACACCCCTGCATATGTGCATGCACACACACACACATCTGTACATGTGCTCCAACACACGCGCACATACACACACACACACACACACTTGCACAGACACATGCACACATGCACATGCACACACCCAGAGACCCCTTATTTTGGCCATTGCCTTGGCAACAAAATGAACATTATGAGGACCCAGTGACTCTTATAAATGCAAACCACTTCGTAATTATTTAAGCAGGTCTCGGCTCCGTGAGACCCTGCCGGAGGACTGGAGCCCACCGCGAGCTGTGGCCAAATTCGTGCAGAAATCCGAGCCCTGCAGAACCCGGCGGGGTCCATTTCGAACAGGAGGTGCGGCGCGGGGAGCCCGCTGGGGGCAATGCAGGCAGTGAGTGTAAAACATCGCAGCTACCCAGGTGGCGGAAAGGCCTTGCAAGATGGGGGCCTGGATGAGCTGTGGGGGCTCACGCTGCCGCGGGACAGCGCAGCAGCCGTGCGCTCGTCGGCAGCAGGGGAAAGGCAGAGCCAGACACGAGGAGCAGGAGGCCCAGACCGCCAGCGCGGGGTCTCCGGAAAGGAAAGTCCCCTTCCAGCCCTGGCCAAGACGACACTGCTCACCTGCTCTGCCCAGCCCTCCAGGCACTGGCTCCCACCCGCACGAGACGCAGAACAAGCCGAGGAGGATTTTCCAGGCAGGGCCGCAGTGAGTACAGGCGAGTCTGGCTGTCACGGGGGTCAAAGAGTAATAGAAAACGAGGGACCTGCGGAGGTCCCCTCTAGTCCAACTCCTGCCTGAGGCAGGATCGGCCCTGTGCAAGCCAGCCCAGACACATCCGACCTCTGAGCAAAACCAAGCAGCCTCCCCCGACACAACCACAAGACGCACACAATTCAGGGGAGGGGGCCTTCATCCACTAGAGAGGTTCAGCAGGAGCCATTTGCTAGAGGCAAAAGTCCCCTTGGCTCCAGGAGGAGCTGTGGACACTGCTGCTCAAACCCAGGCTGCTTATTCAAGGGGCGATGCAAGCCTACGGTTTCAGGCATGCCAGCGTGAGTGTTGCTCTCCAGCTCCGTCACCGAAGGGTGAGCTCCCCAGGGCTATGCAGAACACCAAACGCTGCATTAAAAGACAGGCGAGCACCAGGTGGGCTCCAAGATGCCCGTGCAGCGAGCGAGCCGCGCCGACACGGCCGTCAGGGAGAGCGGTCCGGCTGGATTCCCAGAGGGTTTGAAGCCTCCGAGGGTTGGGTGTCCGGTGCTGAACACCTCGGGCTGTCAAGAGCTGAGTATTTGCACCACCACGTCTCCGGGAAGAGGCATCGATTGTGAAACCAGCCGTTCAGCTGGAGGCCCCAAGCCGGCGTGCACAGGGGCAGGGCTCCCAGAAGCCACCCCTCCCCCCCCCCCTGCAGAGCGGCCGCCGGGACCAGGCCCCGGGGAGACGGGCTTACAGTGACCTCATGGCTCTCTTCTGTCATTACCCGCTCCCAGGCCCTGACTCACAGGCACGCGGCTTAACGAGGCCGTTTGTCAGGGAAACCAATCCGATTTGAGAGGAGACATCTGACCTTGGGTACATCGCTGCGACCCGGCTCAGCCGGCGTCGAGTCATCCGCGGCCGGCTGCTGCGTGCACCCCCCCACAGAGTGTCGGGGGAGCCGAGGGCTCCGGCCTCCTCGTTAGGGTGATTGAATGGGGCCCGGCAGACTTGCTTTGGGAATGCAAGAGATGAAGGAAGGCATGGCCTGGACCATACGGACGTGTGCACGGCACAGGACACAGTACCAGGGAGAGGTAGCCCCTGGGGGAGCAATGCCCAATGGATGCACCCCATGAGGGGCCTTACTGGGATGGGATTTGGGTAAGAAACACTGGAATTCACGTCTTCTAATGCCCCTGCCAGGTCTCCGCCCAGGGGTAATGACTGCTGGTCTCGCACCCAGACTCATGCCAGGTATATTTGGACTCACAGGCAAGAGGGCCTGGTGTCTGCAGTGGAGGGGCAGAGATGGGCCAGCTCTGCTCCTCGTCCCAATGCTGGATGGAAAAGATGGCCTTGGCCTTGCAATGGGCCTGCCAGAGAGATCCTGCATCCCCAGAGCGAGCAGCAAAAGTGGGAGACGGGATGGAGGAGGAAAGGCTGAGAGCTGCGGTTATTTAGCCTGGAGGAGAGAAGTCTGATGGGGGGCATTTGATCCCAGTCTTCAAATCCCTGGCAGGTGATGACAAAAAGGATGGAGATGGGCTTTTTTTCCCACAAAGACAAGGAGCAATGGCCTCAAGCTGCAGCAGGGGAAACTGAGGCTGGAGAGGAAGAGGACCATTTTGAGGGTGGGCAAGCACAGAGAAGCTGGGGAAACTCCACCCCTGGGTGTCTTCAAAAGCAGACCCGGGGCTGGGACGGTTTGGTTGGGGCTGGAGTCGATGGGGACCTTGCGAGGTCCTTTCCAACCCACCTTTGATCCTGTGCACCCAAGGACTTAGAAACACCGCAAGAGGGGGCGGGAGCTGCAATGGGAGCAGACCCGTGGCCCCAAAACAAGACAGCCATATCACCCTCGTGATGAGAGGGTTCGAGTCCCCCGAGAAGAAGGCAGGGGCTCCCCCTTAGTGAGGGCACAACAGCCAGGGCCCCCTCCCAGCAGTGACAGGCAGCCAGGGCAGCACGGTTAACCAGAGGAACTCCCTGCCGCCGGACACCATGGGAATGAAGTGCTTGGAGAGGAAAAGGAGCTTGTAAAGGGTGGCAGGAAAGGAAGAAAAGTGAGTCTGAAACCACGTTTTGGTTCCGTTTCCCCTGAAACCTGATTTGGCAACTTTAAAAGCTTGAGAAATGTTGGCTTCAGTTTTCAAGAGAGGCAACGAGCTGCCCTGTGGTGCCACAAAGCAGGGGATGGCCAACCCTGGCATGCAAGCTCAAAGGGCACGAGCCTAAAGGAAGCTCCCCGCACGGACAGCCCCGCCACGGAGCCACTCCGACGGGGTCCGGCAGGAGCGCCCAAGCAGGGCTCTCCCGAGCCGGGCCGGCTTAGCCATCCCTTCACCCCTCCCCTTGCATCCTGTCCTGTCCCAGCCGCACCCGCACCCTGCGAGGCAGACCCCACCCCACCGATCCAGTCCAGACCCCTGGGCCCACGACTGCGCACCCCCAGCACCCCTGGCTCCTCCGGCCCAGCCCGAGAGCGCCTGGAGCTGACGGAGAATGAAGACTAGCAATCAAGACAGCTGCATTGATCCTCCTGCCAGCCAGCTCCCTCCTGCCTCGGATAATGGCATCGATCAGGAAGTTGGGGCTGCTCCATTTCCTCGGCCACCCCCGGCACATCTTCCTGCCCACCGCTCCCGAAGAAGGGGGCTGCTCCCCAAAACGCGGCCGCCGGGAATGGCGGAGCCGTGCCGAAACCCGCGCCTAAACCCCTTCGTCCCGCTTGGGCCTGGGGGCCGGCAACGTGCTCGGATTACCCCCGCGCTGAGTCGGTGCGCTGGCTCGGGGAAGTCCCTGAAGGCTCAGCGTCTGAGCTATCTACATCGTTCATCACTTAGATTAGCTATTGTCTTAATCCTCTTTAAACTACTCTATAATACATAAGGGGAATGGATGGTCCAGACGCTCCGGGTACCTACAACCTCTCATGCTCCAGCCGATCTGTTTGGGCACCGGCTGGGATGACAGATACGGGGATGTCAGGGAAGATAAAGGTACCTGTTGAGTCTCTTACGGCTGATTGACTCTCCCTCCCTCCCGCTCGACAGCCTTGCTAAGATACTTCTCCGCTCTCTGTCTCTCTCTTCCTCTGCAAGTGCACAGCTCCATCCACCCCCGCCACAGCCATCTCTGCTACCCGCCAGCAAGATCCCGGCTGCCAGGATATTTTTAGCCTATGCCAACTGCTGCAAGCAAAGGCCAGCATCGCCCGAGGTCCAACCCAGCTTTTGCTTTGCTGGATACGAGGAGGAGGAGGAGGACGACCTTCGCTCGGCTAGCCCACGAGCCTGCACCGTGCACCCGGACCGGGGAGACTCAGGGTTGCCCCGGGTTTCCGTATTCCCCGATCGCATGCTGCGACGCGCCGACAACCCAGGGAAAGGAGGCGACCGGGGGAGAGATGAAGGGCAAAGAGTCTGGGCGTGGGGGGGGGAACTGAACAAAACCCAACAAGACAGACGCAAATGAGGCTTTGGTTCTCTGGCTGCTGGAGCGGAGGGAGCTCATAAACAGACAGATGAGAGCTAAATTGTCTTTTGAACCTCTGTATCAGTATTCACATTACAGCGGCTGGCTTCCAGCAATTGCAGCGTATTAATAATAAATGCTACATAATTACGGCGGGCGCGCTTTTGTCCTCTCCCCGCGCTCCGTCAATGTCTGCTTAACTCTGTGCAGCCCGCGGCCAGCCGGCCCTCCGTGGGCCTCGCCGGCACGCTCCTGGCGTGGGTCGCCCCAGCCCCGCCGAGGCATCGGCAACGCCCGGCTCCTCCAAGTGGGGATGGAGCCTTCCCGCGTGTTTATCCAGGCCCCCCGCCAGCCATGCACGCACACGCACACGCACACGCACACGCACACAACAGGCCTCCCCAGGCTGGACGATAACGTGGGAGGAGGGGGAAGCGCAGCTGCGCAATCCTACCCAGCGGGGCATTAACCAGAAAGCATCGCTGCGGCGGGCACCAGGTGCGGGGAATGAACACCCTGCGCCTACGGACAGCATCGGGGCCCTGCTGGGTTAGGTACCGAGCACATGTGCGCGCACACCCATCTGTGAAGATGCATACACACACACGTGCATACATGCATGCACACACGTGCACATATACGTGAAGATGCATGCACGCGTGTCTGCATGCAAGTGTGCTCAGGTGGGATCCAGCTGTCACAGTGCAAGCGATTCTCAAAACCCCCAAGCCGAGTGCGCGTGCACATATGCACATGTGCGCATGTGCACACATACCAGCACACGTGTGCATGCAAATTTGTGCATATATGAAAACATGCACATGGCCATTCATGTGTGCACACATTCACATGCGCACACACACGCACAGAGGCATGTTCCCCAGTGTGCCGGGTCTCGAAGGTGGGAGACAGTAACGAGCAGACCGTCTGTGTGCGTATGCCTGCGCTGGGGCACGCTGCGCGGGGGCATCTCTGCCCGGGCTGCCCTGCCCGAGCAGAGATGTGGGGCAGGAAGGGACCTGCAGAGTCACAGCTAGTGCGAGCCCTGCCTGAGGCAGGGTGGGCCCAAGGCAACTGTTCGTAAAACTACGGTCAGCCCCAGGCATCACACCCAAGCCTGCCACAGGGAAAGCAGGGGGATGCAACGGCCAATGTCCTGCTGCAGCAGAAAGATGCTCCAGAGAGCCCAGGCAGAGGCCGTGCTCAGCCTTTGCCCACCCGCCTCCCCCCTGCCCTTCCACGGGATCCTTCTCCCCACCAGCCTCCAGCGATGCCTCTTTCCTCTGGGCATCGCTACTGCGCACGTCCCCGGAGATCAGGCTTCTCCCAAACTCCCCACAAAATGGGGCTTTTTCTCATGGGCACCGTTTCCCTTGCAAGCTAGGCTCCATCCCAGCACAGGCCTGCGCAGACTAAGCACCTGGGACCCTTTTGCACGGCAGATGCCAGGCAGAAGTAAGTTGCACAGCGATTTCCACACCCTCTCCACTCCCTGCTCATGGCAATACAGACGAGCCCCCGTCCGACACTTCTTGAGAGAGAGAGAAAGGCTTTTATCAGCTCGACTTGCAAATTGAAGTCGTGAGCCTGGCTTTGCTCCCTGTACCAGAAGCCCCTCCTGCTTTGCTACCCCACAAGCGGAGAGACCGCGGTCCGTAGCACGGTGCAGGTCTCATTCACACCTCGCTGATTGGTTTGCTCCAGCATTGGCCTTTCCGGGGCCACCATCCTGCCCCTTCCCGTGGCTTAAATCACATCATCCGTGCAGCAGTGCCCCAGATGGGAAGTCCACGCCAAAAACCCAAGGCAAAGCGCGCCAGCTCTCAGCACAAGTGACCTTGCTCGTGCCCCTTGTTGCAGACCTGCCAGCAAATAACCACCCAGCCACTCATCATGCACGCGTGCTGTCCTGTCCAAAGCCAGAGCTCGGCAGGCGGGGAGCACCGAGGCTGGACAGACAAGGGCCTCACAAGGACAGGCGATGTGTCACCTCGACCATCGTGCCTACATGTATGATGGATCCCACGCATCGTGTCTGTGTGCAGCACACGGCTCCATCAGCTCCGTGCACTGGAGAGTCGTGACCCATCCGCCAGGAGAGGAGCTGGGCTCCCGTGTCCTCCTCAATACCCAAACCACCGATGACTGGGGGGGCTGGACCTGCTGACCCCGGGAGGTCCCTTCCAGTCCTAATGTCTACGAATCTATGAATTGTGCGAGCTCCCACCTATAATATGGCAGATCGGGGCCAAGCTGGGAAACCCAAAGGAAACTCAGCGTGGTGTAAATGGTGTAGGAGCCAGCCAGGACTGTTGGAGCCCTGGCAACACCCGGGGATCCCATCCTGCAGCATGGCTCAGCTGTGCTAGCAACTGGCCCCCGCCTCGCGACGGCCACCAAAGCAGGCGGCCAGCCCCGGCGTGGCCTGAGGGACCCGGAAGAGACCCGCAAACCCAGGTGCCCGTGTCAGAAATGCCCGCAGGGACAGTCTCGAGCTAGCTCTGCAATAACTGGGCATCCCGTGGTGCAGAATGAATGGGGATCTTTCCCCACTGCCCCAAAGCTTTCCAACAGGACCTGTTCCTCCAGGCTTGCAGCCCCCTTGCAGCACCGTGCCCTGGTCCTGGCGCTCAGTGAGCACGGTGCATCCTCTGCAATAGCAAGGGCTGGCACTGCTAAAGCCTTCTCCTGCTGCCAGGCGTTGCCAAGCTTAGAAAACCATGCAAAAAACAGAGCCACCATCTCCGCTCACCCAGCAAAGTGCCCACAGCAAGGGTCCTGGGATGCCCTCCCCCCGCTGCAGGGCATCCCTTTGCCCCTCCCCTGCCCTGCACACAGGTAAGTTGCACCCCCTGCCTGGCGTGGCCTGTGTGGGGTAGGCCTGCTCCACCTGGGTCAGGCGTGCGGAGGAGCAGGGGGTCTGCAAAGCTCCTGCCGTAGCTCCCTTGCACCCCAGCTCTCCATGGTGCGCACTCATGGTCATGCACAGAGGAACCACGGGCTCGCCCATGGGCATGCAGGGGAGAGGCATCAGGGACGAGCGCGCTGCACAGGGGTGTCAAAGACAGCCCCATCCTCCAGCCCCCGGTGCAATCAAGTGGGCTCACAGGCAGCACGCGTGGCATGCCGGATAGCCCCGTGGGTGCCTGCTCTAGCACACGTGTGCTCCATGCCAGGTCCAGCATGCATCTGGGAGTGTCCACATGCGTGGAGCAGGCACCGTGTCCCCCACTGCACTGCCAACATCCCGGCGGCGTGGGCTGGCTAGAAGCGGATCAGGCCCTCGGGCCACAGGTTGCTGACTCCTGTCACACGGGAGAGAGGAGCTGGAGCTGGAGCTGGAGCTGGGAGGAATTTCCCAAGCGCTTTAGGTAATGGATTTGTCTAGGATGGCTTGGACAGGGCTGATCCTGCCTCGTTGGACTAGATGTGACCTCTGGGAGGTCCCTTCCAGCTCAACTCCTCTTTGATTTCGGTTAAAAGAAGCCCAAACTCTGCAGGAAAACAAGGGCGGGGGGGATGAATTCAACTCAAAGATGCGGTGGAAAAAGAGACATAAGAATTGCTGGGTTTCAAACCCCTCCGGCCAGCATCCCAGCTCCAAGGGGCTCGGCTCTGACACCCCAATTCAACATAGCAAAGCCAAGGAGAGGGTTTTAAAACGGTTCAAGGAAAATAAAAAAAGGAACCGTGGAGCAGACCCCATCCCCCTCCTTTGACATCACCTGCCCGACAGTCGGATTTTGACTCTTGGCTCCAGTTCGGGACGGGAGAAATGGCTCGAAACCACACCAGGTTTTGCAGCCGGGAAAGGCTCCCCCCGCCTGGCGCTGATCACAATGAGGACTAATTGCTGCAGATTTCCTTGGAAGAACAAACAAAACCTCCTGATGAAAGCCGCCGCTATGGCAAGGCCCCACGGTGCCCGCCCCACCCCACTCGGCACTACTGATTACTGCAGCGGTAATGGGGCAGAGAGGGGGCACTCAGGTGGGTAACGATGTCGAAGCACCTGGCACCGCCTGGGCAACGAGGGAGAAAGCGGAGACGCAAATGCAGGACGGGCTCTCGCTCTCCGGCGCTGCGAACGAGCGGGTGAAATTGAGCGTGTCAGCACAGCCGAACATGGCGGTAACGGGGGCGCCCGGAGAGAAGAAGCGCGAGGAGAAGACGCCAGGCCCGGTCCAGGGACGGCGCGCCGGGCGAGAGGGGGCCAGGCCGCCGGGGTCCCGGGTTGGAGCAAGGGGCCCTCCCGACTGGCCTGCAAAATCCCCCCGCGCCCTGAAACGCAGGCCGCAGGCAGGCGGCGACGGGACCCGGAGGGGGGAGCAGGGGCATTGCGGGCACGGGGGATAAACGGCTGCAGAGGCTGGGCTGGGCCGGGGCTGCGGCCCCCGAGACCCCCCAAGCTCGAGGCCAGGGCAGGGGAGCCGGGGAGCGGCTGGGGTCGCGGCAGCTCCATGCCCGAGCTGAGGGCACTGCGACGGGCAGCGCAAGGCAACGAGCCCGTGGCACGCTCTGGGAAACACCCTCCCAGCCAGGGGCTTGGCTCCACGGGGATCGTTTTCTGGCTTGGGGCCACGTGTCCGCCATGCTCCTCCCGGCCAGTCCCAGCTGTCTTGTCCCGCGGTCACCCTTTCCCCCGCACGCGCGTCCTGGCCCCGGCGCACAGCCATGCCCGGGACCATGAGCCCGGCCACCGCCCTTCGATGCCGATCTGAAGGTCATCCCGGTGCACGGCGCGCTCTGCCACTGCCCCTCGATCCCACGATGTTGCAGCCCTGAGCATCTCTTGGAAAGGCCCTCGGCTCTTCCGCTGCCCCGCGCCACCGGTGCCAGCCGCTCACCTCTGCCCGAGCCTTTCCCGTGCCCCGACCCTGCCCGTGGGGAGAGGGTATCGCGTCGACCCCCTGTAGAGCAAACAAAAGGGACTTTGCACACCCTCCGAGCTCCCCGAGAGCATCTTTTTATCGGCGCACAGACATCCACAAGCCACGTGCATCGGAGAGCGGCTGGGCTGGCAGCTCCAGGCGGCATCAGCCCCATCACAGCCACCCTAGCCTGACCCTACAACTGCTCCAACAAGCCTCTCGCTCAACAACCGCACGCAGCACCCCCCAAACACACCCACCACGCCCAGGTCCACGACGGGCAAGCTGGGGGATGAGGGCACTCCGGTAACATCACCGGGACAAGCTACGCCACGAAGCCCCGTGCATCCCGGCAGCCTCGCGCCTACGGCCTGGCAGGAAAGCCCCCCATGCCCACCGCAGGACGGCGCCAGCTCCCGCGTTACGGCTGCGCCCAGCACCGCACCGGCGCACTTCCAAATGCCAAGCGTCTCCGCGAGCCCGGCGCGCTGCTTAAACCAGCTCCGCATCAGGTGGAGGGAGAGGGAAGAGACAGCTCACTGATAGCGAGGCAGCCGGGAGTCCCCGAATCCCTCTGAAGTGCACGGGGCTTAATCGGACTTA
>NW_017728909.1:21101329-21103476 GCF_001723895.1 Crocodylus porosus | reverse complement strand
CGCGTGCTTGACCCCAGACAAGGCTGCCCTCAGCTCCTCCGTCCTCCAGGGCAGGGACTTGCATGCATGCACACCCCCCCCCACACACACCCCAGGCCTCCGCTCCTTGACACACACCTACATGCAGACCCAGGCCCCCGCTCTCTGAAACACACATGCATGCGTGCACGCGGATCCAGGCCCCTGCTCTGTGTTGCACACACCACACAGATCAGATCAGACACACACACACACACACACCCCCAAGCCCCTGCTCTATGACACACAGATCACATATGCAGATCCAGGCCCCTGCATTGTGGCGTGCACAAACACACACACACACACACACACAGATCCAGGTCCCTGCTCTGTGAGACACACCACAGGTCACACATACACATGAAGATCCAGACCTCCGATCTGTGACACACGCCCACATACACAGACACAAACGCACAGGTCCAGGCCCCCGCTCCGTCACACACAAACACCCCCGCCCCCGGCCCGTGCTCCGTCACCTACACACGTGCCCCCAGGTCCCTACTCTGTGAGACACACCACAGATCACGCACACACAGATCCAGACCCGATCTGTGACACGCACGCGCACACACTCAAGTCCAAGCCTCTGCTCTGCGACAGCCGCCACCTTCACGCGGGGCAATCCCAGGTGCTGGGCGAGCGGCCGGAGAGACAGGGGCATCAGCCCAGGACCCTCTCCCCCCACGCTCCCAGCACGGCCCCCGCAGCCTGGACTGCCCCCACCCTCCTGCACATACCTACCCCTGGCAGCGGGGCTGGCTCTGCAGGTTGCTGCGGCTCTCGCCCGGAGCGGGCAGGACGAGAGCAGGCAGCCGAGACCCCCGGCACCTGCCCCCGCGCCGGCAGGAAACACCGCGGGGCGGGGGTGCTCTGGGCAGCCCCCCCGGGGTCCCGGTTGATTTAAGACACCAATGGAAGCGAGTTGAAAGGTCTCAGCCGGGTCCTCGACTCCTCGGTGGGAGTTTTTCCACATCACAAAACCGCCAGGCAATTCAGCGTGATTGACAGGCTTTCATCAGGAGAGGCCCAGGGCCGGCCAGGAGGGGTGCGGCCGAGCGGGGCGGGGGTCCGGGCCGAGGCCCAGATCAGCGCTCCCAAAACCGGGCCAAGCAGGATGGAGGGAGCAGGGCACGTGGACAGGACACTGCAACCCTCAGCCCTCTGCTCTCCTGGGGCAGCTCCGGGGCTTTGGGCACCCGGCGTGTTGGAGCGGTTTGTTAGGAACCGGTCAGCGCAAGATGGTTTGACACGCCCGGCGGCGCGCGCGTGTGACAGCAGGGGCTCGGATCTGCGTGTACGTGAATATGTATACATGTCAGAGCAGGGGCTCAGATTGTGTGCGCATGTTTGTGCATGCGCGTGCGTGTGGCGGGGGCTGCATTACACCTGGTGGCAGCCACCCCAATGCCCTCCCACTTCCCCCCACTCCACAGCAGGGGCCGAAATGTGGGGCCCCGTCCGCTCCCCCGGGAGCTTTGCCGCCGGCTTTTGCAAACCCCACGTTGCCTCCCAGGAGGGCGCAGCGTCACCGCGGCGGCTCTGCGGGGCAACGCGTGAACCCAGGCCCCCGCCTCGCTGCTGGCTGGGCCCGCCTGCAGATTCCCAGCCGGACGGATAGGGCCTAGTGGTGCTTGACCCCAGCCCGGAGACGGGCAAGGGGGACAGCACAGAGGCCGCCCGGTACTCAGGGGACTCGGACTCTCGTGCCCGGCTGCAAGGCTGCATCACTGCTCCCAGCAAGGCTCCCTCCTTGCACCAGCAACACCAACACCAGCCTCCCCCCGACCCCGAAGTCCCGCTAAGCCGGCGTTGCGGTGGCTGCCCCGTTTCCGTGACGTGCCAAGAGAGCCGGGCACACCGGCCGGCTATTCGGGCTAGGCCCAGCAGCCCCCGCCTTTGTCCTGCCTCCTCGCGCGCCTTTGTCTGACCCTGAAAGGCCCAGTCGCTGCTCCGCGAGGAATGTGAGACCGACGGGATGTGAGGGGGAACGGCTGCACATCAAAGCCTCCGTCTGCATAGCGCTGTCCTCCAGCGCCTCCATTGTCCTCTGCGCCTGCTCCCGGGGGCTGCGGCACCTGTCCCAGGCTCGCCGAGAGGGACCGGGCGTGCAAGGACGCGGCCTC
>NW_017728909.1:21079708-21100184 GCF_001723895.1 Crocodylus porosus | reverse complement strand
GCTTCACCACCCTCCTCATGAGAAAGTTTTCCCTAATATCCAGCCTCAACTTCCCTTGCTGCAGCTTGAGCCCATTGCTCCTTGTCCTGTCGTCTGCCCCCACTGAGACCAGCCCAGCTCCGTCCTCTTTGCAGCCCCCCGGCAGGGAGGTGAAGGCTGCTGTTCAATCCCCCTCGGTCTTCTCTTCTGCGGACTCAATCAGCCCATTTCCTCAGCCTCTCCTCACCAGTCCTGTCCCCCAGGCCCCAAACCATTTTCATTGCCCTCCGCTGGAGTCTCTCCAATGTGTCCGCATCCTGTCTGTAGTGGGGGGGGCCTGGGGAGGGACACCCCACCTGCATGGTGCAGGAAAACCGTGCCCATGCTTACCTCCATGGGGGTTTTGAAGACCTGGCTCAACAAAACCTTGTCTTGGATGATGTAGTTGGGGCTGGTCCTGCTTTGGACTAGATGTGACCTCCTGAGGTCCCTTCCACCCCTTCTTTTCTATCCTTCTTTCTAGCTGGCTCTGGCTCCAACTTTAAGCGTGCGGCGGGGCATGAGCTGTTTGCACATGGACATGCCTGCTCACTGCACGGCTCCAGCACACGACTTAGCAGAGTCCTCCCTACATTTCCTAGCAGGGGTGAGTTTCCCGCACCGGTGGATGCAGAGAGGGGAAAAGTGCCGAGACCTCCAAAGCTGCCCAAAGCCAACCCCACGCCACTGGGGCCTCGGTTTTAAAGGTTCCTGCAAAACACCCAAGTCACTGCTGGCAGCTGCTCTTGCCTCAGTTTCCCCACTTTGCAACGGAGCAGGCCCAGGAGGGGCCACAGCCTAGTGGGCAGAGGCAAACCCGACCAGCGAGCCACCTTGCCTGGAGTCGGACACCTATTCCCCAGCGCGGCAGGGCCGGGGAGGCACAGAGAGCCTCAGGGGCTGCAGCAGTGCAGGGGCTGGAGTCTCATCCTGTTGCAGGTCCGCGTGCTTTTGGCGTCCACCAGGCCACGATGCTCTCCTGGAGACAGGGGGCACGATCCTGTTGCCAGTCACCCTGGAGTCGGTCTAGTCGAGCCCCGGGAGTCGCACGCCCTAGGAAGTGCAACAGGATGCTTCCCTTGCACATCTGGGCACATCTGCAGAGCTAGAAGGCAGGGGAGCCAGGACACGGGGGGATGAAACCCATCCACCCCTGCTCCAAACCTTGCACTGCTTTGTGGAGAGATGCTGGGAGAGAAGGGCCACGTGAACATCTCCAAAGCAAAGGTGGTTTCAGATGCGGGCTAACCCCGTGTCCCTAAATTCATTGCAGGCCGCGGGGAGGTGCCAGCAATGCCACACACCCGTGTTTCATCGCGAAACCCATTTACCGCGCCTGTCCCATCCAGTTTCCATCAAACCGCGAGGCTTCTCCTTTCGGTGCAATAAGCAAATTTGCTGTAGCCCCCGCCTTGGTGAGCGCGCGGCGGAGACGGCCGCCTTCGGGGCGGCAATGCTTCCCTTCGCCGCGGGAGCTAAGTGCTGCTTGTTTTCAGCTGTCAGCAGTTCCAACTTTCTGTAATGCATGGAAGTACCAAAGGAGCTGGTTTAGCTGAGAGAGAGGTTTCCAAGGGGAATATCCTTGCAGCCTGCAGCAGAGATGCCCCAGTTGGTATCTCACGGATGGAGGGTGCTGGGAAACCCGAGGCCGACGTCCGACGGGAACCCGAAAGGCTGCCTGCTCTGCCTCCCACGCCGGGATTTGGAAATTAGTTTTGACCCTATATTTTCAATTGTTCCTTATGTCAGGCTGCCAAATAGGGTTATAGCAACATGGATTACTCTCTCTGTATTAGTGCCCGAGTACATACTTCATGGGGAGTTTCCCCAACAGGCATGTCAAGCCTTGCTCGGGAGAGGCTGGGTTTTAGTCACCAGCTCCTGGCCTGGGGATTAATTATACAGTCAGAGAGAAGTCGGGCTGGTCGCATCGAATCCAACCCCCTGGCTGAGGCAGGATCAGCCCTGTCCAAGCCAGCCCGGATCAACCCATCCTGCAACCTCCGAGCAAAACTACCATCACCCCCGGTTCATGCACCGAATGCACCACGCACGGCACCCAAGCATGCTGCAGGGAAAGCAGGGGCCAAGCTACAGACACGGTACAGAGAAGAGCGTAGGAGCAGAGCATAACGTCCTGCTGCTGCAAACACTGTTCGTATGTACCGGAGAGATCCCACATAAGAGGACGTGCCCCCTGATACAGGGAAAGGCAAACCCCCCAGTCTGCTCCAGTCTGAGCAGGCGGAAATCCCTTCCTGCCCCCAGTGCAGCATTGGCCTGAGCCTGAGCGTGGGGGCGAGACCCTCCGCCAGGGCCCTGCGGGGTCGGTGCAGCAGGAGCACTGGCCCAGCCCAGCCCCAGCCCCAGCCTGGGCTGCATCCAGCACCTCTGATTCTCCCATGTAGCAGGGTTGCAAACCACACGCACACTGGATTTAGAGAGCGGGAGATACGTCCCAGAGGACCCATTAGGAACATTAAAGCTGCCATCATCCCCCGGACCCATATCGCAGCGCGCACTGCTTGCGTCCCAATGGCTCCAACAGTCCCATTTTGCACATGGAAGAAAGCCCAGCTTGAAGTTTTCAGCCTAAGAAACATATGCCAAAAGCCCAGGGCTCTTCAGCACATTAACCCCCGGCAGTAGCTTGTAGTGGGTTTCCTTTTATCTCCATCCCACAGCCATCTCTCCTCTGCTTACTTGCCTCTTGGCTGTCGTTGCAATGCCCCCAAATGCAGCATCTCTCCCAAACTTCATCTACTGGGTCTTTGTTGCATGTGTGCCTCCCCCTCCGTCGTGAACAAAAGACAGCACGTAAGAGCAGAGCTCGTAAACCCCCCTGCGGGCCCTGCCTCGGGCAGGGGCTGGACTACATGACCTCTGGGGGTCCCGGCCACCCTGCTGCCATCAGCTGCGATTCCCGGACCCCCAGAGACACCTACTCACAGCTCAGCACAGGGCTGTTGGCTGCACCTGGCAGCCCTGCCAAGAGCTTCGGGTTGCATGCAGCCAGGCCGCAGGCATGCCCCTTGCTTCGGCGCAGAGCTCCGGGGAAGAGCTCCCGGCCTGCTGAGGGCAGCCAATAAAATAATCATTTTAGGATTTAAAAAAAAAAAAAAAAAAAAAGATAAATAAGGGTTGGAGGGAGCTCAGGAGGTCACATCCAGTCCAACCCCTGCTCCAAGCAGGACCAGCCCCAACTACATCATCCTAGCCACGGCTTTGTCTACCTGGGGCTTCAAAACCTCCAAGGATGGAGACCCACCACCTCTCTGGGGACCCTGGTCCAGTGCTTCACCACCCTCCTCCAGAGAGTTTTCCCTACTATCCAACCTCAACTTCCCTTGCTGCAGCCTGAGCCCATTGCTCCTTGTCCTGCCATCTGCCCCCGCTGAGACCAGCCCAGCTCCATCCTCGTTGCAGCCCCCCTGCAGGGAGCTGAAGGCTGCTGTTCAATCCCCCTCGGTCTTCTCTTCTGCAACCTAAATGCCCATCCCTGCCTCCAACTTCTCACCCTGAGCACAGCATTTTTCTGCCCAGAACCAGCCGCCTTCCCCGCGACATGCAAAGCTGCACGCGAACCAGACAATGAAAAGGAAGCGCAATCCGCTTCCAAACGGAGCCGACCCCCCGACAGTGCCACGTCGCCCCGTGCCACCAGGCCCTGGTTAGTGACGGGGTCCAAAGCGGCCGCAGCTCCGTCAGCAAGAGCAGCCGGCCTGCCAATTCGCTGCCTGTGCCGGCGGCAGTGCCAGCTCGGGGCGGGCAGCGGGGTTGGCAGCTGCTTTGCTGAACACAGTCCAGGCGTGCCCTACCGTCCCGCCAGGCATCATATTACCCATGTGCAGAAGCAGGGGCGCACAGACCTGGCTCTGCTCTTCGCTCCCTCCTCCCGGCAGTCCCTCTCCCCGTGCCGAGGGCCTCCTGCAGGGAAGCCACCGAGCTGGATTGCAGAGCAGCGCTGAACGGGACCCAAGCAAGAGACACGATGAGATGTGGGCATCTGCTGCAACCCGCGCTGCTTGCAAGGAGGGAGACGGGCTGGCACAGAGGCCGGCGTGCGGCAGCCAACAAACCGCGGAGGAGCCCGGGAGCACGGAAGAGACAAGGCACGGAGGGGCGGCGAAGCCCCGGAGCCACCGGAGAGCTGGGCCGGGGCGGGCAACCTGTCCGGAGCAAATGAGGAGGAGGGGAAGGAGGTGGCAGGAGCATGTCGTGAGAGATGAAGGCCTCCAGAGCGAATGGGCTGTGAGAGATGGACCAGGGAAAAGGAGCAAGAGACGAGATGCAAGAGGCAAATGTGGTGCCAGGCAGAGAGCAAGGCATCTCATCCTCTCCCCCTGCGCCCCCAGGCCACAGCCCCCACCAGCCCTTCGCTTGCCCCAGGGCACCCGAGGGCCAGCTCCTCAGAGCCACGCAGCCCAAGGATTTGATCCCAAAACCCAAACACGGGGCCCCAGCACGGGCAGCTTTCCCCTGCCGAGGGCATGCCGCAGGCGCCTGGCTCAGTGCCGCCAGTGCTTCCTCCCGTCTTGCACCAGAGCCGTCCTCTCCCTCGGCTCCACGCTGAACAGCCAAACGCAGCATCCTACGTCGAGGGGCAGGGGCAGCCGTGCAGGGGGAAGCACTCGGGGCCCTGGAGGGGAACCATCTCCCAGTGCAATGCAGAGCTACTGCACCCGTGGAGGGGGAAAACTCGGGAGCCGTCGGCTGGAGGTGGCCTGTCTGTACGCAGCGCCGGTGAGGACCCGTTAGAAAGGGTCAGGAGACTGCCCCGAGGTCTGGGGAACCAGCTGCAGGGAGAGACTACAGCAGATCCCTCTGGTTCCTGCAGCTCAGGACATAGAGGACATGATCACGGCGTACCGATGCCGACGTGGGCGTGAAGTTTCCGAGCCACATTGTGTGTGGTGCTGCTCTGGGCTGGATACCCGCACCCAGGCTGGCTCGCGGGGAGTTTGCATTGGTGCACGACACCATGCCGAGGACCCTGGCATCACAGCCGGGTGCAGCTGCTCCCAGCACACACAGAAGTGATGGGCTTGGGGCAGATGTCGTGGTGTGAGGGTCTGTGGCCTGCACTTTGCAGGAGGTCCGCGCAGGGGTAAGCCTGTCGGGTAGTGCAAAGGCACTGGGCTGGATTCAATGAGCGAGCTGAGAGCTTGGCTCACGTGGCATCCCTACCAGACCCACGCTGGCTCGCTCCAAGCAATCCAGGAAACCTCTGTGTGATACCAGTTTCCAGTGCAGACATCACCCAGGGATCACAGTTGTCCCTTCTGGGCTTGACCTACGGGTCTCTATTTCCCTGTGGCCCCTAGAATAACTGAACCCCTCTGCTGGCATCTGAGAAGTGGTGGTCAGTGGGCAGAGCATTTGCCTGCGTTGTTCTGGTTTCTTTTCTGCTCCACCCAAGCTCGCTTCGTGCTGCTGGCCAAGTCCCTTAGCCCAGGATCCTCCAAGATCCTTTACAGATCGTAGAAAACGAGGGCTGAAGGGAGCTCGGGGGTCACATCCAGTCCAACCCCCTGCTCCAAGCAGGACCAGCCCCAGCTACATCATCCCAGCTACAGCTACATCATCCCAGACGAGGCTTTGTCTACCCAGGTCTTCAACACCTCCAAGGATGGAGACCCCCCCACCACTCTGGGGAGCCTGCTCCAGTGTTTTACTGTCCTCATCATAAGGAAGCTCTTCCTCATATCCAACCTCAACTTCCCTGGCTCCAACTTGAGCCCGTTGCTCCTTGCCCTGTCACACGGGGCTCAGCCAGGCGCCCCAGGGAGCCCTCCCCCACTTCCAGATCAACACTGAACATGCCGGACCCGGACCAACCGGACAGCAAGCCACAAACTGCATGGTCAAAAGAGGCTTAGTCAAGCTTTTCAATGCCTGGCATTGCTTCCCCTGCCTTTCTACTCCCCCAGGCTCAGACACCCCCAAGGAGGGGTGACTCCTGGCGCACGGTCCGAATGGCAGGGCTGCTCGGAGAAGCCTGATGCCCAGACGAGAGGCATGGCAGGCAGGGCTGTGGGGCTGGGGGACAACGGGGGGTTGATGCAGCCCGGGAGAAACAGGCTGCCTATTTCTCCAGAGCCTTTTCCCTTACTTCCCAGACCCGCCAGCTTTGCAGGTGGGGATCCGCGGGGCCCGTACCCCCAGCACGCCTGCCGCTCGCGGTGCCAGGCTCCCCGATCCCAGCACCACTCCGCGGTGGCTCTGCAGGGACAGACGCCTCTACCAGACACTAATAACAGGATCACTCTTTCCCTTGAAGATTGATACCAGCCCCCTGCTTCCCACCCCGTTCCTCGCTTCCTCCTCACTTCCCAGTGCTGGTTCTTGAAGCAAAGTGCAAGCAATTAGTTCAGCCCCGCAGCTAAGCCCCTCAATCCCCTCGCCGGCACTTATCGAGACAAGCCAAGGGCTCGCGAGGTCCGCCAATAGCTATTTTTGTAGGATCTCCCTTGATTCCCCAGCGCCCCAACCTCTCCTTTAAATCGGGCCTGGCGAGGGCGGATTCAGAGCAGCTCAACCGAGCTATTGATTTCTTCCCCTTCTCCGCTCTTTAATGAGCCTGCTCTCTCACCAGCCTCTCTCTCGGCCCCGTGGCACGGGTTGAAATCCTCGCTCTGTTCTCCGTAGCCCCTCACCCCACTCCAGCCCGTACCTGGGTTGCAAACCAGGGGCTGCTACCTCCTCTGCACCCGTTGCTCGAACACAAGCCCCCTCTTGTTTCCCAGACCCTGCCTCACTCTGCCCCCGCTCCGGATCCAGCTAGAAGAGACATCCCAAAAAGTTGCATCGATGCCCTTGGTTATAATCCTCATAGCCTTTCCAGCCTCCCTCGCTTCCACCTGCCTCCCTACTCCGCGTGCTGGCAGCGCTTTGCATTATCCAGCCTCTGCCCAGAGACCTGCAAGAAGAAAGCCAGGCAGCGATGGAGGGGTCAGGAGCCCTGGAAAACCACTTGCTTTGGGAGTACCGGAGCAATAGTGTAGCTGGGACGGTCCCGGAAGTGGGAGAGGCAGGGATGGGTGTGGGTGGCATCTTTTATTGGGCCGCCCTGCATCGAGGAACGCCAGGCGTTTCAAAGGCCATCTCAACCATGCAGTCGGCCCAGTAAGAGGCCACGAGACCCGCATAAAATTCAGAGCAATCCAGATCCACCCGGAGCCGGCTCAGGAAACCAAGCTCATTGCCGTTCACTCCAGCCTCTTTCTCCACCCTTTCCTCCAACCCCTTGACACCATTTCATTCACATCGCCTTGCGCCCGGCTGCATCCATCTCCTCCTCGCCCCTCCAGGGACAGACAAGGACCCCTCCCGTCGCACGGGCCGTTCAGGCGCTGGACCAGACCAGAGCCGGATGAGACCTTGCATCCGGGAGGGCACCGGAGCCTTGCACCCGACTTTGGGGGGCTAAAAATGGTCTTTCATGGGCTAGGTGCTGCGCAAACTCAGCATGATGGTCTCTGGATGCTGCTGAGAGACGAATGGCAGCAGCATCACAGTAATGCCAGCGCCCCCAAAATTGCAGTTGGGCACTACCTGCATGGAAAACCCCAAAGAGCAGCTTTGCCCCCGAAGAACAGACCAGCGATTCTCAACCTTTTTTAGACTCGCGGCACCCTTAGATAAGCTCGAGGCACCCCTTGGAAAATGCCAGCTTCATTTTCATTCATTTCTTGGCTGCAGAAAAATAAAATAAGGGAGCTCGACGGGTCCATGATGGGTCGGACTGGGTTTTCGTGCTCTGGGTCTGAAATCTCCAGGTTTATCTTGGTGAACGATGTCTGCACGTCTCACAGGGCTAACGTTGCGCGGCCCGCCGCGGCACACTTGAAAGGATCTCAAGGCCTGCGCCGGGTGGCTGAGAAACACCGGTGCGAACAGACGCCGGCGTCCCAAGGAGCAGGGCGAACACACTCCCACAGAGGAAGAGGCTTGACCAAGGCCATGACAGAAGTGCAGTGGCCAAGTCAAGAGAAGCAGCTAGGTTTCCCACATCCCGACCTGCCTGCTAGGCGATGCTGCCCCTTCGGAAGTGGGGATGGGGCAGGCGTGTGAAGGGTGACAGCCCAGGCCTTGCTGGCACGGGGCATTGCTGGCAATGCGCAGTGCGGTGGGAAGTGTGCAGCTATTTGGCAGCCTCCTCGGCTGGTTTTTGGGGGCGGCGGGAGGTGGGGGCACGGGCGGCGAGGCCCCCGTTTGGGTTTCGCATGCTCTTTACCTGCCCTTCACCCTCGCCGGCACTTCCTCTGGCGCCAGCAGACAGCGCTGAATGAAAACATCCTTTCCCAGAGCCCTTCTGATCCGTATTATCCACGGTCATTACGAGCAGCGGAGCATGCTCGGGCGTCCCTCCGAGACCCAAGCGGCTGGAGCTAGGGAGACCACGCGGTGCCGGGGGGCGACGCGGGAGCCGGCTTGCGCAGAGGCCAGGGCCGGAGGAAAGGAGTCCAGCCTGGCTGAGGACACCTGGGTCCTATTGCTGGCACGGTCTGAAGCATGACAGCAGATTTCACCACGCAGGCAACTCTCTCGAAAACAAACCCAATTAACTCCAGCCGGTGCCTGGCTCTCTCCGGGCCTCGACCCGTGCTTCCTCCCACCCCCCGCCTGTCCCCGGTACCGCTCATCTAGGCTGCATTTCAGGAGTTCCCAACTCTCCAAGTCAAGCCACCCCCACGTTTCTTCCCATCAGCTTTCTCTTCTTTTTTCCTGACTTCAGCAGTGAGGAAGACCTCTCTGCAGCAGTGGAAAGAGCCGTCGCTGGTGCACGGCTCCGGAAACACACGTAGGACAAGGACACGGGAGGAACGGCTAGGTGAGCATTTACTTGGTAAAGCCCCTGTGCCCCAACCGCCCAGGGCTCCCAACACCTCCCCCTCGGCCTGGGTCTGGCTGTGTCAGATGAGACCCCCGCCCCGCCCCACGATCCCTTCCCCCCCCCGGGAGCACCCGCGAGCTGCGTTTCGGGGGACAAGGCCGGGGGGCGAAGCAGAAGTAGCGCCGGCGCTGGGCTGGGACCCTCCGAGGCCGGGCTGCGTTTAGGGGACGCCCCGGCTCCACGGCCCAGACCCTCCCCGCAGAGGACGGGTCTGGGCAGGCGGGAAAGAGTCGGCCGAGAGCAGCCACAAAGACGCGAGGTCCGGGCGACGGGGCTGGAAGACCTGGGAGGACGAGGTCTGGAGAGGAGAAGGCGGAGGTGGGATTTGCGAGCAGTTTGGAGGGGAAGGGCTGCGAGCCATGGGCTGAAACAAGCCGAGCCCCAGCAGGGCTGGGAAAGCTGGGCCGTGTCGCAGCTCCCGGCCAGCCGGCCTTCGGATGTCTTCTCTGCCCAGACAGGGGCCTCGTGCGAGGACATGGCCTCAGGCGGGCACATGGCTCTTTCAAGCTCCCCAGGCCCGTGCACCCGGCTCCAGAGGCCCCCGGTTCGCTGCCTCGTGCTGCAGTTATGCCGGGCCTTTACCCGATAGCCAGCCCAGCTCCTCGGCCGCTTCACCCCACCCGCCTCCGCCAAACCATGAGCTGTCCGGACGCCCCCAGGCCTGGAGCATTCATCCATCTCCTCCTCGCCCCTCCAGGGACAGACGAGGACCCCTCCCGTCGCACGGGCCGTTCAGGCGCTGGACCGGACCAGAGCCGGATGAGACCCTGCATCGGGGAGGGCGCCGGAGCCGCAAGCCATCCCGCCCTGCGCCAGGTACCTTTCGACCGCTCTCCCGCGAGGCCGAGGCCAACCGGCGGCCCGCGGCTGCCCCGGGACCGTGCCTCGGGGACGGCTCTGCATCCTGCAGCAGGCGGGCGGTCGCGGCTGCTCCCCTCCCTCTGGGCTAGCTTCCGCAGCCCCCCTGGCCTGGCATCTTCTCTGCCCGCCGCTTGCCAGGCTGGAGGCCCGCCAGGGCCGCGGGGAACCGTCCTGTCTCCGCAGAGTGGCAGAGAGAAAGCAGAATCCAGCAGGGCGCTGTCCCCTGCCGCCCGGCCTCAGGATGCATTTGTTTAGACCACGTCCATCTCTGCAGGATCCAGGTCCATTAGAGAGATTAAAATGAACTATTGCCAGCAACTGGCATAGATCAAACCCACAGCCTCTCCCCCCGCCCACGACGCCTGGCTTTCGGCCCAGCGTGGAGGCGAGCACGTGGCAAAAGGCAGACCCTGCACCAGAACCGGAGAGGGCCAGCCAGGTCCTGGACTCCAGCAGCCCGTGGGCTTCCCGGAGCAGCTGAGGACAAATCCTGGCATCCCAGGGTACCATTAACCAGCACGAGAGCAACCTCGGGCTCAGGGTGGGTGCAGAGGACTGCACCGAAAATGCCACGGCTGCACCATCGAAGCTCCCTGCAAACGTTTTGCCAATGCATTTTGATTTCTCCCCCCCTCCCACGAGGAAAAGCTTGAAAAACCTCTCTCAGCCCAGGCAGCTGGGCTTCTCGCGGGAATCCCAGCCTGGCACCGGGCCTAGGTGAGAAGGGGGCATCAGCCCCCAAACAGCATTGCCCACAGGAAAACAACAGCTGACTTCAGTCGCACAGTGTTTGGAGGCCGGGTCAAACTGAAGCAATATTACTGCACCGTTTCTGAGTGTTTCCTCCTGCAAAGAGCTTGGACGTTTCAGCTGTTTTGCCCCAATTCAGGGAGGATAAAAGCTATCAGGAGTCCCCGCAGGATGCAAACTCCTGCTCTATGGAAGCCGCTGACCTTGGGCGGGCAGTTCTTGGAGCGGTCCCTCCCCTTGCCTTCGGACCCCGCTCCTGCAATGCCCACCTTCCCCATGCCCTTTCTGACCCCAGCCGCTCTTCTTACTGTATTTACGGTGCATAGGGTGCTTTCCAAGCCTTTGAGCCCCACCTTGGGGAACTCCCCCATCTTCTGCTAAACTGCAGCCCAGAAACATCCTGGGGACTCCCCAGCCAGAGGACGGGGAGACCTCAGGATGACGCGGGCTGCACAGGACAGCACTGGAAGTGAGCCCCTCCAGCAAGTATCTTTGGAGCAGCCACCACTGCGACCCCGCCGTTTCCATCTCGTCTGAGCAAACGGGGGAGCGGCCTTGGACCCATTCGAACACAGGGCATGCTTCTGCATGCATTGAAGCCAATGACAAAGTGGGCATCATTTGACCAGGAGAAGGGGCATGAGCTGGGCTATGTACCTGGCGGTCCATAGCTCCTGCTAAGAGTCGCAGCGTTTTGGCTGCGGCGCTCTCCCCGAGGTCTTTGCAGCAGAAGAAATGCTCTGGTGTTTTCCTGCTGCCAGGAAATGAGTGAAAATGAGAGCTGGCATTTTCCAAGGGGGGTCTGGAGTCTAATGAGGTTGAGAATTACGGCTCTGCACCGCTGTCCCACCCCGCTGTCACCACGAGCAGCTTGCAAAGGAAAGCCCCGGTGCTGCCGAAGCAAGCAAGCGTGAATGGGGCTGCAAGGCGTCTCCACCACCCCCACTGAAAAACCCCTTGGTGCACAGAAACAGCTCAGAGGGCACTTCTGGAGCACCAAGCTCACGGTCCTGGGAAGCTCAGCTATCCCACCCCCACCCCGACACACACAAAACATTTGATCTAATGGAAAATCTCTTAGCTCCCAGATGATCTCCCAAGCTCGGCTTCCCTACGGTCCCACCACCAGGACCTACATCACGCTGCTGAGCAGCTCCAAGGCCGCCCCGCAGCAGGCAGTGGGACTTGCCGACGCACCCGCTGGAAGCTGGCAGGGCCTGTAGCTCTCCGAGCCCTGGAGCAGGAGCGGCACAGGTCTCCTGCTGCCCAGCTGAGCCGAATGCACCCACACCAACAACTCGGGCGGGCTGAGAAAGCAGAGGAGGGAGGCTCTGCAGCCATCGCCACGTGCCACTCTGCCCCCAGCCACCTCGTGCGTGCCCCTGGAGGAGAGCAAGGGTGAGGGGCAGTTGCCATGCTCCCCCCGAGCCCACAACTCCCTCATCGCTACGCAAGTGAAAAGTTTTGGAGCAAAGCTCTTTTGTCAAAAACCCTGGCCGGCCTGCCTGCCTCTGCCAAGAGCCTGGCAAACCCCGCGTCTTCCCATGCTGCCTGGCTTTCTCCCCCAAAATCGGACTGCTTCAAGCCCGGGAGCGCAGGATCGTGTCAGCCACGATAAGGCCACGAAGGACTTGCAGCCTTTGGGTCAAAACGGCTCCTGCGCCGCACATGTTGGCATGAAACAACTTGGCCAGCTCTTGACTCACTCTGTCCTTCGTCAGTCCTCGGCCCCTCCAAAAAGCTTGTCAAACTCACCCCAGCCAGACTGGGACGCGGGGCTCTCCCCAAGCCAGTTTCAGACCCCCCTCCCACAGCACAACGAGCCGCGGTGTCATTTACCCACATGAGCCGTGGCATTTGCTGCCCAAGCTGTTGCGTCAGCCCCCCCAGGGCCCCCACAGGCCGAATGACACGAGACGATGCACAACTTGGACACGCCACATTAAGCAGATTCGGGGACCAGGGTGGTTTGGATGGGGCTGATCCTGCTCGGATCAGCCGTGATGCCAGCCCAGCTGCCCTGTGATGTCTGGAGGCCCGCTGCATTGCCCAGGTGCCGGGGGGGGGGGAAGAAAGTGGCAGAGAAGCCCCTGGCTCGGCGCTCTCACCATCCGCCCGGACCTCCTGCCTCCTGCTCCGCGTCCTGGCAGCCAGCCGTGTCCCTGGGAGGGGCAGGGGGCTGGAGGCACTTTCCCAGTGACTTGCAAGGGGGCTGGAGGCTTCAGGCCGCTTTGCATTTGAAAGCTTCCAGGGAGAGAAGAAAGGAAAGGGGGGGAAAAGGCCCTTTGGCAGGCCCCGAGCCCAGAGCAGAGCGCCTGGACCAGCGGACCGACGGTGGGAGCCTCAGAGCAGCAGGGCTGTCCTTCAGCCTCATCCCTTGCCTGACAGCTCCTGCCACAGGAGTACCTCGGGAGCCGACTCCATGGTCCATGGGCATTCACGGCTGGCATTTGAGTGGCAGGGCATTGCCCCCCCGCCCATCCTCCACGTCGTGTCTCTGCACTACGCTCTTCCAAAGCTGATCTCAGCTCTCTCGGAGCCAACCCCCCTGCAATCCGCTGTCTTTTGCCTTGTTTATCTTTCTGGAAAGCACCCAGCCTCCCTCCCCCCTCTTGCCCATACCTACACCACAGGAACGGGTAAAAAATGACCGGCTACTACAACCCACCAGGACCCGCCCAGACCTGGGGAGACGGGTGAGCAGATCAGTGCACGTGCAAGAGACATTAATATTCCATATTAATCTCGCCACCGCCGTACTTAATAGAGAAAGCAAAGCTCCTTTGGCCGGCTGGTAATAGCAACGCGCCGCACTTAATGGCATGCAGCGCATAAACTTGAAAGGGCCAGACTGCAGCAAGCCTGGCTCCCATCTCCATGCGGAGAGCGCGGGGAGTGCCAAGTGCTCGCACAGCGCTCGCTTCCGCAAAGATGCCGGGGCTGGGCTGAGCCAGGACCACACACGCCGTTCAAAGTGGGCGGCGTGGTGCAGTCTTGCCTCTTTTCTCCCACCCCCAAACCTCAAGGCTGGGCTACGAGAGCAGAGCCACCCTCCCAAAAAGGCCTCATCAGGCAGACGGCACATACAGTCCTGAACCAAGCCGGGGTGCTCGGGGTGCAGCAACGCCGCGGCCTGCAGATCCACGCCAGAGCTCCAGGCAGGTTGCCAGGTCTCCACGGCCCAGTGGCGTGGGTGCTGGGAGCCTGGCTAACCAGCCCTGCTTTCCAGCTTGCAAGCACGGCTGCTCCAGAGCTCTCCGGGTATCTCTGCAGGGGGCTGTGCCGCGCCGCGCCGTGCCGCGCCGCCCTGCCTCGGATCGTATTGGAGTGTCATTTGGAGGTCTCCCGTCCAAGCTCCAAACTGCACTAATCCCTGCTTAGCAAGCAAGTGCCAATTAAGTGTCCCCCAAAACTGCAGGAGGGCGGGGGCAGGTCTACCAAGACTGCACAGCGCCACCGCTGTACTTGAGTCACAGCACTACGGGCTCGCAAAGCAGCTAGAAGCCAACCCAGCCACGATGGGCAGAAGCAGCAGCCTTGCCCCCGGGGGCTGGTGTCCTACCTCCCATTCCCATGCGTTGCTGGCGCGGCAGGGAGGCTATCTGCATCAGGAGACCTTTGCAGGTCTGACAGGTCCCCTCTGGTGTACATGTCAGGTTAACACATGACAAGGCAGTCGTTACCGTGCTCAGCCCACTCACGTGGGAATGATCCGTGCAGGCCTCCAGGCCTGGTCTTATCCCTTCCTCTTTGCAAGGGAATGAAAGATTAGTCCTCTGCAAGTCTCCTTGGCGGGGGACTGGGCTGGCACTCGCAGGGGGTCCCCGCTCCGGCTGCCGCGGCCTGTTTGCTTCTCAACAGAGAAATTTATGACATACAGTGGAGCGTCAATTATCCGGGCTAATTGGGTCCAAAACCTGTTCATAAAAGCAAACTGCTCGGTTAATGAAACACTTATTAAGCCAACGCACTCCAAAGCCAGGCTGCAATCTCACCCCCCTCTTTTTTTCCCCTCCATTTGTTGGTTATTCTGATTTTTCCCGTGAGCCCTTAAGACTGTTCCCTTTCTGCCAGTCATTAGTGCTCTCCCTCGTTCCCTGGACCGCAGGCAGTGGCTTGGCCAGTGTTGCGATCACTGGACAGCTCAGATAACTGATGCTCGACCACATTCCTTCAGTCCAAGGCAGCTTAATGTTTTGTCCTTCCCCCAGCCCTGCAATATCAGAACTGGCACAGCTCTCCTGCTAGGATAATGGGAGCAAAGCTTTAATGAGCAAGGCCCAGCTTTTGTAAGATGCCTGCTGCTGCTATCATAGACGAACCATCGAACATGCAGTCCTTTGCCCATAAAAGTCACCCCATACTGAATTGGCTGTGCAGCCTGACCACAAACAACCTTGCAATAAAAAACAACTGTCCACACATGTGGGGCAAACTTGGGTAGCGGCTTGGAATATTCTTGGGTTAACTCTTTACAATAATGTTAAATGCCTCAGTTTCTCTGACTTTTTAGTATGCTGTGATGCTCTGGGAGGCAATGGGTTAATGCTGCCCTGAATTAGACCTGGGGGTGAAGGTGGAGCCATGCCAGGTGTCAGCTACTAGACAAGGGGCCATGGAGAATACAATGGGTTAACTGCAGACAGAGGGAGAAGTTACACATAACACTTAGACCACGCTAAGGGCATTTAAAACTTGAGCGTCCCCATGTCAAGGCTCATTAACTTGTGCTAAGTGCCTTCAGAGCATCTTAAAGTGATGCCACTTCAGGCAAGGGTTTACTCCGGGCTGTGCTACCCAGCTCATGTTAGGGTAACTTCAGTTTTCTCCATGGAAAGAAAAATGAGCAATTTTCAGTCCTACAGCATCCCAGGATGCACTGCTTCCAGCACCCTACCCCTTCCCCCAAGAGCAGGGGGGAACCCAGGCATCCTGGCTCCTAGACTCCAGCCCTCTAGTCAGAGCTATGCAGACTGGGGCAGATGGCAGCTCTCTGAAGTGACCGCAGACAGCTGGGAAGGGTCAGGAGCTCAAAGGCCAGGCCTTTGAGTCCAAGGAGCCAGAGGCTCATCCGCTAGAGATGTTGTGACCTCCAGGAGAGCACAGAGTGACCCCAGGGAGGCAGGAAGAGCCTGATGGGCCATCTGTGACACCACGCTACCTATAGCCTTGTGTCTTCTGCAACTCACTGAGGACAGCACGCACCGTGGCGAGGAATGACCGATGCACTAGCCTGAGCTTTGAAGCAGGTTTGGATGAACGAAAGCAAAGACCCAAACATTTCAGACACTTCCTCGGCCTTTCCGAATGTGTTGGAGCAGTAAAGCAAGCGAGGACCTGTCCAGCCCGGCAGCCCATCCCAGCCCGGCACCACCACAGCAGGCCGAGGACCAGAGCTCAGCATTGGAAACCCCAAGTCATCGCACTCAATGCCTTTCCTCTGGATGGCTGTGAAGCACCACGGAGAAGCCTGCCACGCTAACTCTGTGCTGGAGGCAGACCCGTGCGGCACAGAGCACGACCGGGCTGCAATGGTGTCTGCAGAAGGCTGTAAATCCCCCCGGGACTTGCAGCCACTCAGTGCGGGACAGACTGTAGGGATGCAGGCAACAAAAACCCACACCTCTGTCCTCTGCCTCCTGCCTTCCCATCCGCCCCTGCCTTCCTGCCCTCCTCTAACAGCAGTCACTGCCCTCCGCCCCTTCTGCCCCCTTGCATTTTCAAGTTCACCCTGCGACTGCCACGGCTTGATCGTGCTCAGCGCTCTGCCTTCGGGAAGGCGCCCAGTGATTATGAAGGTATTAATTAGAGAGCAAAGTGCTTTCAAAGGCTCTGTGGAGAGGGGATCAGCGACCCTGCGAGCCGGCAGCCATGGGCAGCTTTCTCCTTGACATTTAAATGAGTCCTCCTCTGCAGCTTTATTTTTAATGCTGATTTCTCTGCAAAATCACCTGCTCTCGCCTCCACGCTCTTTAATGCACAGACCTCGGGGCAGGCACTTCCTTTTGGATCTGCGGCTGGACCTCCTTTCCTCCACCGTGCTTCACCTGCAGCTGGTCCGGAGACCGCTCCCCATCCTCAGACCTGGCCCGAAGCCCCGATGCGCCCATCGCATGTAGGTGTGGGTGCAGCTGGGGATGAGGCCTCTCTCTTGGATCTGTCAAGTCTCTTCATCCCTTGGTCTCTCTGGAACATTTCCAGGGCTGCCCAACAGCCTTTCACTGATGTGAGACCCCTCAGCTAACACCCCCCGGATCAGCACCGAGAGCTGAGCTACCCCAATGGCTCCACACCATCCTCCATGCCAGCACACTGCACGAACCTCCTCGGGGTCCTAGCTCAGTCTTTGCATGGGGCTCTAGTCTAAAGCATGCTTGCCCTTTATTTAGGGGGAGCCAAACTGCACAGATCTGGACAGACGTAAATCCTGAATGCATTTCCCCAGCCCAGCTTCCCCACCACCCTCGAGCTGCGTGCAGGTGCTCCTGAGCCTTGTGATTTTGTCTTCTCCGACAAGGCAGCCCCATGTAGCTCACAGATTAGGAGAGCCTGCTCCTGACCCCTCTCCTGGCATCCGATCACGCGAGCATCCATGTCACAAAAGCTCGTGCTCTACTTTGGTTAGTCTATAAGGTGCAAACCAACCACCCCCTCTCCTTCCCAAAGGCTTCTGTGTCCCTTTCCCCGGCTTCTCCTGGACTCGATGATCTCCCGAGGTCCCTTCCAGCCCTAATGTCTATGCAAATCTATGAAAAACCTTCCTGCGTGGCTTCTGTCCCGTCCTTGGGCATCACCAGCCAAGGATTTCAAACCGATTGATCCACAAACCGCCCAGTCTTAGAGAGGGTCGTGGCAGGGCTCTCCACGATGCTGGGAGTATTCACAGACCATTGGGGGCTGGAAGGGACCTTGTAGATCATCGGGCCCAGCCCCCTGCACCAGGCAGGAACAGACAAGTGGGGTCAAGTGACCCCGGCAAGGTGACTGTCCGGTCTCCTCTGGAAGATGTCCAGGGTAGGCGATTGCACTCACTGGAGGGAGTTTATTCCAGTCTGGACACCTTGATTGCGAAAGTGTTAAGCCTGAAGCAGCTTTCCCGGAGTTTATATCCACTGCTCCTGGTCTTCCCCAGGGCTGCGCAGAGACCCGGAGGCAGGGGCTGCCCACGTCACGGGCCCCCTGGACATCCACGTCCCCCCAGACTCGCGGGGCTCGTTAACGAGCTGTAACAGGTGGATGTTTGTGTGAGCCAATTAAGCCTGCTGGAGTCCCTCCTCCTCCTCCACCTGCGAGCACGAGCAACTCCACCCCGCCCCAGGAAACATTTCCATCCCCCCCTGGCCCTGCAGACCCGTCCGACCCCGGGGCCGGAGCCTGCAGCGTGGCCCTGTACCTCCCAGCCCACGCCCTCCTGCCGCGTGCGCGCTTCTGGACCCTCCTGTCGGCTGCCCCGGCCCGGTCCCTTGCCGGCCTGGCAGAGCCGTGACGAGAAGCAATTCTTTCTTTTCCCCCTGAAATTGAGCTGCTTTAATGAGCATAATTTTACCCTGTTTTGCAACAGCCACAAATCCACCTGCGCTGGCAGAGCTTTTCAGACCCGCTGAGCCGGGCTCGGGGCATCCCATTTAACTGCTTTGGAGGCCAAAAGGGGTGAAAAGTGTCACCGGTGTTTACGTGCGGGAGAGGGGGCGCGCGAGCCGCCCGCGGACTTGTGAAAACTCCAGCCCGGGATCGGGTGCTCGTGATCGCGGGGGGATTTGCAGGCCGGCTAATTGCAGGCACGTTGCCAGCATGGCACGAAAGAAACCCTCCTTAATCATGAGTCGCGTACCCTAGCATTTCGGCGCTGGATTACTTAAATGCGCACTCACAATGGCGTTCCCTGGGCGCCGTGCCGCAGGACGCATCTCCACGCAGAGATAAATGCACTCGGAGCCGTAGTGTATTCATGTGTGTGTACTCGTACCAGGAGAGGCATACGCCTCTGCTCGGGATGCACAATGCTCCTTGTCCTGGGCACGGGCCCACCTCCCTCCTCCTCCACCGCAGCTATTTTTAATGCTTTGCTTTTCTTTGCCAGCACATCCAAACACCTCCTCCACCACTTCCCAAAGCGCTGGCTCTTCCCCTCCAGCCCCTAGCTGGGGGTTGCTGCAGCCCGTTGCTTGCCCCCCGCCCCAGGCCCTCCTTACTTCTCCTTTCGGGCTTCCTGAGCCAGCCTCTATCTTGGGGTTATCAGCAGGTGGTCTTAGCAGGGGACGGCCTGCGTGACGAGGACGACGGAGGGCCTCGTTCGCTTTGGCTGGGGACTTGTTCCGCAGGGGCTTTGCAATCAGGCCGTGAGCTGGACACCGCGGCACAGGGCGAGGGCAGATCACCGAGGCACCGGGCAGCGATGGTTTGGTGACCCGTGTTGCAACACGCGGGCAATGCAACTCAGGTGGAGCTTCCTTAGGGCTGGGGCTGCGATGTTGCGGTCCTGCCTCCTGGGTGAGGATATGGAAGGGCTGGTGCAGCAATTCACACCTGAGCACATCTCTGCCTGAACATAGAGATGGGTCCCCAAGACGTCCGTGTCCCCCAGGCCTGGCCTTTGCTGCAGACCCCCGCGATCACGAGCACCCGATCCCGGGCTGGCCGCAGGTCTTTTCACAAGTCCGCGAGCGGCTCGCGCGCCCCCTCTCCCCGCACGTAAACACTGGTGACACTTTTCACCCCTTTTGGCCTCTGGAGCAGTTAAATGGGATGCCCTGAGCCCGGCTCGGCGGGTCCGGAAAGCTCTGCCAGCGCAGGTGGATTTGTGGCTGTTGCAAAACAGGGTAAAATTATGCTCATTAAAGCAGCTCAATTTCAGGGGGAAAAAAAAGAATTGCTTCTCGTCACGGCTCTGCCAGGCCGGCAAGGGACC
Source organism: Crocodylus porosus (assembly GCF_001723895.1). Classification (NCBI taxonomy): domain Eukaryota; kingdom Metazoa; phylum Chordata; order Crocodylia; family Crocodylidae; genus Crocodylus; species Crocodylus porosus. Next base: position 21,080,751 of record NW_017728909.1, on the reverse strand, counting down.
GGGCCGGGGCAGCCGACAGGAGGGTCCAGAAGCGCGCACGCGGCAGGAGGGCGTGGGCTGGGAGGTACAGGGCCACGCTGCAGGCTCCGGCCACGGGGCCGGACGGGTCTGCAGGGCCAGGGGGGATGGAAATGTTTCCTGGGGCGGGGTGGAGTTGCTCGTGCTCGCAGGTGGAGGAGGAGGAGGGACTCCAGCAGGCTTAATTGGCTTACGCAAACATCCACCTGTTACAGCTCATTAACGAGCCCCACGAGTCTGGGGGGACGTGGACGTCCAGGGGGCCCGTGACGCGGGCAGCCCCTGCCCCCATCATTCACACTCTGGGCTTCCCCCTTCAAAGCCCAGCTCCGCTGATGTCTCTCCCGTCGCCCCTTTCCCCTTCCCCTCCTTGCAGCTGCTGTGTGGCCTCCTCTACCCAAGCCCCAGCTGGAGGCTGGCGTTTCTTTGCACGCCCCTTGTGCCCGCAACATGGAGAGCATGCCAACCCGCTGGGCCTCTTCCAGCCTGGAAGCTTTTCGGGATGGGGACTCGGGGTGCCCCGGGCGGGCCACGACGCCTGCAGGGCATGCTGCGATCCCCTCCTCCGTCCCTGCCCTGAGGTCTCATCTCTTTACCTGCATAAGTGACTGGCAGCTCGTTAGCGGCTGACGGGGGGCGGTGGAAAAGGGAAAGCCAAGAGGGGACGGGGACGGGTGGGGGGCCACGGCAGCAAACGTGCATGTCAGTCTGATAAAAAGAGATTGCAAACCTCGCCAGAGAGAAGCCCGAGATGAGACGGGCACCGCGCTTGGGCCCGAGATCCGTCCTACAATTCGGTGCCCCCCCAACCCATGGGAAAGGCCCATCGCCTCGCCCAGGGACCAAACCAGGAAAGCCAAGGCTGCAACTGAACTCCGACTAGCTTCAGGCATCAAGGACAACAAAAAGTCCTTTTTCAGATACGTGGGGCAACTGACAACTGACGCCCAGGAAAAAGCCAACCTATTAAATAGGTACTTTGCGTCAGTCTTTCATCAGTCACACGGGATGCCCATGCCGGCTAT
>NW_017728909.1:21067091-21079697 GCF_001723895.1 Crocodylus porosus | reverse complement strand
TTGCTGGGATCCTATGACCCCAGCTGACTTCCTGCCCTTTGGGCGGGGGCTGGACTCGATGATCTCCCGAGGTCCCTTCCAGCCCTGACGTCTATGAAATCTATGAAATTTTGGAGCCCGCTATGATCTCTTGGTTGCACCGCTGCCCATCGGGAATCGCTCCCCATTTGGACGGGGTAATGCCAAGCGGACCCGGCAGCCCCATCGCCCTCACTGGCAGCCAGATTTACTCAGCATCTGCCTCCAGCCTATTGCTTAGCTCCGCTGGATGGAGCGGGATGAAGCCATGTGCTTTTGCTCGTGGGTCAGCTGCCTGCCAGGCCACCACGCCAGGCTGGCAGGGCTGAAACGCTGCTTTTCAGCTTCACCCCAGCTGCGGATGCAGCCGCCCCTGCCCGAGCAGCTATGAGAGGGTCTCCCTGGCTCTGCACCTGGGCACCATCTTCACCGCCGGCTCTCCCTAGGCCCCGGGAGCCCTTTCCACCCATGCACAGAGAGCTCGCTGCCCCACGGCACCATTACAGCTGCATCCTTTCCAGCCTGCGTGGACACAACGCGGCCCAGAGCACAGTGGTGCCAGCCTCCTATTTGCAAACGGGCCCTTCGCGCTCTCCCCACACAGCCCCTTGGCTGCCAGGCCTAGAGAAAAGAAACCCCAGCAATAACGAAACTGCCAGGGGAAAAAGGGCTCTAACTTCCCATCACGCTGGTCCCCTGCCCTCTGCCAGCCATCACCTCCCGGGATAAGCTCTTGGGGAGAGGGGGCTTTGCGCTCTCTCTGTGCAGCCCCGATGCACGCTTGCAAGGTCCTTTCCACCCCCTTACCGCTATGCAACTATGAACAACGCGGTGTGCTGGAGCTCCCGCAACCCAAGAGACAGCTAAGACCGAGGGTAGCTCAGCGGAGAAGCCAGGATGTGTTGCCCATGCTACGCAGCAAAGGCCGAGGCAGGATGAGTCGGACAAACCTGGCTTAAATCACGACCCCCCAAGGGCCTTTTCTATGCAGGGCTCCCAAAAGCAAGGAGCTGAGTGCTGCCGGACCACAGTAACGAGAGCCTTCCCCCCCCTGCCCTGCTGCTGCCCCCCTGCCATTCCAGCCCGGGGCAATGCACCCCCGTGGCCTCCGAGTCCTGCCCCGTGCTGAGCCAGCTCTGAGCAGCCCGGGGGCACCCGGTGCTGCCCACAGCCAGTGGAGTACAAAAGACGGGGCTGGCAGGACACGGAGAGGTGAAGGGACTCGCCCAAGGCCACCCAGAGGAGCAGCAGCAGAGAGTGCTCTACACCACAGCCTTGTGCTCTATCCACTAGGCCCCGCTGCCTCTCACGGGACCTTCTCATCATTGCCGGCAGGCCTCATTTCTAACCGCGTAAACCGGGTCTGAAGCCTTGCAAGAGCGCGGCAATTAGGTGCTCGGACGCTGCCAGCAGCAGAAGGTCAGGCCCCGAGCGCTCGTCTCTCCGAGCTCACAGCCTGGCTGCCCACTTCAATCAGGTTTGGGAGAGCGGGTTTGCAAGACAGCGCGGCCTCTTGCTTTGGCGTGCGCCGCGGCCCGGCTTCGCGCAGAGCAAAAAGCCGGGGGTTTCTGGGACTGAAAGCGTGTAACGGCGGCCTCCCAAGCGTCCCGATGTCGACAATCCCCTTTCTACGGCAGGAGACGGGCACAAAGCGCCAGTTAAACAAAGAGGAGTTCTGCTTTTCTTCCACCATTCATGGAGAAAGACAGGAGGGGAGCGGGGGGGGCCTGGGAATTAAAAAAAGCCAACCCTAAAATGATCCGGCTTTCAAAACAACTCGTCAAGCCAGCCCCCTCTCCTCCGGTCTCTCAGGCGGATGAGGAGTGAGCGAGAGGGAGCGCGCGTGTGCGTGTGCGCGGGTGGGTTTATTCGGCACAGCTCTCCGGTGCCCCGTGTCTCAGGGCGTCAATCCCAGCCCATCTACGGCGAAGGAAACCGGCCTGCGTGTCCTGGCCAAACACAGCTCACCAAGTCCTGTCCCCCGGCCCCCAACCACTTCCATTGCCTTCCCCGGGGCTCTCCCCCGTGTGTCCACATCCGTTCTGCAGTGGGGCCCAAACCTGGACACGGGACTCCAGACGCGGCCTCCCCAGCGCCCAATGGAGGGGAGGAATCGGGTCCCTCCATCTGCCGCAGTCGTGAGCCTCGGCCCCGAACCACTTCCCCCAATGCCTCTCTCTGGAGCTGCACCCGGCGGCGATTCAGCAGCCCGCAGCATCCCCGCGGGAAAGCCCCGTCTTGCGTCGCTCCTTGGTCGTAGCGCATTCCCCATCCTCAAAGCCTCCGTAACAGAGACCTTCTCCGGGGCGAGCACGTCCACCGCGACCGCCGAGCACGGCGCGCCTCTCCAGCCCCCGGCGCGCTCGTCGCACACGGGCCCCGCTGGAGATATTCCTCCTCGGCCCCGGGGCATCCTGAGCGCTTCTCTCTCCTCCTGCCTGGGCCTCCCCGCCGAGTTCAAGAGCAGCAGGCGGCCCGCGTGCCGCTGCGTGCACACCGGTTTGTCAGCGCATGACCACAGGCACACGCGGTGCAGCTTGCTCGCTTTGCTCGCGCCCCCCGGGTACCTGTGCGCCATGTGCCCTGTGAGCGTGTAAGGTCGTGTGCGCGCAGCGGGGCACGCGCTACCTCACTATTGCCAGGCTGCTCACGCATGCTGCCTCAGCAGCGCCGACTCTCCTTTAAGAGCTCTGAAGCTTTGGGTTTGAATGTTAAAAGACGCCGGCGTAGAGAATCGCAGGGTCTTTGTAAATGCGGGAGGCGGCAGGAGAGGCTCGATTTGCCTCTTGACCTTGGCAGCGTCCTCGTAATTATTAGCCTCTGTTTATTTGCCGTTAAACCCAAACTATTGAATAAACAGTGTCAAGTTGGTTTTCCTGAGCAGGTGATTATGCTCTCCGGCTCCTCTAATGAAAATTATCAGAGAGGCTGGTGACCTCATGCTACGCCCGCTAAATAATGCAAGAGGCTCCGGGATCAGACAGGGGAATCATAACCCTGCTTTATCTTATCGTGTCCGCGACAGCTCCAGGCTTGTTTTAAGTAGTGTTGGGCTGCGCTCGCCGAATGCCGTCTCCCGCGTGAGGCCGGCTTGGAGGACTACCCAGCCAGGAGCGACTGCCGTCGGGCCCGGGAGAGCCGGGGCAGCCGGGCTGGGAAGGGCTGCTCGACCTCGCCGGATGCTGCTCCGACAGGGACGGCTCGGATAAAGGGGCTCCTGGTTAGTGCCGTGGGGACGGCTTCCAGGAACGCATCCATCCAAGGAAAAAACGGGAGTGCAGCTCCTCTACAGTACGGGAAGCTTCAAATCACAGACAAGGAGGGTGGAAGGGAGCTCAGGGGTCGCATCTAGTCCAGCCCCTGCTCCAAGCAGGACCTAGCCCCAGCTACACCATCCCAGCCAAGGCTTTGTCTACCCGGGCCTTAAACACCCCCAAGGATGGAGACTGCACCGCCGCTCTGGGGAGCCTGCGCCAGTGCTTCACCGCCCTCCTCGTGAGAAAGTTTTTCCTAACATCCAACCTCAACTTCCCTTCCTGCAACTTGAGCCCATTGCTCCTTGTCCTGCCATCTACCATTGAGACCAGCCCAGCTCCATCCTCTTTGCAGCCCCCCTGCTGAAGGCGGCTATCAAACCCCCCCGCTCAATCTTTTCTGAAGACTACATAAGCCCAGTGCCCTCAGCCACTCCTCACCAGTCATGCCCCCCAGCCCCACAACCATTTTCTGGACTCTCTCCAATGCGCCCACATCCTTTCTGTAGTGGGGGCCCACAGCTGGACACAGGACTCCAGATGTGGCCTCCCCAGTGCCGAGGAGAGGGGAAGGATCGCTGCCCCCCCCGATCGGCTGGCACCGCTCCTGCCCATGCAGCCCAGGATGCCGGTCGCCTTCTTTGCAGGAGACGCAAGGGGGGATCCTGCCTCCCTGGAGCGCAATGAGGCACGCGGGGTTACGGGCCGCTCGGCGTCAGCCTGGCACGCAGAAGGGGATGGGTACATTGCTACAGGGTCTGGGTTGCTGAACCCCGTAAGAGCGGGTTCAGAGGGGACAACTCAGCCACAGGCCAGAGGACCCCCAGCAACACCTCCCCTGCAGACTCCAAGGCACCGTCTCTATGAGATGCAGCCTCCCCTTTGCTTTCCCCGCCAGCACCCTGCTTCAGCATCCTTGCCCACCAAGCTAGGCAGCTCTGCCAAGCCCAGGGTCCTTCACCTGCCCCATATCCCAGCTAAGGGGTTCCCAGCCGCTCCCCATCCCCGAATCGAGCCGGTCTCCCCTACCCCAGGCAGCCAGACACCCAGCCTCCCCCTCAGCCTTGCCACCCCTCAGAGACCAGACTGCAGGTCAGGAAGGGGGACTTGGCATAAACCCACCGGTTGCTCTCAGGTGGGACCAGCCCCCTATGCAAAGGGTGACAAATCCGCAGAGAAATAAGAGGGCAATGAGTGAGGAGCAGCCAACAGCTCCCAGGTGTTAGCGATGGCACGGAGGGACTGTGGGAAGTTAGGAGCATAAGCTCAGCCTGGGAGAAATGCAAGCAAACACCTCCGTGGAGCACAACGATTCAATGGAGAACAGAAAAGCAGGGCTCGTTCGTGGGGAGCGATGTGAAAGGACAGGTCAAACGTGTCAACGTGACAGCAGCCTGCACCAGGAGAGACACCCATCCCAGGGGGGGTAGCAACACCGGCACCGTTTCACGGAGCTGGAAATGGGATGTTGCGCTACCTGGGGATGTCTGATCCCTTCGCCACCCTCCTAGTGAGGAAGTCCGCGGCGCTCTGGTAATTTCCGCCAGCTGAGGATGTGACGGTGCCGGGGGAAAGCCAGGTCCAGGGGTCACTGGAAAAAGTTTGAAGCACCGTCCTGAGAACAGGCATTTGCATGAAGGTGGGAGAAGGGAGAAGTGGAGGAGAAGGATGGTGTGAACTCTTAACCTACCCTGCAGCAAGGCGACTCCGGATATGGGCCCAATTCCCCTGCAGCATTTAGGACATTAAAAACAAGGCTGGGCAGAGCAGTAGAAAATACGCTGTAGATAAAAGCCCCATGCCCACCTCCAGCTTCCCCCTTTGCCTCTCTGCCATCATCCCCCGCTCTTTCCAGCAGCACGTCACCAAGCGCATGAGAACGGCGGGGCTGGCCCAGTTTACAGGTGGGGAAACTGAGGCACAGGAAGAGAAGGCGCTGGCCCAAGCTCCCAGAGCAAGGCAGAGGTAGACGCTGAGAACAAAACCCCAGCCTCTGTCCAGCTGGTTACAGAAGACAAGCCTCGACACGGCTGTTCATGCAGCAGCCGGGCCTCTGTTTGTCCCCAAACAAGCAGGTGTCTCTGCCCGCCGCTCCCTGGGCTGGGCACGGCTCTGGAGTGACGGCCTCCAGGGACCGTCACCAGTTTCCCCTCCCTGCACAGTCAAGGAAGGGCTTGGCCTCTGCTGAAGGCTGCTGGTGATGGTAGGGATGGATGTCCCACCTGCCAGGCCCCGGGCTCGCTGCGCGCGGGCCACCCAAGAAGTGACGTCCCGGTCACTACCAACCTGGGCCAAGTGCCCCCGACACGCCTCCTTTACCCTGCGCAAGCGCCTCCTGGTCCCACCTGCTGCCTTTTGCACGAGGCAAACGTGCACGCTGGCAGGACAAGCCCCGAGCAGCCCGGACCGGGAAGACGTCTCGTCCCGTTTCACCTCTTCCTCCCCCACCCTCGCAGGATCCCAGAGCAGCGGAGTTGTCCAGCCCCCGAGGCAGGATCAGACTTACCCAGATAAGCCCAGTCCAACCTCTGAGCAACACAGCAGTCCCCCTGCCACAGCCCCGGGCATCACCCCCGCCCCTGCCCCAGGCAAAGCAGGGGGCCGTGGCCACCACCGTCCGGGGGGCTCGTAGACACTCCAGAGACCCCGGGCAGAGGCAAGCAAGCCCTCCAATTTATACCACTCTGATCAGGGGAGAAAATCCCCCCTGGATCTGCAGCGCTGATCTGACCCCAAGCAAGACCCTCTAGCCAGGACCCTCCGGCTTCGACCCCGGCCCGGTCGTGCTGCACGCTCGCGATGCCCCGGCAGAGTCTCTCTCCCAGCTGGCACCGGAGGCCAGAGGGTTGCACTGGGGTCCCTGCCTCGGGAGCAGGTTGCAGGGGCCGACAACCAGGGGAAGCATCTCTGGCAGCTCAGAAACAGACTCAGCGAGGAGGAAGGTGGAGGCGCCCAGCGCCGTGGCCACGGTCGCCCCGCAGGCGCGGTCACCAGAAGGACGGGCAACAGGCACCCTCCTCTGCACGAGCAAAAGGCCTTCGCGGAGAATCGCTTACTGCCCTAACAGGAGCGGGTCTGGAGCACGCGCCGAATGATACAGCGCGTGGGGAGGGCACAGATCTGGATCCCGCTGCCGGCCGTGCCCCTCCCAGGGACTGCAGGCAGGGGTCTGAGCTGCCTGTCGTGCCTCAGTTTCCCTCCACGGACAACAGGCAGCCCCTCCGCCGCCGGGGCAGTTGCAAGGTCCAATATCAATGCCTGCAAGGTGCGGCGACGGGTTGCCATGGAAATTCCCGGAGGATAAATTACCGCATGCATATTTTATTATGCAATAAACCCAACATCCGCGCACGTCCCCGGTCCCTCCTGCTGAGGATGGTACGCCCTCCCCTAACTGTAATTAGCTAACGTCCAAGTCCCCCGTGGGTGGAGATCAGCCGCGGAAGTCCGAGCCAAAGGCAGCCGCCGTCTCGACACGCGGCAAAGCATCTCGGTAATGAGGCTGGTGTCAGCAGGCGGTAACCGGCCTCGAACTTTTGTCTGGCCAAGATGAACCCGGAGACCCCGGGATGCCTTGCCATCCCTGCCCTGCCTGGTGAAAGCGCCGACATCTCTATTAAAAGCAACCGCTCCAGCATAATACGGCGCTGCACGTCTGCTGCCACCCGGGATCTCACAGGGGTCACTCCCACCTTCCCCGAGCCAGCAGACCCAGGACTCGGAGGATGCAAAGCCCCAGCTCGGTGTGGCTGAACAAGCCCTCGAGGCTTGGCCGCTGCAGCTCTGCCCTGCTTTGCCGTTCGGCAGTCGGAGGCACAGGGAGAGGAAATGACAAGCCCAAGGTCGCATGGCAAGTCGGTGGCAGAGCCGACGAAACAACCACCCGCTTCCCCGGCGGGCCCAGGGGGCCTGTTGAAGGCCTGATGCTCTCAAGACCGGAAACCTAGCAGCAGCAGGGGCTGGCCCTTGCTCAGGGGCCCTGGCAGGAGCGGACGCTGGAGACGCATCGGCCTCCATCATTCCCGGAACCGGGTCAATAAAAGCTCAGACGAGCCCACGCAGCGAAAGGCTTTTTATGAATGGCAGGGAAGAGCAGCGCCGGGTCCGTGCGCGGCAGGTCGGCGGGCAGGTCTGATGAAGGATGCCCATCGGTGCACGAAACCCGTGCGGGCTCCCCACACGGGGCCGGGGGAGGCAGCCGGGGGGAACACCGGGCTCACAGAGAGCTGCGAAGCCATCAAAGCTGCCCACCCCCGCACATTATGGCCCCCACCCCAGACAAAGCTGCCCCTGATGGCAGCAGGACAGGCTTTTGGGAGCAACTAGGGGTTTGGGGGGGTCCAACCCGAGACTCTCTTCAAGGGGCATTAAAAAAAAGTGGAGAATTACCCCTCTGCCCCACCAAAAATCAGCCTCCATTCAGGCACGCTTCAGCCATGAGATCCCCCCCGAAACGCCAACTCTCCCACGTCTTTCTTCCAGAGGATTATTTCTAGTAGTATTCGAGAGCCCCCTTCCCTGGAGAGGAAGCTAAAATGCTTTATCAACATCCATCGATCGCACCTCCCCGCCCTCTGAGCAGAAGGGCTCAGTTGTTTTGAGTCCTTATTTCCCAGATGGGGGAAACTGAGGCACGGCAAGGGTTAAGCCATTTGCCCCTGGGCTCCAGGCCCTACGCTCCCACCATCATGATCACCCCGGGGGAGAGCAGAGCTAGGGGGATATGGGCACAAGCCATAACAGGGTTATTCATTTGCAAAATATAAAACAGCCACAATGAGCCCTGCGTTGGGCTTGGAAACTCCTCCAAACACTCAAACTTTAGGCTTCTCGTGGATCAGAAGAAGCAACAAAGGGCCACCTTCCAGGCACAGGCTCGGTTGGAGGCTTTGCACTGAGCGACCACAGCTGCAAAGCCCGTACGGCGTAAACCAGCCTCTCGTGCCCTCCTGGCCAAGGGCAGAGCCAGGGGCCAAAGCAGACGCTGCGGTTGCTCTCTCCCAGCCAGCTTTGCCATGCGACAGGGGGATGCACATGAAGGACCAGCCACCGCTGCGCCCTTTGCTCTTGCTATAGCAAACAGAGCACTAGCACCACGGGCTGATCCCTGGATGCATGGCTCTGGACATGCACGGCTGGTTTCCGGCACACCGTAAGCGTCACGAGACGGCTCGCCAGGTCTTGAAAAGGGTGCTCCGGCCTCCGTGCTCACCAGGTGCAGCGCGTCACGCAAACGGCTGCGGGCCGGGGCAGGTCGGTCAAACTGAATCACCGCGGGGCGCGAGTCACGCCAGGGAAATCAGCCGCGCTGCTCCGCGTCGACAGGCCTCGCGCCGACTCGGCCCCTAGCGGGGGTTTATTGGGGGCCGGGCAAACACAGGGCTGCTCCTGGGTAAGCCTCGGCCCCGCGGCCCACGGATGTTCCCTCGCAAATGCGGGCGAGTCGACGCCCCGGGCTAAGCTGAAGCTCAGACCAAGTCTGTGCGCTAATACCGCGAGCAATTTGGAGCTCACCCCCTTCCAGCCATTGCCTGGGGGGAGATCCTCGAGCTTTGCCACGTGCGGTGGGGCCCAGACCCAGCTGGGCAGCACGTTACGCGTCATGGAGCTCAGGTGCCCGAGACGTCCTCGCCCAGGCGTCTTCACCTGCCCTCCATGGGGGGGACATGCCCCGAGGTCACCTCCCCACCCCCAAATGCTCCCACCAGCCTGAGGGGATGTGTCGACACAGGGCGACTGTGAAGCTCCACTGCATTTTCCTGCAGGAGCAAATCGGCACCGCTGAACCCGGCCACGGGGCTCCGGGAGTGTGCCTCACCTCGACCCACGAGCCGCAGCTAATTCGCGGTAGCACTAGGCAGCTCGCAGGCCCGAGAGGATGGCAGGCTGGCCGCGCGCTTGTGCGCTACAGCCCTGCTTGCATGCCTAGGATAACAGCCTACTACCGCTACCAGCTCCCAGAGTTGCTCAAAGGGCATCATTTGGTATTTCTATGGCAAAAGCGCTGCCGAGACCCCCCACGGGAGGAAGCCGTCGCATCGCCTTGCCGGCAGCTATGGTAAGGTCAAGGTGATGACCCCGTCGCCCCCACCGCACCACCCCATTTAGGGAGGGGAGCATAGTGCAAGACCCACAGGACCCTCGTGCCCGTTTCCAAGCTGGGGCGCCGAGGCTAAGGGCCTTGCCCAAGGCCCCACAGGCAGGAAGTGGCAGGGTCCACTGCAAGACCCCAGGACCAGCTCCGTAAAGGCAAGGCAGCCCTGTGCATCCCCGCTTATCCAACGGGCTCTACCCCAGGGTTACTCCAGCCCCATCCATATTAATTGCAAGGTCCACACGGAACGGCTGCAGATCCTTTGCCTAGCACCATTTCCAGCCTAAAAAGCAAGCCGTGCCCCCTGCACCCCCGTCTCCGCCGGCACTGCCAGGTCACCCTTGCCCCCCCGGCTCTCTGTGCATCGCACGCCCAGTTACCGGCAGATGCAAAGAGCTCCCCCGTCCCCTCCCCGACGCTCGTCTCCGGCAGGCCGCAGCGCCAGCAACAGCCCCGAGCCGTCCACGACGGCAACTCCATTAGAGACACGCTCCCTCACGAGCCTCTCCAGCCTCGTAGCCAAATGCGGACAGACACAGAGGAGACCCAGAGGGAAAGAGAAAGGAGATTACCCAGGTAACGGGAGCTAATATTAATTCTTCCGCTCGCGGCAGCTCCCTTTCATCTGGAGACTTCAATGTGCCTTCCAAGCACCGAGGAAACCTGGCAACAGCCCCGTGGGGGCTTTCAAGTCACCTGAATGGGGTGGAGCCGCCGGCCTACCCGGAGAGCAGCGCCAGGAGCCAGGCAGCCCCCGGGTGAGAGCTAGCGCCCTCGTCCCGAGTGCATCGCAGGGTCGGAGGGCACCGCGGGCAGTCACAGCCCTGAGTCGGTCCTTCCCCAGCCAGGATTAACTCCCAGCAGAGATGCCCATCTGAACCACCAGTGCTTTGCAGGTGCTTTCTGGAGGGAGGAGCGCTGCCAGCTAAGCCATGCAGCCCGGGCAACCCATTGGAAAGCCCCCATGAAACCAGCTTCTGAACTGAATTTTTGGTATTGCATAATATTTTGGTCCGTTTGTTTCCAAACGTGTTAGCTTTTAAGTGTCTGGTGTCAGCCTGCCAGGGAGACAACTTCTCAACCCGAGTTCAAAGGAGCTCCCGGCCCAGCACCGGCTCCTGCCAACATGCATGGCTTTAAGTGAGGGGGGAAGAAAAGACAGACCAAAAAAAAATTGCATTTCTAAGTGTTTTCATGTCTTTGGTGGCGGTGCAAGACTCGCACGGCAGCTGCGGGAACTGTCTGCACGCACATGCACGCACAGGGGAGATGCGCAGGAACAGAGTAGGCACCAAGTGCTGTCAAAGGCACAAAGCAAACAAACTGACACAATAGAGAACAGGCATCTCCGCTCGCTCATCTTTTCGATTTCCAGTCCTCGTCGGCGCTACAAGCAGCAAGAGTCGACAAACACGCTCCAGACAGAACGAGGATGTTTGAGATGAATGTCAGCATCCATTTAAAATATTACTAGAGGCCTCATGATAGACACCTCGACAGCCGCTCCGGCAAAGGATCCATTCTGACACCAGACACTTGAAAGCTAACAAAGTCAGAAATGAATGTATCAAAATATTATCAAATACCAAAAAAATCAGTTCGGAAGCTCTGCTCCTGCTGTCGTTAAGTGCTGATTAAACTGCAGGAACCCGAGACGTCCCCCTGCCCCGTGTTCTGCTAGTGCAAAAAATTTACATAGATAAGCACTGGGGAAGAAACGCTTGCAAATGTGAACAAAGTTATTAACCATCAAAATTCATGAAAGAGAAACGTCGAATCCTCCCAAAGCACAAGGTCTGTTGGCTTTTTGCTAGGTTTGCTGTAACAAGAGAAATAGGTCTCAGTGTATAATGGCATGAAATAGGTGTTCTTATGCATAAATATATAGTATTTATTGTGCGTGTGTGAGCCTGTAAACACATATACACACACACTCACAGATCTTAAGGGCAAAAGGGCTCATGGTGAACATATGTATAGATATACAAGTATACTTACATCCACATTCATATACACACATGTCAGTGTATGCAGATGCATGCACAAATACAAACACACACACACACACACTCCCAGATTGTAAGGGCAAAAATGCCTGTGATGAATACATGTAGAGATTATACAAGTATACGCAAACCCATATTCATATTCCCACGCTCAGTCTATACAAATGCACGCACAAACACATACACACACACACACTCCCAGATCTTAAGGGCAAAAAGGCCTGTGATGAATATATGTACAGATATATAAGCACACTCAAGCCCACATTTATGTACATGCACACTCCGGTACATATAGACACATGCACGCGCACGTGTGCGCACACACAGGACAACCAATTCCAACAAGCCCGCCGCACAAAGTTTCGGGTCTTTCGGGACAGGCCCTGGCAAAGACAGCATGAAAGCCCCGAGCCGCGGTCCAGCCTAGCCGCAGGCCCTGGCTCTCGCGCAGCTCCGTCCTTCCCACAGGTCTGCGTGCCGCCTCCTCGGCCCATCACTAGCTTCCCTGGAGAGTTGAAGCCGGCTGGGATACTTGAGGGATCTGACTTGCTCAGTCCCCTTCCCTCTGCCCCTTGCTTGTGCGTGGATCTTAGCTGGCTGCCCCGCTCCAGCCACTGACGCCCCACCGGCTGCGAGCGCAAACACCAGCCCCGACGTTGGGTCCTCTTGGAGCGGCAGGTTGGAAACAGGAGGTGGTGGAGAAGCCAGGAGCATGCTGCCTGGAGGGGGACGTGGCCACGGCACTAGGGTAATGCTGCAACCCTGGCAAAACACGCCATGGGGCCTTTCCCCAGCCCAGGGTCAGGAGCTCCCTGCCAGCCTCTCCCAAAAAACATTTTAGCGGCACTGGTGCCCCCTAGCGTCACGCGGGGCCCGGTCCGGCCCCAGGTCCTGGGGAAGGGCTGCCCCCGCTTCTCCTCTGCCACCACCATGCCAGGAGCAAGCGGGCCCGGCCTTGCTTCGCCTGCAGGAGCCGACACCCGTGCCTGGCGCGGCCCCGGCACTGGGACCCGCAGTTTCAGGTGGGCTTTCCTTAGTGCAGTTCCACGCAGCGGCAGGTGCCAATCTGGGGGCTTTCCCGCGGGCAAGACCCGCCCCGCTGGCACCCCCGAGCGCAAGCCACGGAGAGACTCGACCACTGGGGCCACCTGTCGCGCCCCTGGAGGGCCCCACCGACGCCCCGTGGGCGCGGACACAAGAGGGGCAAGGAGGTCCACGCTCACGGCCCCCC
>NW_017728909.1:21054194-21059540 GCF_001723895.1 Crocodylus porosus | reverse complement strand
GCCCAGGAGCACAGCTTCACGCTCACGGACACACACTCGGGCCTGCGGGCACCGCCCCTTACACAGCACACAGCGCCGGCCGGAACGCGGGGGCACGCTCACTCTCCCCCGCACAGAGCACGCCCCCCCGGCACTCGGGGCCGCAATCTCGTGCACCCCGAAGTCATGGGCGTGCACACGCACGCCCCCCCCTGCGTGAGCAAACTCAACTGCACGGTGCGAACACACCCCTACACCCCCCGTGCACGCGCACGCACGCACACTCACCCAGGCACCCCCAGCACCCGCGCACACCGCCCCGCACCGCCGGCCCGGCCCCGGGAGCGCACACGCGGCCGGAGCCCCCGGCCAGGCGAGGGGGGTCCCTGGGGGGAGCCGCGCTGGGGGTGAGCAGCGTGGCAGGCGGGGGGGTGGGGGCGCGTGCAAGGAGACGCACCAGCAGTCCAGGCCGGGTGCGGGAGAGGCCCCGGGCGTTGGGCCGGGACTCGGCCCCGGCTGGCTGCTCTGCAGGAAAGTGGGGCCCTGGGGGAGCTCCCGGCCCAGGCCGAGCCAGGAAGGGCACCTGGTGCCGGGAGCAGGGGGCCTGGTCAGAACTTGTGGACCCTGCTGCTGGCCCGGCCACTGATGCCTTGAGCCTCAGTTTACCCCTCTCTATAATGGGGCTAACACGACACAAGTGCATCACAGCGCAGCACTGCATGAATTCCTTCCCACGCAGCAACGGCCCACGGGCTGAAGAGGGCCGTGGGACAGCGGCTGGAGGGCATCTGAGCCCTGGAGACAGCTGGTCCGTGCCAGCCCCAAACCGGCTGCAACAGAGGCCGGCGCTGCCGGCGACGCATCTCTCTAGGCCTCTGCCGGCGTTCAGACCAGCCCCCGGTGCGCCCACACCGAGCCGCCGCGCCGCTCCCCGTTCAATCCCCAGGTCCCCAGACAGCTGAGTGCAAATATTCCCAGGGACCTAGCCCCAGCCTCACGTCACCGCAGACAAATTTAAATAATCCTGTTTTCCTACAGCAAAAAAAAGTCACTTGAAGTGAAGTCCTACAAACCCGGGTACGTGGGGCCGAGTGGAGGGGGAGCTCTCTCTAGTATTTGCCTGACGTTGCGAAAAGCCAGTGCTCCTTGGATATAAATGGGGAGTTTTCATCTCTAACGGAGCAACAGGATGCATTATCATCATCGTCCGCAGCAGCATCTCCTCCGGCTCCTTAAATTAACTGCATTAATTGTATCATTTACATGTACTGAGAACTTCTTTCATTAATACTACGGCTAATAACGCTACCGCTGACACACCGCTACGTCTCACAGCAGCATCCAGATACCCATGCCGCAAGGAGAGCCCCTGCTCCTAGGAGCTTACAATTAAAATAGATGAGACGCAAACAGGAGGCGAGGAGGAGAGAGGTGCAAGAACGGGTCCAAGGTTACACGGGCAGTGGCAGAGCCATGGGGCTACTCCAGAAAAATAAGCTGATTTTATTATTATTCACCAAATTACAAAGGTTTGTGTTTGGGCACGCTCCTGCCACAGGGATCAGGCGTCCCGGAGAGCGTGGGGACCGGGCGCAGGGAAAGGGAAGAAATGGCCCCAGAGACTGGATCTGGGCAGAAAGCACCTGGGCACCAGGGGAGCAGGGCCACAGACCTGTGAGTGTGGCAAAAAGGAGCCCCACGGGCGCTGGGCAGGTCCGGATGGGGGGCAGCTGGGCAGAAAGCTTGTTCCTGGGACAAATCCTCGCTCTCCGTTGCTTTGTTGGTGAATTTGGTGCTGGTGAGAGGGGCCTGATGCCTTTCCAAACCATTGCCCGGACATTTTATGGGCAACGTCTGACTAAATGAGTCCCGGGTTATCATTTAGTCGCAGGACAACGCTGGGGCGCGTGGGAGGAGGACTCGCGGCCCTCCAAAATCCAGGCTGAATCGCACAAGCTGCTCCCCGCCGGCTCGGACATGCGTCTTCTCCCTCCCGGCCTAGACCTCTGCAGAAAGATCCTCTCTCCCGGGACATCTCGCTGCCACCGCGCAGGGGCAGAGTGGATGGGGGCCTGGGAGGACCTCCCCCCCGAATTCCTGCCAGGCTTGCGGCTAACAACAACACAGCAGGTTGGGCTTAGCGTCTCATTTTCATCCTCTGCCACCAAAGGGATTCTTTCAGCGAAAAAACAATGGCGAGAAAAAGAAAAAATACGGGAGATGCCAAGAAAGAACCGACCTGGTATTTTCCGTACCAGAAAGCAGCTGAGTGCAAGGGCTAACGAGCCACCGACCAGCTCGAGTTGATCACAGTTTTTGTTTTTTAGAAAAAATTCCAGGCAGGAAACAGGAAAGGGAGAAAGAGGCCAACACTGAAAAGGTTGTAAGGAAAAGGGATTTGACAGCCTGTCGCTACCCCCAGCCTGATTAAAATTCCTCAGGACTCACGGCCGGAGAGATTATTTTATATCGTTGCACTCTGTCTTCATGAGAGTTCCCAAATTTCTCACTGGTCGTTATGCAGCAGGTAGAGAAAAGCGACACGTGCATGCGTGTCTGAGCGTGTAATGCAAGCCCACGACTTCCTTGCATCAGTGGAGGCGTCGGGTGTACCTGTGTTGGTCTAAGGACATAGGCAGACAAGGGTCTTCGGGTAAATGTAATGACTTTCGTTAGACCAACTAAACAGTTGGAAATATTGCAAGCTTTTGGGCACAAACACCCTTCTTCGGGCGTAGGGTGCATGTCTACATATGCATTAAGGTGCTTTTTCTAATGCACATTAAATTTAGTACCTCTAATATGAAATACTAAAGCAATGTGTATTAGGCTGCCCTAATGCACACTAATGAACGCACATGATTTTTAGGTAATGCCTAATGTGCAGTAGCCCATTTTCCTGTGCATTAGCATAATTGCACCATTTTTTACACAACACTTTAACGCACGGAAAAATAGGCTATTGCGCCTTAAAGCGCTTGTGTAGACACGCCCAGGGAGAGTCACCCTATGACTCTCCCTGTGCCTAGAGACACTCTCCCTCTGCCTGGAGAAGGGTGTTCGTGCCCGAAAGCTTGCAAAGAACCATTTTCCCAACTATTTAGTTGGCCTAATACAAGATATGACATGTACCCAAAGAACCTCGCATAAATGGGTGATTATTAGTGTGCCACTGCATGCCTGCATAAAAGCAGCGTGTGTCGTGCTACATGCGTGCAACACGGGGCTGAGCAAGAGCTAGCTCCGTGTGCAGTTGCGGGCACGTCCGCATGGCTGTGCGGAGTCACTCCCAGCTCAGCAGCTGTACTGCAGACATTAAAACTCCCTTGTTCTTACTATAATCCGAGCATCGATTGAAAACGTCGAAGTACAACCCAGGAAAGCCAGGCCTCGGTGCCCATAGCAGCACCTCTAGCGATGCTGAGCGCACGCTGGGTTGAAAGCAGGCACTTGTAGTGAAGTGTTTTTATTCCCTGCAGCTCTCCAGGAGCAGCACGGCAGGCTGTGTGCCAGCTCCCAGACCCCTGGGTCCTTCTGAACCGCAGGCCGTGGGAGCGATGGCTTTGCCCCACGGCAGGAGACGGCAAGGCAGCTGTGCCCGGGATCCCCTTCCTGCCCCTGCATGCTGACTTGTGCACCATACAGGCAAAGCTCAGGAAGGAGAGCACGGCTAGGGAAGATGCCCAGCAGCTGTCACAGCCGCACAGGACGGGCCGTGGAGGATGCTTTGCCAACATGGCAAGCTGGGGGCGAGCCAGGTTGCGGACAGGTACGGCTTTAAAAGGGGGCGAGCAGGTGGGGAGGCTGCTCCGGAGCGCGCATGGTCTGCCCGCTCCTGGAGCAAGAGAGCGAGGGCAGCGAGCTAATGGCTGTGACGTGAGTGAAGCTAGGGGCCAGCTCCAAGGATTTTGCTCCATTTCTATGGCTCTGGGGACACGCGGATGCCGTGGCTATAGACTAGTATCCTCCATCCTGGCACAACTGAAGTCCGTACGCTTTGCAAGGTGGGTTGGACGGTAGTGATGTGAGTGCTTCCTATTTCACCCAGCAGACAGCCGTGGTGTGTACACACACTCACGCCTTTGCCCCGAGGCCTGCTTCACTTTCACATAGTGCTTTCTACCAACCTCTTCGAAGCACTAAGCCAGACTCCTAGCGTCATCCCGGAGGACTGGCGGTGTCATGATCCCCCTCTCCAAAAGGGGAAACTGAGGCGGGACTCCGGTCCCAATTGGCCACGCGCGAGCTTACATAGGATGCACACTGAAGCCGCCGCATAGGATGCACCCAGTCTGCAACGAGACGTGGAAAAGGTCTGTGCAACACCCGCAGGCTCCAGCAAGGTTTGCATGACAATACGCATCTCCCTGATCGTTGAGTACAATATAAACACAGCCTGCATTTAACACAGTTGTAACACCCACACATCCCACAGATATGACACACAGCAAATTGATTCAGCTCCCCGGCTTCGGCGGCTGTAGCTTCTTGCCGCCTATCAGGCACAGGGCTCTTTTGCGCGCCTGTTTCTGGAGACCACGTCAGAGCAACGCAGCATGCCGGGCCAAGCCAGAGCTGCTGGGTTAAGCCCACCTCGTGCTAATCCAGGCAAACATCTTATTATTCCCTTCAGAAACTTCACCGCATTAGATTTCGATGCGCCGAGTTGCAAAGCAAACATCTAATGAGAATATTTGTATTTTGCCCAGACCCTGCAAGTACCAAAACCCATGACACAGCTCCCATTGCTTTCTTAAGGGGCGTATTGAAGTCAACCACGTTTCCTGCTGGACAGCTGGGGGACCCAGGAGATCATTATAGGGACCTGTGCATTTCTCAGCACCCTACAGAGAGATGAGCAGCTCTCCTCTCCCTGCCCCGGGATGCTCAGTCTATCCAGCCGGCTTCACTGCTTCCTTCTTCCCCTTCCTTTCCTCCTCCGTGACACCCTCTCACACACGGACGCTTCCTCCATCACAACACGTGCCTCGTCTCTACGTCACCCCATCCACGCCAGCCCGGAGGTGGGACTGGTACCCAGAGACGTTGCTGGGTGGAGACTCCTGGCTTTTCCCCACAGACGTGCTGATCTCACAGCAGGGAAACGGGACATCCATGGAAAAAAAGAGGTGGGAGCTGGTTCTTCCAAACTGGATTTTCCTTGAATTGCACTGTATGTGCATCCAGCGTCACCAGCAGCAGCCACGGGGAGTTGGTGGCAGCCAAGCGAGCCTGTTAAACCTAAGCAATGATCATCAAAAAACATGGAACCGTCTTTCTTGGCGTGTCTACACGTGTAGTTACGCATGCTGAAACTTAATGCACCTTCGTTTAAGGCAATTTAGGCTCTTGTCTACCCAGAGACCT
>NW_017728909.1:21051797-21053774 GCF_001723895.1 Crocodylus porosus | reverse complement strand
GTCTGAAGGCAGGGTAGATTTGCACCTTATAGCCTCAACTACGTTAGAGATTTTATATATATATATATCATAAATCACTATTGCACGTGCTGGTCTGTGTATGTCCTCTGAACAGCATCTGATGAAGTGAGTTCCAACTCACAAAGCTTGTACTCACCCACTCTATCTATCTATCTATCTATCATCCTACTTGGTTTGCAAGGTGCAAATCTACCCTGCCTTCTGCAAGAATCCTTCAAGCCAGGACAGACCTCTGTCTGTCACGGAAAAAAAGGCCAGGTTTTGCAACAAGAGCCGAGCGACTTGGCTTTCCCCCTAAATTTAACCAAGGGCACTTCAAGCGGACATGCGTTGGGTTTCCTGTTTGCGGAGAGATAAGGTTTTATTTTTTCCATCCCAAGCTGAGATAGTCAAAAAAATCTCAGAAATGACCCAAAGGTCCAAACTAGAACAAGACCAATGACAATGGAAAAGCACTGATTGAACCAAGAGACGTTTTTCATTTAGATAATTTTGAAGTGGTTCTGCTTTACCCTCTCTAGGTATTTTTTTTTAGCTTTCCAAAATAAGTTCAAACCAAGAACCAGTACTTTTCCATTTAGAAAATGTCCAATCGGGACATTTCAACAAGTGCAAAAACTTTTTGTCCAACAGTTTTTCAAAATGGGAAATTCATCAAAACCAGCTCTTTCCAGAAAGCAGTTTGGACCAATAGGCACTCTCAGGTGGAAAAAAAAAAGCTCATTAAAAAATTCCCAGTGGGCTACAGCTCTGAGCTTTCCACCACATGTGGCATCAAGATACCCAATTACTTTTGATGCAAAATGTGTGAGGTTCCTTTCCCTGGCAATTTGATGACAACACTTGTTTTGGAAGCACATGGCTCAAGGTTAGGTGCCATAAGACACTTGCCACGATGAAACCAAAGCACTGAAATATTGGTCCTTAGAGGATTAATCTACTGTTTGCTCAGACAATACAAGAACTGTGCAAAATATTCATGCAGCAAAACACAAAGGCATGGAGACCCAAGGCTTTTTATCCACAGATTCCTGATGGGTAGTGAAAAATTCTGCACCGTGAAAAGCTTATCAACTTTTGCTGGATTTTTCACACTGAAAAAAGTCAGAGCTTTGCTACCTTAAATGTTTGTAGATGCTTTTGAAGGAAAGACATGACCTCAGGCACAAAAATTCCCCCAGATACAGAAACAGGCAATTTTGCAAACCAGAGGGCTGGCTGGAAGTCTCCAAATGAACAGTCCCGGAAGAAATGTGTTCCTCAGAAGTTTAGGAACAATCAGGGGAGAAAAACATTCACTGGACTGAAACAATTTCTTTCTTCAAGCAGAAAAGGTAAAAAAAATATCAGGATTCCCGGGCTATGAATCAATCTGTAACAAAAACTGGAGCATCTACTGACTCATTCATTTGGGCACAAAGTATTGCACACAAGTCATGGTGGTTTCCATGCAGGCAAATAGCATCCCGCAGGAAAACGAAGGGGGCAGCGAGTGCCCCAGCAGCCCGTGGCAGCCGCGGGAGGAGGAGGAGAGCTCCCTGCGACAGAGACCCACTTTCCTAACCCGCCCCGGGGGTGATGCGCAGGTGCTGAGATGCGGGGTGTGCAACGCACCTGTCACCCCCGCGCACACCCGCAATCCTCAGAGCAAGATTTTGTCTGGCAGAGACGGGGACGATTACAAACCCATGAAAAGGCAGCTTTCAAGGAGAGGCTGTCCAGCTGTGTCTCAGGGGAGGGAGAAATAAATAAACACACATATATGCACACACATACATTTATGGGGGTGTACGTGTGCATAATATATATACACACATACATGCACGTGTATAATATATATACACACACACACACACATATGTATACATACACGTACGTACATCTATATACACACACGCACACACATGCATACATATATATGTATGTATGTATGTGTGTATATATGTATGTATGACT
>NW_017728909.1:21028968-21051697 GCF_001723895.1 Crocodylus porosus | reverse complement strand
GGCCTTCCCGGAGCGATGGGGACAGCGAATCTGAGCCTGTGCGTGTGCCTGCGCCCGGACAGGGGTTTGCAATCCGCCTAGCCTTCATCTGCTGCATCAGCATTTTGGGAAGGGGCTATTGAGAGGGACTGGGTGGGGAGGGGGTGAGGGAAGCTAGCCAAGAAGCTCCAGAGGAATACGTGGGCAGGAAAAACATCAATGAGGTCAGCCCCATGGTGCTGCTTATCCCGCATGAGAAAAGCGGGGTGCTGTCTTCCCAAGATGCAAGGGCCAGGCATGGGGCCAGCCAAGATGCCCCTTCCCCTTGGAGCGGCAGGGGGACCGTGGAGATACCAGCTCCGGATCTCGGCGGGGGATGCTTGGACCTGATAGCAGCGGAGGTTGCAAAGGCAGCTGGACCACGGGAGGGGCGTTATGCATACTCCCGGGGTCTCTGCTCCGCTCTGCCACTGACCTGTTGCTTGCTTTTAGCCAGGTCACTTTCTGCCTCAGTTTCCCCTGCCCTCCCTTGCTGCCCCGGCCATGCACGCTGTAAACCCTTTTGGGCGGAGCAGCATCTCGCGACGCGTCCCAGTAGCTTGTGGGCTGACAGGCCGCGGTCTCGCAGAGGGGCTCCGACCGCTCCGGTACTAGAAATAACGGCAGCGAGACTGACAGCAGACCCGAACAGCAGCAGCCGGGTTTCACAGCTGTCAGCAGTGACCTGCCAGCGGCTTCCGCTCAGCGCACGTGGAAGAGACGGTTATGACCAATTATTTCACCGCTGTGCCCTGGTATTTGATGGTAAAATGTTTCCTAGCAGGCAGGTTACGGAGAAGACAGCTGTCTGCAGGGCTCACACCTGACTCCAGGGAGAAATTCAGCCCGAAGAGCCAGTGCTGGGACTGGGGGAGACCTGACAGCTCTGTCTGCGGCTGCGAGGCAGCCCCTGCTTGCAAGTCAGACCTGGGCTCTGTTGCACCAGCATTGTTTCTATCCCAGGAGCAGCTAGGAGCCCACGCCTGGACCACCGCGCCGGGCCCAGCAAAGCTCACCCTCCCACAGACAGACCAGGGGAGAAGGGAGCACAAAGAGGTGAAAGGACTTGACCAAGGCCTTGTAGCAGCTATGTGGCACAGCTGGCACTACTGCACCTGGCTGGCAATTTAGTACCTGGGTAGGACCCCCTTTTCCTACCTGCCTGAGCCCCTGAGAAGCAGCTACTGTCTGTCAGGCCTTCCTCCCAGCCACGGGGCTGAGTGTCAAAGCAGCGAGGAAGAAATGTTTTTCCTTTGTGGAAACCCTGTAAAATGTTCAAGGAACAATGGGACTGAACACAAGGCTACTTCTGTCTTGGCTGCTTCCTCCTTCTGGTCACCCTACTTTTTCCTCCCATCCATCATCTGCACATGCACCTCAGCAAACCCCCTCGTGCAACCGAAAAAGCCCTCCTCTCACCATCCTGCCTGGACCCTTTGCACCCTGCTCGGAGGCTGTTGCCGCATCCACCCTCTTTGCAAACTGCAGGCTTCTCTCCTTCTGGATTACTGCCGGGGCTCCTCTCGGCATCCCCTCCCGATGCTGGGAGCACAGGGCCCAGCTCTGAGCCCAAAGCAGTCATTTCTCAGAGGCACAAACCACCAGCACGTCCTTCAGCTAATGCACAAAGCAGCGCAAGTCCGACCAGGGGATCAACCTAACATCAAGACATGCCTAGAGATGCGCTGGCTGCAGAGAAGCAGGTCTCTGGATGCTGCCGTCAGGACCCGACTGCCGGCATTCGCCTGCTTGATCTGCAGCAGGTCATGCTATTAGGTCTGTATTGTGTCGGGGTCGACATCAGTCTTATGCTGAGTTTATCTGATGGTTTGTGTAGGATGGTTTGGCCAGGGCTGGTCCTGCCTCGGGCAGGGGGTGGACTAGATGTGACCTCTGGAGCTCCCTTCCAGCCCTGCTTCTTTACAATTCAGTGTTCCCTCGACATCTTTAGGTTTTATTTGATTTATATGCTGCCCTTCCTAACAAAGGGTCAGGGCAGCTCGCAGTAAGAGAAGAGAATGACTTCAAACTGGACAGTGGCAAGAGAACAAGGCTGCTTAAAAGGGAACTGGAACATCAAGAAGAAACAGAGACCCCTAAACAACTTCTCCTCCGGGCTTTGGTTGGGAAATGCTGCCCCTGTTAGAAGGTCTTGCAGCTGCTCGGGAAGATAGCAAGGCTTGAGCACTGGGAGAGCAACAGCTGAGGTGCAGCCCCCACAATTTGGGGCCAAATGCACTTGGAGTGTGGGTGGAAGATGCAGGAGGTTGCTCCCAGCTGACCTTAGGACTCGGGATGGGGGACATGGTCCCTTGGGTACGTAGGGCCTTATGAGTCAAACCCAGTACCTTGAATTGCACCCAGAAAGCTACCGGAAGCCAGTGCAGATGCTGGAGGACTGCAGTTACAGCAACACTGATGTTCAGAGATGGCTTCCTCCACAGGACAGGGACAGATGCAGCAAGCGCAGGGGATCAGCACAGCAAGGTCCCAAACTGCCCCAGCCAGGCTTCATATCTGTGAAGGTTTGGAAACTTTCCTTCAGATTGCTAGAGCCAGAGAGCTGGAGGGGGCTTCTGGGTCATGGGATCCAAGTCCTGTATGGATGCAGGAAGGCAGCTCCAGCACCTTCCTCTTCCATCACCTCCGCTCTATTTGTCATCTTGAAGATAAACATTTCAAATGCGACACCTTTGTGCTGACAGATGCATCCAGGTTTGTGGCAAAAAGACCTCATTCCCTATAGCATTTCTTTTCATGAGCATTATCTGCTCAGTGACCTGGTATTTTTAAAGGGACTCACCCCCTTGCCCACTCTAGTCACCTGCTGGGAAGCAAGCTCACGTGCTCCTGTCCTCCCCAGTGCAACGGGATGGCAGAGCACTGGGGTAGTGGGCATCTCCGTGCCTGTACCAGCTCCTCTGGGGAAGGCGCAGGGGCTGCTAGGAGCAAGGCAGGGCAGCAAAGCCACCCTGGCTTCCAGCCTTTTCAGGAGTGGGCAGAGCTTCCCCTGGAGCTGCAAACAGGGTGCCCCAGTGTCCGGCCATTGTCTGCTGCCTCTGCAGGCCACTTTCACCCACTCGCACCAGTGATGGCAATGCCAGCAACGGGGTCTGCTTGAATGTTCCCAGCAAGATGGGCCAGGCTGAGTGTTGCCCAGCCCACCCATTCCTGGACAAGTTGCTCTGAGCCCAGCTTGCCTGGCAAGGTGCTTCCAGCGCATCCCTGTGGGGACGGGGGGCTGGCAAGGGAGAGGCAGAGACAGAGAAGCCCTAGCTGCAGTTCATCTCAGAGGGCAGGGATGGTGCATGAGCACCCGGCTCCAGAGCGCTCCAGCAATTGCACCAGCCACAAGTGCAGCAAAGGGAAGGGCCATGGAGCTGACGTCTCTTTTTTAGGTGTTCCCTTGCAGCAGAAATGTGCTGGCAAATGCAAGCCATCAGGGGCAAAGGGAAAATCATGGACAAGGAGGGCTGAAGGATGCCCAGGAGGTCACATCTTGTCCAGGCCCCTGCTCCAAGCAGGACCAGCCCCAACTTCATCATCCCAGACAAGGCTTTGTCTATCCAGGTCTTCAAAACCTCCAAGGATGGAGACTGCACCACCTCTCTGGGGAGCCTGGTCCAGTGCTTCACTATCCTCCTTGTGAGAAAGTTTTTCTTAATATCCAACCTAAACCTAAGTCCTGCTTGCTCATTCCCTGCCAGCGAGTCTGACCCCCTGCCTGCCCTAATACCTTGGCGTGCAGTGCACGGCTCCAGTCTTGAGGGCGGTAACTTGGGTTGCTGGGGAGTGGGATTCTGCAGAAGAGAAGACCGAGGGGGATTGAACAGCAGCCTTCACCTCCCTGCAGGGGGGTGCAAAGAGGCTGGAGCTGGGCTGGTCTCAGTGGGGGCAGACGGCAGGACAAGGAGCAATGGGCTCAAGCTGCAGCAAGGGAAGTTGAGGTTGGGTATTAGGAGAAACTCTCTCCGGAGGAGGGTGGTGAAGCACTGGACCAGGCTCCCCAGAGAGGTGGTGGGAGTCTCCATCCTTGGAGGTTTTCAAAACCTGGGTAGACAAAGCCTTGGCTGGGATGATGGGGTTGGGGCTGGTCCTGCTTGGAGCAGGGGTTGGACTGGACTCCTGAGCTCCTTCCCACGCTCCTTGTCTGTGATTCTCTGAAAGGCGCTGCAGCGTATCATCACACCATTGATCTGTAAGCACTGACAGGATAACAAGGCCATAAGGAACCACCAGCTTGGGTTTTTTAACAGTAGGAGATGCCAAACCCACTTGATTTCCTTCTAGGATGAAGCCGGGGGAAGAGTAATGCATGTTGAGGGTTTGGCACTCTCATTAGTACGCTAGGGAAATATGGCCCAGATGAAACTACTGTAAGGTAGGTACGTAACCGGTTGGATAAGAGCAGCCGTCGATGGCTTGATGTCAAGCTGGATGGAGGGATCAAGCTGGCTCTTCCTAGGGGCCTGTTCTGACTCCGATACCATTCAATATCCTCTTTAATGACATGAGGATGGAGTTGAAAGGAATTCGCTTAGGAATGACATCAAGATAGGCAAGGTAGCACATCCTTCAGACAGCAGGACTAGTATTGGAAATACCCTTGATAAATCAGAAGAGCAGTCCAAAATAAATCAGACAAAATTCAATCCAGGCGCATGCAGAGTCCTGGGGTTGGGGCATCGCATGGATGAGCGGCCGCCCTGCAGAAAAGGAGCCGGGGTTATAGCAAACAGAAAGCTGAACAGGAGCGAATAGGGTAATGGTGTTGCACGAAGGATAATAGCATCCTGGGAGCATCAAAAACGAGTCAAGGGAAGTGATTCCTCCGCTCTATACGGCACCGGTGAAGCCTGTCCTAGGGCACTGCATTCAATTATGGGCACTGCATGTCAGGGAAATACGAGGAAACTGCAAAAAGTCCAGAGGAGAGTAAAAAAAAAATGACTGGAGTCCTGGGAAAGATGGCATATGAGGGGCAGGTGGAAGCATGGCCATTATTTGGTCTACAGAAGAGAAGACTGGATAACAGCCTTCAAATAGACAAAAAACCCCACATTGCTGTAAAGAGGATGGCGATCAGTTGTTTGCCACCTACATGGGGCAGGGTGAGCAAGAATGACCTTAAACTGCCCTCCACTTACGCTGGAAAAGGGTCGCTCGGTTTTGCAAAGGCTCTGGAGGAAAGCCTGATGCGGTCGGTAGCAACCCGCACCGATGCGAGTGACGCCGGGCGGGAGCGGGAAAGCTTAGTGCACTGCCGATGCAGCCGTTAATTATGGGAAAAGTCACTCCATATCTTGTGACTGGCAAACATCATCCCCTACATCGCTTCTGGCAAATTGTTACGCTCCTGCGCGACATCCCACAGCAAAGCATGGGAGCAAACGGATGAAGCATGATGTGGGAGGTGTGACAATCCAGATTTATAATGAGTTTTCCAGCTCTGCCAAGAAGGCAAAGGGGACTCCAGGAACGGTTTGCGTTCCCAGGGGAAGAGCACAGAAGCCTTCTGCAGCGTATACCAACGAAGCGGCTGTCACATCCTTTGGCTATCGAGACACTTTGGTAATGCTAGAAAGCTGTGCAAAGCATACTTCATTTCTTTTTAAGGACAAGAAAATACCTGTGCGCTGATATGGGACTTCATCTCTGACCGTGAACGAGCCGACAAGTGACAAAGATCTCTGCTTCTTCCTGGGCCTGATCTGTATTTTGTGCACAGCTACGAGCATGCTTTTCACGCAGCAAAATCCAAGTGCTTGAAAATGATGCTGCTCGGGCCACTGAAGAGAGAGATGGAAGAAGTGGAGAGCCAATTCGAAGAACAAAGCTCTGCAACTGATTTTAAAATGAAGCAGAATTTAAGGAGACGGCTTGCTACTGTTCAAGCTGCATCTAAATCACGTGCGCTGGCGACTTGGAGAAGTGGTTCCCCTTGGATACAAGGCCTTTGAATCCCTCTGGGAGACCTGACAGATCGTGTCAAGGCTGCTGATGTCGCAGACCTGGGTGGCAGCCTGTGAACTAGCAACGAAGCGCCGCAGAAGGAGCGGATCCCAAGTGGGTCAGTTTGGCTCCATTTGCAGTTGTCTAACTCATCAAAAGACAACGGAGCCCATGCTGACTGTGCCCAGGAGCAACAGGCTGGTGGGAAAGATTTCCCCGTTCGGAAGAATGATAGGCGAGCCAGAGAAGGATGCTCAGCAAGGGCGAACAACATGTTCAGCAACCACACAGCCACAAATTTAGCCTTGAAAGAGAGGACCTGCAGCCAGCAGCAAAGAGCAGGAAACATCACGGGTTTGAAAGAAATCCAGAAGAAATCTCATGAGGTTCAACAAGGACAAGTGCAAAGTCCTGCACCCCTGCACCGGTGCGGGCTGGGGGGGACGGGCTGGGCAGCAGCTCTGCAGAACAGGACCTGGGGGGGCAGGGGACAAGAAGATGGAGATGAGCCAGCGTGTGCCCTTGGTGCCAAGGAGGTACCGGCATCCTGGGCTGCATTGCTAGGAGTGTTGCAGGCAGATCCAGATCCAGAGCAGTGATTCTTCCCTCTGTTCAGCACTGGGGAGGCCACATCTGGAGTCCAGTGTCCAGCTGTGGCCCCCACTACAGAAAGGATGTGGACACACTGGAGAGAGACCAGCAGAGGGTGATGAAAATGGTTGTGGGGCTGGGGGACAGGCCTGGTGAGGAGAGGCTGAGGGAACTGGGCTGCTTTAGACTGCAGAAGAGAAGATGGAGGGGGGATTGAATAGCAGCCTTCACCTCCCTGCCGGGGGGCTGCAAAGAGGACGGAGCTGGGCTGGTCTCAGTGGGGGCAGATGGCAGGACAAGGAGCAATGGGCTCAAGCTGCGGCAAGGGAAGCTGAAGTTGGATATTAGGGAAAACTTGCTCATGAGGAGGGTAATAAAGCAGAACAGGCTCCCCAGTGCGGTGGTGCAGTCTCCGTCCTTGGAGGTTTTGAAGACCCAGGTGGACAAAGCCCTGGCTGGGATGATAGAGTTGGGGCTGGCCCTGCTTGGAGCAGGGGGGTTGGACTGGATGTGACCTCCCGAGCTCCCTTCCACCCTCCTGGTCTGCGATGCTATGAAAGGGGCTCTCCAGGCTGCAGGCTAGGGCACAGGGGTGTGAACTCTGCTATTTACCATCATTCCTGAGTTGTGCCTTTATCATCCCAAACCTCACAAAGGAAGATCCTGCCCTACTTGTCCTTATGCTAGCGAGCAAAAAACCTGGGGGTTGTGATCCCATATTAACCAGTGCTGGGCTAGTGGAGACGAGGATTTGGAAGGAACTAGAAACACAAAGTCGGAAAGGCTGGATGGGACTGACAGGCAGCTAAAGATGACCCAGTAGGCAGGGCCTGATGGAGATGGTGGATTTCTTTCTTGATGAGCCATTGGGCAGTGCTTTCAGAAATACCGAAGTGACCCAGAAATCCATGCTTCACCAAGCACAGGACTCAGACAGCATTCACTTCCCAGACATGCCTATTTATCTCTCTCCCCCCGAGTGATTTGTGTACTTAAGCACCCAGATCCATGCACTGAGCCTCAAAGCAACCACCGTGGTCTCGCCCAGCCCTAACGGCGAGGGCAGGCGCTTTGATGTGAAGTACTTCACAGCAGAAGTGGTGGGTGGATGGCACTTGCAATGACACTAATACAAATTACAACCTGAGCTGAGCAAAGCAAAGTGTAAGGGGAATAGGCAGAACTGGGGGTAGAGGGGTGGAGACGCTTTGAAGATGCATCTAATCTGCACTGGTCATTTCCTAGGTGGCTCGTCAGGACAAGCAAAGATAATATTCGCAGTACAGATGAGGGATAAAGGACAAGGTGAGACAACAGCAGTTCTCCTACGAAAGCTTTCAACAGCTTGGGCTCATCTCCGCCAGCGGTTGCTCTTTGCCGGAGAGCGATCGTGTGCCTTTCCCAGCAGACCCGTTGCAGACACAAGCAGAGCAGCAAGCGCACCCACAGCGGGGGATCATTTAGGTTATTATTTCAACTAATTGCATGCGTAGCTAAACTACAGAAACACAGAAGCTTAACACCAATTATTCAAATCAGCCTGTTCCAGTCACACACCACTGCGGAGGCTGGAGCGGCTCAGGAAAGTTGTTATCTGCTCATGCAAGGCTTGTGCCAGCCCTGGGGTTCCCAGAGCCTCCATCATCCCCACCGACATGTCTGTGTTGGTGCTGAGGACTAAGATCCGCGCATCTTGTACGACTCCAAGGATGATGCCGTGTGTGAACACAGGTAGGATAATCCTGGGCTCAGCAGGAGTCACCCCAATCTTGTAAACCCCAAAGAGGAAGGCAAAGCAAAGCGAAATCCAGGCAATGAGCAGAGCTGGCTGGAAAAATGTCAGAACAAAAATCTTCAGACATCCCCAGCTCGGTGCTTTTCAAACTATTTAGTTCTGGGAATTTCTGCTTTTTGTCCTTTTTCATCCCACTGTTTGTGGGTGTTTGTTCTCGCCCAGCCTGGGTTGCAAGGATGTCTCAGTGACCTGGACCTGCCAAGAACAATTGCCCAAGAGTCTTCAGAGGGGGCTGCTCAGAACGGGCGTGTCTACATGTGCATTTACACGGGCTTACATTTACTGCGCAGTAACTTAGTGTGCAGTGAGCAGGAATAGGCTGGCATCTACACATGAAGGTGTTAAAGTGCATTAATGCTGTGTGTGGACTGACTTGGAACTAAAGTTAGTCCCAAGTCAGTCCCTGCACACAGTGTTACTGCGCAGCAAGGCATCGACATGCACGTTACTGCACAGTAACTACCCGGGTGTAAATCTGATACCTACCTGCATGATGCCGGTATCAAGTTTATGCTCAAGTCAGTGTAAGTTGCTGTATCTTCTGCACCGTACAGGTGTGCACATGCACACGTGTGCCTGTATTGTGCCATCATTTTGGTTACTGTGCAGTAAATGCGCACGTGTAGACGCGTCCAATGATTGGAGGCTAAATGGAGAGATTGCAGCAAACAGCATGGGAAAGGCGGGGGTGAGGTCGCACTGCCTAAACCCGTGGTTTGGTGACAACCCAAACATCTTTGCAGGGAAAATGGTTAGCAACAGAAAATGACCTGCTGAGCTCCAGCAGTCTCGTGGCCTGAGATGTTCTCGCCTTCAGACCTCTGCTGATTACCGGCCTCTTCCCTCCAGGTTTGTAACAACCAGCCGACTCCTACAAACTTCTCTGGAGTATGGATGCATTAAGGCAACCCTTCACCAGTGCATGTACAGCTCATACAAGGGCCCTGCCAAAACCCTTCACCCAGGCTGTCTGCACCGAGAACAGACCTATAGGCATTACTATACATCACTTACATAGTCCTAGATTAGGAGGCGCCAGGAAAGTCAGACTATGGCAGACTCTGCTCAAGGCCAATGGAGAGCGAGCGAGAGGTAAGACTGGACCAGACATCAAAATAAGGGCCAAAATGACCTAGCGAACATGCTTTCCTACTTAGCATAATGTCGTGTTATCTAGTGAGAACCAGGATGAGTACGATGTCCCTGAAGGAGCTGTAATCATGCAGCTGTTGGGATCGGTGTATAAGAGAGGCTGGGACCCTTGGACATTTTGTATTTGGCTTGAACAGTACTTCCAGGAATCACAGACAACGAGGGCTGGAAGAGACCTCAGGGGGTCACATCTAGTCCAACCCCCCGCTCCAAGCAGGACCAGCCCCAACTGCATCATCCCAGCCAAGGCTTTGTCTGCCCGGGTCTTAAACACCTCCAAGGATGGAGACTCCCCCACCTCTCTGGGGACCCTATTTTACTACCCCACTAGTGAGAAAGTTTTCCCTAACATTCAACCTCAACTTCCCTTGCTGCAGCTTGAGCCCATTGCTCCTTGTCCTGTCATCTCCCCCACCGAGACCAGTCCAGCTCCATCCTGTTTGCAGCCCCCCTGCAGGGAGCTGAAGGCTGCTATCAAATCCCTTCTCAGTCTTCTCTTCTCCAGACTTGATAAGACTCGGCTTCTCCTCATATGCCTGCGCTTTACTGCAGATGTCCTGACCTGCACCATGCACCTGGTCACACATAGTTTTTAGGGGCTTTGTAGGCAATTTGGTCAAGGTCTGTGGGCACTTGATTGGTAACAGGGTTATCAGGGCATCATAGACAATGAGGGTTGGAAGGGACCTCAGGAGGGCCCCAACTACATCATCTCGGCCCTGGGAGCATGCACAGGCTGTAGCACAGATGGTACCCAGACGTAGCGCACCAAATGGAGGGAGCCGGCGTGACGAGCATCACCCGATTCCCTTGCCTTACAAACAGCATCGGTGACCGCCTCTGCAATCTCATGTACATTTCTGGAGCCTCAGCCACGGGCCAAGGCACCACCTGTGCAAACCCAGAGTGAGGAGAGCTCACACTCGCTAAACCGCAATTTGGGGGGCAGGCAATGAAGCTTGCCTTAAAAAAAAAAAAAAGTGCATTAAATACCTATCCCTCTAATTACAGCCCTCCCTCTCTCTTTATTCTTGGCAAGTCCGTGATCTGTTTCTATTGAAGGGGTACGTCCTCTGACTTACAAAATGCAGCAACAACTGCGTATCTTGTGGCTCCCAGTCCTTCCCTCCTTGTTTCCTTTTCCTCCCTGCTGCTCTGCTGCACCCACGTATCCTCATCGGTGGCTCGTAGGCCCTTCAGGACAGCAGCCTCCTTTCGGCTGGCATACCAATATCTCCCTGTGCTGATGCGACTGCGACCGTGTAGAGTGGGACATTGTTAAATCAATGGCGCCGGTAACGAGGGTGAAGTCACGCTACTCGAGCCGGGGCTTTGTATCACTACAGATTATTTCTGCACCTTGAAAGAGTAAGCTACCTTGGTAGAAACCCCTTGGCGGTGGGTATAATGAAGAGAGTTAGCTACTCCCACGCTAACGAGGCCAAGCTGCTCTAACGAGGTTTTGTACAGAACCTGCGTGCAGACCGGCTTTTGTGCTGCCTGTTTCGACTCTGCCTAACGCAATGTGACCGGGATGCGAAGTGGAGGATGGAGACGAGCACAATGGGGCCCTGCCTGTCGCTCCCCGGCGCCGCGCGGCTCTTGAGAAGAGCTCTCGAAAGCAGGCTTTGATCACATCCATTTTGATCCCAGTTCCTAACACTTCAGTGGAGGAAGTTCTTTTCCTCTCCTGCCAGCTCCTTTGCTACAGTGTGTAATAACAATAATAATAATAATAATAATAATTTACAAAAAGCTGTTAGCAGCCTTTTGGAGCCCAGGTGCATGCTTCTGCTTCCTAAGGTATCTGGATTTAGACACCCGCTGCCCACCCGGCTTTGTATTTGGTAGGAAAACTCAATACGGTGCCTGAAGCCAGCCTCCTGGTTTCGGGGGCTGATGTGGCCTTCCTCCTGGATTACAGAGGAGGGCCAAAAAAGAAAAGAAAAGTCAGGCTTTCAATGGAAATTCAATAGTAATCTCAGGTGCGGAGCAGCAGCTGTTGCTTTGCAGAGCTAGGCTGGAGTTACACCTTGTACCCGCCGGGCTGTGTCTGCTCCTGAGGCCACCGCCCTTTAGACGTTGGTCCCACCCCAGGACCCTTGAAGGCAAAGTGGATGTTCCTTCACCACATCACCGCCCCCGCTCTCGCCTGCCACGTCTTGATGTATCTTCAATGGGGGGGCACCACCTGACGGGTTCTCGTTGCCCGGGTCCTCCCAACGGATGTACACGGGGCTCCAACCACCCCTGCACCCCGGCCTCATGCCACCTTCTGGAGCTGGCCCAGAGGAACAGGCACGTGGCTCCTCTTGCCCGTCTGCCACCCTCCTTTACCCCTTTTCTCTATACTAGAAGGGTCGAGCCTCTCCAACTACGAATCCGGCCTTAGTCCCTCGGACCCATGTTCCTAATAGGCCTGGGCACCTGCCGTCCCAGCGGCAACCCCGCCCTGATCTGGCTCCTCCTTAGGGCTCCTTGCTGCCCCACCGTGCCCCGCGTGCACCTGGCTCCGGCGTGTCCTCCTCGGTGGCTTCACTCCACCGCTACACGATGCAGGCGTCTCCCACCTGCCGTCGACTCCTGGCCACTGCCACCGGCTCCTTCCCTCCGGTTCCTCTTGCTCTGGCTCCCCGTCCTTCCCTGGACACCGTGGGGTCTCACCCTCTTCTTCCTCTGTCCATGTGCTTCCTTCTATGGGGCCCTCCGCCTCCTCCGTTGCAGCTGCCGCCGCTTTTATCCACACTGGCCGGCATTTCCCGCTGACATCACCAGCTGGCGGCAGCTGAATGAAGAGCCGGCTCACAAACCGTGCGGCTTTCCCTGGAGCGTCGACTCTTGCTGCCGGTGAGTTTTCGTTATCGTCCCAGCCCCCGGGACACACCTGAATCTGGGCCTGTGATGCTAGTTTCTGCCCACTGGCGAAGGAAAGCACCCTGCCCGTCGGAAGCGGTGTCGACCCCCAGCCTCAAGGGGAAAGGCACAAGGACAGGTCAAGCCAAGACAACTGCCTGGTTGCATTCACAGGACCACCAGTTTCCATGTGCCAGAGCTGCAGCAGTCGGGTCCTTCCTCAATCAATCTTTCCTTGCTCTCAAGCCATGCGCTGGGGAGGCCACATCTGGAGTCCTGTGTCCAGCTGTGGGCCCCCACTACAGAAAGGATGTGGACACACTGGAGACAGTCCAGTGGAGGGCAATGAAAATGGTTGTGGGGCTGGGGGACAGGACTGGTGAGGAAAGGAGGAGGACATTGGCTTGACTGAGTCTGCAAAAGAGAAGACTGGGATTGGATTTGCAGGCAGGTTGCAAAGAGGATGGAGCTGGACTGGTCTCAGTGGGGCAGACGACAGGACAAGGAGCAATGGGCTCAAGCTGCAGCAAGGGAAGTTGAGGTTGGATATTAGGAAAAGCTTTCTCACAAGGAAGGTGGTGAAGCACTGGGACATGTTACCTAGAGAGGCGGTGGAGTCTCCATCCTTGGAGGTTTTAAAGACCTGGCTCAACAAAGCCTTGGCTGGGGTGATGCAGTTGGGGCTGGTCCTGCTTGGAGCAGGGGATTGAACTGGATGTGACCTCCTGAGCTCCCTTCCAGCCCTCTTTTCTATGAGTCTGTGACTGTGGGAGAGCAGACAGCTCAGGGCACTGAGGTATCTGCTCAGTTCACAAAGCGCCACATCCTGTACACCCTCCTCATACCCCCATGCACTCCCTTCCTCCTCTTGCTTCTGCAGCCTTTATGCTCCTCAAAGCCACAGCAAGAGAGAAGTAGAGCCAAGCACAGGTCTAGCTAATGTGTTAGACTTGGAGAGCATGCTCAGATAGTTCAGGGCCAAATCCTGACCTGTTTAAATCTGGAGTTATTTCAGTTGCTTCGGTGGGCACAGAGTGGGCACACGATGGGCGATCTTGACTCTACATGGACGAAGTCACAGAATGAGAGAAAAGAAGGTCTGGAAGGGCCCTCCACAGCTTCTACTCTGGATATTTTGGGGGAAAACTCTGGCAAAACCACTTCACCCTGGGTTCAATTATAATGCCAAGGTGAGCCCAAACACCTTCTCCTCCCATATCCACATGTGCATGGGTAACAGGGGCTTCTTCTACTGAAGAGAGCCTTCATGGAGGGGCACCATCAGGCCTGACCCTACCAGGTTCTCAGCCAGTGCTAAGTCAATGAGCAACCTTAGCACACAGAGAACAAGGGGTGCCAAGCAGCTGACAGGCGGGACACAATACTTCCCAGGACTGACTCATAGGGTGCATCTACACATGCATTTAAGCGGACCTAAATTTAATGCACATTAAGATAATACATTCTAAGCGATTTTTGGTAGGTGTCTATACGGGTAGGGACTTGGCACTAAAGTTAGTGCACTTGTCGCTAAAGTTAATGCCAAGTCCCTGCAGCCCTGCCATGTGCCTCTAGTGCAGGCTTGGCACAAAAGTTAGTTCTGGGTTGCATCTACACGTGCATTAAGGTGCTTTAAGTAATTGCACCTAAATTTGATACCTGCATTTGCAGGTATCAAATTTAGGGTGATTTGCCTAATTTCACTATTTTTAATGTGCATGAAGGATGTGCACATGTAGACACATGCCCATAATGTGCATTAAATTAGGCTCCTTGGGGTAGATGGAGCAACTGTCCTAGAGTAAGGAAGGATCAGGATAGTAGTTCAATGGAACTATTCAATGCATCCATTTTTATGGCACCTTCCCATCACTGCCTTGATCTACCTCGAGGTCTGATACCCTCCACCTCAGCTTCCAAAATCTGCCTCTCATGACATACCCTCCCTCTTTCATGCTCTTGCTTTGCTCCGGATGTCAGGTCTTTTAGCAAAGCTCCACAAACTCTCAGTCATGTCTTCTCCTCCTTTTTAATTTTTTTTTTCACTGCCCCAAATATTTTCCTTAGCACTTTGTTTCCAGATGCTTGTGGGCATTTCCCTCACCCACAGCCACAACACCTGAAACCCAAAGAACACCTCATAAGGTGCTGTTGGTACGTGGTCCTGATGCCACAGTAGCAGGGAAGGAGTTGGTTTATAGTCTCTAGTGAGCCTAGGAAAAGACTCCTGCCCCATACTACTGAGAAAGGCAAATCCCAGAGATGATGCCAACGTGACCTATGGGAAAAGTTCCTTCCTGACCATGGGTCAGCCCTGAGCGGAAGAGCAAGACCTTCCAGCCAGGAACCACTGGGTTTGCAAAAGCATTAGCACACTCCAGTCTAAATCCCAGGCCTGACCTGTGGCGAGCATTACAGAGCCTCAAAAATGAGCCCCCACCCCTGAATACGAGGAATAAATAATTCCTTCCCAGCCCCGGCTGGTGGGCAGGAGAAAGCCCTGAGGTCTGGGAGTGCCAGCACTGCAAGAGCTGCCTTTGCACCCCCACCTGAGGGTTTCAAACACCTGGCGCCACGTCACAGCCAGGGGTTAGTGATCCAGGGCACCCTCCCTTCCCTGAGCTCATCCATTTCTGGCTAGGGGAGACCAAGGCTCCTTGCTGCCACCACTCTGCTTGGAAGGCCACTTCAAGACTTCGCTCCTCTGATAGAAATCTTCTGAGTTTATTTGTGGTCAGTTTGTTGCCGTTTCATCTTGAGCTGGTGTTTTCCAGCCTACAGAGCTCTGCTGCTTTCCCAATATTCAGCCCACATGCATACTGTGCAGAGCAAGCAGATCTCCTGTTAACCTCTGCTCTGCTAAACAAAACCAGCCAAACTCCTATAATCCTCTTTCAGAAGAGGGCTCCATTGCCCTCACCGGTTCAGTGCCCTTTCCTGGAACTTAAGTTCCCATTTTTTTACAACATTGGTGTATCCTATACATGGGGTCTTACCAATGCCCTGGACAGGGGTACCAGCCTTTCCTTGCCTCTGCTGTATATATACACTCTGAGTCTGTATTGGATTGCATTTTGCATGGATGCATTACACTGGCAGCTCATGGTCATCCTAGGACCATAAGGTCACAGGGCTGGAAGAGCTATCAAGGATGACTTAGTGACCAAGTCAACCTAGTCCTCCTGTTCTTTACATGTCTATGCACCCCCATTTTACAGCTGATGTCCTTGTAATAGGTCCCCAAGGGTATGGCTTTGTACGTCCCACTGCTGAACTTCATTCCATCGATTATTCAAATCTGCCCATGTAATAATCTGGTCCTCCATATTGCCAGTGCCCCCTGGTTTAGCATCACCTCTAAATTTCATGAGAACACATTGAAGTCACTGGTAAAAATGTTAACCTGGCCAGGTCCCAAGACTGACCCCAGAGGAATATCACTGGTCACCACTCCCTTGGATTATTTGCCTTTCAGCATAACCCACTAAACTGTCCCTGTGAGCCAACTCCATCCACCTCACAGCTGCAGCATGGATCTCATCCTCCCCAGGTTGGCCAACAGGTTTCCCCTGAAGCTTGGCATCAAAAGCTTTGCTTCGGTCTCGATAAATGAAGTCCACCAATTTCCCCTTACCCAAGAACTCGGTTATCATGTCACAGACAGATATTAAACGAGCCTGCCAAGAACATCCTGTGATAAACCCATGTTGTGTTTTGCCCCATTTTCCATTTCCTTCTGCATCTCTGACTAATTCTTTCTTTCTGTGTCTATTCTAAGATCTAAGTTTAGTGAACAGGCCTAGATCACTCTTCCTCCCTTTAAAAAAAAAAAAAAGATGCTACATTTGCTATTTTGGAGGCACAGGGCTCTATCCCTATCCTAATACAAAGCTCCTTGAGAAGACGTGAGCCGTCCAGCAGTTTCAAGGTGCTTTAAAAGAGGCCAGGGTCATGATGCCCCTGGAACAATGGAGAAATGAAGGCACAAAAAAGAGAAACAACTCACCCCAAAGTTAGTCTCAGGCTGGGGCGGCACTAGGGCACATGGTTGACAGTTCAGAGGTTGCAAGTTCAAGGCCATAGCAGAAAATACCTTGTCTCAAGCACATGAAAAGAAAGGAAACCTCAGGCCAATGCAGAGCTGGGAATAGACCCCAGCTCCCTAGAGTCCAAATCCAGCACTCTGCATGCTAGGCATCCTCAGGATTTGGCTTTCTTGGATGGAAGGGCACCTCCAAGTAACGCTCAGCATCCTTGCAGCACATGCTCTGCACCCCATGGGATCCAGTCCCTGGACACCTCTGGAGATGCTGCACTGCCCCCAAGGTCTTTCACGGTGCAATGAAGAGCTGTTTAACCGCAGAGCTAAATGCATGCCACAAACCAAGGCTAACAGGCCTCCATCCTGGGGTGGAAGCTCTGGGCAGAGGAATGTGCAACAAACCCCAAAACTGGGCTGGCTACCAAGGTCAGGGGGTCTGGGCAGCTGCTCAGAAGCAGCTGGGTGAGGGACAGGACATGCCCAGGTCTGGTGCACACTGGTGACCTCTCCCTGCTGCTGTCTGTGCTCAGTGGTAGACTCTCCTCCCTTCTCTGCCAAGCCCATGAGACCCAACCAGCCCCTACCTTAGCCAGGCACTGCCTCCTGTTCCCTGAAGCCTGATAGTGTCCCCTTCCCCGTGGCTTCACATACAAGCCCATGACAGGGCAGTTATGGGGACAGTCAAATGATTGGCCTACTCAACTGTCTAGGGCAGTCCACCCACCTGCCTCGCCTTTGACGTATCTAATTAGTTGTTTATAAGCCAGAAGGCTGTCCATTTACTGCCCAATGCCAAGGGCGTAATACTCAGCTCCGAACCTCCCCTTGCCTTGTCCCATGCCTTGCAGACGGCATCACTATATGGCTTCGGCCCCACGATGGACCTCACTCTATGCCTGCCAGGTGTGTGGACCCCACCTGGATCCCTCCTTCTCAGGTGGCCCATCTCATGCTAGGCTGCTGAGCTTCCTGTACTCTTCTCCCCCTTGGTAGTGGCTCCTCCAGGACCTTTGGCCACAGAGGCCCTGGCCTTGCCTCCAGGCCAGTCAGGACCCAGGCGCCTGGCTCTGGGCATCCCTCGTGGTGGGTGCTCTGGCTCTTTTACTGGTCTGGTTCTGGCCCCAGCATTGACCAGCTGAGGTTACTCTGATTAGAGTATTGAGCTGCTCACCCTCTCCATCTCATATGAGTTCACCTTCTCAGGCCCTTCCAAATCCAGCTCAAACAATCTCTACAGCCAGCCTAAGCGCAGTCCTTCAGGCCCACCCACGCAGACCCTACTCTATGCAGCCTTCTCACTTCTCATACCACCCCTTATTGGGCCCACTACGCCACCCCCTCACTGGCATGCCCGGTCTTACACTCCTTGGTTCTCAGGCCTGATGAGAGCCTGGACCCCTCGCCTGTCCCCTCTATGGGGTAACCTACCAGATTGTGGGGGCTGAGGCTATACAGCGCCCCATACTTAGCCTTCACTAGGAAGGCACTGGTGTGGCATTTCCTGAGACTACCCCACCATGGCAGCCCCACCACACCATCCAACCCCAGGGGGGTGCAGTTTTAAGTCATTCCCCAGGACCAGGTGTGGCAGAATGCCATCACAGTATCTCCCCAACGTCTACGCAGTATCTCCCCAAACTATTGGGCTTGTCACCTGTCTGTCAATTTGGTTGCCATAGTCACTGTGGTGGGCAGGTAGCCCTCCCCCCCATCGATATCATGTAACCCTGAGTTTTAACCTGAGCTGGAAATATTCCTGGAGGCGGGGGATCCTGTTCCTGCAGATGTGAGAAGCTACAGGTAGCCAAAGGGGGGAACTCCACCTCAATGACCTCATGGCATGGGGTAGGGCTTGACTCCCATAGGTGACCAGTGTTGCTTTTTAAGTAGATTGGTTGACATCAGACAACAGCTGCCTGATTGGACCTGGAAGGTGAGGTCACTTAAAAGCACCAGGCATCAGCCAATGGGGCTGCTTCTGGTGCTTCTGGTTGTGTGATCAATGACTACCTAGCCACACTGTTTGCTCTAGGGTAATTCTGCGAGTCCTCCCTATCCTGAATCCTCCCCCAAGCCTCCTCTCTGTAACCAATAAAGATCTCCACTGTACCTAGTGTGGTGGATCCTTTGGGAGAGGGATAAGAGGCATGCCTTTGTGTCCCCTTGGTCTGGCTGACTAAGAGAGGCTACTATTTGTGCTCCAGGCCAAGGGAAGCACCCCAAGTTCTTGCAGCGGGCTGAACACCCTCAAGATCTACAAGGCCTGTGTGTCCCAGGGGGCACAAGGCTGCGGATAGCCCGAGACTCCTGGGTGGTGGCAGTGTTGACATCAGGCTCGTGGGTGTGCTCCAGGAAGGAGGTCAGCTGGATGTGAGATGCCCCAGGGAGGCACTTGGGGCCTGGTAGGTGGTCCGGCAATGAAGTGGGTGGCTCAGTGCAGGAGCACCCCCTGCTGGCCGGCCACACCAGGAACCTCCTTCATTGCCAGAGTCCTACCCTGACCTCCAGGTGTTGCAGGAGCAGAAGTGGCAGGAGGAGGAGGCAATGCTATCCCTCTAGCTCCCTGCAACATCTGTCCACTGAGGGCCTGGGTTTATATTGAGCACACCCAACCCCATCCTCCAATCCAAGAGCCCTCCTGCAGTCATGTGACCACCTTATTAGGCTGTATTGCACCTGCTGGCTGCTCCACAGCCTGTTCAAGCCTCTTAAAGTGGAAGGCACCAAAGCACCCTCCTCCACCCCTTGCTAATGGGAAATTTCCTTTACAATGAGACAGCAGCCGAAGAAAGGGAGCCAACAGGATCTCATGAGTGCCGTGTGAAGGGCTTTGGGGTTGTGGCAGGCCCTGCTGGGAAGTCTAGTGCATTCAAGGAAGTCGATCACCCAGAGCTGGCCCAGACACTGGGGGGAAAACAAGGGCAGCATCACATCCTGGTTCCTGCTGGTTGGAGCCAGAGGAAATATTCCTTCGGCAACACCTCCTCTTGGACTAACTGTGCCCCCTGCACGGTCCCAGCCGCAGCAGTGCGAGAACCTGGAAGGCAGCGGCATTGTTTCGTCTCGAGAGACGATTCACAGCACGCAGGACAAGAGAGGCCAGGCGGTCATCCCCTCCCCCTGCAAACCAGCGTGCAGCTCCGGCGGGCTCCGCTTCTTCCCCAGACCTCAGCAGGGGCCTTTGGTGCCTTGTCTGCCATCTCATCCAGTGATCCCACGAAAGAGATTACCAAGCAGATCCTGCTTCATTTCAGCAAGGGAAGTTGAGGTTAAATATAAGGAAAACTTTCTCACCAGGAGAGTAGTAAAGCACTGGAACAGGTCACCCAGAGAGGTGGTGGGATCTCTGTCCTTGGAGGTTTTGAAGACCCGGCTAGGCAAACCCTGGCTGGGATGATGTAGTTGGGGCTGGTCCTGCTTGGAGCAGGGGGTTGGACTCGATGGCCACCTGATGTACCTCCCAGACCTCATTGTCTATGATTCTTGCCTATTTCCTAAGCCATTAAGCAGAAGCAGGGGCATCCAAGCCCCCAGGACAAGGAGGCGTGTGAATGCAAGGTGCTTGCAGCCTCTGCTCACCTGTTGCTTCCACCCCTCTAGCCAGAGCCATGCCACGTGGCCAGGGAGGTGTGTACGCCGGGGGGTGGGAAGCAGGGGTCCCTCCCCAGTCTCCAGAACCAGCCCTCCCTTGTGAGCTTCCAGGCCTGCAGCATCTCCATCGCCCAAAGAGCATGCACAGCACACCTTCCTGGGTGAATAAAAGCCAGCCCCACCATCCAAAGGTCCAGCTCTCTCAGTCCTAGAAGGAAGCTGGACCTGTGTGCTGTGGCATGATGCACCATCCACCCAGAAGACATTCAGACCCAGGGGTGCAGAAGATGCCATCCTCCCTGCACACCGCCTGGGTAGCTCTCGGGCACCGAGGTGCTACCCAGGGCGGGACTCAGCATCACGGACAGCAGGGTGCCATTTGGACTCCTGCAGCCAGAAGAAATTCCCACTGGAGAAAGCTGATGGAAGGGATCAAAAGACAGCCCAGACTGGATCCAAGCTGCTAACAGCAACAAAAAGCCATGGAAGCCATCCGTTTCAACGCCCCCCTTTCAGCTCTGGCATCCTGCGGTAAGTCCTCGGGCAGCGAGCAGCTGGGGCGGCACATCCCCTGGCACCGCTGCAGCTTTCCGGGGTGCATTTCCAGGCTCCACAGAAGACTTGGGAACTTTTTGTCCCCCCCCCCACCAAGCTGCAATTCCCAGACACACTCTGCAAGGCACAGGGCGACAGGCACATTAAAAGCGGAGGATATTAGATCTTCCCCTTCGCTGCCTCTCCCACTCAGTTCCTCTTTAATAACCGATCTCTTCAAAGCAGCGCACTGCACCTTCTCTTTGAAGTAGCAGGAAGAGAGAAAACCCCAAGCCAGACACCGGCTACCCCAAATCTGTCCTCTTCGGAAAAGGATTCCCTCCGGGCAAATGAACTTCAAGCTTCTTCCCAGAGCAGAGGCCCCATCTCTCACCCCCCTCCGCATACAAAGAAGCCCTCATGACACCTTGTCCGCGAGCTTAATGGGTTTTAAACTATCTCCATGCCTGGCCACATACTTGGGATGTCCCCTAAGGGCTGCTAAAAAGTCACAAGCCGGAAAAAGACGGGGGCTCCACATCTCCCACCCCCCCCAGCGGGGAGACGGTTTATCTACACTTGGTGTTACCTTTCACGTGCCGGGAGAAGCCCCCCTTGAAGCGAGCCAGCCATGAAAGCAGCATGGGGACACCAGCCCGGATTTGAA
This sequence comes from Crocodylus porosus, assembly GCF_001723895.1. NCBI lineage: Eukaryota > Metazoa > Chordata > Crocodylia > Crocodylidae > Crocodylus > Crocodylus porosus. The sequence continues at coordinate 21,030,502 of NW_017728909.1, read as the reverse complement.
CTTTTCACCATTTCTCTCTTCTTTTTTTTTTGTCTTGAGGGGGAGTTTTTTTTTTTCCTTCTCCTTTTGGTCTTAAAAAGCCCTTCAGGAAATGATTTAGGAGTGGAGAGGCTGGCCGGCTAATGAGCTGCAGCTGAAGCAATGCTTGTTTACAGTCGTGTCATTAAAATCTTCCCCCACTTTGTGTGTGTGCGCGCGTTCACACCCTGTCTTGCACACACACATGTGCACGCACCCCGCGTTCGCCCCCAGAGGGGATGCCCAGCCAGGCGGGTGTTGCAAAATAAATCACGCTCACCAAGGCCCGCCACAGCAAAGCGTCCACCTGGCTGTTGGGGGAACTGGATCGCAATGGGACTAGAAAGTTGTTGAACCAAGAGCAATACGTCCCCCACGCACCATGCCCCCCTGGATGAATGCGGCCCAGGGTGAATATTTGGGGGGCCTTACCATAACAGAGGATGGGGTTTATTGCCAGAAATGCACAAGTTCCTGCAGTTATAAGCCCGGGGCAGCGCTGGCCAGGCTGTCTGGAAGAGCAGCAGCAACCCAGGATGGGCATGCAAGCTGAGCACCAGTTTCAAAGCCGTCTGTACCACCGTCTGTCCAAGGACCTCTGAGCATCTTGCACGCAGCTAAGGGGAGGCCGTGCTGCCCCCAGGAAAGAGCAGGGAGGAGGGGCCGTGGCCAAGGTCCTACAGGAGATCGGTAGCAGAGCAGCCATTGGAAATCCCTGGGCCTTAATACCCTGGCCCCACTCCCAGCCCCTCCCCGTGTGACCCTGTGACAGCAGAGCAATCTGGGTTCACTTTTCCAGCCTTAAATGGTGGGGGGAGACCCTCCAAAAATGGCTTCCTAGACTGCTGGCTTCCCCCTTGCCCCAGGTATGAAACCTGCAGCTGGGGATCAGGGCGGTGTTCCCATGCTCTGCCACATGCTTCTTGAGTGACCTTGAGCAAGTCATTTAACTGCCTCCTGCCTCAGTTTCCCCTCCTGTGAAAAGCCGGTATCCTGGGAGGATAACAGCTGTGGGTTGGGTGCCCAAAAGCAGGCACAAACCTGTGAAAGGCCCCAGCCCAGAATAGGAAATCTGGGGGGCAGAGGCTGCCTTACCCTTCGGTGTGTACACTCCACCTGGCACACAGACTCAGGCCCTCCGCACGTCTGTAAAATAAATCCACAGCCCCTGTACCAGGCACTGGTGCAGGCAGGGGGTGACTGGTGGGGCAGCAGCTCTGCAGAACAGGACCGGGGGCGGGGGGGGGACAAGAAGATGGACAGGAGCCGGCATTATGCCCTTGGTGCCAAGGAGGCTACTGGCATCCTGGGTGCATTGGCAGGAGCGCTGCCAGCAGATCAAGGGCATTCCCCTCCATTCAGCACCGGGGAGGCCACATCTGGAGTCCAGTGTCCAGCTGTGGCCCCCACTACAGACAGGATGTGGACATATTGGAGAGAGTCCAGTGTTGGGCAATGAAAATGGTTGTGGGGCTGGGGGACAGGACTGGTGAGGAGAGGCTGAGGGAAATGGGCT
>NW_017728909.1:21022749-21028854 GCF_001723895.1 Crocodylus porosus | reverse complement strand
TGGAGCGGGGGGTTGGACTGGATGTGACCTCCTGAGCTCCCTTTCACCCTCACAGTGATCCTTAGGCACCGAGGCTGCAGCACCCATTCCCTGGCAGCACCCCTGGGCTCATTCAGGCTTTGGGTTGCTCTCCTATAAGACCCTGTGGGCATCCATCTGTTCACATCCTGCACCCATGAGGTTATTATCAGGTGTGTAACACAGTGAGCAACCATCCCCAGGAAGCTGCTTCTTGGAGCTGCTCCAACAGTTAAATCAAAGGAAGGACCATACAAATGGGACCAAAGATACTGGCTGCTGCCTCTTTGCAAACCACAGGCTGCTAACTCTCTGCTTCACGACCCCCCTTAACGCCTGGAGAAAACACGGGTGGTTTTCCCACCCTGCCTCCTCTCCAGAGTCACTGCTTTGCTTCCCTGGGACTTCTTGCTGTAGTCACTTATTTGCTTAAGGCAGATGCTAGTGTTTAAATGTGAAAGCACCTGTTACATCTGCTTGCTACATCAAGGCAATTACGGTAATTAGCAGTGCCTGTGCGGGCTGGGGAACTTTAAAAACGTGCAAAGCTGACACTTAGTGGAGAAGGGAAGTGCAGATCACCAGCTGTCCCCCTTGCTATTTGTGGGCTCTGTGCCCACCAGTTCCCCTTAAAGCTCAGCTACCTACGTACATGGCACAGCCCCCTTTCCTGGATCCAGGCATGGAGCCGCAGAATCGAGAGCAAGCTTCAGATCGAAGTGCCAGAAAATCTCCAGAAAGAAGAGCTGGGGGGTGACGTAAAATCAGAGTCAGGGCCCACCGGGGCTACCCAGTCCAACGCCCTGCACCAATGCAGACGTCGCTCTTCCTACCCCATCCCGGATGAAACCCCTCCAGCTTCAGCCTGGAAAGCTCCAGGGAAGGAGATGGCATCGTGTCCCCGGGCAGCCGGTGCCCCTGCTCTGCCCATCAGGACATGCTTTCTCAGATACGATCTGCGTGGCTGCAGTTGATACCCATTGCTGGTGCCTCGTGCTCCGTGCTAAGGGAAAAGACTCATTCTCACTTCTGTTCGTGGCAGCCTTGTAAACCGCCACCATGTCCCGGCTCTGTTTCCTTTTCTCCAAACTAAATCTCCCCACTTCTCTCGACCTTTCCTCATACAGCTTCCTTCCAGCCCCTCTTCATCGTCATCACCCACCTCTGCATCCTCTCTTATTTCAAGCTAACCTGCCGCAATGCTCCTTCAGCCTATGCTTGGAAGCTAGATAAATCCAGCCTAGAAATAAGGCATGGATGTTTAACGGGGAAGGCAATGAGCCACTGGAGCAGCTGACCGAGGGCTGTGGTGCATTGCCCATCACAGGACATCTCTAAATCAAGGCTGGTCATGGGCTATAGGAATTGCTAGACAGTGGCAAAGCAGGCGGTCCTCAGGTTTGAGCTCTGCAGGTGGTTGACCACATGGCTACAGTGGTCTCTTCTGGCCTTAAAAGCTATGATCCTACAGTCTTTCCCCTCCCCAGATGCAGAGATCCTCTGCAAGGGAGGGCTGACTGCCCTGCACAAATGCACCCGCGATGCTGCCGTATAGGATTTGGCTTAGGGAGCAGCAGAGGACTGGGTGGCAAGGGCACTGGGAAAAAGAGACAGAGCTTAACTACAGGTCCCCGGGAGAGCAGGCCTGTCTATACAGTGCAAAGCACATGAACTGGCCCTGCGTGTGCTACTCCCAAACTAGACACACATCTGCAAGCAAGCTTTCTGTCCTACATCCCAACAGCCCAAATAAGAGAAGGTCGGTGCATCTCATCAATGCCCGAGGCACCAGCCATGCTTTAGGGCAGCCACCTGGGATGAGGCTATGTGAGAGCAGTAACCTTTTTACTTTGCAGGCCCAGGCCCAAAGAGACCTGATGCCGTGTACCATCATGAGAGCAACCCCCAGAGTGGACGGGCCGTTAGCACTGACCTGCACCCAAACACTCAGCTCAAGACGCTTCAGACCTTGCATCAATTTTGTCTTTCAGCCCAGCTTTCTAAACACACTTTTTTTTTCCATGGAAAACCTAAGTCATGTTCAAAATGTGCCAGTTTTGCAATGAAACTCCAAAGGGGAGAATAAAATGACCCAGGATAGCAGGGAAAAAACACCCAGATTTTTTCTCCCCCTCTTTTTAACCAAAAAGAAAAAAAAATTCCCCAAAAAGTTCCATAACAAAAAGAGAGAAAGAGAGTAAAACCTTTTGTGTCTTTCCAAAGGGGATGCGAAGGGGATCTACAACTTCCCGACCAGCTCCGTTCCGAAACACTTGATCTGAACGGCTGCGGCGCTTTGATCTTCAGAGCCGACTGGGGAACTTCACAAGGACAGGTGGGCTGGCAAGATAGCAGGCTTTGTCAAAGGACTTCAGCCAGAGGAGTAAACGCAGAAGACGGCGAGAATTACAGCTCAGGCCAGAGGAAGCTACAGGCTTGCGAACTTCAAGGGTTTGATGCTTGCACAAAGGTTTAGCTCTTGCTCCTTTTCTCAGTTCACTTTGTAGGCTCGTCCCTGACGGGCTGGTTTGGTGAGGACAGGCTCCACAATGGAAGAGCGGTGAAGATGCAAGGCAGGGATCGTCTGCATTGACAGAGCTGGGCCGTGGGTCAAACCGGGGGCCCGGGTGGGGCTGCGCCCGTAGGATCCCGGGGCCGGGACGGCGAGGTTTGGGAGCACGCGCTCCGCTGTGGGTGGAGGGAGCCAGGCCGGGGATGGATGGCAAAGGGGCATCAGTCGGGGATGGAGGGGGCATGGGGAGACCCCGCAAGACCGCAGCCCGGGATGAAAGTGCATCGATGGTTCACGTGTGTCCTTCCACCAGCTCTTTACTTCCATGCCTACGATTCTGCTTCTGTTTTTCCCCTTTACACCTCACTGATTCCTCTCTCCCCCCTCTCTCTTTCCAACTTTTTATGGGATTTCTTTGCTTCCAGTATGCCCACACAGACTTTTGCCAAGCCAACCAACTTCCAGTGAAGGTTGTGTCCCCCCCCATAATTAACACAACATTGTCATTAGCACACACAGATCTCTTCAGCAAGGAGACGCGCCCGAGGTAGCTCCGGGTCAAGACCTGCTCCTTATCTCCCCCAGCCCTGCAAAAGCAGCCAGACCAGGAGGGGACTGGACCCCTCCCCGCACGCACGTGCGTGCCCCCCACCCCACTCCAGCGAGCTGCTTGGAAGGGGATTCAAAGTGCATTTCAGAGGCTGCCGAACTAGCAATGGAAAAATATATATTTTTTCTTAATTTTAAAATTATGCTTTTAATTTTTTTTAAAACTAAAAATATCCTCTCATTTTAAAGTTTCCAAGCACGATGCCCTGAAGAAGCAAGAATGACAGATGCTGCAGACTGCAGATGTTTTCCTTCTCCCTCTCTTTCTTTTTTTTTTAAATTTTAATTAGTAATATTTTCCACACCAAAACTCACAGATGGTTATTTGTGTCCCCTCTACTAGGTCAGCGCAGGACAGAGCCGACCTCCTGTGGACTTAGTGTAACTAGCTGCAAAGCAGGTCTAGCTGCAGTGGATATACCTGCTAGGGTTAACTAGTTGCCTGCCACTTACTACCCTACGTACATCCAGAGCCATCAGTGCTCTTTAGCTAAAGGCCTTGCCAATATACAGTTTCCCCACATCGATTTAAAAGCTAGAAGGTTAGTTCAATCAGTCACTTGATGAAGTTAAACTGGTAACTACCCTTCTGCCCCAGTGTGGACCCTTTTAAACTGGTTTCTGACCCTCTAAAGCCAATTCGCCTGAAGTTGTTTGCAAGGTGGTTTGCATTAAACCAATGTATCACCCTGTGCTCCTGAATAGGAGAGAGTTGCAGTGCAGAGATGCCCCAGTTTCACCTCACATCTGTGGCACAAGCCACTGCGGTCCTACGTGCAGACGAGGCCTTAGGCAACCCCTGGTGATGGGCTGTTATGCAAAAGTTTCCCCGTGACCAGTGCTAAAATCCACGCCGTGGAAGGGAAATGAGGGGAACCTGGCTCCCCATTTCTATGTGCTAAGTGTCCTCATTGGTACCAAAGTGCAAGCAAAACCTTGCTCAAACTAGCAAATAACCATGCAAGCCCGGTGTGAAAATGCACCCACTGTCACTTTGCACCTGCTTTGCACTGGTGAAATCACTGCACAGGGAGCAATGCAATGGTGAATTGTGCCTTATGCAATGGACCACACACTCTCCCCAGACCTGGGAAGAGGGCGTACAGAGAGGGTGATGGGAAAGTCTATGCTCTGACCTCAAAATAGATAGCATGCCTGTAGCTAGCAGCAAGCAAGTGAGGAGGACTAGCATTGAGAGCAATGGGAGCATTGGGAGCAGGATTAGCATTGGGACCGACTAGCACTGGGAGCAGAGGCTGGCGTAGGGCAAAGCTACCCATCTCTTAGGATGTTTTCTCCGAGGGAAGTAAAATAAGAAGCTCCCCAGTGCATTGGGAGCCTTAGCCAGGGGCTCCTTTCCCAGTGCTCCACTCCCCTACCCAGCCCTTTCCCCACCCATCCCTACCTGGGTGCTCAAAGACCATCTAGGTCAACAGCCTTGCATTGCTGTGTGAACCATGCCAGGTGAAGACAGGACACCCTTGGTGCTCTAGGGGCACCTGATGGGCACACGTGTGCACACTGCATGCACCCTGGGGAGCACACGTGCACTGCTGGCAGAGGCACAGCTTTGGACCCCACCAAGGGCTGCAAAATCTCCATCACCAACTGAAAGGCTAATGCCGAAAGATAAGTGGGGAGCAGCTGAGGAACTTGCTCTCAGCTGAGAAAGGCTCTCAGCACTATACAGATGATAATACAGCAATCTTCCTCTTGGAGGCATGGCAAGCCCCGTGCGACTGCAAGGGAAACTGAGGCACAGCCTGGGGTTTGCTGGCTCTCAGTCTCTTCCGTTAGCCACGAGGCTACGAGCTCCTTCTCAGCACCTGCTGCTGCCCAACAACACCCAGCTAGGGAACCAGACAGCACTGGGAGCCCACCTGAACCTTGCCCTTGGGGGCCCAGGCTATCCCACCCTCTGCTGCGGAGGGCGAGAACAGGAGCACGGCAGCCAGCTGAAGCAGGCTGGAGCTGCTCTGGTCCCCGGCGTTTTGCACCTCTGGGATTTGTACCACAAACGCACGGGGTGGGGGATGCAGAGGAGCAAGGGGAAGGGTGCAATCCCAAGCAGCCAAGGGATGCTGATCCTATGTAGCCCTTCCCAGGATCCGGGCCCATCGCCCACCCCCTCCAGCTCTGTAGGGCCAAGCAGGCCCGGTAGGGCTGCTGCTGCCGGCCTCTCCCAGATGGAAAGAGCTCGCTCTCAGGAAACTCCCCTGCAAATGCATGAACGTGTGCTACCCACCAGCCGACAGCTAGGGGATCTGGTTAGCATCACCCGCGGCGCAAAATCCCCGTGCTCTCTGGGCCGAGGAGTTTGATGTAATAGACCCTGAGTGTTTCATAGACCCGGCCTCGTGTTTTATGTTGTAGGGATATTACTGCCCCTCTCTTATTGGGTTCTGCTCCGGTGTCAGGTTATACTGTACAATAAAAGCCCAGCTTCCTCTCCTTGTGCGCCCAGGCCTGTGCCGAAAGGTGTGCAGCATGTTTTCACATGCGTGCTGAGAAACAACCCATCCAGTCTCACGCTCCACAGAGCACCTGCCGTGTTGCGTGTGCTACTGTACGATGTGTCTGTGTTTGTGCACGCCTGCATGTGCGTGCACGTCTGTGTGTGTGTGTGTGTGTGTGTGGTTTGCAGCCGTGCTGCGTGCGTACAACCACAGCTCCAATTGCACGTGCAGAAATTACTTTTAAAGATGTTATCTAGGGTGGAGGGGGAGAGTCCAGCCCTGCGAAGTCAGGAAATGCAGCTGTTTGTCGCTGGGGTGTCTCTGTGCTGAAGGAGCCAGGGGTCCTGTAGCCGAACAATACGTGGTCCTGCCTGGAAAGACTGGACCAGAAGATGTGTGCCCACGGGAGCAGGGAGCAGCAAAGATAAGTCTGGCGCTTCCTCATGTTGCTGCGCTTGATGTGGTCATCCAGGGTAGCTTTTGCCAGGTCTAGATGGAAGCATTTCGCTG
>NW_017728909.1:21012612-21021634 GCF_001723895.1 Crocodylus porosus | reverse complement strand
TGAAAATGCACCCACTGTCACTTTGCACCTGCTTTGCACTGGTGAAATCACTGCACAGGGAGCAATGCAATGGTGAATTGTGCCTTATGCAATGGACCACACACTCTCCCCAGACCTGGGAAGAGGGCGTACAGAGAGGGTGATGGGAAAGTCTATGCTCTGACCTCAAAATAGATAGCATGCCTGTAGCTAGCAGCAAGCAAGTGAGGAGGACTAGCATTGAGAGCAATGGGAGCATTGGGAGCAGGATTAGCATTGGGACCGACTAGCACTGGGAGCAGAGGCTGGCGTAGGGCAAAGCTACCCATCTCTTAGGATGTTTTCTCCGAGGGAAGTAAAATAAGAAGCTCCCCAGTGCATTGGGAGCCTTAGCCAGGGGCTCCTTTCCCAGTGCTCCACTCCCCTACCCAGCCCTTTCCCCACCCATCCCTACCTGGGTGCTCAAAGACCATCTAGGTCAACAGCCTTGCATTGCTGTGTGAACCATGCCAGGTGAAGACAGGACACCCTTGGTGCTCTAGGGGCACCTGATGGGCACACGTGTGCACACTGCATGCACCCTGGGGAGCACACGTGCACTGCTGGCAGAGGCACAGCTTTGGACCCCACCAAGGGCTGCAAAATCTCCATCACCAACTGAAAGGCTAATGCCGAAAGATAAGTGGGGAGCAGCTGAGGAACTTGCTCTCAGCTGAGAAAGGCTCTCAGCACTATACAGATGATAATACAGCAATCTTCCTCTTGGAGGCATGGCAAGCCCCGTGCGACTGCAAGGGAAACTGAGGCACAGCCTGGGGTTTGCTGGCTCTCAGTCTCTTCCGTTAGCCACGAGGCTACGAGCTCCTTCTCAGCACCTGCTGCTGCCCAACAACACCCAGCTAGGGAACCAGACAGCACTGGGAGCCCACCTGAACCTTGCCCTTGGGGGCCCAGGCTATCCCACCCTCTGCTGCGGAGGGCGAGAACAGGAGCACGGCAGCCAGCTGAAGCAGGCTGGAGCTGCTCTGGTCCCCGGCGTTTTGCACCTCTGGGATTTGTACCACAAACGCACGGGGTGGGGGATGCAGAGGAGCAAGGGGAAGGGTGCAATCCCAAGCAGCCAAGGGATGCTGATCCTATGTAGCCCTTCCCAGGATCCGGGCCCATCGCCCACCCCCTCCAGCTCTGTAGGGCCAAGCAGGCCCGGTAGGGCTGCTGCTGCCGGCCTCTCCCAGATGGAAAGAGCTCGCTCTCAGGAAACTCCCCTGCAAATGCATGAACGTGTGCTACCCACCAGCCGACAGCTAGGGGATCTGGTTAGCATCACCCGCGGCGCAAAATCCCCGTGCTCTCTGGGCCGAGGAGTTTGATGTAATAGACCCTGAGTGTTTCATAGACCCGGCCTCGTGTTTTATGTTGTAGGGATATTACTGCCCCTCTCTTATTGGGTTCTGCTCCGGTGTCAGGTTATACTGTACAATAAAAGCCCAGCTTCCTCTCCTTGTGCGCCCAGGCCTGTGCCGAAAGGTGTGCAGCATGTTTTCACATGCGTGCTGAGAAACAACCCATCCAGTCTCACGCTCCACAGAGCACCTGCCGTGTTGCGTGTGCTACTGTACGATGTGTCTGTGTTTGTGCACGCCTGCATGTGCGTGCACGTCTGTGTGTGTGTGTGTGTGTGTGTGGTTTGCAGCCGTGCTGCGTGCGTACAACCACAGCTCCAATTGCACGTGCAGAAATTACTTTTAAAGATGTTATCTAGGGTGGAGGGGGAGAGTCCAGCCCTGCGAAGTCAGGAAATGCAGCTGTTTGTCGCTGGGGTGTCTCTGTGCTGAAGGAGCCAGGGGTCCTGTAGCCGAACAATACGTGGTCCTGCCTGGAAAGACTGGACCAGAAGATGTGTGCCCACGGGAGCAGGGAGCAGCAAAGATAAGTCTGGCGCTTCCTCATGTTGCTGCGCTTGATGTGGTCATCCAGGGTAGCTTTTGCCAGGTCTAGATGGAAGCATTTCGCTGCGGAAAGCCACCAAGGGCTATTTTAAGCAGTTGCTCTCTCATTTGACAGGGAGCAGCACCTCCCCGGGAAAAGAAAAGGCCGGAGGGTCTTTCCTGTTGCGCACGGTGGAGAGACGCACAAAGGGAAAAATCACTGCCAACCCATGCCCTGGCAGCACGCTGGAGTTGCTCCCAGCTCCGTAATCGCAGCCAAGCCTTGGATGGGTTAGGGGGGAGGACGAGGTTGGCAGGAACCCTTGCCATCGCATCACACCCCTATCCAGGCAAAATTGCACTGCTCTTGGGCTCTGCCTGCCCCCTGCCCACGTCCCTTCCCCTCCCGAGACACAAGCACCTTGACTCCCCTCTCAAACCTCCCTGCCCTGTGCCCTTTTTGCAAGATCCATCTCGGCAGTCACTTCACCAGCAACAGCAGCCTCCATCCTCCCGTTCTCCGCCCCTTGCTCGGGAGCAGCTGCCTGCCAAAGCCCCTAGACCTTCCACCCTGCCTCCTTCCCAGTGCCCCTCTTCTGAGATGCACAGGATGGCATGATTTGGGGTCCCAACCTCTGGCTGGCTAAGCATTGCATGTAGCCTGTGGTGCCCGTCCTCCTGGCTGCCCTGCCCCTCACCACTCAGGTGATGTGTTTGTATGGCATTTGGAGCTCATCGTGCCAGCAGCAGTTGAAGCAACCTGCTGCCCTGCATGCGCTGATACTGCTCCTTGCTACCCTGCTGATCCTCCTGTATCTGGGCATCCTTTTGCAAGCCCAGAGGTGAGCCCTGGAGTGCAGTGGAGGTCCTCATCCTGAGGTCCTTCTCTTCCCTCCATGTACTCTCACCCCATCTCTCCAGGAACTGACCTGGATCATGTACGGTGGAACGAGATGGGCCCAATTGCCTTGTCCCACTGGGCTCGCTGCAAAGCTACCAGGGGATGAGTTGAAGTCCATACCCTAAATAAAAGCTTCCAATAAGCTGAGAAGAGAAGAGTTCGGCTTTTCTCTCTGACTGTTGCTTCATACTTTGTTCCTTGATGACTTAGCTTTGCACCCTCACTCCTTGCAAAACATCCTATCCAGGAATCAGCAACAACCTGACAAGGGGCTGTGCCGAAGCAAATCCTCCCTATGCCTCCCACAGAGCCCAGAACAGGCTCGGGTGGACCCAGAGGAGCTTGGTTGGTGCCAGAGAGGGATAACTGTACAGCACCGTGTTATTTGTCGTACCCCATGCTCTTTGGACTTCGGGGGGGTTGCCAGTTTGGGGAGCAGGCTGGTTATTTCGGTGCTTCAGGGCAAGAGCAAACAAAATTTATTTGGCATTGTGTTGACGTTAAAAAAAAAAAAGAAGTGGACAGATGACACCCAGGATAAGACTCTACTGCTGTAATTTATACAGGTGCTTGCTACGGAGAAAAATGCTATTGCCTGCTCTAGAGATGAGGCCTGTGATAGCTGCTCCTTGTGTGAGCAATGCTGGGATTGCTTGCAGATCTGTCCACTCCTGATCCTGCTGTCATTTGCACGGGTATACAGAACCGGTGTAAACCAGACATCAGGGCATGCGTTCATCTGTCCGTGCCCTAAACTTTGAGAATTATAGAAAAGTCAGGGCCAGAAGGGACCCATCAAGTCCAACCCACTGCCTGAGGCAGGATCAGCCCCATGCAAACTAGTCCACGTAAATCCTTGTCTAACCTACTAGTGAAACGCTACAGCCACGCTGAAGCACGACCGCAAGGCTTAACACCCAAACATGCCCCAGATAAAGCGACGGTAGCCAGTGCCCTGCTGTTGTGAGGGGTGTTAAAATATGTCCTAGAGAACCACGGAAGAGGAAGGCAAACCCTACCCCCAGTCCACGCCAATCTGACCATGAGGTTAAATTCCTTCCTGACCCCAAATGATCTGAGCCTGAGTGCAGGGGCAAGACCCTCTAGCCAGGACCCTGCAGGGTTGGTCCCAGTGGGAGCATGGGCACAGCCCCATTCCCATCCCCAGCCTGGGGTGCAGCCAACACCCAGCGCCTCTGGGGGAGGCTTCAAAACCCCCTGACACATGGAGCACAAAGTTGGGGGCAACCAGCAAAGCCCAGAAAGCCGTAGCAGAGCACAGGCATCACTATGCCTACTTCATCCCTGCCCAGGAGCTGCCCACCCTTCCCTTGACACCTCCAGTGATGGAGAGTCCCCCTTCCCTGGGCATCTATCCCACAGCCTCCCTGCTCTGACAGTGAAAAAGTTTGTTCCTGAGATCCAAGCAAAATGCACTTTGCAGCAACTTCAAGCTGTTGATCTGTGTCCCGCTCTTTGCAGCGAGAGAGAAAGGTGTTTTCCATCTTCTTTATCGACTGGTGGAAAAAACTGACTTTCTCGTATACCCCAGGGAAGGGCAGTGCGGTGAAGTACCCCATGCTCAAAGCTTAAACCCTACCCAGCACCCTCATTCTTACACATCTACCCACCAACGCCCCCTCCCCGGTGCACAAACAGACCTTGCCTTTGCATAGCTCTCACACTCCCCAGCACATGGGTTGCCCAAGCCAGCACTGCTGGGAAAGGTGTTGCCAGCTCTAACAATTTTGTCCTGATTAATAGGCATTATCCTTCAAGCCCCGGGTGCAGGAACCAAGCGCATGTGATCTTCTAAGCTGATCTCATGAATGCTCAGGGCTGACAATGCGAAGGGCGCGGCGGTGTATCCAGCAGCCTGATGATTGAAAGCTGGACTCCACAAACAGGGAATCCTTCCCATCAGATAAAGGGGCTCAGTGTGTCGGAAGAAGCCCTTTTCATCTGCCGTCCTGTCAGTTTTACACAGGGATTAGTTCTGAGAGAGCCGATCCTGCCTGGTCGGGGTTTCGCACGCGGAAAGAGCACATCGATCGAGAAGTGTCCCCTAGCGACTGGATTCAGGGGTAAAATGTGCACGGAGCAGGACATAGCTGGGATCAGCTCAGGAGAGAGGGAACAGAGATAATACTGTAGCAGCCAGTTTTTAATCCTAGGGTGACCATCAAACTCAGGACACTTATAGATGAGCGCAGGTCGTGTGCAATCAGGGCTCACAAGGCAGACTTTGTGTCTAATTCATATCCCCTGGTACCTGAAGACTGGTAGGGGTGGCATGACCCCCCTGGCCAGTGGGTTACAATAATACTATTTTTATCTTGGTCTCATTGGCAAGAGGAGACAGGATATGGCTGTAAGGACATGGCTACAAGGGGACTTTCTGGTGGTGGTGAATTGTCACCAGCACACCCAGTATGTCTCTCTGGGCTAACTAAACATAACCTTTGCTTTCAAGTGTCATCACACTTGGCCTTCTTAACTCTTGGTCTGGATCCAGCACTTCTGGCATGGCATCTCTGGCCAGAAAGGGAAGTGCTTTCCTCTAAGCTGAAGGGTGTCTGTTCCCCTTGTGCTCCCATCCCCAAAGATTTCTCTTTGCTGTGTTATAACAACGTAAAATAAATGTGCCGGGGCATTGATGTGGAGTTGTTCCGCACGTGATCTGGTCAGGGAGGATAAGTCACTGGGGTATAGGACTGCATGGATACGTCTGTCTAGCTAAAGGGGAAAGCATGCAGGAAGGCAACCCCATGATGCAAGATAAGCAACCTCTCAACAAACACTAGGGAAGGAGATGGAAGACTCAGGGCAAGGCTGAAGGCAGGGTAGATTTGCACCTCATAGGATGTGTCTAAATATGCTTTTATGCGTGCCTAAACTTAATGCACATTTGCCTAATGTGCATTAAGGGGATTTAGGTGTGTGTCTACACAGGCATGCGCTAAGGCACATTAACACAATGTGCGGACCAACTTACACAGTGTTAATGCACCATAGCATGTCTACACGTGTATTAAGGGTTTAATAGATATCAGATTTAGGTGCAAATAGCCCTAAATTGCCATTTTTAAGGAGAATTAAGGGTGCACACATGTAGACCTGCACCCTTAATTGGTCTTAAAAATGGCTAATGCACCTTAAATAGGAATGTGTAGCTGTACCTACAGACTAACTAAATTGGAGATGTGTAGCATTAGCTTTCATTAAGTAGAGGACTTACTTCAATGAGATGCTGTGAAGGGAGACTTACGGCAAGACAGGCCTGCATCTAGAATGTGGATTGAAGATCTGCTTTCTCTGCCCTGCTTTGGTCCTGACTAAAACACTGCTTTGTTTTAAGATGACTGTTCAGAGACGGCATATCCCTTTCCACTGCTCCCAAAGGAAGCACTAAACTTCAGTATTGCTGATGAAATCATGGTCGGTACCTAAGGACTCTGGTGCAAAACCTGGCCTGAGCCTGGGTTGGCCAGGTTTACGCCCCAGGAGTAGTGAAGTAGCCCCTGGCATCTGCGTAGCTCCTGCTCCACTTGTGATTCCCGGTCTCCCCTCTGTTCTCTTGCCTGCCGCACCTGCTGGAATTGATTCCCTCAGGAAATGGAAGACTGCCCAGGACCTCACACAGCTGATGCTCTGCTGTTGATTAGCGCATGAGCAACATTGGACCTTGGGGTCTATTTCCTGGTCTCTGACCTCCAAACCCTGGCCACTTCTCCGTTCCCGTGTGCTTAAGGGCCTCAGCTGGCCTGCAGACCCTCTATTCTTCCCGGACTCTGTGCTTTGAAGAACTTCTGCCAGTCTTCAGGCCCCAGATCAAGAAGCATCCCCTCCAGGTCTCTGTGCCCTTAAGGGTTTCAGGGCCCCGCAAGCCCTTAAACCCCTGGTAGGCCTTTAGCTCCAGTCTGCTCTTCTGGCTTCCCCCTTGTTGGCCCTGGATATGTTCCAAAAAGGGTACCCACAGGGTCCAAATCTGTCTGCACTGTGCCAGTCCTCTGCTGCTCAGCCTCTCCAGTCTCCTGGTAATCTGTTTCCAGGCTCTGAGGTTCCTTGCATCTGTTTCATTGCCTGTGGGCATGTATACATGTGGTTTTAAGTGAGATTAAGCCTAATGCACCTTAAAACTAATGCATATTAGGGCACATTAGGCAGGGGTCTACACATAGACCCTTAATGCTCTCCTTAGCAAGGATTAATGTGGATTTGCGCATGTATAGACACACTAATGCACATTAATGTGGTGTGTTTGATTGACACACACTGCATTAATGCCCATTAGCACATCTACACATGCACTATTCCACATTAACTAATCCCACTTAAATTTGATACTTGCTTTAGGCAAGTACTAAATTTAAGTGAGATTAGCCTAAAGTCACCATTTTTAAGGCACATTAAGGGCAAGCAGGTGTAGATGCACCCTTAATGCACCTTAAAAATGGTGGGTAACGTAACTTAAAATGATTTAAGTGGCATTAGCTTCCACGTGTAGACACTCCCTGTAAGTAACAGGGTGCTGTTAAGCCCTTATTACACCAGAACAATGGCATAATCCATACTGGAAACAGTGAGAGCTTAAGGCTAGAGATCTCGGTAGAGTTGCCCTCATCCAAACAAGGGGATTCCTGAGTTGCTGAGCCCAGGTCTTGCTATCGTGAAGCCAACATTGTCTAACTCTGTTTGCTCGCTTGACATACAGCTCATTTGATTTTCTGTCCCTGCTGCTCCCAGAGACCTCAAGAGGTGAGAGAAGCATTCACGTGATCATTGCACCAGCTGGATCCCCCCACGCTTTGCTCTGTGCATCCTGGCAGATCTGAGCTCATGCCATCCCCGTGTATGTGCTTAAAGTCTGGAACAAGCCATTCCCTCCTCCTCCATGGCTCTGCACCGCAGAGCCTGTCAGCCTGTCTGCGCAGCCCTCCCCTTTCATTCGACTCAATGTCACTTTCACAATTACAGTGCCGTGATGCTGGAGAGCACCCAGATGCCTTAGACATCCCAAGTCCAAGGTAAGGCAGGTCCTTCTCTCTCTGTTTACTGAACAGAAGCAACTGGAGTCCCCATCAAAGACCTGGGAGCACATAAACACACAGTGAGATACCACCCTTGGCTAAACAGCTAATGTGGGTGACACCTCAATCCTGACTCTTATTCTACCCCTGGGAATTAACAGGTATGGGGAGACTGAGACACCCCAGGTCAGAAAGCAAGGATGCAGCAGAGCTGGGATTCAAACCTGGTTATTAGGCCAGCACTTTAGCCACAAGATCCTACAAATTGGGTACGTCTACCCATGATGCTTTAATGCACGTTAGCCTAAGTTAGTGCATCGGGTTTTCACCAGTCCCATGGGATGTCCTCCCTTTTACAGGATGGGAAGGCCCGGATGAGGGAGATTCCTTACCTTCCATCAATGCTGATCTCGTGAAGGAACACCTTGAGAGGCTGGATACCTTCAAGTCAGCCAGCCCTGATGGTTTACACCTGAGGGTACTCAAGGAGCTGGCCTGAGTCGTAGCCCAGCCCCTGGCACGGGTCTTTGAGAACTCCTGGTGCTCTGGTGAAGTGCCCAAAGACTGAAAGAAGGCCAATGCAGTGCCTATCTTCAAGAAGGGGAGGAAAGTGGATCTGGGGAACTACAGGCCCATCAGCCTGACCTCTATCCTGGGGAAGGTCTTAGAAAAGGTTATCAAAGAGGCCATCCTTAACAGACTGACCAATGGCAACATCCTAAGGGATAACCAGCACAGGTTTGCTGCGGGTAGGTCTTGCTTGACCAATCTCATTTCCTTCTACAACCAGGTGACCTATCACCTGGACAAGGGAGAAGAGGTGGATGTCATATATCTTGACTTCAAAAAAGCCTTTGATCTGGTATCCCATGATCACCTCATAGCAAAATTGACTAACTGTGGTGTCAGCTTCACCACAATCCACTGGCTGGGGAGTTGGCTCTGTGGTTGGACCCAGACAGTGGTGGTTGATGGAAGTCAATAGTCGTGGTGCCCTGTGACCAGTGGGGTCACCCAAAGCTCTGTCCTTGGGCCTACACTATTCAACATCTTAATTAATGAGCCTATCTTCATAAG
Organism: Crocodylus porosus; assembly: GCF_001723895.1. Taxonomy (NCBI): domain Eukaryota; kingdom Metazoa; phylum Chordata; order Crocodylia; family Crocodylidae; genus Crocodylus; species Crocodylus porosus. The sequence continues at coordinate 21,012,719 of NW_017728909.1, read as the reverse complement.
GCCTGTTCTCCTGCCCTCTGATCACGCGCGTGGCTCTCCTCTGGACTCTCTCAAGCTTCTCCACATCCTTCCTGAATTGTGGAGCCCAAAACTGGACGCAGTACTCC
>NW_017728909.1:21004575-21012317 GCF_001723895.1 Crocodylus porosus | reverse complement strand
GCGTCAGTTTTCAGTTGCCCCATCTGGTTTAGCAGGGGTCCAACATTGCCCTTGCTTTTCCTCTGGCTCCCCACATACCTGAAAAAGGACTTTTTGTTGTCCTTGATGCCTGAAGCTAGTTGGAGTTCAGTTGCAGCTTCTCCAGCAAATCCCAGGGCACCATTTTCCTGTTATACTCGGCCTTGGTGAGGCCACAGCTGGAGTACTATGTCCAGTTTTGGGCTCCACAACTCAAAAAGGATGTGGATAAGCTTGAGAGAGTTCAGAGGAGAGCCACGCGCATGATCAGAGGGCAGGAGAACAGGCCTTATGAAGATAGGCTGAGAGCCATGGGACTCTTTAGCCTGGAAAAGCGCAGGCTCAGGGGTGATCTGATGGTCACCTATAAGTTTATCAGGGATGACCACCAGGAGCTGGGGGAACATCCATTCACCAGAGCACCCCAATGGGTGACAAGGTCGAATGGTCACAAACCGTACTATGACCGTTTCAGGCTAGACATAAGGAAGAACTTCTTCACTGTCTGAGCCCCCAAGGTCTGGAAGAGACTGCCACTGGAGGTGGTTCAAGCGCCCACTTTAAATGCCTTCAAGACACATTTGGATGTTTATCTTGCTGGGATCCTATGACCCCTGCTGACTTCCTGCCCTTTGGGCAGGGGGCTGGACTCGATGATCTTCTGAGGTCACTTCCAGCCCTAATGTCTATGAAATCTTTGAAGAGTACATGTGTACACACTTAATGCACATTAAAAATTTAGGGCATTTGTACACATGCACGTGCCGCAGTGGTGGGTGCTTTGAAAAGCACCTAGTGCTGTGGCACATACAGTTGTATGTGCCACAGCGCTCTGGCGAAATGCATGTCAGAACTGACAAAATGGCAGTGGTGTGCTTTTGAACTAAAACACATTGGAGGTGCTGTCGTTCAAAAGCTCACCACTGCCATTTTCTACACGCTGATGTGCATTTCACTGCTTATACAACTGCACGTGGTACAGTGCAGTTCGCATCACCTCGTGTGCAAAGCAGACTCGATTAAGTGGCATATCTCTGGCACGTTGTGAGATGAAAACGTATGTGTATAAACACCCTTAGGTTATAGTTACAGCACATTAAGGCATGTGTGGATGTGTTAAAATGCATTAACACTGCGTGTGGACTGACTTGGGACTAAATTTAGTCCACACACAGTGTTAATGCATTCATGGACTGATTAGTCCACACAGAGAGTTAATGTGTATGAATTATATGGATTGGTCCCAAATTAGTCCATACACAGCATTAATATGCTTTAGTGCCTGCACATGTAGATGCCTACCTAAACCCTCTTGATGTGCATTAATCTAATGCACATTAAATTTAGGGGCACTTAAATGCACGTGTAGACACAACCTTTGAGTGCTATGTTACTGATTTATGGCTCATTTTATATAGTTCAATACCAATGCTACAGCTGCACTAGAGGTCTTCAGATGAGCCTGCACAGACAGACGGTGAGTGCGAGACAGTGCCTTCCAGCAAATCTGGCAGAGGGGACAGGAGCCTGCCATGGCATGGACATGCCCCAGATCTAAGCTGATTTTCCAATGACTGGGACCCCCCCGAGCAGACTCAAGTCTCATCAGTGTCGGCCACTGGAGGGGAAGAGAAAACCGTATTTCTCCCTCCTTGGCGTCCGACCCTGTGAAATATGATCTGAATCCCTTGCTAACACACCCCGAGCCATAAATATGGAGAGCAGTCTCTAGCGCCAGCGTATGTACAGCAGGCTGCCTGCTCCTTGAAAGGTGATTATTAGTCAGCTCTGAGCCGTGAGCACAGCCTCGCGTTTCTCTTTCACTCCTCCAGTTCCCACATTTCAGAGGATAATGATCTCATCTCCGCACGGTGGAGATCGCTCCTGCTCCTCCTCCTCCCCCCCTCCATTATGGGATAGAAATGTTATCGACCAACCATCACTGGATGTCAAGAAACGTTATCGCGGAATCCAGCTGCCAACACAGCCGAACGTGCTGAGGACATGCCCGTAAATCACAAGAAAGAGCAAGCAAGAGAGGAAACATTAGGATGAGCTGTGAACTGCAATTAACTGTTCCACTTTGGGAAGTGTGGGGAGGGAAGCAGGGTGAGAGGAGGCATTGATCTGGGTAATTGCATGGGAAATGGAGCCAGTGATGGTTGAAGGGGGTGGAAGAGCATGGAGGAGACCCTGCCGGGCAGGGCTGGGGGGCCTGTCTGCTGCTAGGTCCCAGGGTAGGCAAAGTGCCAGAGGGCTCACAAAGTCAGGGGCATGCTAGCAGAGCAGATGCAAACACAGTGGGTGGAACTGTGCTCTGCCCCGAAGCTCAGCCCAAAACTTATTTGATGGCCTACATGGAAAATCAGAGGATTTGGCTGGAGGGGAGGTCACAGGTTGGATGAGCCCAAGAGACTCTCCCCCCTTGGGGGGCCCTCCAGGATGAAGCAAGGAAGATTAGTTATCTGGGTGGCGAGGCAGCAGTTTACCCTGCACTGGACCTGGTCCCTGGATGCCACGCTAAGGAGCACACATCATGTGCTGGGGTCGGTCGCCCACCACTTCCTCTTGCTGGTCGCTGCAAAGTACAGCACAGAAAATCACGACGCAGCTGGAACTGCTTTGCATGGAGACAACCCCTTACAGAAGTACCATACTTTCTTGCATATAATACCTCCCCCCCAACCAGCTGCTGGGAATTAGAATGGGCATTATATGTGAGGAAATATGGTAGAGCCATTTCTACCACTTATGGGGTGAAAGCAAAAGTAAAGTCTGCACAAAATCCACAGGAAGCACAACGCAGAGCAGGCTCCACTCCCTCTACATGAGAAAATACCCTTTTTTCTTACTTCTGCCTTTCAAAGTCAAGACCATATTGTTTGAGATAAAATATGGTACAGATAAAATATGGTACGTGTTGTTTGAGATAAAATATGGTCCCTGGCATAGGGCAGGGAGAGCTGCAAGCCCAGCAGAAGCATTGCTGTAGGCAAGGCTTGGCTGCACCATCCCGGGTGCCTACTCCTGGAGCCACCTCTTTGCCTTGTCCAGGAGCTTTGCCTTCCTCAAGCCACCCAGCTCCAGGTGAGAAAGTCCTGTTGGCTCTTCTCATTCTCCCCGCAGCCATTGGAGAGCTGTTGGATGGAGAGCACTTGCCAGTGCTTATGGCATAAGCAGCTGGAGATGGAAAAGGCATTTTGGATCTGGCAGATGCCTGGGGCTGTCACCTTGAGCCCTGCTGGATGAGACAATTGTCTTGCACAACCAGCATCATCAGGCCACTAGCACAGACCAGCACCCAGATCCCTGCATGCACCTCATCTGCATTCACCCTTTGCACAGCCCGAGGAGGGCTGGCCTTTGCTATGTCCAGTGGTCTCCATGGCATGGCTTCCCACGGGTCGAAGACACGCTGATCCAAACCATCCCCAGAGGCTTCAAAAAGGCTGCAGAAACCTGGGAATGTCCCCCGAAAAATGGGACGGGGGTGGCTCTATGGGCTCCCTCTCTCCACCCTGTCAGGCCAAGCTCTTCACACAGGTGCAGGGATACTTCTGGGCCAGTGCATGCTCTGCCACCATCCCAGGGAGATGGTTGTAAACCAGGAAACAGTCACGTCAATGCCAGCAATGTCTGCCCATGTCAGTCATGTCAATGCCAACGATGTCCGTACGCTTTTTCTCCCTTTCTTTTTAAAGGGGATTAAGGGTTTGTTTAAAATAGATAGCTACTGGCCCTGGAGACTGCAATACAGCCCTAGGACAAGTGGAGAATTGGCTCAAGCTTCCCGGTCAATATAATTCTCCTCCATTTAAGACAGCTCAGGACAGCCCCCAAGTTGGAGACACAGGTGAGAGCCTTGCCCTGTTGTACTTGGGCCTTGTCTCATCTCCTGCAACTGCCCATGTTGATGCAAAGAGGGGCCTGTTACACAGCCCTTCTTCCAGGGGCCATTCAAAGGTGCGGATGTCCGTGGCTTCCCGTGCATCGTGGGGAATCAACCAGCCAGGGAGTCAGAGCCTGCCTGGATAGTCATTTTGACCAGCGCACCTGAGCTACCTGAGCCCACGCTCATAGAGAAGCCAGGCTGGAAGAGACCTCCAGACGTCCCACCTAAGCCAACCCCCTGCCTGAGGCAGGATCAGCCCTGTCCAAACCATCCTACACAAATCTATCATCTTAGAAGTACCATCGACCCTGACAAGACATCATGCCTGCCCCTGCCCCAGGGAAAGCAGGGGGGCATGTGGCCAATGTCCTGCTGCTGCAAAAGGTGTTAATTAATATGTACTCAATTGATCCCAGGCAGGGCCATGCCCCCGCTGCAGAGGAAGGCAAAATCCTCCCAGTCCAGCCCAGTCTGAGCAGGGGGCAAATCCTTTCCTGACCCCAGTGCAGCATCGGTCTGAGCCTCCAGCCAGGACCCTGCGGGGTCGGTGCCAGCAGGAGCATTGACCCAGCCCAGCCCCAGCCCCAGCCTGGGCTGCAGCAGCACCCAGCGCTGCTGAAGAAGGGAAAAAAGAAAGCTGTGATGCACGTAGGGCCATAGGAAAGTAGGGCTGGAAGGGACCTCATGAGATCATCTAGTTCAGCCCCCTGCTTAAGGCAGGTGCAACAGCAGCGGGGGATCCTTTCAGGCTCCATGCATTAACCAGCAAAACCCATGAGCCCTGGAGATACCTATAGTAAACCAGGCATCACTACCCCTAAATCACTACACCTGCTCATTAAAGCAGGCCATTTAAGGTGACCAAAGTACTTGTGAGCACAGGTCACGCGTGGCATCTGGCTGCAGCCAAGGAAAAACAAATCAGGAAAGGTCCAAACTTTTGGTTTTTGACACAGCCTGAGTCAAATGACCTGAGTCCTAGACAATGGCATTGCTGCAAGGCCTCCTGTGCTGGAAATGGCCCATCTGGAAGCAAGACACCAGCAGCCACAGGGGAGGAGAGAGCCCGCTGAGCCAAGGGACACCGGGCACATCTGTCTGGCTTCCCTCCAGCGGCTCTGCCTCGACCGAAGGAGCTTCCCTGGGGGTGCAGCAGAAAGCAGCAAAGACTCACTGGAAGCTGGACTAGATGTGACCTCGAGGGGTCCCTTCCAGGCCAACCCTTGCCTTTAGGCACCACATTTGAATCCTGCTTTCCTTGGTGCGGATCTGGAGGAGCGGCACCGTAGCCACATGCCAGGACCGTGCAAGATCTGAGTTCAGGATGCAGCTGGGAAGCTCGGTGTCATTTCTGTTCGGGCAAAACGGCCCCGCTGCCTGCTCCTCATTGCAACAGGCCGCGGGAGGCACGGGGCAGCCGAGCTGAGCCCTGACGGGAGGCATCTGTCTCCTCCAGCTCCCAGCGGCTCTCTTCGAAGAGCTCTCCATCCCCGGTGCAATTACAAACGTGTCACTGTTCATTTCTCCAGGCCTGCAGTGTGACCAACCCGCGCAGCCCTCGGGGGAATCAAAAGTCAAGACAATTTAAAGAGGGAAAGGAGAAACTTCCACCGCTATTTTTTCACTCCCTCCATCAGCTCAGCTGAAGGAGGGGAGAGGGGGAGGAGGATGAATGCACGACGCGGGCAAAATGCATCAGGCGCAGAACTTCATTCACTGTGCCCTCGAGTTTTGGATGCAGCCCTGGTGCTACATGGCTGGCTCGAGTTGGCTGAAAGCCTTTTAACACATTGCCACTGGATCAAGGCCAAGTTATGTTTCTATGCTGCTGTCCCTGACCTCCTTCGAGCTCCCTGGACTTTTTACCTTCAAGATGTTGTGAGTGACCTATGAATTCAATACGTTTTGGCTGTGTATGCATCTCTCCAGAGTATTTACAGGAGATCACAAGGATGCGCCCGGTGCAAACACCCCGAGGAAGAGGAAGAGCCCACCTGCTTCTCACCCGTCTCACCATCACAGAGGCAATGCCCAGGTTACCCTCTCTATTGCACCTAGAAATGGACCGGATGACCCAGTGGACCTTTCTCTCTCCAGATTTTAAGGGGCTGAGATCAAGCTAGGCTGGAAATGATTTTCCTGCCCTACAAAATTGCCCTATTTAACAGCAGGAAAAATGCAAGACCTCTTGAGGACATTCATAAAAGATGATGCAGACCCAAGGAACAGGCAATGGACCAGTCGTCCTGAGTCTTCATGTCGGAGATAGGAAATGTAGAAGTGAGCCCCTGCTTTGAGAGCCCCCTGCCTTGGGGTAAGTCCTTTAATGATGGGGGTATCAGTCCATGTCCATGTGAATCTCTCCTGTTGGGCTCTTTTGCTTTGGGTTTATAGGGGCAAAGACTGACCCTATAGTGATGCTAATGACAGCACTTGGGAGACTTGAATCAGGCCTCCCACATGTCATGGGAGTGCACAAAGCGAACCTCAGCAGGGGACCGGTCTCTCCCTTCCCACATCTCTCTGGTTTGGACAGTAAAACACTGTTTCCCTGATGAAAGTTGGTATATCACTGCAAATAAAGGTTCCAATACATTTGCATGCATCGTTTGATGAAATTCCCAAGCAGTGCTAACTCAGCATCGGTTTTATTTTCAGAAAATGGAGAAATCACTGGAAAATGAATTTTTTGTGGGGGAAGGGCTAAAACTATTTAAAAAATTGAGGTCCAACATGATAAATACATTTTGCTGAAAAGCGGGGGGGGGGGGATTTCAGAAAGGGGCCATTGGTTTGTTCTGACATTTTTAAAGCAAACTGCTTTAACCAGCTGTTTGGGAAAAAATGGATTTTCAGTTTGAAATCAACTGCATTTATGTAAAGGGGAAATAAAGGGTGAAATAGCCTGAAAATGAAAAAAAGCCTTTTGTAGTCAGTTGGGTTGCAAAGTAGTTTTTAGTATTTTCCAGTTCAATCACAAAACCAGAAATCCATTATTCACACAGCTCCAGTGATCAAGCCTGACCTCCAGTGCAACCCGGCCTTGTTCATCCCGCCGGGGTCGGATAAGATGACCCGTGAGGTCCCTCCAACCCTGGGACTCCATGACTTTAGACCCGAGGTTTTCCTCCAGTGCCTTCTGCATCCTCCCAAGTGGCTCATGGTGTGTCTTTCAGAATAAGACATCTAGTTTTATACTACAGCCCATCAAAATGGGTCTCCAGGAAGGATCTGAATGAGGGCAGGGCAGAGGGCCTCACAGGAGGATGCTCCATATGTAAACGTCAACACGGAAGACAGGACAAAGGGGTCTTGGGAGACCTTAACATGAATTACAGAAGCATGTAGGTAAGTATGGGCTAAAGATAGAGGTGTTTAAGATCTATTGGCTGGGATGGAAGAAGATGGCCAGGGCAACAGGCAGGTTTTGGGCGTGGTGCATGGGCATACGGAAAGAACAAGGCCCTGACGAGGATGGTTCTTGGCTCTGGTGAAACTCAATTTAAGAGGATGAGATGATGTGCGAAGACATTGGGTGGGACTGCAGAGGCAACACAAGTCAGGAGAGGGTGGTTTGCACTCTTTGGCTGTACTCGGCACTGGGGAGGCCTCGCCTGGAGCACCGGGCCAAGGACAGAAAGATGTGGACAGATTAGAAAGTGCCCAGAGGAGAGTGACATAGTGGGGATCACAGAAACGTGGTGGGACTCATCGCATGACTGGGCGGCGAGTGTCAAGGGCTATAGGCTATACAGGAGGGACAGGATAGGAAGGAAAGGTGGAGGAGTAGCACTCTACATCAAGGAGGAATATACTTCCTCGTTAATTAGCA
>NW_017728909.1:21002062-21004564 GCF_001723895.1 Crocodylus porosus | reverse complement strand
CGGGGCTCTTTCCTGCCAAGGCAGGGGGTCGGACTAGATGATCTACCTAGGTCCCTTCCGACTCTAGCTACTATGAAACTATGAAACTATGACACAAATAGTTTGGGGCCTAGGAGACATGACCTAGGAGGAAACGCTGAAAGAGTTTGGGTTATTTAGTCTGCAGAAGAGAAGCCTGCGAGGGGATCTGATAACTGTCTTCAAAAACCTGAAGGTCGAACACAGAGAGGATGGAGACAGGCTTTTCTCTGTGGCTGGAAGGGACAGGACTAGGAGCAGCGGCTTCAAACTGTAGCAGAGGAAAAGTAGGCTGGAGATTAGGATGAACTTTCTGTTCATGAAGGGGGTCAAGCTGTGGAGCATCCATCCCTGGAAACCGTCACGAGCCACTTGGATGGGATGCTTTAGTCACGAGCAGAGGGCTGGACCGGTGACTTCGTGAGCCAGCCTGACTCTCCTGCGGTCCTATGATCCTGTCTCCAGAAGTTAGCACACAAGAGCCAGACTGTTCTCAGAAGCCAGGATGCAAATGTGGATCGGCTCCCGGGTTCGTGTAGGCGACGCAGGTCTAAACAAGGCTGGGTTCAGCCCCGCGCACCGCGGTGCAGGGCAAGAGTGTGTGCCCACCGCTGGGCCAGCCTGGGGGCGTAGATCCCCTTTCCTGAATCCAAAGAGCCTCATTTCCCCTAGCTAATGAATGCACCGAGCTGCTCTGCTCATTGAAATTACAGAGAAGAAAGGCTTTTTCGTTGGCCATCTATTAGCATTTTTAATTTGCTACATGAGGTAAGTTTTAAAAGGTGCCAAAGAGCAGTTTAAGAAATTAGCTGGCCGTAGCAGTTTCTCTCCTCCCCATCTGACAGAGGTCCTCCAAGTCTTAATTAAACTGGAGAGTGTTTCCAGCCTGAATCACTGCAAATGGCACCCGGCGAGGAAAGGAGTTAACTGCCCTTTGCAGAGCACGGGGGGATGCGGTGCATCACCCATGGGAGGATCTCTGGCAGGCGGTGGGTGAGGGGCTGCACGCTGGGGCTGGGAGGGGAGTGGGGGCGGCAGACCTGGGGGTGCAGGTCCCGATTGTAGGGCTGGGGGTGCAGAGCTGGGGGGCAGCTAGCTTGCATTGCACTATGAGGGTCCCAGGGAGGGTCAGGAGTGAAGAGCAATGGAAGAGCTGGAGGGGGAAGCGTTCCTCCTTCCTCCCGGAGCTGCGCCATCGCCTGAGCCGGCGCAGCGAGCGTCTCCCTTTCTAGAGCATTGCATGCCATCACTCCTCATCATCCACTTTGACCTTGGCGCTGCCGTATGCTTGACCTCCTCCCCGAGGACTATTCAGGGGAGGAAGAATGAGGCAGAAGCACTGGCGTGTGCAGTATATGGGCCACGCAAATGGCAGCGTGCGCGTCGCAACAGCCACCCGCTCGCCTTCATAATAGACCCACGGGCCATTAACTGCAGCGGCACTGCCTGGGGCTGCTATTATCATCTGTCAGGGATCAAATATGAGGGGAGAGCAGAGCCTGGCCCCTCTCTGCTCCATGCTCCGTAACTGGTCATTACAGGATTTATAGGCCTGGGAACTAACCGTTGCAGCCTCAACGCAAACTTTTTCAGCAGAGAGACTTACTGAAAGTAATAATGGCCCCAAAAGTCTGCACCGGGCCATGACGTTGTCCAGTGGATCATGAAGATGGTGTCGGCTCCACTGCCCGAAAACAAGCAGCTCTTCAAAGTGGAAGCATCAGGAGGAACGCAGGAGAGGCCTTGGCATAACTGCCTTCATCTTGTACACATCCTCCGCTGATAAAAGCTGGGAATCAACTCTGCGGGAATTAGTAGAGAGACCCGATTCCATGGTTTTGCTGATGTAGGCAAGAAAGCATTGACTGAGGGGCCTGACTATAGGTGCCCGCACAAAGCACGAGACACCCATGGCCGCAAGGAACAGCACTCGTGGGTAAGAGCAGAACGGGCGCTAACCCCTGCGGCCTTCCTAGTGAAACAGCTGCTCAGGGTTTATCATCAAGTCTTCACTGAGGTGAGAAGGGGGTCTTCCTGGTCGACCCTGCTCATTAACAGATATCCAATCAGGCTGCAGATAGGTACGTGTCATGTGTGTATATATATATACACACATATATGTGTGTGTGTGTGTGTGTGTGTATGTATGTATATATTTATCTATATGTGTGTGTGTGTGTGTACCCACCTTTTTGCAACCACCCTGCACAGACTATATTTATATATATGTCTATCTATATAAATTATTAATGACATGCATCATGGATATATACAGGAGGATGTATATCTATCTAGCTATCTCTACATGCATAGATATAGATATCTATATATCTATAACTATATCTGTATCTATATTTATCTATCTATCTATATCTATATCTATATATATATCTACAGATGACTGGAGATGCTCTGGGTTAAAATCCGTGGGAAACACAGCACAGGGGACACAACGGTGGGAGTCTACTACAGACCTCCCACCCA
>NW_017728909.1:20982976-21001984 GCF_001723895.1 Crocodylus porosus | reverse complement strand
GTCATTCTCCCCTTGTACTCGGCCTTGGTGAGGCCGCAGCTGGAGTACTGCGTCCAGTTTTGGGCTCCACAGTTCAAAAAGGATGGGGAGAAGCTGGAGAGAGTCCAGAGGAGAGCCACGCGCCAGTCGGCCTGCCTTCCCTCCGGCCTGTCTGTGTCTGTCCATCCATCTGTCTGTCTCACAGGAGCTCCTTTCCCTGCTGCATGCACAACCCCACACCTTGCATGGTCGGAGGCTGGCCTTATGTGCCCATGCCCAGTCCTTCCAGCCCTGCAACCAGGTCTGCTGCACCCAGGACCTGGTGCAGCTCATTGCCTTCTCAGCTGCCCGCCCTTTCCATCCTTGGCTCAGTCCATTCAGGCCACTGCTCCTCGGCCCTGCGTTTCCTACTCTCTCAGGCCTTCCTAGTACCAGGGCAGGGGGTCTCTGCTACTATAGATGTCGCTATCTATAACGATATAGATACAGATAAAATGATTTCTCTCTATATATATGTATAGGGCTGTGTGAGGCTTTGGACTGTGCTTCAGATTCGGAGAAGCTTTGGACACTTCAGCATCCAAAGCAGCATGTCCAGACTGAAGCGCTGGCTTTGTTAGGCTTTCCGAACTGCTTCGGAAAAGCTTCGGCGCCACCTCGGAGATCCAGCCATAGGGTATAATGGGGGGAATAATGAAATATTTATAACTTTGTTGTTTTTTGTCTGATTTGGATTACACTTGCAGGGTTGGTAGCCTCTGCAGAGAGCATGAACCCTGCCAAGTTTCAGGAAGATCAGTACAGGGATTTGGGCAAAACTGGACCTCAAAATCTTGAAAGCAAAACTGATGTCAGGTGTATGTGTGAAGCCACAGTGGGGTGAGAGCTGCAGGGATGGTGGCCCCTGGTGAGGCCACAAAGCCTGCCAGTTTTCAAGGTGATAGGTACAGGGGCTTGGGGGGAATTGCACCTCAAGCTGTGGACAAGCAAAACTGGTGCCATGGGTGACATTGCGTGTGTTAAGGCGCAGCATTGGGCTGCAGGGATGGTGCCCCGGCTGCAGCCACAACGCCTGCCAGCTGTGGAGGAGATCGGTGCAGAGGGGTTCGGGGCCCTGCACCTCTAGCTGCTGACAGACAAACTCATGCCATAGGTACTTGTGGGACTGACCCTCTCGGTCTTGGGGCAGTTGATTGTCCGTATTGATTCTTTCCTCTCCTTAGTCTGTGGTTTTGTAGGTGTTAATCCATGCTCATTAACTCATTATGTAGTAGCTACTAGTACCTAGTTACTGTGTACTGAGCTGGTCCCTGAGTGAATCATGATTAATTGGAAACAGGCCTGCAGTAGTTCCCCCGCCCACACACCCTGTGCCCCAAGACAGACACAGTTGCACAAGCACCCATGTTGTGCACAAGCACACAAGTTTTGCCCGTCAGCAGCCAGAGGTGCAGGGCCCCAGAACCCCTGCACCGATCTCCTCCACAGCTGGCAGGCATCATGGCCACAGCAGGGGCTACCATCCCTGCAGCCTTCACCCCGCTGCACCTTAACACACACAGGGTCACCCATGGCACCAGTTTTGCTTGTCTGCAGCTTGAGGGGCAGTTCCCCCCAAACCCCTGCACTGGTCTTGAAACTTGGCAGGCGTCATGCCCTCAGCAGAGGCTACAATCCCTGCAAGCTTCATCCAAATCAGACCAAAAACAACAACGTTATAGATATTTGATTGATTCCCCATTATACGCTATGGCAGGATCTCCAAGGCGGCTCCGAAGCTTCAGAGCCGCTTCAGCCAGATTGAAGTGGGAAACCGATCCGGAGCTTCGGATCAGATCCCCGGCATCTGAAGCGGCCAGATCCAAAGCCAGATTGAATAGTTGCCTACTCGCACAGGCCTAATATATATATATAGAGAGAGAGAGAGAGAGAGAGAGAGAAAGAGAGAGATAATCTCTCTCTCTCTCTCTCTCTATATATATATAGTGTATGTGTGTGTGAGCATGCATGTGCATGTGTGTATGTACGTAGAGACTCACAGACAAGGAGGGTGGAAGGGAGCTCAAGAGGTCACATTGAGTCCAGCCCCCTGCTCCAAGCAGGACCAGCCCCAACCACATCATCCCAGACAAGGCTTCATCTAGCTGGGACTTAAAACCTCCAAGGATGGAGACTGTTTCAGTGTTTTGCTACTCTCCTCATGAGAAGGTTTTTCCTACTATCTAACCTCAATTTCCCTTGCTGCAGCCTGAGCCCATTGCTCCTTGTCCTGTCGTCTGCCCCCGCTGAGACCAGCCCAGCTCCATCCTCGTTGCAGCCCCCCGGCAGGGAGGTGAAGGCTGCTCTTCAATCCCCCTCGGTCTTTTCTTCTGCAACCTCAATGAGCCCATTTCCCTCAGCCTCTCCTCCCTCCAATAAAGGGATTCTCTTGAGAAGGAACAGGCATGTTCCCTCTTTATTCCAAACCATGCCTATCAAATTAAGCTCCCTTTCCCAATCTGGGGATAGAGGGCTTGCCTTCAGCCACTTGCAGCGCACTTGTAGAGAGTGCATTGTCTTCATCTTACAGCTTGTCCCCGGAGAGGATAACAGCTTACTACTGCTGGTGCTGCTCCTTTGAGCGGCCAAGATCTGCGCTGTTGTGGTCAACCATCCTGACCACCTTCAGCTGGCAGCTTTGCACATTCATCAAATAGTTTTCCATTAGCTCCACAACCTCTTCCTCTTTCCTGTGGCCACGTGAGGCTCCTGGGAAGAGAAGAGGAACGCTCCTGGAAACGTGCCTGAATTGGAATCTGCTCTCAGTCTGGCCAGTGCAAATCTGGAGCGTCTTCACTGAAGCCCAACGATCTCCTACAGATATGGAGCAGAGCAGCTGCATGCAGAATGTAGCCCACTGCTCCCACAGGTATCTGCCTCTCCCCGAAGGGGAGCTTGCTGCAAGATGGAGCAGCTGTTGCAGGTTATGGAAGCTGAATGTGGATGCTGAAGGCTTGTTTCTCCTCAGGCTGGCACACCTCCTGGCTTGGCTTGCATTGCAGTGCACTTCTGGTGTGTTTGAGATTTACTACCACATGCTAGTATCTTCCTATATTTTTTTCGTGCAAGGAAACCTGGTAGCACAAAAATGTGGGTTCAGTCCTTTTCCCTCCTTCTGTGTCAAGAAGAATGGATTTGCTAGGTAGCTACTGAGCATCCTCAACACATGGGGACCTCCAAAGGGTCCCCAGCAAGTCTCAGGAGCTGCAAGTACCTTGCAGGATTTGATTCCAGGCAAGCATGTGAGAAGAATTGAGCCAAAGATACAGGACCAGATCCACCTGTAGTTAGGCTTCAGTGCACCCAAAAACAGACCCCAGACCCCAGGAGGGAAATCCAGACAGAGCTGGGCAGCAAGGACCCCAATAGGGTCATCAAAGACAGAGTCAGAGGGCCCACACGGTGAGCAGGGAGGCACTGAATACTAGCTGACAGGATTCATGAGCCCAAGGGGGCACATCTACACGTGCGCATTTACTGCGCAGTAACCAAAATTTCTGCGCAGAACTGGAGTCCACAGCCGGAGGGTTAGGTCCCATCTCCCAGGGGAGTGCCTCCCCCCTCCTCATTGGGCAATAGAGCCAGGCTCCTTTTTGCCTCCTGTCCTGCTTGGGGTGACAGCGGGCCAGCTTCTGCATCAGAATTGGTGGAGGGTGTTCCCTGAACAGCCTATGCTGTAGCAATATAATTCGAGGAGAGATGGGAATGTGCTTTGGACCCTCTCAGAAGCGCCTAAAGCTGAGGCTTCCCACATCTTAGGGCAGTGCTCTAACCATTACCCCTTCTGCAAAGGTAAAGTGGCTTTCCCTGGGCTGGAGGTGCCACGCCGCGTGCTGAACGCATTGCTGCTGGCGCAAGTTCAGCGAGCGTACGTCTGGAGGATCGGGCCTCTCCGGGGATGGAGCTGGGGTTTAGGCACTGCCCTAGCTCTGAGCTGCACCACGGCAGAGCTTAGGTGGGAATTAGGCACTTAGTGTCTCAAACTGGGGTTTTACTATGCATGCTCATAAACTTATACCCAACTTCCTGGGGACTCTTCAGGTGCAAATAGAAGCACCAAATGAACTTAGGCACCTCGGGGGGTTTGCAGCAGCTGGAGAGGGGCCTGGTTTGCCTTTTGCATCGGGGGTCTGAATGCCACCTACCTCCTATTTGGGTATCTACTTGATGGATTTGGACCCGGCCCCGCAGCCCCAGGTTGGTCTCTGGGAGTAAAGGGATACATCTAGCTAAAATGAACTCCAGGGTACCCTAACAGGATACTTGACCCTTCAGAGTCTGGGGGGGCCAAAGCTAGCCAGTCCTGTTCAACCATCTGGCCGACGGGGATGAAGCGAGGGATGCTGAACGCTAATGAGCGGCTTGGTGCAGAGGAGGTCGGGAGCTGGGAGATGACCATGCAAGCAGGGAAGTGAAGGATGTCCTGCCTGCAGGACCCAGGGAGGCAAGGGGAAGTGTCTCAGGGAGCAGTCCTGGAGGGTGGGCAAAGGACCAGTTTTGTTCAACATTTCACTTAAGTTTTACATAGAAGAAGCAAACTGGGCCCTGGGTGCAGCAGGACGCCTTCATGGGACCAGGGGCATGCAGTTGCCGGCCTCACAGACCGGCAGACAGCTGCACGTGGATGGAGAGGGAGCCCTTGAAGGGATGGTGGGGGGCTTGCAGCATCTGAGGGTTGGATCCACTTTTTTCCTCATCACCCTATCTGCCAGCAGAAGTTGCTTTTGGTAGGGATAAAAAATGAGACATCACTGGACCTAAGTCCCGCTCTGGCCCCTCCATATCCCGTGGTGGTCAAAGCGAGGTAACCACCAAGCAGGGGAAGAAGCCCTCTGGGCTGCAAATCTGCCGTACGCGGGTAGCGTTTGCTTTCCTGGCACAGCAGCCCTGGAGCTACCTACGGGCTGTGCCAGAGCTGCACCGTGCCGCCGACCTAGCAAGCCGCATATGGTACCGAGACCCTGCACATATTGCAACTTGCCCCTGGCATTCCCCAACACCAGGCTTAGGAAGGGGGTCTGCACTCTGATACTACAGCCCACAGGCGGTTGTTTCCTCCCTGGCCACCAAAGAGACACGTATGGCCCCAATCCAAGCAAGACGCAATGGGAGGAAGACTTTCCCTAGCAACTCTCAGGCTGTCCGAGGTGGATTCAAAAGTCTTCCTCCACCCTTGAGGACTAACATCTTTCCACCAGCTTTGTATGAAGAGCTGCACATGCAAAGCCCTTTGCCACAGACAACAGTGATAAGTCCACACAGTCCGGCTAACCCCAGAGCGAGGCTACGTATGGCTGTGCACACTCTATTGGCACCTTACCACCAACTTACGTATCTACCCACATCTAGGCAATGCTTTCTCAACGCTGCATCCTATTGATTTTGTTTCTGGCCACAACTTTGCATCCCGACCTCACAGGTCTCCAAGTCTGAAGAGGGTTGGGCCCAGCATGTTGCATCTGCTCTAATTGAGACCAAGGACAAGAAGCAAACACTTCTTGGCTGCTGGGCAGCAGTGGAGGAGCCAAAGGAGAAGGGTGCACTTGCAGATGCAGCAAAACCGGACAAGTTACACAGGGAGACGCCGGTGAAACCCTAGCGGGACGAGACATTGCAGCTGGCGTTAGCATTCAGTCGGCATGCGACATTGTTACTGACAATGCATTAACATCAAACTTGCAGGGTCAGCAGTTTTAGTTAAGTGATATATATGGGATTATAGTTTTATTGTGTGTTTTTTATACTGTGTTTTTATTTTTATGTTTTCATGTTCGGGTTTTTGCCAGAATTTAGTGCCGGCAAAAAGCACTCTATCGACAGCCCCGGAGATTGAAGGCCTCTGTTTATCTCCAGCGTAGGTCGTGCTAGTAGCTTGCCGGCACCGTCCTGGCGTGATGCCTGAACCTTGCGGCTTAGCACGACCACTTCCAGAGACAGGAAGGGAGCTTGGTCTCTGTGGCTCGCTGAGTGCAGGGTCTGTCTACGGAAAGGCATCAGAAGGAGGGGGCATTGGGTCTGCTTGTATTGACAGCATTTCCTGGAGGACCTCCCCCGTAAGATCCAGACTGAGTCCCACCAGTTTGCACTGGGCACCGAGTCCTGGGTTTTAGAAGGCACGTCGGTCCCAAACTCCCATTGGAACCAGTGAGAGGTCGGTACCTATGTTCCCCCAAATTTCAACTTGTCTTCACTGACGCAGCGTTGTGGAGCCTGCGGAGAGGGTGCTATAGGGAGTCGTCAAGGATGGGTTGGCTTAAAGGGATGGAAGCAAAGGTATTTCCCCTTGAGGCTAGCAGAAATGAAAAGGCATGGTCTACTAAAGAGATCACTTTGCACACAGCAGGCGTGAGCTGGCCCTTTTCATGGCACCCTCAGCGGTGAGAGCAAGGAAAGGGTGGTCCATGCAGAGCGGACTCCCCTTTTATCCCAAGCAAGCACCATCATGCCATGGCGGGTTCAAACCGGAGGTCGCCCCTGCTGAAAGTTGGCTGGAGAGACGGGAGAGCAGCAGAGCCCTCCCTGGGCAGCCACCGCAGCGTCTCCATGCTTCTATTCCAGTGCAGAAAGCTGCTTCCATGCTTAAGACATACATCCTGATTTCAGGGGAAAGTTGTGTGCAATACGTGAATGAATAAGGGCGCTGCGGCCAACACCGTTCTCCAACAGACGGAGTAATAAATGAGTCTTCAGCTTTGTCGAACACCTTGAAGTCCACTCTCCCCATATCCCAAATGGTGTGCAGTGGGGTGGGCAGTGTTTGAAATAGAGGAGGGCCATAAATCTCTCTAGTAGTATATGGGCATTTTACAGCTTGCAGTTTTCACCGAGAAGTGGCTGTAAATAATGGAGTGGGAAACCTGCCACCTGTCTCCGGGGGAGGATTTATTTAGGTGTAAGTGCTATAGATCTTCATAGGCACGCCACTGCTGTAAATAAGCAAAGTTTAGGCAGTGACCGGGGTCTGTCTCTCTCTCTTGCACTCACTCTCCCACCTCTGCTCCACCTGTTTGCTCCCGCAGGCCTTTCCGCCGCGGCTGTTATGAGCTGCAGCGCGCTTCTGATTTGGGTACACGCCTGCAGAGCTCCTCAAGGTAGAAGGAGGTGGCGGCGGTGACTTATTACCCATTTTGTTTCTCCATTCAGCTTGTGCTAAGGATTAAAAAAAGAAAAAAAAAAATCACCTTTGAAACCAGGCTGATAGTTAGGATTCAGGGCCTGCAGCTGTGTACTCTTCAAATGCTCCTTTGAGTTCCCGGTTCAGGATTTTAATGATGCTGTTATTCTTGTGCAGCCGCATATGGTTTGTGAGCCCTCTCCGCTCTTCACTTGGCTGCTGCGCGGCTGGTCCCATTTCATGTCTTCAAACTGGTGTGTGGTGCAGAGCATCGAGGGGGGAGATTAACCACAGGCACTGGGGACTGCGAGTTGTATATAATGTGCAATAGTTAGCCAAGGTGGGCAGGTGAGCCGTGGGGGGGGCAATCCATGGGACAGATGAATGGCACGGGGCTGTGTCTGTGGGTCGGATCGGGCCCACGGACCCTCCCATTCTGCCCCCCACATCCGGGGCTGAATCCAGCCTGCAGGCCAGACCTTTTACACCCCTGCTTAATGCACTGCAAGTCCGCATGTGCATGGCAAAGATTAGGAGACAACCTTACTGGTAGGGGAGGTCACATCAGTGTCTAATACACCTGCCGAGGTGCTTCAAGCAGGCAGGGGTTACCCCAAAATCAAGCCCCTGCCTGTTGGGCGCCAGCCAAAGGGCAAGGTAGTCCTGGGTAAAGCATACCTGCCAGGTATGCCTGGATGAGCTGCCTGGTCCATCTGGAATGGTAATAGCTTCTGAGGGGCCATCCATGGGCAGGACATGGCCTGCAAAGGCCAAGAGGAGATGTAATCGCATCGCCCCTTCGCTCGCACCGTGCTCCTGTCACGTGAATGGCCAAAAGAGCCGCCGAGCCCAGAGACTGCCTCCCCCTTGGCCTCAGTTTACACCAAGTTTCTTCTGTTCCCTGCCAGAGGATGAGGGCCCAGGCCTCATTTGCAAATGAGCTGAAGGCAGGCTACGGTTCCTGTGTGGATTCGTTGAGGTGTGAGCTGACGGTGCCTGGTGATGACAGACTGCCCCGCTAAAAACCAGAGTCCTATTGCTCGTTATGCACGAAGGTCCAAACCTCCCCCAGAGCCATGCACCCGTCCGAAGCAAGACAGACTTATTTCTTGCAAGCCACCCATGGTTTCTCCTCCGCTGCCTGCATGGGGAGCAGCCATGCATTGCAGTCGAGGCTCCCTGAATGACCCTCTCTCTTTTCATCACTCCCAAATCCCAGAAAAAGGAAGGAGGAAAAAAAAAGACACTGGTACTCCGAGCATCCCAGATGTTCAGGGGCAGAGGATCAATAGGCAGGTTTTGGCAGGCAGCAGTGATAAAAATGATGATAATTTAATCTCGTGGCCCCAGTGGGAGATCAAGCCCCTGCTCTGCTCGGCCCCGCGCAGGTCTATAATGAAAAGAGTATCCTGGCCCAAAAGCACTTGCGGCTCATCTCTTAAAATCAGCATTAAGAGGTGACCTTCTGCTGCCCTTCAATATCTTTATAATTTCTTCCCCTTCTGCCTGCACACACGGTGTCTTGCAGAAATCAGAGGAGAAACAAAGCGCCGAGGATGACAAGACCTCGCGTCCCTCAACAAAGGGCTACGAATTTTCCTAAGGAGATCCCCATAGCACGATTAGCATCTCTTTACAAAAACATCGTCGCTCCTTCTTTTGTATCCCCGCAGGAAGACGAGATTGTCACCGAGAGCTGGGAAATGGGACTTGATGAATGCTGAAAAGACGGTCGGCCGCAAACTGGATTAAACTGGTACCAGCCAGGGACTGACTGGCGACTGCTATTAATTAGAGATTTCAGAAGCAATCATGCTCTGCTAGATGATGGCTAGAATGATAAAAGGGGGTCTCAGAGGTTGGCATGATGTGGAGAGTGCAAGGAAAATGGGTTTGCATTAATTAGGTAGGAAGAGGTGATGTTGGCTGATAAGACACGTGGGCTCTTTTCTACCGCAGCCTCAACCCAACTTTGCCCCGGGGTGCAAAAAAGTTCACTAATTTCCCCCCAACTCCTTCTTCTGGAACAGCTCGGCATTTGCTGATCTTCTTCTTCTCATGTCTCTGCACTACACGTGACCATTTTGCTATGCATGCGTGGGCTCATTTATTGCATGGCGCGAGATCTTTCGTTGTCCGAGTGCCTGTGGACGGTGGGCACGGCCGCGAGCGTTGCATCGTCTGAGGCTCGGTGCCACAGTCGCGGGTGGTTGAATCCCTGCTGCAGCCCCACTTCTTCATTACCTCCTTGGAGCATCCGACTCTGGCATGCAGGCGATTGAGACATCGTCACCTTTGCCATGGCTCTCCAACCCTCGGTGGTAAGGGCTCAGCTGCTGGAATATCTGTTTTTCCGCGGAGTGATGCTGGTAATCCCTGACAGCGCAAGAACGGGTAAGATCTCCAGGCGAGGCTCCCTCGGTGAGATAACCAACCCGGGGGGGCGGACTTGATGATCTACTTAGGTCCCTTCCGGCCCTACGTCTACGAATCTGTGAACCCAGGGGGATACAAATAGCAGCACAGGATCCCATCAGGAAGCCTGACCCTGCGTATTTCCCCTCTTCGTGGTCCAGAGGGCAGCGAGAGCCCAGCACCAGACTCTTTGCGGGGCGTCTGGTGCTCATGTATAAGCATTCAGGGCAGGTAGCCAACGTTCTTCCTTTACTGCAAAATAATTAACACGCTGACACTCCCTATGGATTATGCCAAGACCCAAAATACATTCTCTTGGGGAAAAATGAAACAGCTTTTTTAAAATTTATAATTCCTTCAAAATGTCATGATCAACTAGAGAGCAAGTCAAAAAAAAATCTGGAGAATTAATGAGATGTATCTTCACCCAATATTTGACCACCTTTGTGCGGTTCCTCTGAGGTGAGGGACGTCTCACCTCCTGGTTGCACTGCTCAAAGGAATCACAGACAAGGAGGGTGGACGGGAGCTCGGGAGGTCACGTCTCGTCCAGCCCCTGCTCCAAGCAGGACCAGCCCCAGCTACATCCTCCCAGACAGGGCTTTGTCTACCCGGGGCTTCAACACCTCCAAGGATGGAGACTCCCCCATTTTGCAGGATAACCTGGTCCAGTGTTTCAACACCCTCCTCATGTGAAAGTTTTTCCTAATATCCAACCTCAACTTCCCTCACTGCAGCTGGAGCCCATTGCTCCTTGTCCTGTCACCTGCCCCCACTGAGACCAGCCCAGCTCCAGCCTCGTTGCAGTCCCCCTGCAGGGAGGTGAAGGCTGCTCTTCAATCCCCCTCGGTCTTCTCTTCTGCAGGCTCAGTCAGCCCATTGCCTTCAGCCTCTCCTCATAAGTCCTTTTCCCCCAGCCCCCAACCATTTTTGTTGCCCTCCACTGGACTCTCCAACATGTCCACACCCTTCTGCAGTGCGGGGGGCACAGCTGGACTCCAGATGTGGCCTCCCCGGTGCAGAATAGAGGGAAGGATCACTCCCTCGATCTGCTGGCACCGCTCCTGCCAATGCAGCCCAGGATGCCGGTCGCCTTCTTGGCACCAAGGGCGCACTGCCGGCTCCTGTTCAGCTTCTGATCCCCCGACACCCGCAGGTCCCAGTCCAAGAAGCACAAGCGGCCCGTGGAGATGAGTCTGGCTCCAGCTGTGTTCTGCTCCTGAGAGGCTGAATTCCTTCAAGTATTGAGCTGAGTTTCCCAACGGGCATTGTAGGCTGCAGAGAGGAATACCAGGGAAGAGGCCAGGTTGTACCTAAGACCCTTTATCCCTGAAACAGGAGCAGGTTGGGAAGTAGTAGGATTTCCTGATCTTCCCAAGGTGTGGGAAGCGGCTGGAAAGCCTTGGAGAGGGGAAAGTGGTACAAGGGATGAGCAGACCACTAGAGCTTTGCCTGAGTCGACTTTGAAGGGGGTGAATGAGATGGCCGTAGGCAACAAGGCCAGGAAGGCTGGATGCCTGGGGGGGTTACTTACATTTTAGGAGCCCAACGCTGCCCATACTCTGCCCCCTTGAAAGCAGGATAAAGAGCTGAGGTAGTAGCCTGCAAATCAGGTGAAGACTTAAGCAGTCTTTGACTGGAGAGACATTTGGGTGTGGATGCCTGGCACCTTGGGAGGGCGGGAGTCTGAACCGAGGCAGCGCCTGTGCCCATGCAGGGCTGGGTCAGAGGCTTTGATGTGAGAGCCAGGACTCCTGGCTCTGTTCTCACGGCTGCATGACCCAAGGGGACGTTCCCTCCTTTCTCGGGGCCTATTTTCCTGGACTCACAATGTATGGGAATGATGCCCAGCTCCAAGCAACGCACGTCACAGCCGAAGCTTCTAGATGCTCCTGGGGTACAAATAATAATAGCAATGAGAACATGCAAATTTGGGGGAAAATATGCAAATCGGTTTGTTAAATAATTCACATAAAATGTCACACATGAAGGTGCAAAAAATCCTGGCAGCGATGTGTAAGATCCTGTCTCTCTCACATACACATGCTGGTATCAGCTGTCATCCTCTTTTGCTCCCAGACTTTTCTCTGCATTTTTGCTTTCTCATCAGCAGCCTTCCTTTTTGTTCCACTACCCACTACAAGAGTTTCTGAGTATTAATGCACCTGAATTCAATCTGCATGCAGTGCTCTTTCCCTGCTTCTTGCCATATTTGTTTTACATCCTTCTGTAACTGTTCTGTATCCTCTGGTGGGCTCCTAGACCCCTTACACCGTGGACTAACCGGAAAACGCGATTTATAAGCAATGGATGCCTTTCTAGATCACTTAGGGAGATTACAGAGAATATTACCCC
The DNA here is from genome assembly GCF_001723895.1 of Crocodylus porosus. Taxonomy (NCBI): domain Eukaryota; kingdom Metazoa; phylum Chordata; order Crocodylia; family Crocodylidae; genus Crocodylus; species Crocodylus porosus. Next base: position 20,990,082 of record NW_017728909.1, on the reverse strand, counting down.
TAACATCCGCTCTTGTTGCACCGTTTTCTTCCCATGTGAAATACTGCATAATTGTTCCTCGACAAAATTCACTTCCAGCTGAAGTCAACAAAAAGATTCATTCCCATTAACTTCAATCAGGGCCACATTTTGCAATCAGACAGACGTGCTCCTATCAAGACAATGCTACTGGGACTTCGTGAGACTTAGATTATGGGGTGGGGAAAGACATGGCCAAGAGGTTTCAATAAAATCTACACTAAAAAAGAAAAGCGAAAATAAATAAATAAATAAATAAAATCCTCAGGTAGTTTTAAATGAAGGTTTTAAATTTCTTACCAGTCATTCAAAGGAGAAAAATGTCTGGAAAGCTTGTTAAGGAAAAAGGGACTTGAAATCCTAAGGTAGGGGTGCCAAGCATATGGGGTTCCCAGAGGGGCCAGAAATTCGGGGAGAGCCGGGGAGGGTCTGACACCCATTTCTCAGGTACCGTTTCTCAGGTCCCCCCCGGACGGGAGCACTGGCAGCAGAGGGGCGAGTGATGGGTACATATCCTCTATGCTGCTGCTGACCCCCCAGGCCCTCCTGCCACCCCTTGCCCATCACCACTGCCAAGGACGGATCTAGCCAGCGAAGCTCCTTGAAGTCCAAATCCAGCCTGAAAGAAGCCCCAGGCCCAGCCTGGGGGTAGGGGTGAGTTTGTAGCCCTGTCCTAGGCCATGCTGGAGGGAAATAAAGCAAGTGCACTAGTGAGAAACAACGGTCTGCTGGGGGAAACTGGAACGTCTCATCTATTTATCATAGCACACGTACTGCAGGTACAGCAAGGGGACTCTCCTTGAAGTAATCTTACACCTGGGCCCTGTCCATCCTCTGTGGCATAGCCCAGCTCTGACTGATGCAGGAACCTGCAGGGTGGTGTATAAAGCAACTTGAGCCTCATTGAAATAGGTTTTGTGCCCTTTCAGTGACATGTCAGGGGGGGATTGAAGCCTCCCTGAGAGGCGCTGGCTGCAGCCCAGGCTGGGGCTGGGGCTGGCCTGGGCCAATGCTCCTGCTGGCCCTGGCTGGAGGGTCTTGCCCCTCTGCTCAGGATCAGACCAATGCTAAATTGGGGTCAGGAGGGGATTTCCCTCCTTGCTCAGACTGGTCTGGACTGGGGGGTTTTGCCTTCCTCTGCAGCCGGGGTCTCCGGAGCATCTATGAGTAACCTTTGCAGAAGCAGGATACTGCCAGCCGCGGCCCCCCTGCTTTCCCTGGGGCAGGTCTGGGTGGGCTGTGTCAGGGTTGGTGGTAGTTTTACAAAGAGTTGAGATGATGGATGTGTCTGGGCTGATCCTCCCTCGAGCAGGGCTTGGACGACATGTGACCCCACAGGTCCCTTCCAGCCTAATGTCTCTATGACTCCCCTCCCTGTCTTACCTCCCCTGGAAGAAGTCCGTGGCTGCAGTTTTTCTTCCTATTATAGCATGCTGGGCTTGGACTGAACAATAATGTATATTTAAGCATTGCTCAAGGCAGCAATGGGACCGGCTGCAGGCTGTGTTGTCTCCTGCCATTCTGCATTTACACCGGCGAGCCATGGTGCTGGCCAGTTCGGTGCCGCCAAGCCTGTAGGTGAGTTGGGGGTTGCTCGTCCCGAGGTGGAGCACTTTACTTTTTTTGACATTGAACTTCATCAGGTTCAGATGCACCCAACTTGCCGGCCCGCCCAGGTCCGCCTGTATCTGTAGCCTATCTTCAAGCGTGACCACACTCCCCGATAGCGTGGTTTCGTTCGTGGACTTGGCCAATGAGCTCTTCCCCCCATTGAAAGGGCACAAACCTATTTGTCCCCCCACATCCAAATCATTGATACAGATGTTGACAAGCGCTGCCCACTTCTCGCCCGGACGACACCGCTCCGGTCACGACGGCTCTCCGAGTCCCATCCCACAGCCAGTTTCCCACCCACCTGCCTGTCTCCGAGTTAAACCCACAATCCTCCATTTTTCTCACGAGGACATCACGGGATACGAGATCAAAGGCTTTTTGCTGAGCAATGCCCCACGCTCCCATTTGTTTTCTACGTACCTAAAGAAGGACTTCTTCTTGTCCGAGATTCCCGTTGCTAATCTAAGTTTGATCACCGCTTCAGCCTCTCTTATCTGTTCCCTACAAACGCGGGCCATCATGGGATAGTCCTGGGGGCTCACCCCGAGCTGCCATTGTTTATAAGCCTCTTTCATCTTTCTTAACAGGACCGTGATTTCCCTGTTTAGCCAAGAGGGCTTCCCAGACCCTTTTCTCCGCATGGGAATGGACTTCCTTTGTGCTTCAAGGATCGTGTCCTTAAGGAACAACCCCTCTTCGTGCACATCCTTCACCTTTGGTCCCTTGTCCCACGACACTTGCCCTGCTAGTGACCTAAGCATTCATTAATGATGTGTAGACGCACCCAGTGACGGTACAGGAGTGCCGTACCTAGACTCCTGGCAGCCTCAGGTGAACTTTTAGTATTGGGCGCCCCTTCTCCAAAGATAATGATAATAATAATTGGACAACAGGAAAAAAATTTCATTTTTGGGCCCCCTTTCTGCCGAGGCCCAGGGTAGCTGCCCAGTTCACCCATGCCCATGTCTGGCTCTGGGAGAGACAGAAGTGGGGTGCAGAAGGGCTGGACGTCCGGAGCAGCAAGCTCCGGGTTGGCGACTGGCTGCGTGCTTCTGTCTGGGGCTGCAGGACCCAAGGGAGTTAGGAACTCAAGCCGCAATTCAGGTCTGAACCAGGATGAGGTGAGCACCGGCTTTTGCGTCCTAGAGGCGCTTGTACACGTCGCGTAGGAGCATTGTCGGGGTTACCCCTTCTGCGCGTCCAAATTATGAATGCTTTTCATGAACCGAGACTCCATTCTGATCGACTGAAATATTTCATCCTAACCATTTCTGAAGATTTCAGTCATCTGTATTGTGTATTCATTCTAGCACAAACTTCTAAATAGCTACGTTTCGTCTGGAAATGTCAAAACTTTTCTTCTTTTTTTCTTTTTTCAAGTGAGAAATTCTTCCAAAGCAACCACGTCCCAGGAAATTATTCCTCTTTGACAAACTGGTAATTTTTGATGGGGTGGGGGAAGCTGTTTTGTTAATACACTTTGGAGCAGAACAACCCCCTTGAGCCAAGCGGCTTCCTACAGCAACGCTCCCCCAACTTCCTCCGACTTTGGCACTGCTTTAGCACAAGGTGAGTTTCCTCTGTGCCGCCTGGCGCCTCTGGGTCTTGGGCTGGCAGAACTGATGGCTGTTTGGGGAGCACCTCCCTTAGGCACGGGCACTTCAAACCTGCTGCAATTGTTTCCACAGCAGGCTCCCTCTCATGTCCCCCGGCTCTGACAATGCCTCGTTTTCATACTCCAGTCAACAGAGCTGATAACCCCATGGGGAAAACAGAGACAGTTTTTTGCTGAGCAGATTTTCTTTCCATTCCCAGCAGGAGTTTCCCGCCTCTGCCCCATCACCTGTCAGCTGCAATAACACAGTGCAAAGTGAAGAAGTTCAGATAACGTTGCTTTTTTGCTTGCTTTTTGTTGTATTGTCAGAGGTGGTGTTGTTTTTGGTTCCATTTATATATATATATATATATATATTTACTGAGAAAGGGAAGACGTGCTCCATAAATCAGAACCGGAGTGAGAGAGTCACACTGAGAAGCGTGCGGCAGGTTTGCGGCACCTGCTGCTCTTGCTGGCTGATACAGCTGTAAATAGGATGCAGGTTTAGCAAGCGAGCCCGCTCAGTTGTGACACCGCGCACGTTCGCTTCCCCCGGGGAGGATTTCCAGAAAGGTTGTCCGCGTTATTTGAGCGGCCCGGCGCTGACAGACAGGCCAGCCGCAGATCCAGGCACGACAAAGAGAAGCTGGAAACTCAGACGCTCCCGAAAGGTCAGCAAGTCAAATACTGCAGCTGAATTCCTTCAAGAAGCGAAGATACCGAAGGATGAAGTGGCTCCATTGCTCTGTGATAGCAGGGCAGCAGTTTGATGTTGCATACAAATGTCTGCCCAAGGATGTTTGTGTCCCATAATGAATGTTAGCTTACCGCCCCCCCCCCCCCAGCAGGCTTCAATCAACAAATAATACTTATTAATCCTAATGAGAAGGGATAGATCCTGTCATGACTCTTAGCACTCATGATGATGCTGGCTAACCACCCAGGGGCATTAGCTCACATGTTTCCTGACATCCTGCAGCAGCGTGCCAATGGCTTAGCTATATTCTTATTTCTTTGTTCGTGTTGCCCGTGAGCTCAGCCCTCCTCCGTCCTTGTGAGCAATCAGGTGGGAGCCTGTTGCCTGCGTAGTCCAAAACAGAGTCAGAAATGAAAAGGAATGAAAAGGTCTTCCTTAATCTTACAACCATTGAATCTGAGAGAAGCGGGGCTGGAAGGGACATCCAGAGGTCACATCTAGTCCAACCCCTGCCTGAGGTGGGGTCAGCCCTGTGCAAACCGGCCCAGACACATCCAGAATCCGAATTTTTAGTAAAACTACCCTCAACCCTGAGACAGCCCCAGGCATCACACCCAACGTGCCCCAGGGAAAGCAGGGGGACACGGCAGCCAACGTCCTGCTGCAGCAAAGGGTGGTAATATAGGCTCCCGAGACCCCAGGCGAGCCATGCCCCTGCTGCAAAGGAAGGTAAACCCCCCAGTCTGGACCAGTCTGGCCAGGGGGAAATCCCTGCCTGCTCCCAACACAGCATCGGTCTGAGCCTGAGCGCGGGGGCAAGCCCCTCCAGCCAGGGCCCTGCGGGGTCGGTGCCAGCAGGAGCATTGGCACAGCCCCGTCTCCATCCCCAGCCGGGGCTGCAGCAGCACCAGCGCCTCTGGGGGAGCTTAAACAAAAAGACCCCACTTAAAACACAAAGCAGGAATGGGGGGGCAAGGGCAGAACTCCTTCTCAGCCCCATGCTGCCACCAACACCCAACGACCAGCTTTATGTAAGTTAGCATTATAGCTGGGCAGCTTTTTTAACAAATCCTTTATTTACCAAAAATATAGTTTTGAGTAAACCATATGCACAAGTTCAGGTCAACTTTGGCAAATAGGTTGGGAAAAAGGGACGGTTTTTATTTTTATTTTTTAAATTTTCAGAGATTTTCCCATGACATTTCCCATGTCAAAATGTTGCATTGTGGTATTTTCTAGAGAAAAAAAAACATTTCCAGGGGTGGTTTTTTTGCTTGTTTGTTTGTTTGGGAAAGAGATTCTGGAGTTAAAAATTGAATAGAAACATTTTTAAAGAGGTTTTTAGGCTGGGGTGGGGGTGGGGATAAAGAATGGTTTTGGTTAAAAGAAAGCTGTTTTTTCCTTTACAGTGTTGATGTTTTGTCTTTCTTTGTATTTTCCCAAGAAATGGGAAGACAAAAATAATATTAATTTCAGGTCAATTTTCCAGTCAAGTGTGAAATCAGTCATTTCCACAGCTCTCATTAGTATATCGCGCGCCGCAGACATGTTAGGCTGCGGCCATCACCTCAGGCAGCATGTCTCGATGTGAATGCCAGATAAAACCAGATGATCATCTCCCCAACCTTGGGAATGACACGGGCTGCAGAGTTGCAGCCGGCGGGGACGCTGGTCTAAAGGCCTAATGATAGTAGGCACAGACGGGAATGGTTTGCTTGGTTCATGGGCAGGAGATAGGCTAACGGGCTGGATTAGGGGCGGGCAACCCCTGGCATGCGTGCTACAAGTGGCATGTGTGGGCATGTGAGCGCCCATGGAGGTCCGGCTTCTGGATGTGCTCCACGGAGCAAAGCAGGGGCAGGATGCTGCTGGGAGAGGAGATGCCAGGTGCCCAACTGTCCCCTGGTCGTATGGGGCTACGGCTGGAAGCTCAACCCCCACCCCTGGGTCTCCATTCTGGTACCCCAGTCAGGGAACTGGTGGGGCTTGCTTGGGGTACGCCTGCCAAAGTGGTCGCCCATCACTGGGCTAGATGGAGGAATCCTGTCACAGCACAGGGGAAGTGGGACGTACCGGCCTAACAGGTCCAGTCCTCTGTTGGGCTTTCCTGGGCGCGTCTACACATGCATTAATGCACTTTAGTTAATGTGCATTAAATTTGTACCTCCATTGTGAGGTACTAGGAAAATGTGCATTAGCCTGGCTTAATGCGCATGCTTTTTAAGTGAAGCTTAATGTGCATTAGTTTATTTTAATGCACATTAAGTAAAAAGCACGTTTTTCATGTGATGCTTTAATGCGCATTAAAATAAGATGATGCACATTAAAACACATGTGTAGACACACCCACTCTTTCTGGTTCTCCAAACGCTTTGAGGCTTTCCACAAAGGGGCAAAGCCCCGCCCATGTCTGCAGTATTTTATGGGGCTGGGGAGCCCATCTTGAACTGCAGCAACGTCTAGAAAAACATGGTTGGGAGACAAACATCTTTGGCCTACTGTGCCCCCCGCATCACCCCCTCCCCATCTCCAATAAAGCCAGAAATGTCACTGCTTTGTTCAGCCTCCCTGGAGTCGGGATTTTCTGAGCATGGTAAACACATAATTGTTTTGCTTCTGCTCGACGGGAGAGACTGACACGGCAGTTTAGACTAAAAGGGCTCATTTTCTTAAAATAAAAGCAAGGCAAAATATGCAAATGCCTGAGAGGAGACAGGAGGCAAAAAAGGGAAGGATCACAGAAGCGCAGATAATTCGCCCTATGGAGCCGGGAGGAGTTTTTTCCCTTTCTCCTTGTTGGGGAAGATGAGGCTGGCTTCTCTTTGCCTTTCCTCTCCCCCTCCAAAGCTCCAGCTCACTTTCCTCTGGGTGGTGACCCTGCGACCCAGCTCCCCAGACCCGCAGCATGGGGATCTTTTCTTCCTAAGACTGGGAAGAAAAGCCCAGGTCAGATTCAGGCCTCGGTGTGCTCTTTTGAGATAGATCCGCTGTGAGAAATAACCCATGCCCTCCCGAGCTGGGTCGTACATCGCCTAGGATGCCTGTGGAAGGATGAAGACCAGAGCTTGGCTTCCCTGAGCTCCAGACCAGTGCATCAGTCATCAAGCCACTTCTTCCAGCCTTTTTTTAGGGAGCTGCATGTGGCGGGCCAGTAGGGGGCGCTCCTGCGTTGAGCCGCCC
>NW_017728909.1:20953346-20982346 GCF_001723895.1 Crocodylus porosus | reverse complement strand
CCCCAGGTAGATGCCCCCCACCCAGGTGGCTGATGCCAGTCCCATGGGCAGAGGGAGCAGGTCCCCCCTCCCCCAGGACTGCAGCCAGCTCCGGTTACCTGAAGAGACAGGCTGAGGTGTGAATCCTCTGTGCTGGGCCTATTTTAATCTCATTGTCACAGGGCAGAGAATTCGGGGAGAAACAAAGGTGGCTTTCTGCCACACTGCACATACAAATTAGCCTTGGCTTCAAAGCCCTCCATTGTCCCTCCGTGCATTTTAGGTTTTAGTTTGAATCATAGAAAAATAGGTCTGGCAGGGCCCTCAGGAGGTCTCAGTGAGCCCAACCTCCTTCTCCGGGCCGGATCAGCCCAGCCAAGAGCCTGTCTGATCTGGTCTTAAATGCTTCCACATTCTCCCTGGGCCGCCTTTTCCAGCACCAAACACTCCCAGAGTGAAAAAGACCTTCCTGTTATCCAATCTTAGTCTCCCTCATCTGGGTTAAGACCATTGCTCTTGTCTTGTCCCCCCCCCGTGACCACAGGGAACAGTCTGCCTCCATCCTGTTATCAAATCCCCCCTCGTTCTTCTCTTCTCCGAACTAAACAATCCTAGTTCATCCAACTTTTTAAGTCCTGTTTCCCCAGTCTCTAACCATTTTTGGTGCTCTTCATGGGACTCTAATTTGTCCATGCCTTCCTTGAAGCGTGGTGCCCCAAGCTGGACACAGTTTCCTATGAGGCTCCATTGGTGAGAAAAGAGCAGAAGAAACACTTCCTTTGTCTTGCAAGGGCCGTTCCTGTTCATCCAACCCAGGGCACTGCTGGCTTTTTTGCAACACAAGCTCACATAATGGCCTCTAGTCAGCTTATGGTCCACTGTAACCCCCAGGTCCTTCTCTGCAGTCCTGCAGCTAAGCCCGTCATGCCCCAGTCTGTATTTGTGCATGCCATTACGGCATCCCAAGTGCAGGGCTTTGCACTCGTCCTTGTTGAATGCCATTCAGTTACTTTCTCTCCATTTTTCCAGTTTGAGGCTGTACTGAGTCCTAAACCCTCCCTCCAGGTCACCTGCAATTCACAGAATCACAAAATCCTAGAAAATGAGGGTGGAAGGGATCTCAGGAGGTCACATCTAGTCCTTCTTGGCACCAAGGGCACATTGCCGGCTCCTGTCCATCTTCTTGTCCTCTGTCCCCCCAGGTCCTTTTCTGCAGAGCTGCTGCCCAGCCCGTCACCCCCAACCTGCACCGGAGCATGGGGTTGCTCCCTCCCCCGTGCGGGACTTGGCACTTGTCCTTGTCGAACCTCATGAGGTTTCTTTTGGCCTGATCCTCCAATGTGTCTAGGACACTCTGAATCCTAGCCCAACCCTGCAGCATATCTACTACTCCCCCCAGCTTGGTGTTATCTGCAGACTTGCTGAGGATGCATCCATCCCATCTTCCAGGTCATCGATGAAGACACTGAACAAAACCAGCCCCAGGACTGACCCCTGGGTCACTCCACTTGACACCAGCTGCCAACTAATCCTCAAGCCACTGCTCACTACCCATTGAGCCCGATGATCCAGCCAGCTTTCTATCCACCTCACAGTCCATTCATCCAAGCCGTACATCCGCCCTCCTTGGTGCCCCCTGCAAATCTGCTGAGAGTGCACTCAATCCCATCCTCCACATCAGTACCAGACCCAAGGTAGATCCTGGCAAGCCCCCCGCAGTCAATATGAACCCCCCCAATTCAATACAGTTTCCTTGCTTTGGGCACCATGGTCCTGACTGTCCATCTGATTTCTATCTCCCTTCCACTCACCTAGTGCCAGCTTCCAAACCAATATGCCCGAGGGGTGCCAGCCTCTTCCTCCCTGTAGCTCTTGTAGCCCCTGACAGCCTCTGCGCCTCTCCCAACCTCATCTCAACTGGAAGCCAAGTTCTTTCTTCCCCCTCGGCGCTGGCCTCTGCGTGTCTCTCCCTTGTGCAATGTGCTATTTGAACATTGTCGCTGTCATATTTAACTCCGGGCATTTTGCAAAGCGCGCCTCTGAAAAGCGGCCACACAAATAAAGCATCCATTGTCCTGCTCTTCCCTTCCATGAAGCCACAGCGGGACAAAGGCGTGCAAAGGGAAAATTGCAGCTGAGCACAAGGGAAGAATGTTCTAAATGTGAGATCTGTGCCGCCGAAGGAGGGCCGCGGTGGAGGATCCCCTCCTGAAGCGATTTAAGGGGATATAAATCAGCAGAGAATGCACTGGAGGGAAATGCCATTGCAAGCTCTCACGGAGCAATGCGAGTCGTCCAGGCTTTGGCACTTTGTTTCCCTAGGAGCCCAGCGCCTGCCGTCCCGTGTATGGGCCAGCACATCCCCTGTACTGCTGTTAGTCTCCTCTTCGTTTTATTTTTTTAGAGGCAGTTTCTAGCCTTTGTGGCTTGCAGAAGGCAAAAAAAACCCACTGGGGACCTAGTATTTCATGATCTGGGGGTGTCTGCCAACGGCATTATAGCAGAGCATGGAAGGTGAGCAGCATGGAGGAAAACTTCTTTCTAGGGGTCAGGAGCTTTCTGGCCCCACACAGAGGAGCAAGATGAAGAGAGATGAAGAGGGAAGTAACTGGGAAAGAGCCTCTCCAGCCAGCATAGCCCTGTATCTGCCCTCCTCTCCCGCTTTCTGCTACACGCGCCGGGGGGTTTCGAGCCTTCCTCCAAGGCATTGCGTGCTGGGCGCAGCCAAGGATGGGGAGCGGGACTGGGCGGTCTCAGTGCTCCTGTTGGGATTTAAAGCCAGAAGATGGTGGCTAGAGGGTCTTGCTGACCCCCTGACCCCCACATTTGAGGGCAGAACTGCTGGACTTTCAGCGGCACAGCTATGAAGATGCAGCAAGTTAAGAAGCCTCTCTTCGACCCACACCTCAATGGCTTTCTTTTAGCATGGCTTCCTCCCTCTATTTCACAGGGATGCTTACGGAGTCACTGGAGGGGAAGAAGATAAGAGCTCTTATTCAGCGAGCTGGAAGGCAGCCTCTCTCTCCTGCCTGAGACCCGTCAGGGACGTGCCGGCGCGTCACAGAGCTTGGAGAGCGACGGAGACGGGCAGGCCGTGCCTGGCTCTGTTAGCAATGCCACTTCTCCCCCCGCCGTGACGGGAGATGTAGTCTGCTCTCTCAGCTGCGGAGAAAGCCTCTCAGCAGCGCTCAGTCCCCCGCCCTGGGTGCGTCTACATGTTCATTAATGCGCCTTAGGGTCTGGGTGTAGGCTGTAGCCATGGATGAGTTGGCCTAATAAAAGAGATGAGACTTACCTGTAAAACCTCGTCCGTGCATTGAGCCTGGCACTTCATTAATCAAGTACTGGCGAAATGCACGGTACCTAAAGTGACCGCCGGTGCGTCGTGCTTCCACGATGCTCACTAGTGATGTGCATTCGCCGAACCGCTCTGCGCGGCAGGCCACGCGCACGGTTGCTGCCGCAACACGCTACTGCGCCGTGTTATAAGACTAATGTGCAGGAAGTGTCTCGTCTAGAGAATCAGGAGGCCACCGGGTTGAAGAAATACTTGCCTGGCTGCAAGGTCGGTCCACGATTTCCCTGGCAGAGGAGATAAACGACAGCAGGAAGTCCAGCAGACTCCATTGCCGGCCTGCACTGGTTTCCATTGCCCGAGATAGCTTTCGCGCTCCCGTGCCGGTTTCACTGGCAGGACTAGCCAAGAGGCCTGTGGCCGTGTGCAAAAGAGCGACTGCACACACTCAAGAGCAGGTGAGAATTCACAACGCGCCCGGCCGAGCTCCAGGTCTGTTTTATGTTAGCCCAGGCGGTGCTAACAGCCTCGATCAAAGCAGGCGAGAGCGTCCCCGCGGGCCTCACATCACAGCCTCCACGGATGTACCTTCGGAGGCAGCCGCGGGTCTGTGTTTTCAGAGCATCTGGGATCTGTCCCTGCTGCTGCGTGGCAACCACATGCGTTCCTCGCTGGGCGGAGCGGGATTAGACTGCATCAGCCTCCTCGCAAACACGAGATGGTTCGTGATGGAGAGCAGCCTCCTGGATCCGATGCCACAGCTGCACGATCCAGTCCTGCCCGCGTTTTTCTGTGGTTTAGCCTCGGAGTCAAAAAAGGGGCATTCGTAGACCCCATCCCCTCGCGGCCACGTGGAGTCCAGGACGCTTGCATTCACCCAGCAGATTCAGGCAGGATGGGGCTCGGGTCTGGGTGCACGCCTGCCTGAAGTTTCCTCTCTTCAGTTCGTCGCATGGGGCGGACTCCCAGTTAGGATGCCATTCTCAGCAATCCCTCGCAGTCGAGGGCGCTTGTCTTCCATCACTCTTCACCCCTGGGCCCGAAGGTGGCTGACGAGGCCGGTGGGCTCTGTCGCAGCTCAGGCACGTGTTTCTGTGCAGGGTGGGTGGCTCCGGGGGCCCATGACACAGTATTTCTAATGCTCCCACTTCTCCATCTCCTGCTGTCACCGTAAGATTTCAAAGTGCCGAGCTCTTCCTCCGCATCGTGTGGTCCTGGCGATAGTTTCCCTCGAGTCGAGGGCAATGCTGAATTTTTTCAAGTTGGTCTGGAGGAGGATGTCCTTGAAGCTCTTTCTCTGCCCTCCTCTTGAGCGCGCACCTTGGCTGAGCTGGGGGAATAAGACTTGTTTTGGGAGCCTGCAGTCGGACATCCGGATGCTGTGGCCGGCCCAGTGAAGTCCATGTCAGATGATCCTGGCTTTGACATGGGACTTGGTGTTGCTCTCCCTGGCAGTGGTGTAAGTGGCCGATGCTGTGCCCTGGCTAGTAGGGCAACCTCCCAGGCCATGCACACCCATGCACACGTGCATGGTGCAGAAGCAGAATTATATAAGAAGCAAGTTACATGATTTCTAAATGTGGTTTTCAGTAAGTCAAAAGTGGTATTGTTTCTTCTGTGAATGTTATGAAATTTTGTGAAAGTGAGTTTGTATTAACTTTGTGAAACCTAAGGTGGGTTTCGTTTCTTTGTTGTTTTTCTTAATGTGTTTGATAGTGTCAGTTTTTCTAATAAAAAAAAATAAAGCATCCAGAGGTTGGCTGCCCCTGAGGGTGATATCACCTCCTTCCTTTGCCACGGACATGAGTGCCATGCAGCTAAAAAGACACTGCGTGCCACCGGCGCATCTCTGCCCTCCCTGCTGCCGAATCCAGACCTGCTCCATGGTGTTGGGTGCGGGGGAGACGAGATGGGGGATAGGGCTTAGAGGGGTGAGGAGACCTCCTCGCTCAATGCTGGGGCCCCTCACCCCCTTAGGCAGTGCCCGGGGCTCGTGCCCCGCTTGCCCACCCATTGCTACGCGACTGCTGCCTGGCTTGGGAAGCCCTGCGCCAATATTGCACTGGCTTCAGCTGGTGTGATTAATAGGAAAGAAATTGCAGCGCAACGCGTGAGGCTGATGGGAACGTTACAGGAGGCTTTTTATGTAATTAAAACCAGCGCATTGAAGATTGGAAATAATAACACTGGCTCCCGGCCGGGGATGCTGCTGGCCCCCTGTCTTGGAACTTGAATTCCAGTTTGCCTTCTGTGTCTGCAGGCTCTCTCCTCCGCACACCCCCGGCTGCTGGTTTTCCTCTTTCCTGACTGCACCCTGGATCATTTCCAGAGCTGATAATTTTCCACCAGAGCCTGGAGAGATTGCAGCGGTGCGTGCATGCTTTCCAGCCCTGACGGCGCGCACCGCAGCGGTGGCTGGAGGGACACGTTAGGACGTGCTGCCTTGTTGCCCGGTGTCGTGGCGAGGCCGTCGGGGGATGGCATCAGATCACTGGGGACTAAACAAGGCTCTGCAAGGGTGCCAGGGCAAATGCCGTTGCAGTAATGGTTTGAGGTCCATGAGGCGGTCCTCCCGAGGAGCCAGCGGGGTTATGCATGTTCCAACCAGGAGCTGCAGAAACAGCTGCCAGCATTTGATTGTAATGAAGGGCCAAAGGCAAGTCGATGTGAGTAATGAGCAGCAAGTGGCAGTGCGAGGTTTCAGCAGAGCCATGCTTTGACTTCCCCAAGTTTCGTGCTGCTCCTCTGAGGCTCTGCAGGCACCTTGCTTGCTTTCATGAACTCGGCCTCACGACAGGGAAATGGCTGGGAGGTCGGTGGCCTTATTATCCTTGCTCCCCAAGTCCGGGGAACGGATGTCCTGGGAAGGCAAATGACTCAACCAGAAGGATGGACTCCAGATTCAAACAGGGACTGGAAAACTCCTTGGAAGAAAGGTGCATCAGTCACTCTCGAGCAAGGGAGTGAGGGGTTATGATTCAGCCTCTGAATCAGATCTTCCTAGACCCTAAATGCTGGAGGTGGCATATGGGGGAGAAAGAGCAGGAAAAACCCTGGTCAGACCCAGGTCACTCTCCCGTCCAGCCTCCGCTCTCTGTCCCTACACGATACAGGAACCTGGGCAAGGTGGACTTAGGTCTGACCCGGTCCTGATGTTCTTGAAGCCTGTGGCAAGGCTGGGAGTTGAACCCAAACCTTTGTTCCGGACCTTTCTCTGATGCATAAGATGGACTCAATAATCTCCTGAGGTCCCTTCCAGCCCTAATGTCTATGAAATCTATGAAATCTATGAAATAATGAATTTTGACTATAAGAAGATGGCTGAGGGAACGGGGTTCATTGAGTCTGCAGAAGAGAAGACCGAGGAGGATTGAACAGCAGCCTTCACCTCCCTGCCGGGGGCTGCAACGAGGACGGAGCTGGGCTGGTCTCAGTGGGGGCAGATGACAGGACAAGGAGCAATGGGCTCAGGCTGCAGCAAGGGAAGTGGAGGTTGGATATTGGGAAAAGCTTTCTCACTAGGAAGGTAGTAAAATTGGCTCTCCAGAGGGGTGGTGGACTCTCCATGCTTGGAGATTTTGAAAACTCAGGTAGACAAAGCCTGGTCTGGGATGCTGTAGTTGGGGCTGGTCCTGCTTGGAGCAGGGGTTGGACCAGATGTGACCTCCTGAGCTCCCTTCCAGCCTCGTGGTCTACGATCCTAATAAGAAGGAAGAAGAGATTGAATATTCCTCCCTCACCCTCCAGCCATGTCCGTGGGGAAGCAGAGAAGAGTTGAAGCCCAACAGTTTCCTGTCGAGGGTATTTGTTCCTGGACTCTCTTGGTTGGATGTCACTCCCACTTAATGGCCTACGGTCAAGGTGCATTTCCCATCCCCTCTCTCTCCTCGAGTCATTATTTTGGGATCCATCTTCACCCCATCCCACCCGCTCAGCTTCCCTCGGGAAGATTCGGCACATGAGCTCCTGCGGCACAGTCAGTTATCCAGCGCTGATGGAAACCACGTCAGCAATGGCGCTCCTGATTTACACCACAATGTGGGAAACCAGCACTGAGCTGGGTCGGCAGACTCCTCATGGGACTTGCATACAAAATGAGTGGGGATGCAGTGAAACTCAGACCCACTTCCACGGACAGGTTTCTGCCCGTGGTTCCTGTTTATGCAGCAGTGCTTAGATAAGAAAGTGCACATAGGCAAGCAGACCAAGGGCCAGACCCTCAGACAGCACCTAAATGCCAGTCATTTTTTACTATAAACTCTTCTAAGATTAGTCATTTAAGATTTATACAGCACCTGGCGCAATGAGACTGAGACCTGGCCGAGACCTCTAGCCCTTCTCGTTTTGAAGGTTAAACCACAACTGAGCACAGACCTTTTCTCTCCAGAGCAATGCGATAGAAACAGTCTCTGTTGCTCATTGCTTTAGTGTAGGACATCTTGCTATTCGTAGCAGAAACAGACATGCCATTTTAATAATGCCATTCAAATTAATGCCTGTCATACTTGAAACACAACTTCAAGGGGCTACTTTGAGTCCTGGTTCTGTAGACCACAGCTAGAAGTGGTGTAAAAATTTCCATTAAAAAGTTTTGGATGAGAGAGAGAGAGAGAGAGAGAGGAAAAAAAACCCCACCACTTCATGCCAAATGAAACATGCATTTCTGAATGGGATTGTATGACACAGTGACCTGAATTCAGCAACCCTCCCCCTTGGTTTGGATTCTCCCCCCTCCCAAAAACAATTCACTGAGAAAGAAGAGTTGAATTTTTGATGCACAAAATATTTGTCTTCCACTCCTTAGCTGGCGAGGAAGAGGGGGGAGTTTTGCTTTGGTGCAGAGGGAAATAAAAAGTCCCTTGCCTAGGGTGGCCAACCCTCCAGGATTGCCCTGGCATCTCCAGGAGTCAGGTACAAGTCATCTGGGAGCTAAATGCTAGGGCCTTTGTTAAGATGAATGTTAAATGTTGAACCTGATTTGTACAGGCATCCAGTGGCTTTGTATAATGTAAAAGGGATGTTCATTCGCCTTCCTGACGTAAAGTCTATGCCCCGTAACCCGTAACTGAGACACGCCGGCACGCGGGCATGCCCGTGCCATATGTCGCTGCACGCTGGCGCTCTGGAGCTCAGTCTACCCAGGTCCCTAAAAGGGGCTAAAAGCCAGGCAGAGACCAGGCACCCAGGATTGATAGCCAGGGCAAGGCCAAGGTCAGGTCCTAAACATAGGTAGGCAGCACATCTCACCTCAAGCCCCGGGTCCATCCGAGCATGGAAGTCAGAGTCAGGAAGCAGAGAGACAAACCAGGGTCGAGGCAACAAGGAGCGGGAGGGAAAGCAAGGAGGTGCCAGCCAGCCAGGGGCTGCTTGCAAGCTGAGCACCCAGCGCCTTGTGCAATGAAGGACAGGTGCAACACGGTGCCTTAAATGAGGAGGGGGAGCTAACAGACACCTGAGCAAAGCGGTGTGGGAAGCCAGGTGCACCGTCGGGTGAGGGCACAGTGGCCACGGCTCGAGGCCCGTACCACCCCACACCCCACTTCTGCTACCGGGGAGCCACATGCGTGTGGTCCTCTGTCCTGGCTGTAACTGGGGATCACGCAGTCACAGACAGTGAGGGGTGGCAGGACGCTCAGGAGGTCACATCTAGTCCAGCCCCCTGCTCCAGGCAGGACCAGCCCCAACTACATCATCCCAGCCAAGGTTTTGTCTACCCGGGGCTTCAGAACTTCCAAGGATGGAGATCACACCACCCCTCTGAGAAGCCTTTTCCAATCCTCCTCATGAGAAAGTTTTTCCTAATATCCAACCTCAACTTCCCTTGCTGCAGCCTGAGCCCATTGCTCCTTGTCCTGTCATCTGCCCCCACTGAGACCAGTCCAGCTCCATCCTCTTTGCAGCCCCCCTGCAGGGAGCTGAAGGCTGCTGTTCAATCCCCCTCGGTCTTCTCTTCCTGGCACGGGTGCCACACTATACGCAGCTGTTCAGTAGATCCCACCTGCATGCTAGGATGAATCCTCATGCCCCGGCAAGAAGAAGCTGCACCTGAACGAGGCATTACAGACATGCTAAACCAAAAGCAACACCCTGGGTATTTGCATTACAAGAGGACTTTCCAGATCTCCCAATTTCACCCTGGCTTCTCTCTCCTGCTCTTGTGCTGGTGCACTCTGCCATTCAGCACAAATAAAAGTCCTGAATAAAAAAAGAAATTGCATTCGCCGCAGTCCATTAAACGGAGCCGATGCACACCCGGCCTCTAATGCATGAAGCCATCCTTCTCCAGGTGTTATCTTCTTTGCCGCTTTCCTTTCATTACATGCTTTGGATTTCCTTGCCCTTCCCTTATTGGCCCATAAAACCTACTAATCAAGTTTTTTATTGAGCTAAACAGAAACATTTATTCCTTAATGGCTTCCCTTTGTTATTTCAATGTGCTTAATTAGTACCCAATGAAATGTATAGGCACATGAAACCTGGAGAGTCTATATGTTTTCATCGATTTGTAAGGCCAGAAAGGAACCATGAGATCATTTGGTTTTGCCGCTTTGTATATGGCAGGGCAGGAAATTTCACACCGTCACCCCATTATTGAGCCTAATTACTTGTGTTTAATTAAAGCACCTCTTCCAGAAAGACAAGCCGTCCTGCCCTGAAGACTTCTGAGAGAGGGCACACCCATGACTTCCCCAGGGAGCTTGCTCTAATGTTGCAGCTCCCTCATTGTAGAAAAACTGTGTGTTATTTCTAATGGAATAAGGTTATTATTGCATAAAATAATGGAATAATGGTCTATTATTTCCAAAGGAATGTGCCTGTCATCAGCTTCCCGCAATCGGTTCTTCTTCTGTCCTTCTGTGCTGAAGAAAAGCGTCCTTCACTACCTTGTTTGTTCCTTGGAAAGGTACTCAAACAATGCATTTAATTTCCCCCCTTGCTCTGGCTTTTGAAATGCTAAACCAGTTACGACAAGGATTTCTAGGGGGGTGATATCTTTTATTGGACCCACTGCCTGGTTGGGATAGATTTAGACACGCTTTCAAATGCTGAGCATTCTTCTTCAGGGTAGACTGAGCATTTTAAGACGTCCTCCAGGCCTGAAATCATTTTTGTGGTTCTTTCCTGTGCCTTCTCCGTTATTTTTAACATACTTGTTTGGGGGGGGAGTTGGGTTTTTTTGCAGTGATCTATTTTACGAAGTCTGCACCCAGATGTGATCTGCAGCAGGAAGTGACGCTCTCTGCTCCACAGAGAAGCCTAGGGGATGTCGATCTGTGCTTCGTCAAACTATCGGAGTCTATATTCCTCCATGAACTGCAGCAGACTTTGAGCCCCAGCAGGATGAGGATGTAGCGCTGCATCCGCAGTTGTCCTAGCCCGTGTCTAGACTGCCTCCTTGTCAAGCCTTGGCCTGCCATCAATAAGCAAACTTGGCCCACTTATTTCTGCCCTATGCATACTCAGGACTGGCGATTAGAGTAGAGAACTTGTAAGTGGTGCTAGGACATGTGCTCACTAATTAATCTATGCTGCTTAATTGTCAGGCATCTGGAATGAGAGTGATTAGGTGGAGTTTGTTTGTCCTGGGTTCAGTAAACATGAAGAAGAGCTAAACAACAACTTTTATGGTGGAGCAGTGGGAAAGCCTCTTGCTTTGTGTCTCTCTAATTAGCTACTCCCTATCTAAGGGACCATCTTCCAATTTCAAACTTCCCCAGTCTCCTGCCTTAGAGAGCATTTCTAAATTATAACTTTTATTATTACAGTCCTGGGCTCAGCAGGGAGGCTGCACAGACATGAACCAAGCACTCCAGTTGCGGTTAGCAGTTGGAAGAAAAAGAGCAGCCGACACTAGATCTTGTCCAGAAATATGAAGCGCAAACATCTCAGGGTTAGGTCAATAATAGCAGCATTCCAATGCGATCAAAATCATTCTAGGTTATTAAACTGGATTATTATTATTATTGAGTTTTAATTTTAATGATGTGATTGATAAACATGATTATTAAACAGAATTACATAGATTGAATAGTAGTTAATAAGCAGTATGAAACTGTATTGAATAAATATGAAATATTGTTTATTAAACAATAAATAACACTTTAAAAATTATCAAGCAATGGTTAGTGAATAGGACATTGAATCTGTTCTTTGCAAAGAAAGAGTAGAGTGGTAACGCTGAGGAAAGCAACAACTTTCTAAATGCATTTATGCCTTTGTCTCAGTTAGACCCATGCAAGCAATTGTGTTTCCTCATCGCATCCTGGATCGTGGAGTGGGAAGAATCATGTCAGGCCCTGCGAGCCCAGATCGACGTGCCGGAGGCTGTACAAACACGGAGCAAAAAATCAGTTTCTTCCCTAGCGTGTGTGCGCGCGCGCGCGTGTGTGTGTGCATACAGCCATCTTTGGACACACAGATAAGACAATCATGGAAGACAACCGTCCTTGACCGTGAAATATTGTCGAAGAAGATCGATCAATCGTTCGAGTGATCTATCTATCTATCTATCTAGATGCATGCAAAGTCAACTCCATGAACTTGGTCAAAAGCCTCATCAAAACTTATCTGTGCTATGACACCTACAAAAGATCTATCTATCTATCTATGTATCTATCTATCTATGTATCTATCTGTCTGTCTCTCTGTCTGTCTATCTATCTATTTTGTAGGTGTCGTAGCACAGGTGAGTTTTGCTGAGGCTTTTGACCAGGTTCCCGGAGGTGACTTTGCATGTGTTTCTGAGTATGAGGGGCAGCACAAGAGAAGGCATAAAGGTACTTTTGTCAAAAAATGCATTGAGTAGATGATAGGGCTGGTACGGGCTGGCCGCAAGAGGAAGCTGATATCTTGATCCTGAACGAGAGGTGACAGGTAAGGCAGGAATGGACCAGGAAGAGCCTTGAAGCCGAAGCCAGCCAACTTGTATTGGATATAAGTGAAAGGAGGGATGCCCAGAGGGTCCGACATGGGCAGAGTGACAGGTGAGGGTAATGGCCTTTGCAGCAGCTTTCCGAATCGATACCAGCATGGCAAGATTGCATTTGTCACGGCCGAGGAAAGGAGGCTGCAGCAACTGACAGGCCCGATGATGAGAGTCCGGACAAGACTTTTAGCTGCGGGGATATTAATGGCCATATCTCGGGGACGTTACGGAGAAAGAATTGCCAAGATTCATGGAGTTTAAGGCCAGAAAGTGCCATTATGATAATTCATTTTGACCTCTTGGATAACACAGGCCTGAGAATTACATCCAGCCGTTCCTACCCGGAGCTCAACAGCTTGTGACTCAACTAGAGCGTGCCTTATTGAAAGGCACCCGGCCTTGATTTAAAGACTGCAAGGGGTGTAGGATCCACCTTGCTCCAGCGGCTAATTACTTCAGCTAGTAAAAACGTCCGCTTTCCTTCCAACCTGAATTTCTCTCGCTCAGTCTTCCAGCTCCTGGGTCTCGTTCTGCCTTTGTCAGCAGGATGAAAGGGCCTGGTCGTGGCACATGGGGCTGGGTGTAGGACTAACTGGGAAAGTTTCCTTCTGTTTGCTCGGCAAAGGAAACACAGCTCTTCAGCTCGGCATTTTCCAGACCTCGCCTCATTTTCTAGCTCTCTTCTAGTTGGAACATCATTTTAAAAGGGGAAACCCCCCAAATAAGTGCAGTATGCCTGTTTTGATCTCACTGATGGTGCACCCATCCAGGGAGGTACTCTCTTGCTAATCATACCCCTGGTTATACAGCCAAGGGCCACTTCAGACAATCAAGATTGCAAAAAGGTTTTCTCTTCCCCGTTCTGCTTCTCAAACCACTTACATTTCCCTCCAAATTGTAATTTAAAAAAAAATAATTTTTTTTAAATCAAAATGGAGTGTTTCTCCCCCCAAAAGGGGAAAGATCCAATGACCCGACCCCTCAAAGTTTGCAAAGCATGGAGAGGAACAGGCAGAAACTGCAAACAATTAAAAAAAAAAAAAAAGGGAAATGACAGTCCAGATTGCAAACTAGTCAAAAATAAATGAGAGAGATCACAAAAATCAAAATATTTTCTCAACAATTTCCGCTGGCTGTGAAATGCCAGAATGTTTCTTGAATGAAGATTTTTGATCGGTTCTCCATGAGACTAAAAGGAGATGACCGACACGGAGAGGAGGATAGTGAAAAAGAGAAGTGTTTTCCAGATTTGGCCAGTCCCGCTGCTTCACTCTTTGTTATAAGTGCCTCCTTTTTCCACTGCTGAAATGCTGTGTGCTGCTGCACTCTTGAAACTGGTTTTTTTGTAACACAATTTTGCTTTCTTGGTTTTTTTCTGGGGGGGAGGGTGTCCGTATATACTTGTCTAAAATCCCATATCTAAAACTTGTGGCTTTTAAACAAGATTTTTCAGTTGCTGAGAATCAATCTTGAACATGCTCAGTAAAGTTGTAGGGTATTTCCTGGGGAGGAAATCTTCAATTTTTAATGTTATTTATTTTGCTAACTTTTGAAAAGCCACATTCCCAAAGCAGCAGATTTCTCAGGCACTCACCAAGTAGTCATGAGTAACCAGCCAGGCGAGCCCTCCCTGCAGGGGAAGAGGTAAGTAAAGCCTCCTTGGTACCCAATGGGAGCCTGCAGGGTCTGCGATGTGGATGGCAGGCACTCGTGGAAACTGGACCACGGTCTTTTCACCGAAGGCCTCCAAAGAGCAGACTGATTTGTGGTCTCTGCTAACAGCGGGCGCGTTGCACCCAGGAAGGTCTGGAGCATGCTCTGAGCCTTTTCTGGGCAGCATCCTGAGCACTGTTGCCTGGTAAAAACCTGATTTAGCATCTATAATTCTGCAGCTCTTGGGAGAATAATGAACTGCTCCAAACTTGGCCTGTATCAGAGGCAAAACTTTCCTCTCTACCCCGTTAGAAACCTTGGAAAGAGTTAATAAAACAGTGGAAGAAAGGGCACTTCTGGACATAATTTACTTGGACTTTCAAAAGGCTTTTGACAAAGTCCCTCACAAGAGACTGTTAAGCAAAATAAATATCCACAGGGTAAGGGGCAGCGTCCTGTTGTGGATCAAAAAGGGCTCGAGCTCTAGGAAACAAAGAGGCGCAGTGACGGAGCGCTCCTCGGAGAGGAGGGAGGTTAAGAGATGGAGAGACCCCAGGGGTGAGGAGCAGGAGGGGCGATATTTAATATATTTATTAATGGCCCGGAGGAAGAAGAGGACAGCGAGGTGATGAAATCCGTCCCGGTGACACCGAGCGATGCGGGGGCATAGGAAGGACTGTGAGAAACTCCAGCAGGATTTAATCAAACCGGGAGAAGGAGCGGCGGGGCTGGCGGAGGAAATGGACCGGAGATAAATGTGGAGCGGTGCACGCCGGGAACGGCTCCCGGGCTCTGTCGTGATGGGCTCTGAGCAAACAGATCCCCTCCGGAAAAGCAATCTCTGTCGCTGCACGAGTTTAATGAAGCGGCTTCGCCAATGGCTGCCAGCAATCAGGATGAAAAACAGGCTCTTTGGCGAAAGGTTTGAAGAAACCTGGTAAAAAATGATGCCTGAAAATGTCTGGCTGGAGGCTTTTGGGCTTCGCCCAAAGGACAGGGCTGAAGTGCACGGCCTCTTCTCTTGGGGGGACATAGTGGAGGGGGGAAGGCAAAGAAAGATGCATGTGTTGATTGCTCCTCAACGTAGGCAAGGCCCAAGCGGGTCCTTCCACTCCCCCAGATCTAGCTTGGGAAAGCTTTGTACACCAGGGGAGACTGCGCCGGGACGGTTTGGAGGCAGCCTGCTTTGCTGGACAGGGCATCAAGGACAAAACCTGGCTTTCCTGCTCTTACAGCATGTGCCCAGGAATGAGAGACCTGCCTGCTAGGACATCCTCAGCTGGAGGGGCTGCAACCCTCTGCCTCCCACCTCCCGGGACTATGCTCTGGGCACCTAACTATAGGATAGCGAGCATGGCATGTCCACCAGTTTCTCCTCTCCAAACTGAGCTATGGGGCAGAAGGGAAGGGGTCCAGAGGAGACCAAGCCAGTGGGATCCTGTCTCTGTAGCCCAATAGCAAGGACCCTTCCTTAGGTATAAGGGAGTCCTGGGTCTGGGCCCTGCTGCCAGGTCTATTCATGCAGGTTACACCGGGCGGTCACCGCAGCAATGACCACGTGGTGCAGGGAGCAAAGCCCAGGCCAGATGCTCTCCACCGAAGGGACACACCTAAGGGACCCATTTGGATCTTGCCCTAAGTACCCGACCTAAGATCAGCCCTGGGGTTCACACATGAGCTGGGGGGTTAACCCAGATCTCTGGTCCAGCATCATAACCCCACGAATATGCATCCATAGGTCTGTGATGAGTGCTCCGTGGTGAGCTGGAGCTGCCAACGCTTCTCCTCCAGTGTTCATGGAGGATCCTGTATACCAGGCACATGTCTTGTAGTTATTAGCACCATCTACTTCATCAGCCCTTCTCTTATGAGTCGTCCCTGGCAATCCCTTGACTCGAGGATGGTCTTTTCTGTGGCTCATTGATGGGTCTCAAGGAGGTTTAAGAATCCAACTCTGAGCCACAGACCCGTGCATGGAAGCTGTAGGTTTTTCTACAGGGGAGGGTTGGTATCCACCCATGTTGTCCAGTCCATCAAAATTGGTGCTTGAGGATCACTGACTCCATGCTGGTGACATTGGCTCTTCAGCCAGGATCTCCTCAGATCTCATCAAGATCTCCGAGAGAAACAACCGAATATCATCCCTAATGAAGATCATACCTGAAGAGAAGTGGTCTCACAAGCACATTGACCGCTCATTGTGCGCCAAGTGATAGCAGTTTTCAACACGAAAACCAAAAATGAAGCCACACTTTGTTTCCAGGCCTGGATGGTTTATTTCCTTCAGGTTTGCTACATTCAACATTTTCTAGCTGAAAAATGAGGTCTGTGTCCCAGTGGATCCTCTCTTGAACTCAACCACCATCATCTCAAGTTTGCCAGTGTGTAGCAGGGAAGTTTCTCACGTGGAGGGTGTTCACTGATTCTCTAAATATGTCTGTATATGAATAATACCATTTTTCCATGGGGGCAGTCACTACATTTTCCAGATGTTCGCTCACAGTCATGACGTTATTTCATTTTTCACTGTCCAACTCCTCCCCAAACTTTTCTAGCTTCCTTTGCCCAGCCTCGGTGTTCCCACATGTGTTGTCAACTGTCATTCAACAACCTTCCCGTTCTGCATTTAGTTCAGAGCAATGTTGAAAGAAGCCAGCAAAAATAATCAAGTCATCCCATGGCATCTTGGCGAGACCTGAGGCGTCTTGCCCTTACTGCTGTCGTATAGACTCCACAAAGCAGCAAACAATACAACGTGTCTTGAGCCTTTCGGCATGGTTGTCCATCAGCAGCCATAAGAATATCAGGACTCTGCCTCTTTGCAAGTGTTTTAAATGCTCCCTTCTTCAAACTTCTGCACCACGCTGAAATGCCCAGCCGCCTCCACCGCTTTCCTGACATCTCCAAGAGGTGCTAAACAAGCCTGAAAAAGGACCAAACTAGCTCGGGAAAGAATCTCTGTACTGCCAATGCAGTAACATTTTAACACCCAGCAACCAACTTCCTTGGCAAGAGATTGAACATCTCTAGCTTGAGTGCTTCCCTTGTCAGAGAATCACAGACAATGAGGGTGTGAGGGGACCTCAGGAGGTCACATCTAGTCCAATGACATCGTCCAGCCAAGGCTTTGTCTACCTGGGTCTTCAAAACCTCCAAGGATGGAGACTGCACCGCCGCTCTGGGGAGCCAGTGATTCACCACCCTCCTTGTGAGAAAGTTTTTTCCCAATATCCGACCTCAACTTTCCATGCTGCAGCTTGAGCCCATTGCTCCTTCTCTGTCATCTGTCCCCACTGAAAACAGCCCAGCTCCATCCTCTTTGCAGCCCCCCTGCAGGGAGGTGACGGCTGCTGTTCAGTCCCCCTCGGTCTTCTCTTCTGCAGACTCAATCAGCCCAGTTCCCCTAGCCTCTCCTCACCAGTCCTGTCCCCCATCCCCCAGCCACTTTCATTACCCTCTGCTGGACTCGCTCCAGCGTGTCCACATCCTTTCTGCAGTGGAGGCCCAAAACAGGACTCCAGATGTGGCCTCCCCAGTGCTGAATAGCGGGGAGGAATCACTGCCCTGGATCTGCTGGCAACGCTCCTACCAGTGCAGCCCAGGATGCCGGTGGCTTTCTTGGCACCAAGGGCACATAGACACATTTATACATTTATGCGTAAACTTATCCATTGCTGTGGCATCTGCGTGCTTCACCAGCTTCAATGCATTTCTCCTCATTCATCCACATTTATCCTCACTGCATCCTGGGAAGTAGGCAGAGCCGGACACAGGCATGGGCGAACAAGGTGGCCGCCTGGGGCCCAGACAGAAAATGGTAATTTTAAAATTATTATTAACATCATTATCTCTGGTGAAGGCGGATAAAAGTTTGCCCGGGGCCAGGAGTCTAGGTGCAGTGCTGGAAGTAAAAAGCACAGCTATTGCTGCATTACAGGAGCCAGGGTTAGATTCCCTTCCTGCCAAGCCTGGGATGGATGACATGAGCCCAGGGTCCTCCAAGCACTTGGATTTGGGCACCATCTTTTCCTATCTACAGAGCAACTCGTTTTCCTGGGGACTCCATCTGTTCATTGCTGATGCATCGTTCCAGAGGTTACCGTCTGCTGCTAAAATGTTTGAGTCACTGTACTGAAAATATTTAATTAGTGGCTCTCGAGTTTTGCCTCTTGCTAGATCCCATGCGATAAACACCAGTCAAGCTGGCGAATGTACATAAGTGCTTTTGCCTCAAGGAAATAAAGACATGCCGGCAGTTTCCGACTCAGTTGTAAGCAGCTTATTCCCCTCCGCATGGATGTGTTGGACTCTCTCTTGAACAGCCTTCCTGCTGTACAGCAGAACTCTTTAATGGGCTATGGGGTTTTTTTCCCCTTTTCTCTGAGAAGCTTCAAAGACCCAGCAGAAGAGAGCTCTGCCTCCTCCAGAGATCAGCGCCAGGAAGCGGCTTCCGTCCTAGGCTGTGTAGCGCGATAATTGAAAATGAGCAGGAACAAGATGATTTGAACCATGAGCACATCTGGCCGGTTCTGAAGCGTTCAGAGCTGGTGCGCCCCGGCTCCTTCTCCACGAGCGGACAAAGAGTCTGCTGCCTGGCTTGAAAGTGATATTTTATATCTCGGATTTGACTCTCTGTGGCCTTGAACTTGGGGTTGTTCTTTAGACCCAGGCAACGAAGCGGGAAGGCGTTAGAAAAGATCCATGGGTTTGAAAGTTAACTAAACCATTGGCTCATTGCAACCGACCTCTCTATTGCAGGTCAGAGAATCTCACCTAGTTTCTGCTGTATTGTCCCCAATAACTTGGAAGCTGTTGAAAAAATGTTCGTTGCCATTCACAGAATACACACACACGCACACACGCACACACAAATAAAATACCTATTTTTTCTAAACTTGACGACTGTTCTTGAAAACCCCAAAACATTTACTTTTTTCACTTAAAAGCAAATATTTTGTGCAAAAATAAAATATATAACAATGTGTAATTGTATATAGAATACATATAATTGTATATTATTCTGTATACTATATCTTATGTAGCATAAAACATATTATATTTAGACTATATTATGTATATTATTACTGAAAGCCAACATTTTTGCAAAAAAGAATATATCATTATATATAGTTATATATAAACATACTACTGTATATTATTTTTGCAAAAATATTGCTTTTGCCATAATATATACTACACATAATGCATAAAATACATATTATTATACTTATATATAATTATATGTAGTACTTTTGAAAAAAATCTTTAGACTGAAAAATTAAAAGGTCTTGGGGTTACAATAGTAAATTTTAAGTTTTGGGGAAAAATTATTTCAAATGCCAATTTCTTTTTAAATGAATGAATACTAATTAATTGAACCAAACTCAAAGTTAACCCTTGTAGAAGAAATACTGTCTAACTGAAAAGCGATTGTTCTTCAAAAACTGTTTAAAAAAATCCACCTTCCTTTAGCTGCTCTTCTGACTTCTGATATTCTGCTATTCGATAGTCTGCTGTTTTCTGGCTTCTGCCACCAATTGACTAGCTGGCTGCTAGTTAGTTGGCTTATTGGCACAGGATTCAGTGGAAAGGGAATTGTGACCCTGAATAGTTTGGAAACCATGGACTCTGTCCAAAATAAGCCTGCCTTGCTCTGGCACCACTTGCAACAACTCTACTCAGAGCCACCCACCAGACCTACCATCTCTTCCACTCCCCTACTTATTAAGCTTGGCACCAATCTGGAGTCAGCTTCTAGCAGTAACTCCCTCTCCGACTGCAACCCTGCAAGACTGGAGCGAAGCACTCACATGCTGGCCACACTTTCGTCTCCAGCACCACAACACCGGTGGCTGGGCAAGCGAAGTGAGCAAGTGGCAGCATCGCTTTCATAGCCCTCCATTGCAGACAAAAGGGCACCAGTGCCTCAGTCCTTCCCCTATGGACCAAGCAAGAAACAGCACCCGTTAGCGCCAGCTCTGCAGGGCTGGGGGCTGAGACATGCTGCAGAAGTGATAATTGCTGATGGGCATTTTCATGGTTTGCACACCATCATTTAGCACATAGTCATTTTAATTCCAATGGTCTTCTCGGTGCAATAACCCTGACAGGCAAAAAAACCCCCAAAACCACACGAGGGCGGCCCTGATTTCAAGAGCAAGAAGGGAAGATAACATTTTCCAAGGCTCATTTCCCTTGGAAATCAATTTTTTGATTTGTTTCCTTTTCTTTTCTTTTGTTCAGAATTCCTTGAACTTTGGGCTGAATCACTCTCCCCTCCTCCCCACCGCTTATAGAAGTGTTATTCAACGCACCCTGCTTCCATTCATAAATCCAGAGCTCTAAAGGACACATCGGACCAATAATTCATTTAAGGGTGAAGTTACAGGTTACACTTAGACCACACAACGGGCACTTAAAATGCGAGCAGCTGCATGTTAAAACTCGTTAACTTATGCTAAGTGTCCTCTCCCAAAGTGGTACCGCTCCAGATGAGGGTTCACCTAGGCCAAGCTACCTAGCTCACCTTAGGGTAACTTCAGTCTGCTCCATGGAGATGAAATGGGCAATTTGCAGTCTTCCAGCATCTCAGGATCCATCATCCCACCCTGCAAAGTGTCCTGGCTCTGAGCCACACCTCTGCTCACCAGCCCTGTAGTGACAATTCAGAGCCATGCAGGCAAGAAAGAGTATTAACCCTTAATGTTTAGTATTAACCTTAATGTGTGATGGCTCACGGCACAGTCCAACTTTAACGCTGCTTCACATTCCTGAGATTTAGTATGGCTTAAATGCAATGTGGGACTTCACCTTCTGCCTGACCTCCTCTATAACACCGACCAGAGATTTTCTACTGGCTACCCCTAAACTGCTCCTAATAATTCATGTTTGCTAGGAAAGCTGAGCTGGAAATGTCTTCTCGGAAGATCTTCAGGGCTTGTTTGCATCAGCCCTTGCAGAAGACTTGTCCAGCAGGCCCCTGGATATATGGTGGTGATCGAGGAAGCAAAACACAAACTTAGTCCTACTGTTTAAAGTTAAGAGCTGCCTTTGTGGCTCCAAAAGATATTTAGGCAAAATCCCAGTTTGGGTCCTAGTCCATCTGAACTGTTTTGACCACCTCTTCCATTCTGGAGTGACCAGCTAGCTGTCACCCTCTTATCATGGTGAATTTTTTTCTTTTGCTTTTGTACATTGCATGAAATTTGGGTCTTGGGTATAGACAGGATGCTGGAATATTTCATTCCAGTGGCCCGCTGCAGTCAATCTCCTATTTGTACTGTATGTTCATGGGGTGGGTGGGAAAAGGTCAGACCCCGCCCTGCCCCTGACATGCTGTCAGCTCCATCCAAAGTAAACAGAGAGAAACTTCCTGGAAACTGGTGATGAGAAAGGGCTAAATCCTGCTTTGCCTTTACATGCAAATGGAAGTAATGTGGAATGGCAGTTTTTGCCACTTCCCCACAGTTGGGATTCTATTCCCATCCCTGAAAAAACAGGATCTCCCTGTGTACCCATCTGCCAGAAGTCAGCTGGAGAAGGAGGTCCAGCGAGGGCCTAAAACAATGCCCAGCCCATAGCCTGGTGGGTAGAGCACTTTGCTGGCAAGCGAGGGTTTGAGGGGAGGGGGTCTACAATCCCCGTCTCCCACTCCCTGGGGAAGTGTCCTATCCAGGAGTCATGGTTTTCCTGTGACTAAAGTTTTGCGACTTACCCAACATTGCCTGGATACCGATGCAGCCATTGTGCAGCCCATTGAGCATGCTTTGAAGGGAGTCACAGGGCAAGGATGGCTACGTGGAATACAAACTAGGTGCCAAAATTGTGTATAGATGGCTACATAAGTATGTACAGGTGACGGGATTTAGCCAATGCAGCCAACAGGAGAATCTGACCATGAGCGAGTGGACTGGAGACCAAGGGGATGAACTCTATAGCAATTCCAAATGCCTGACCTGACTGGATGTAGCCTGTCCCGTGCACATTCCCATACCTATATGCACAAGCATTAAACCTCCACTGGTATAAACAGACTCCAGGGAGCTACAACGATTGACATCAGTGCATACACTTTGCTTGCTACACTCTTTGTGTCTGGAGGAGGGTACACAATGCTCCAGAGTGGGACCGAAGGTACAGCCAGACAGCGTGGGCAATGCACTCTGCATTTATTCGTGGAGCTCTGGAAGGGATGGGAGGCACACAATCTCCTCCGAGTGCCGGGTTCAATGGGAATGTATGCAGTTTGCACCTTCCAAACATCTCCCTTCTCTGCCACAGCACCTGGAAGAGCCTGCCTGGTTGCAAGGGCAGTTTCTCAGCCAAGGGAACTGCAACATTGCTGCCTGGAGGCATGATCATTACATAGGAAACTGGGTCCAAAATGCAACAGGTCTAGTGAAGCTGTGGACTCGCCATGACTGAAGGTGTGGAAGTAGAGGTTGGTGGGAGATGATCAAGGCATAGCAATGCCTGTGCTCTGCTATGGGGATTTCCCAGGCTTCTGGGCTTTGCTGGTTGCCACATGGGACTGAGAGGGAATTGCTCCCTGCATCTACCCCCACCTTTCTGCTACAAGTCAGGGCATTTTTAAGCCTCCCTCAGAGGCCCTGGGTGTTGACTTCATGCCAGGCTGGGGATGGGAACTGGGCTGCTGCCAATGCTCCTGCTGGGATCAACCCTAGACAGTCCCAACTAGAGGGTCTTGCCCCTCTGCTCAGGGTCAGCTCCACCATCATATTTAGGGTCAGGAAGGAATTTTACATCCCTGGTCAGATTGATACAGGCTGGGAGGGGCGTTACCTTCTGTGGCAGGCCAGGAGGAGGTGCGACTACGCTAAGCCACCTGCCTCACTGTGTCCAACCAAAAACCATTTTTCAGGAGACTCCCCAGGGGTGCCTTCTTCTGTCCCACCCCCTTCCTGGAGCACACCCACAAGCCTGGAGTAACGTTGCCACCACCCAGGCCTTGGTCTTCATTAGGGCTCTGTGCCACGTGGGGTACAGAAACCCTGCTGACCCCGAGGGGTTCTTTGTTCCAGAAGTATATTTCTGGGTGCTCTTTATTAGCCTGAAACCTTAAGAATAGCCTCCTGTACAGGAGAGAAATAAAAAGCCATGCCCACCTTAGCCAGCCAAGCAAAGGGGGCTATAAAGGCTGGTCTCACCCTCTTAAGCACACTCAGCAAGGCGTGCTATAAAAGATAGCATTATTGATCAGAGAGGGAGAGCATAGGGAAAGGGTATAAGACAGAGAAATATCAAAAGAAAAACACCCTGAGCAAAGCAGAATAGGCTTGTTGGCCTTTGGATACACATCTGGATTACTTCATCCTAAATTACTGGCTAAGTCTCAGGTAAGTTACTGGCACGTTCATCCAGAGACTGATGGAGCTCTGGAGGCGTCTTGCTTCCTTCAGCACCCCAAAGATGACTCCCCCGCTCCAAAATGGAGTGGCCCCTTATGTACCTCTTATGACCTCCTCGCTAAGTCCCAACCAGAAGCAGGCCTATTGGATGCTGACCGATGCTTTTAAAAGACGTCAGCGTCACCAGGTGAGGAGACACCACCACATGACTGCCTTCCCCCAGGTTCTTAGCGGGAAGCTGAACAAAGGAGGCACGAGTTCCCCCCCCAATGGAAGGTTTGCAACCCAATCCCATAGGAGCCCGGGCTCCCTCAGTGCTAACACAAGAAGGAGGGAGCAGAGCTGCCCAAAATAGGGATTTCTTCACACCTTCGTCTGTCGTGGGGGCACGGCCTACTCCTGGGATCCCTTGAGTATATATTAACTCCCAGAAGGAGGACATTGGTGGCCATGGCCCCCCTGCTTTCCCTGTGGCAGGGCTGGGAGTGATGTCTGGTGCGGTGTCAAGGGTAACGATGTAGGTTTGCTCAGAGTTTGGACACTCGGATGTGTCTGGGCTGGTTTGGACAGCCTGATCCTGCCTCAGGCAGGGGGTGGACTAGATGTGACCGCCGCGGGTCCCTTCCAGCCCCACTGCTCTGTTTCTCTGATTTCCATGATTCCTTAGGAGCTTCTCAAGTAACGGGAAAGGCTGAAAGGAAATTATTTTTCTGGCTTGCCATGCTGCCAAGGGGGCCCGGATAACTTTTTGCTATTAATAACACATTCCACCATGATGGAGACCACGGCTCACCAACCGTGCCGACAGCCAGGCTCGGTGCTAAGGCCAGGCGTCAGCAGACCGGCAGCCAATGTAATTGTAGTTGCTATAGGCCAAGACTGGGGAAAAGCAGGTGTAGGCAGGGCTGGGGCAGAGAAACAGAGTTTTATGAGAGCAGGCCAGGGGCGAAGCAGGAAAGGGGGAACAGGGATTAATTCCTTCTGAAGCACTACATTTACCTTTGCCAACACCAGCTCTCTCTGCTCAATAAATCTCCCTATTGGCTTGAGCCACAGTTGATCACTGCTGAACAATTAGCTGGCAAAAAGTAGTTTGGAGCTTTGATTTTGATTTCCGAGCCAGCAATTTTCCTTCCCTCTGCTTTTCCATCCCCAGGGCCCCATCTGTCTTGTCTGTCACCAAGAACAAGGGGCCGAGTGATTAAAATGGGGAGAGAAGTAGACTAGGAGTATTTGCGCCATTCACAGCATTGATTCGTCAGCCTGGAAGAGGTGTCCAGGGGCAAGTGTTCCCATTCTCGTCCCCATCAGTCAGGGGTGAGAAACTCACTTGGCCCCTGCTTTCTCTGAACTTGGCCCACTGTCTAAGACCTCAGCCCTCAGGCACAGGTCCGACTTGGGAGCAGCCCCTCCTGGAGCCCCACCAGCCTCAGGCCTGCTAGCTTGGGGCTAGCTCCTGTCACTGATAGTGAGCAGTGCCACTCAGGTACCCCCACCCATGGGCTCCTCCTCCCCTGCAGCCACAACCCAGTCCTCTGGTAGAAAAAATCCAACTCAAAACAGCAACCTAACAAGTCCTAACTTAGCCATAAACCCCTCTGGGGCTCGAGCCCTGCTTCTCAGGCTGTCCTGCTTCCATACCTCCAGCCTCGAGTACCTCTCTCATGCTGGCTTGGCTCTCTCACGTGCCAGCTCTCCCCTGGGAGCTTCCTGTCTTCCTGCTACCAGAGCCAGACTGGCCCTTGTATGTTAGGAACCAGGTTTATATGCCCAAGCCCAGCCTTCTTCCGGCCATGTGACTCCTGCACCCAGGGCCCAAATGCAGCTAATTGCATCATGAACCTGGCCTTTTTAAATTCTTGGCTCAGTTTACGTGCACAGCTACTACTTGCTAGCCCTGAGTTTCCTGCCCTCCCCCACTTCCTAGTAATGGGGTCAGGGGTTCCCTGTTGCACAGCCCTTGCTCCCCATCCTGCTGCCACTAACCATGTCCAGAAGAGCCCCAGGTCTCTTAATGCTGCTGCAGGCCATGTCCTTTGTACCCACGGCTCCAACCATACCCAGGAGTCTGGTGGGCCAGATGGAGGGGTTCCATGGGATGGATCTGGCCCACGGGCCATATGGTTGATCCCCCTGCCCTAGCTAGTCATGGTAAGCCACAGTCATGAAACACGGAGGATCTGGGGCTTGTTTTTGACTCTTCCGCTGACTTTCTGTGTCATGGTGATTGCCTTGTGACTCACTTTCCCCATCTCTAAAATGGAGGCAAGGCCATCCCCTTTCCCCCCTCCATCTATGGCAGGTTGTGGGGCTGGCTTAATTATTATATGCAAGTCTCATCCTGATCCCTGGAGCAAGCAGCAGTGTGCAATTCACATGGCAGACACATGGAAGGTAAAGATGGAGGTGCAGAAACATAGATTTGATCTGGCAAATTATCGCATCACAAGACATCCCCATCAAAAAAATGCACCACTTCTTAAAATTGCGTTTTTTTTCTTGTCGGATGAGCCGTAATGAGAGAATAAGGCAACAGAGCTGTCAAAATAATCATCCCCAGCTACAGAGCGCAGAGCAGCGGGGAAGCGAGCGGCAAAAATAATACATTCTCTAGCACTCGGGGCCGGCCGGCCAATCAGCGAGCTGCGGTGGCACTGCCTGCACGTTGCAAACCCTGTAATTTTGCATAATGGGCACCTCCCACTGCGGAGCAAACTGGTTTTTAGGCTGTTCCATTGCAGCCGATGGATTGTTCCATTCGACAGCGAGAAGGGAGAGAAAGTCACGATGATAGGGTTGCAAACTTTGCACAAGAGGTTAGAGCCTTTCGGGGCAATGCCCAGGGCACTGTCTGAATCAAAGGACTGGCCCAGCTGGTGCATGTGTCCATTGCCTTCCAGGGAGGTGGGCCAATGTATGCCCCTCCGGGGGTGCAGCCCATGGTGCCTCATTGGGTTCCTCCTTCATTAGATGTCTCATTAGAAGCAACTTGTCCTTATCAATTCCTCGCTTAGCAGAGCTTTTAGGGACTAGCCCATTCATTAGACTGCAGCTTGGGATAGCCAGCCAAGGGCTCCCTCCTCTCAGTGTGTTTGGGATCTGCCTCTGAGGATGCATCAGCTGCCTGGAACAGCATTGATACCAGCAGCAAAAAATGAGACCTTGCATCCCAGCTGGATCTCGCTGGATGGGGACCCATGAGCTGCGGTGGGTCTGGCTCTCCTGGAAGGGGATGCAAGTACTTTACTCACTAAGGCACAAATCCAAGCCGGGCACTGCAGTGCTGGATGATATCCCTGCTTCATCCAGTATCTGGCCTCTGACAGTGGCCAGCCCCAGAGGAAACTGAAAATATCCCAGCACAAGGCAAATACAGGGCAACTGCCCCTCCGTGCAGGTTGCAGCCTGAAGTGGGTTTAAGCCCTGAACCGTGCGGTTTTCTCTACTCTCTCTGATGGGAAAGCAGATGGTAAGGAGTCCGCAGGAGCTGAATGCATTATTTCTTCATGCCTGATCTGGCACCTAGTAGCCGGTCATTTATACCCCATTCACACTACCGCTCGCTATAGCAGTGTAGTAACTGTTCATAGGTCTCTAACCGGTCATAAAGAGCATGAGCTGGTTTATGAACATATAGCAGCTTTGGAGGTTATGCAGCTCCAGCCCCTGCACTGCCTGAGTGTGTCTGTGTGCAGGGACAATCCAGGCATCTCTCCCACGATGCCTCAGGACAGGAGGGCTGCACGCAGCCTAGCATCCTTGGGGCGATGCACGGTGAGTTGGCCTGATACTGGGAGGAGAGGAATCCCATCCACGGCGATACGTCTTGGTGCGGTAGCAAGGGAAGAACAAGGCCGCCTGGTATCAGCATGGGGTTTCTCCAGGGCCAACGTGCTACGAGCAGCCCTGATGATGGAGCTGTAGGTGCTGCTCCCTGGCTCCACCCTGATTTCAGAGTCATGGAGCCCTTCGCCATTGACCACTGGCCCTTGCAAGCTCATCTCCTGGCTCGGTCCACATCAGGAACACTTCCAGCCCTTGCAGGTTTGCAAGCCAGATGGGATAAAACTGAGGATAAAATGCGGACTTTGCTTTAAATCAAGGGATTGTCATTCCACTGCTGCTGCCATCCCTCTAATAACTCACCTAAATTCACAGCAGAGCTGGCTGCCTATTTGCTAAGGCACCAAGAACAAAGCCTTCCTCCTAATGCCGTCGAGCAAGCGGCAGTCACAGAGCTGTGGGAACACAGGCAGACCCAAACGAGAGGCTCAGCCTCGGCCAGCGTCAATGTTTGTACTGATTTGGTGCAATCAGCCCTAATGACAGAAAAGGAAGGTTTCTTCTCATTAGCAGTGAGTTAGCGCGGCCCCAAAGAGAGGTGGATGTGCTGGGATGGGCTGCTGGGCGGTGAAGATGGGAGAGGCAGGGGGGATGGGAAAGTGTATTCCCCGAGGTCCTTATAGACTTAAATCCAACCTCTGGTACTGCGTGCCCTGATCAGATCGCAGGATCAGGGCTGCATTTTTGCAGCAGTGCCCAGGCTGGGCTGCTGAAGGTCTGGCCAGGAGCACACGTGGACATTGGCAGCGTGGCACATCAGTGGTGTGAAGTCACCTCTGCAGGTGGTCTTCAAGAATGGTCCTTTGAACCTTAATGAAGGACATCCAGACCCTGGCCAGGCTGCAGGAATACCTGCATAAGGATGGGGAGGAAGGGACTCGAGGGTTTGCAGAGCAAGCTGTACTCCAGTGTCCCAAGCCCCAGACGTGCCACACACCCCATGCTCCCGCCCATATCTCCTCCTAGATCTCTTCCTTTACCCTTACATAGCTCAGCAAAGCTGCTACCGGTGCCCCCAAACTCAGGAAGCAGGACTGGTCCTGCTATAGCGAGAAATGTTTTCATGGCAATGTTGTCTTCAATAAAAAAACTTCTCTGCCCCTTTGACCCCCATGGACATCACCCCCCAAGCCCTTGGAGGCATAAACATGGCAGCTCAGGACAACCCGATGCAGAGCGTGCGGCCACCCTTGTCTCATCCTGATGGGATGAGTGTGACCCCATGAGCGGGTGGAGAGCCAGGGCAGCAGAGCAAGACCCCAAGGGCTCCCCTCCTCTCAGGCAATATTAATAACAGAGGTTTTGATTTAAATGGGTGGTTTCTTCATGTCACCCTGACCCTGGAAGCACTGAAATCCTGGCTTCCCATTGCCGACGGAGCTGCGTTTCTAATCCACTCTCCATTGTTTCCTAGTGCAAATATTTATGCAGCTTCTTCTGGGTGTAAATTTCATTGCTCCAATTTAGAGAGAACGCTCAGATAATAAAACTCGTTACCGTAGACGGCCCCAGGGAAGTTCCCAATCGGAGAAGTACCCTCCCAGGCCTCTCTCCTAGGAAACACATGAGCCAGAGGTTTCATTGAGATGATCCCACTAGACCCCAAATAGAGGCATCGTCTAAACATTATGAAGATGAGAGTACCAGAGGATGGAGAGACGAGAGAAGGGGATTGTAACAACAGCTTGTAACAGGAGCGAAGATTAGGTCTTGAACAGGAAAATAAAGGAAGTCGGGGAAATAACACCATCTCATTTACCACTCAAGCATGCGATGTTTGTCATATTAAAATAAAAACAGTGGGGATTATTATTCTCCAGGGATTCCTCCTTATCTTGGCAGTCTTAATGATATATATATATGTATATCTATATGGAGATATCTGTCTGTCTGTCTGTCTCTCTCTCTATATAGATATATAGATATATGTATATAT
>NW_017728909.1:20949852-20953246 GCF_001723895.1 Crocodylus porosus | reverse complement strand
ATATATAGATAGATAGATATAGATATATAGCTATATATATATATATATATTTATATATATATATATAGAGAGAGAGAGAGAGATACACACACACGTGCACACTCGCATTGTCTTGAGAGCCTGGGAAGAAAGGCAGCGTAATCTGCACTTGGAGAGCATTAAATAAGTCCATCAACACCTCTCGGCTGCCCGCAAAGACAGAGACCATCTCGGGGTGTGGAAGCACGGAGTTGTTATAACACACGCGAGACAGGTGCGGAAACCTAGCTGCGATGCTCCCGCTTGGTGGGAACGTGACTGTGTCACGGAAGGGTTTGATTTAGCTGTAGGTACTATGCACATCTCTCGTCTAGCTTTCCATTCATCGTGCTGGGCATCAGCCCTGGGGAAGGTATAATCATAAACTTTGGGCCAGACTTTTTAGGTTGAAGATTTCCAGCAGGAGCAAAGAACGGGGGGGACTCCTTGATTGAAAACAGGCTGGCTGCAGGCAGGACGCATAGCACCTGCCTTTCCCCAGGAACTGGTGCCTGATGATCAGTCCACAGAGACAGGCGCTCGCATGCTCCTGTAGCCCCAGGATTTGGGGAAACAGCATGGCATCTTCTCGGAGTCATCTCTGCCTGGAATTGGGAAGGAGATGTCTGCAGGGCCCTTGTGGATACCGCTGAGAGGCAGGCGGAGGGAAGAAGGGAGCTGGGGCATAAGCCATCTTGCATGGAGGGGCATGAAAGGAGTCACAAGGGATTCTGCCTTTGCAAGACAATTTCTATGTCTTTTCTGCTGCTCTCAAGAGATCGGAAGGAGGTTTTTTCTTGTGAGCTGAATGCTGTGCTCTGGAGAGTGGGAGCGCCGGGTATCCAGAGGACCACGCGATCCCTGGCAGCTTCCCCGCCACCACACGATGCCACTCGGGCAGGGAATTAGGCATTTCCACTGTCACAGCCCAGCCCATCCGTGGCCTTTCTGTATCAGCCAGACTCGCGTGCTGCCAGCTGCAACTTGGACGCAAAGGCTGCTCAGCACCTTCTTCCAGCCTGATACTGGTTTTCAAAGGCTGCTATGAAGGAGGGGGAGAAAGACAGCTGGCCCTTGGCGAGACCCACCGACAACCAGCCCTAAATGTCTGCATCCTCGAGCCATGGCCTACGAGAGGGCTCCGTGCATCTTGGTCCGGCGCCTTGCAGAAGAGAGGTCCGCTTCGGTGAGGTCTCAGCAGAGGTACCAAGGATTCAGTAGTTCATCAAGGCCAACAGCCCCTTAGGTCAAAACTGGGGGGAATTTGCAGTGCTGTGCCCAAAATGCAGCATGCTGGAGATGGGCCGAGGCCTGAGGAAGCAGAGGGCTTAAGCCTGGCATCGTTCATTAAAATCCTAGATTCATGGAAAAGTAGGACTGGAAAAAAAATCCTCTGGAGGCTACATCTAGAGCAGACCTCCTGGCCTGGGGCTGGATCACCGGTGTGCAAACCATCCTTGTCAAGTGCTTGTCAAAACTATTCCTATAGTGACACAATCAACCTTTCACATGGCTGAACTTGCCTCAGGTAGAGCAGAGGGACGGGGGATGCGTCCTGCGGCTGCAAGGGATGTTAAAATGCACCGAGCTCTGCCCCTTGCTGCAGGGGAAGGCAAAACCCCCCAGTCTGGACCAGTCTGACCAGGGGGAATCCCTTCCTCCTCCCAGTGCACCATCGGTCTGACCCTGAGCTTGGGGCAAGACCCTCGAGCCAGGACCCTGCGGGGTTGGTGCCAGCAGGAGCATTGGCCCAGCCCAGCCCCAGCCCCAGCCCAGGCTGCAGCCCCCAGCGCCTCGGGGGGAGGCTCAAACCCTGATACGTGTAGCAACGGGAAGGGGGAAGAAAATCCACCCTGGCCCCATTGGGCAGCCAGCACAGCACAGACGCCTGGGAAATCCCCATAGCAGAGCACAGGCATCGCTGCACCTCAGTCATCCCCCAGTCGCTGTTCAATCTCCCCTTGAACACCCCCAATGTTGGGGAGGCCCCAGCTTCCCTAGGTGCCTTTTCCCTGCTCTACCAGTGAGTGAAAGGCATCTCAGTCGTGGACTCCTGCAGTGAGGGGACAGAGACACATTGCATTACATACCTGTTGCAATAGGGACTCCACCAAAAGCATTTGGCAGGGACCAACCCTTGCTATGGGTCCATGCAGCGTCCAGCTCCTTTCTGTCCCAATCCGGGGCCTGTGGGTGCAACACAATCACAAACAGGGATGTTTGTCTGAGGCTGCCAAAGAGAAAAACAAACCAGTGGTTTAAAACCTGCCGCCTGTTCTCAGCAAAGCGGGTGCTATTATACACAAAGCCGGCAGCATCTCTGAAGCCCGACGGCTTTCCAAAATGCAAATCGTCTTTGGGGGAAATTAGCTGCGGTGAGCGGGATCCAATTTATTAGGTCCTGGGAACTGGCAATCACGCGAAAACAAGATAAATAATCTGCGGATGGAGCAATTGCAGATCAGTCGTGACATAATCAAGAGAGCAGTTTGCAAGAGCTCGGGGGATGCTGGTCTTTCCTCATTAAACAGGGAGGCGCTGGAGTCCCGGGGCTCGCTGCCTTCTGCGGCGGTGTCATGACTGATGGTTACTGGCTCCGTTCGAGGAGTCTTCCCTTCCTTCCCTCCCCCGGGATCGTCCCCCCGCTCAGCACCTTTCAACAAAAGAAATGAACCTACCATCTCCTGAGCAAGTCACTTGCCTCGCAGGAGATATTATCCGTCATCATTATGAGCTACCAAGCCACGGGTTGGAGAGGCAGGGAGAGAGTTAGCCATTAGGCCCGGGATCGCGGCCGTTTAGTGGAAATGTAACTTTGAGAGAGGAATCGGGGAGTTAATGGGCAGGAAACGTGGCTGCATTTTCTTGTGCAGTGATGCTGGCTGTGGGGGCGGCGTGATGGATGGAGCAAGAAGGAGAGCCCGCAACGGGCTGGTGTGGTAATACCAGTACTGCCGGGATCTTGGCCCAGAACTCATGTCCCCTCCTGCTGTTTGGGAAAGCATATTTGGTGGCTAATTTCTTAGTTATTTTTAATTTTTCCTCCTAGACAAAAAGAAAAAAAAAACAATAATATTCTCAAGGAATGGTTTTAACCCTGTCCTCACTGAACAGGGGAACGTTTTGGAGAAGGGCCCCGGTAAGACACTGTGGCCATGTCTACATGTGCAAAGTCCTGAGCTTGACCAGGAGTTCGCCCGGGAACTGACTGAGGCCGCTTGCTCCAGGACCTTGGTGGTCAAGGGTGACTTCAATCACCCGGACATCTCGTGGGAGGATCACTCAGCAAAATCCGAGCGGTCACAAAGCTTTCTCTCGTGCGTGGATGACCTCTACCTGACTCAAGAAGTCTATGGGCCAACGAGAGGCAAAGCGC
>NW_017728909.1:20916487-20944465 GCF_001723895.1 Crocodylus porosus | reverse complement strand
TGACCCCAGCTGACTTCCTGCCCT
The DNA here is from genome assembly GCF_001723895.1 of Crocodylus porosus. Taxonomy (NCBI): domain Eukaryota; kingdom Metazoa; phylum Chordata; order Crocodylia; family Crocodylidae; genus Crocodylus; species Crocodylus porosus. The sequence continues at coordinate 20,944,441 of NW_017728909.1, read as the reverse complement.
TTGGGCAGGGGGCTGGACTCGATGATCTCCCGAGGTCCCTTCCAGCCCGAATGTCTATGACATCTATTAATGTCCTGTAATTACAGCACATTATGTTTAGTACCTGTAATAACAGGTATTAACTTAATGCACAGTAAATGGCACTACTGCACAGTAGCGCTGTCACACATCTTTTAAGTGATGCCAGTGCACAGTACATGAATTCTGCCGTGCATTAGCACGGCTTTCTCCATGATGCACTGATGTGCAGAAGAATTCGCCTATGGCACATTTAGCATCTTGTGTAGACGTGTCCTGTATTCGCACTATACCAGTAACGCCAGCTATGAGGCTGGCAGGCAGGCAGTCCCTTCCCAGCAGGTGTAAGTGTTTCCAGAGGCAGGCTGCCGAGGTCGCAATGAGAATCATAGGAAGTTCGGGTCAGGAAGCTCTCCCTGCTACCCCTGACTGTCACTGTTGCATCCTTGCTTTGCAGCAAGGGCAGCACGGCAGCTGCTGGAGGAAGCACCGGCTTTCCCTTGCAGCAAAGGAGGTGTTGATCAGATCGCAGGAAGATCAGGAGCAGACTGGCCAGAGGAGTGGTGAAATCTCCTTCACCGGAGGGGATCCCATGCTCTCAAGAGGAGGCACAAGGCAGGGATGATTTAGGACCAGCAGCTAGGTGGACCAGACAGCCCGTGCCCAGTCCTACAGTTAGGCTTTCTTGCAATGTTTCCCCAGTGCAACTGCCCCCAAAGCAAATGATTACACCGAATCACCCAGCAGTGCCATGGGGCATGGGTGGAGGGCTGTAGGCCTATAGGGCAGCAGGGCTAACACGACACGTGGGTTGCGCTGTCAGCCTTGCCCATCTTGAGAAACAATTAAGGGGCAGGTTCTCACTGATGAGGAGTCAGGAAAACAAGAGAGAGACTCTTTAAGGGACCCACTGCTGTGATTTCAGGGCCTCCCCTTTCCCACCTGTAAGATGGGGATAATGATACTGACGCCCGAGATGTTGCGAAGAGCAGGTTGACGTGTGCTGGCAATGAGGTCTTCGGCGGGAAGAAACCCTTGGAGGGCAACACATTGGGCCTCCGGCTACAGAAAACTATTCCCCAGTCTGCAGACAGCACATCTGAAAGGGGCGGCTGAGATGAGGACTCCCCCTGTGATACCTGCTTGGGGACTGCTTTTCAAGTGCTCTGTACCCAGATTTCCCCCCCTCAAAACCAGCACCTGACATGCCTCCAACCTGCTGAGATCCAGCCATTTCTGTAGGCAGCGAGAGGCGAGCGCATTAGAAAAGGCACCCGCATTCCCCATTCTTCTAGATGTGGAAGCACGACGACATAATCACCATAATTTTGAAGCATCCCGACCCTCCACTCAAGACTGACGGAACCGAAGCCTTTAATGAAACATTTTCTGAAGTTTAAATGCCAGCACAGCCAACGCTATTTTCCTCGCTTCCGCTTCTAGCCCAGAAAAACAACATCCCCCCAAATGCTCCTCCGTGCCTGACTTTCCAGCCGGGCCCTGTTGCCGAGCATTGCTGAAACGGAGGATTGCTGGACCGTGCTGATCCACCATGGCCTTTCCCAGGACCTTCTGGGTTTTGATGGGTTTTCAGCGAGAAGGTTTCTCGGGTCCGGGATACAACGTCCAGGCAGAGGGAGTGGCCCCAGGACAGCCCGGTGACCGGGGCATTCCCCTAGAAAGCAGGGGAGTCGGGAAAGACAAGGGCTCAACCCTCGGTGTCTCACATCCCGTGGACAAGGGCTGCAACCACGCGGCTGGTCCTGGGCCCACCTCTTCTCTGCTTTTCCACAAAACACTGAGAAGCCTTGGGGTCACTCCAGTGCAGATTAGACTGGATATCAAGGAAAACCGTCTTCACTGTCGGAGCTGGGGGGCAGTGGGAGAAATGCTGGGAGGGCTCTCCATCACTGGAGGCATCCAGGAGAGGTTGGCAGACACTGGGCAAGGACGATGCAGGTGCAGCGATGCCTGTGCTCTGCTACGGAGGCTTGTGGGCTGGGCTGGTTGCTGCATGGGGGCAGGAGGTAATTCCTGCCCCTGCTCGCAGCTGCTCCACGCATCAGGGTTTTTTGTAATCTTGCTTAGGGGCTGGGCGCTGCCCTGGCCCAGGACTGGGCTGGGCCAATGCTCCTGCTGGCACCGACCCCGCAGGGTCCTGGCTGGAGGGGCCTGCCCCTGCGCTCAGGCTCAGATTGATGCTGCACGGGGGGCAGGAAGGGATTTTGTCCCTGCTCAGTCTGGTCTGGACTGGGGGGTTTGCCTTCCTCTGCAGCGGGGGCACGGCCCTGCCTGGGGCCTCTGGAGCGTCTATGACCCCCTTGGCGGCAGCAGGACGTTGGCGGCCGCGGCCCCCCGCTTTCCCTGGGGCAGGGGCAGTGCCTGGGGCTGTGGCAGGTGGCCGTGTCGTGGTGCTCAGAGGTCGGGCACTGGATGTGCCTGGGCTGGTTTGCACAGGGCTGATCCTGCCTCATCCAGGGGTTGGATTACATGTGACCTCTGGAGCAACCTTTTTGCCCCATTCACACCATGAGTCTGTGATCCTGCACACATCCCCCCGGTCAGATTGATCCCAGCTGTGGGGGGGTTGTTCTCCTCCGTAGCAGGGGACACAGGCTCTCCCAAATGCATTTTAACCCTCCTTGCCGTGGCAGGACACCGCCAGCCCTCCTCCCCTGGTTTCACCTTCAGGATCTTGCGGGTCTATGGTGCCTCTCCCTGGGCCAACCCCTCCATAGTTTCCTGCAAAACAATCCTTATTTCCCAGCCTGACCCTGAAAGCAGCTTCCCAGCCAAGAGACTGCTCCTGTGAGCTCCTACAGCTCCCTATCAAGGGAAAAGGGCCATGCCGAATGCCTGGGCTGTGCACTGGGCTCACGGCAAACCCGCTCCAGGTGCTCCAGCAAAGATCTCTCTTGTGGTGCAAAAGCTAAAGGGATGCCTCCCTCCGCAGGGGCCAGTGAAGTCACGATGCAACAAACACTGCATCTGGTAAGGAGACACAGCCGGCGGTGAAGACAGAGACAAATTCATTGGCACGGAAAGCCCAGGGAGGCCGGGCGGGAGAGGAAGGAGGCATCCAGTGAACAAAGAGATCCCCAAAGTGCACATCGATCCCATGGAACAAAAGCAGATAACACTTCAGAAAAAGCAAAATGCAAAGGCACAGGTTCCCCTGTGAGCCCTGCTCATCGCGGCCGAGTGATCTCCCATCGCCGGCAGGGAAAGGGCACCTCTTGCTGCGATACTACTCTCCCCAGGCGAGGGACGACGGTGTTCGCCCTCCAAGGCATGTGGAAGTCGATGCATGCGACACATAAACAGCTGTGCTGCATAGGACGAGTCCGGGAGGCATCCTCCATAGGCCAGACATCCCTTTCCCTTCGGGTGGGACCTGAACCAGGTCGTGTGTTAGAGGGTCTCAGGGTCCTGCTGATGGCTGCATTTTGAGGCAGGAAGGGATTTTTTCCCCCCTGATCAGACTGATGCCAGCTGGGGGGGGTTGCCGTGCTCTGTAGCAGGGGACACGGGATTTCTCGAGTGCCTTTTAACTGGACGCTGCCAGCCTTTGCCCCCAGTTGCACCTGTGGCAGGTTTGGGGGCTCTTGGTGTCTCGGAGCAATGGGCCGTATAGCTGTGCAGCGGGGTTGACTGTGTGGTTTTAAGAATAGCTTGGGCCAAGATTTCCATGGGATGGCTGGGATCCTGCATCGAGCAGGGGGTTGGACTAGATCTGGAGGTCCCTTCCAGCCCTTCTTGCCTGTGCTTCTGCACTCCAGACTTGCCTTTTCCAAAATCCGGCTTGATCTGCACAACAGAGAGCAACCCCATAAAGACACTCTCCTGTCACCCACGGGGACAGATTTCCAGCCTCTGCTTCCTCGATGCACAAATAAAGTTTATTTCCTACCTAGGGGAATTTTTTTGAGCTGTCCTTGAGCCTGATGAAGGGTGTGTGAGCCCGAAAACTTGCAGAAAAAGATAATTTTTTTTGCAATTTCTCAGCTAATAAAAGGTCTAATAAAAGGTATCATTCCTGAACCAAGAGTTGTAGATTTTTGCATTTCTTTTTCCCATAACACTGCATTTGCCAGCTATTTCCCCAACTAAATGCATTCAAGTGCTTTATGTGGATTAATGATCAGTGCCCCGTGCTGCCTGCTAACAGACCCTTGGACAGCGAGCGACTAACGGCGACTCTCCTTGAGTTCCCAGCAGTTATTTTGGAGGGAGAGGACCTGGGATCTACCTCTGTTTGCTCCTGGGAGCCAGGGATTATAGCACCGCCACCCATGTAGATCGCCAGGGGCAAGGCAATAACTCTCCTTATTTGACAGCTACGGGGAAGTTTGTTATCCACGACCCCCCACCCCCGTGCCTGGAAGGGACGTCGGCCGCGCTGGGAACTGCAGCCAGTGGCTGTTAGACACCCAGACCCCAGCCTTGGGCTTTGCTTCCCAGACTCCCATAGCAGGGTCCACACCAAGGCCCCATGGGCATCTTCCATGCCACAGCTCTGGTCAAGAATAAGCACTTGGAGCTGCCGACACCGAGCAAACGAGAAGAGAGGCTGTTCCTATGGAGATACCCTTTGTACCAAATTAATAAAAATAAAGGTGGGGGGAATATGCGCAAAGGAGGCATTTGCTCCTAACTACAGCAGCTTTCAGAGGGGTCCATGGGATGTGTGCAACGAGCTGTTCCTAAAAGCTAATTTATTCGTTGCTGGAGAGCGACAAGCTGGCAGTAAATGAGCTTGCAGAGGCCTGGCTCCCTGGGGGGTGAGCTCGGCTCCTTGGTGACTCTGTGCCTGATGCGCTGGCTTGCTTGCAGCCTCACGTGCGACCTGGGGCACCCTGCTGCTAGGAGCAGGAAGGGGTATTTTGGGAGGGAGGGAGGGTGGCGAAGGCGACCGGGGAGGGTACCAAAAGAAATGCTGCAGGCAGGGGAGTTGCAAGCCAGACCTGCCAGGGCACGGAGCCCCCCCCGGGGCTATCAACCAGTCCCCCTTTTTCCCAGGACCTGGGAGTTTCCTGCCCTACCTGGTCTGCAACATGCAGCCATAAAACCTCCCCCCCGGCCCCCTACCCCTGGGCCAACTTCATGGTGGCAGCTGCTTTTTATGTGGACAAGGGGCAGAGCAGGGCTGTTAAGATTTTATGGACAGGAAAGAGACTTTGCAAAGCAGCTGGGGGTAGGTGGAGGGGAGGGGGCCGGAGACTGCCTTCCCATCCCCCTGCCCCAGTGGCAGCTAATGGGCCCCTGTGCAAGGGTCAGCAAGGATTGAAGCGTCCGGGCTCAGCCTCCCAGCAAGGAACGGGGGGCCGGGCTGTGCTGGGCTCTGGCCGCACTGGCAGGTGCAGGAAAGGGCTCCCTTCTCCAGAGAAACTCTGCCCTCCCGCCTCGGGCGTGAGCTCCCCGGCTAGGGACAGACGTGACACACAAACTGACTGAAGTGATCAGAAACTGGTTTATACCTGTAACAGAAGATGCTCAGCGCATGTAAACCAGTTTGAAAATGGCTGAAACTGGTAAGGGATCAACCTGGTTGAACCTAGTATCAGACTGAACTGATTTGGGTCAAACCAGGTCTGTCTCTAGGTCTGCAGGTCTCTCTCCCCCTTCTCTCCTGAGTCTTAGCATCACAGACCAGGAGGGTTGAAGGGAGCTCAGGAGGTCACATCTATCCAACTCCCTGCTCCAAGCAGGACCAGCCCCAGCTCCGTCATCCCAGCCAGGGCTTTGTCTACCCAGGGCTTCAAAACCTCCAAGGATGGCGACTGCACTGCCTCTTTGCATAGCCTGTTCCAGTGCCTCACCACCCTCCTTGTGAGAAAGTTTTTCCCAGTATCCAACCTCAACTTCCCTTGCTGAAGCTTGAGCCCATTGCTCCTTGTTCTGTCTGTCTGGATATAGGAAGTCTAAAAAACCATCCTGGAGGCACAAACCCCACAGGTTGCTGCCTCAGAGGTGCTCTCGAGGGGGCTTGCAGGCCCGTGTCCTGAGCGTGGCTGGCACACGGGTGCATTCACGTTTCCTGGGCTTGTACGACACCTCTCTCCTGTTCTTCGTGGGGTTTAAAACTCACTTGGGAGCGCAGGGAAATATTCAGTTGGTCAGAGGCTGGGTTGCTACTGGGACTGGAGTCAGCTGGTGTGGTATGTGTTGACGTCACGGCTCATTATCATCTACCTTATCCTTGCTAATTGATGTTCACTCCACAAGTGTTAATGACCCTGTCTCCTTTTTAATGCGTTTGATGTTCCATTAATCAAGCTGGCCTTTCTTCTGCTGTGTTGCTGTCTGTTAGCCGTGCGCTATCTCCCCTCCGTTGCACAGCCCTATGGACTGTTTTTAGTTCTGAACTCGGGGGTGGCAGTTTTAACCCAGATGAACATTAACTTGGGTGTGAAAATGAACAACAGTGTGGTTGGATGCTCAAGAAGGCTAGATTTTGTATTAGGCAAACAGGACCCATAGTTAGAAATGATGTCTTTTATTAGACCAACAAGATTTTGGCAAAACAAATTCTTGAATTGCAAGCTTTCAGGCACAAACACCCTTCATCAAGCATTGTAGAAAAGATTGTAAAAGTTCTCCTGATTTTGTATTATGATTTTTTGTATTTGTATTATGATTTTGCATTATGATTTTTTGTATTTGTATTATGATTTTGCATTATGATTGCAAAAGATTTTGTATTATGAATCTGAATAAGAGATGTACATTAACTCATATGACTGGGGGACTAATGAAAGAATACCTTCTGCCTATTCGTGCCTCATTGACTGTGTTTCTTAAACTTTAATATATAGTCCAGCGAATTAGCATGCATCCTGATAAAGTTGTATTTAGCTGTCCTTTGATTTTAAACTGAATAACATAGACCTGGGCTTCTGGCATACTAGTAAATCTTTTAGTTTTTCTTTACTTGGAGAAAAATAGATGTGTTGATGCACCCCCTTCTTCAAAATCCATGGCTGCATCCACCCCATCCTGCAGAGACCTCTGGGATTGCAAGGGAGATGTCCCTTCATGCTGTCTCAGCCACCTCTTCAGCTAAAGGTCTCCAAGACACGAGCAATTTCTTTGCCCAGGAAGAGCTTCTCTACATCCATCTTCATCGTTTTTGTGTCTCCGTCTCTCACCCCACGTGCGTCTGCCAGCAATCCCTGCTGTGTCTTCCTTGGCTTTGAATTCCCTCCCTCCACCATCTCGCCGCTGGACTCCCACGGCTCCTTTGAGGTCCACCTGCCACTTCAGCTCTTCATCCTAGTACTTGGAAGTATGATGGGCCTGTGCTGTGACTGGCACATCCTGCTTTTCATGCTGCAATGAGGAGCAGATCTGAGCCACCGAGGATGGGCGTGAAAGGAGGCTTCGGGCCGATCAGACATCTCCCTTCTTCTTGAGGCTGTCATGTCATTACAAACATGCACGGCTCTGTAATCGGAGTGACTGGAGGGCTCCCAGAGGAAGGGCACGTTGCCAGGGCTGGACCGCCCCACAAGAGCATCTGTGAGAAAGAAAGAAATTCCTTCTGCATTTGCGGTTCCTTGATTGCAGCAGGCAGCGCTGTGCACGCAGGGATGGAGGGAGCAAGCCGGGCTCTTTACACCCAGGCAGCGCCCTCGTTCAGAGCACAACAAGCCCAGGCATCTTCAGCTGGTTTTCTCTCCGATAATGAATTGAGCCCCGGAGGAAGGTGGCAGACGGCCGGCGTGGCAACGAAGCCACGTCTGGATCTACAGGAGCCAGCACGTGCTGGGTCTCCCGTCAGGTGCCGGACTCCAGACCTCCGGGGAAGAGGTGACTTCAGGCCTGTGGATGCTTTAATTTAGCCCTGGGCCCCTCTGCCAGCCAGGTCCGTGCATGACTGTGGTGCTGGTCTGCCGGCTGATCGAGGCGAGGAGAGAGCGAGCTAAGATGACGGCTTAGCTTCTTGTCACTGGGGCTGGAAGGGAGCTCCAGAGGTCAGCCCCCGTCCAGACACATCCACTGTCCAACCTACTTGCACAACTACTATCAACTCTGACACAACACCCGACCCTGCCCCAGGGGACCACAGTTGTGAATATACACGCAAGAGAACAGCACCTGCCCAGACCAGGGCCCCCACGGTGCTAGGCGCTGGACCCTGGTGCAGCAGGCGGCAGCCCCTTCCAGCCTAGCGGGGCTTGTGGTTGAAGGAAGCAACACCCAGAGGCAGCGAGAGATGCGGTGACTTGCCCATGACGGTTGAGTGGCAGAACCAGGAGTAAATCCCAGCTCTCCTGGCTCCTGCCCCCATACTCCCTACACTACCCCGCACTGCCGCCCCTAGCAAGTGAAACCTGCTTGCTTTGCTGCTCCTTCAGACACCCCTCACATGTTTTTTTGCTGCTTCTTGTCACGATCTGGGATGGTGAGCACGCTAGGCTATTCCTTGTGTGCATAGCCTTCAGCAAACGGGAGCCCTGGCTGCTGTCCCTGCCGTGCCTAGGCTCGTCTTTCTGACACATGGCTTCCTGCTAGGAAGCAGGGCTGCAAAACCTTTGGACACAGCCCGCCAAACATCTTCCCCCTGGGAACAACAGCCATCACTAATAGCCGCAGGTGGCTGTTGAACCGGCACCTTGAAGAGGACAGGCCCTGTGTCCTTTCAGCCGCTCCCTGAGCCGGCCCTTCCCTCATTGAAGTCAGGGTTTAGGCTGCAGATGTCCGTCCTCCTCCCTGCCTTTGAGTCCTGCTGCACCCACACTTTATCACCAACTGCCTGAGAGGGGAAGTGGCATTTCTATTCAGGCACCCTGGGTCAATTGACTTCATGGCTCATTATTACCAAGCTGATTCCTGCTAATCTCTCTTCACTCCACAGGTGTTAATGCCTCTCTCTCCTTTGTACTGGCCCTCATGTTCCAGTAAGCAAGCTACCCTTTTGTCTGCAATTTGCCACCTGTTAGCCATTCCTGGTAATATCTCCCCTCTGTTCCTCAGCCGTGCAGACTATTTTTATTTCTAGCTCAACACCTGAACTGAAGGTTGGCAATTTTAACTCAGGTGAACAATTTTAACTCAGATGCGAAAACGGACACCAGTGTTACTGGATGCTCAAGAAGGCTAGATTTGGTATTATGGACATGAATAAGAGATGTACATTTAACTAGTGTGACTGGAGGACTAATGAAACAATGTCTTTTGCCTATTTGTGCCTCACTGGCTGTTTCTTAAAACTGAATATATATTCTAGCAAATTAGTGCACATTCTGATAAAGTTGTTTTTAGCTTTGCTTTGATCTTAAGCTGAATAACATAGGGCCTGGTAATCTCTCCCTTCTGTTTCACAGCCCCACAGACAGATTTTAGTTTTAGTTAAAAACTTTAACACGGGGGTGGCAATTTTAACTCAGGTGAACTTTAACTCAGGCGTGGAAACAAATAACAGTGAAGTGGTTTTGGAAGTTCAGTAAGGCTAGTTTTCATGTTATGAATCTGAATAAGAGATGTGCATTTAACTAGCATGACGACGGGACTCATGAAACAATATCTTGCGACTGTTTTGGCCTCATTTGCTTTGCTTTTTTAACACAAATTAATGCACATTGCTATAAAGTTGTATTTAGCTTTGCTTTGATCTTAAACTGAATGATGTAGCACCGGGCCCCTGGCGTATTAGTAAATCTCCTTGTTTCTTTGTAAGTGGAGAAAAATAGGGGTTGTGTCGATGCACCCACCAGCTGCACCCCCCTCTTCAAAATGCTAGATCCCCCCACGCTGGAGTGGACCTCATAGAGTAATTTCTGGCCAATGGCTCCAATATAAGGGAGCTAGGCAAGGCTCTGATACGCAGGCTTTGTAAAGCTTCCCATTATCTGCGTATTTACTTATTTATAAGGATCCTTGCCGCCTTTCTTTGAGACGCCCCGACACATCCATGTTCACAGCAGGCCTTTGAAATTCAGCAGAGAGAAAGCCCTGGGGCTACAGAAGTGTCTTTCCTTTATCCCATGAAATGAACTCAGCATTAGCTGACTTTTAAACTGCTAAGAGTCCCCCTTTCCTCGATGTAGCTCGCAAGCCCCCGGAAGATGCCTGGCCGCCTGCCAGTAGCATCACACACAGATCTGGAGTAGCTGGACCTGATCCAGCGCCAAAGCAGCAACAGCAGCATCCCGCGCTGCTCTGGAAGGGCATGGAAATAGTGCGGTGGCAGGGCTGGGGAAGGGTCCAGGTCCCCTGCCATGCAGTGCATGGTGCCAGCAGCTCCTCACTGCTCTGGGGTAAGAGCTTGCCTCTCCGCCGCCTCCAGCCTTCTGAGATGGGCTCCACGGACCATCCCCACTTCCAGTCCAGATGGCCAGACTGCTCGTAAACTGGTTTGATAACATGTCCCTTTGACCCCAAGCAGCATATCTGCATCATTTCACCTCATTACCTCAGTTTCTGTGCAGCCCTCGTTGCTCCAGCACAACGCCAGATCAATCGCTGTAGCGTCCCAATGCATTCGCCATCGTTCCGACATCCTTTCTTGACGAAGAACAGTGCTGTAGCCCTCACCGCACCCTCCCGTGTCAGCAGAGAGGCCCAGTCTTGTCCAGGCGGTGGTGAGGTGAGAGTGTTGCTTCTGCAAAATCGGGTATTTTCTGAGAGGAAAAAAAGAATGTAGGTTTGGCTGAAATTTGTCACATTTTCTTCAGGAAAATCCAAGTGAAGTGTTTCGCTCTGGGGTGGTCTGACCTATGATGCCGTCGTTCCTATTTTGAACCGACCTTAAATATTCCTATTTGGATTCGTCAAAAAAACACTGAGCTGCACTTCCAAAGCTTTGCTCTGTACCAGTCAGTTGGGTTGGTTGCTCTTTCCTATGGGCTCTCTGATGGACTGTGTCTCTCTGCACTTCCCAGAGACAACGTACCGGTTCCTTCATAGGGTCCTGTTGGGGGAAAACTTATGGGAGATGTGTCCTGGCCAATAGGAGAACAGAATTATAACTTGTGTAAAGCCAAATAAAAGTCCCTTTCTAGGTCATGACATTTAATTTCCTGCTCTCACAGGCAGCTACATTATACAGGTGCATCTACAGGTGCATTCATGTGCTTTAGTTAAGGTGCATTAAATCTAGTACCTCTGGGTGCATCCACACATTCATTAATGCACTTTAGGTAATGCGCATTAAATCTACCAAGGCACACATACACATGCCAGACCTCTCCTCCAATGTGTGCTAATTCATGTGCTAAAGCACCTGCATTGCCATGTGTAGTCAGCATCCTGTGCTTCAAAATGGCGGTGGAGGTGCTTTAACTAAAGCTCGTTGGAGGTGTTTTAGTTAAATTGCCCCCGCTGCCATTCTGAAGTGTGGGATGCTGAATACACATGACACTGCAGGCACTTTAATTAGCGTGGCAATCAGAGCCACTCTAATTAAAGCACCCCCTCCTTCACCCTGGAGCACATGTATAGATGCCCTGTAGATGGCAATGCGACGTGCTGTAAATCCAGCATGGCGGCGGGCAGAAACCAATATGCTCCAGCAGCCTCCAGCACCACATGTATCAGCGTTCCCACACCGAAAAATGGCAGTGGGGTGCTTTAAACTAAAGCTCGTTTGAAAAGCTTGAGTTCAAAACACCCTGCTGCCATTTTTTGGTGCAGGGACACTGATACACATGGCACGCGGTCACTTTTAATTAGCACAGCTCACTAATTCAGACACCTCCCAGAGCACTTCTATAAAAGCCTACAGTTTTTTAGTGACACTTAATGCTCATTAGCTTATCTAAACAGCGCTTTTTTTAGTGATGCTTTAATGCACATTAAAATAAGCTAATGCATGTGAAGTGTCACTAAAAAACAGTGGGCATCTCCCTGTGCCTGAAGAAGGGTGGTCGTGCCTGAAAGCTTGCAAAGAACTTTGTTCCAACTACTCAGCTGGTCTAATAAAAGATACCACACCTACCCAAAGAAACTTGCCTGGCAATGCACGTCAAAGCGCACGTGTAGACGCACCCACCATCCTGTCCATTGACTCCACAAACTCCATCTTAAAACTAGCTTGGCTGCTGACCCAACTGCTCCTACAGGAAGGTTGTTCCAAAGTCTCCCTGCTCTGATGCTCAGAAATCTCCCAATTGCCAGCCTCAATTTATCTAGGACCAGCTCACTTCATATCCACTTGTTCGTGTGCCAGCATTGTCCTCAAGGCTGTAGCGGCGCTGCTCCTGCCCACGCATTTATTGCCCTTGATGTATTTGTGGAGAACAATCAGGTCTCCTTCCCCGCCTCTGCTTTGCTAGACTAAACAAGCCCCACTCCCTCCATCCCCTCTCCTAAGGCCAGAACGTTTCGTTTTGATCAGAAATGTCAAAACAAGCTGTTTCGACGTTTCAGATCTCATGCTGGAATCAGACTTCACCTTGGAATTTGCATTCTGGAGCAAATTATTGAAAAAAAAAGGAAAAATCAGCCTTTTCTCCCATTTCAAGATCAAAACAGAAGTTGAAACAGTAGAGCTCAGTGCATTAGGAAAGGGTCAGAGCGGGGCAACACAGATGATTGGGGCATGGAGCAGCTGCTGTGCCAAGAGAGGCCGCAAAGGCTGGGGTTCTTCTTTTTTGGGAAGGAGCAGGATGAAATGGGACACCATGGAGGTCTCTAACAGCATGAAGGGGGAGGACTGGGGACACCGCTCTTCCCCGGCTCCCAGAGTACAAGAACTAGGGGGCACCTGCTAAAGTGAGTTTTCCAGCAGACCCGGGGTACCTTTTTACACAGCAGAGAGTTAACACGTGGAACTCATTGCTGCAGGACATTGTAAAGGCAGAGATAGCCAGCTTCAGAAAGGGATTAGATCAGTTCATGGAGGATAAGTCCACGGGGCGTCAATAGGGCAGTCAGGGCTGTGTCCTCTGACAGCCCTAGACCAAGGATGCAGATGCCAGCTGGGGTCTGGCTCACAACAGACATGCCCCATTCCTGTCCTTGTCCTCTGATGGATCTACTGCTTGCCACTATCAGAGGCTGGACGCTGGGGTGGAGGGACTCCATGCTGGTGACACTGGCTCCAGCAACGATGCCGGCCTTTGCACGGTGATCTTCCCATTGGATGCGGAGGATTTTCTGGAGGCGTTGTTGGTGGTACTTCTCCAGGCTCTTGAGAGGACGGTAGCAGGTCACCCACGTTATGCGTCCGTAGAGGAGGATGGGGATGATGACCGCATTGCCAGAGAGAGATCTTGCCTACCGACGGTCCATACAGTCTTCTGTGGCATGATCGTTCTTGCTCTCTCCCTGCACACTTGGGTCACCACCCTTAACAATAGGGTCATAGCTAGGCTCCAGAGTCAACGCCGGGTGACGGGGACGAACAGCAGCATTGGCCATGGGTTCAGGCTTCTGCAGCATCGAGCAAATCAGAAGGCAACCGCCAGAGAAAAGCACTGCTGCTGGGTCTGTGAGGAAGCAACCTAACGCTGCACGTACCCTCAGGGCCTGTGCTTTCTCCTCCTAACCCCTCTCGGCGACCCTGGACTCCAGAATCAGCTTTGGTGGAGGGGGGAGCCCGTGCTGTGATGCCTGCATTTTGGTCTTCCCTTCCCGCCCCGCGTAGGGTTGACCTCTGGCCTCCCCCTTGGAGAAACATCACCTGGAGGCATGGGAGTCCATCCAGCCCCCGAGCCAGCAGCACCCCACCCCTGCTACGGCTCCCAGCTCTGCGTTGCAGCTTGCTCGTCGGAGACGCTACCCGAAGCCTTCGCAGCATGGAGCAGCCACAGCGGGAGAAGATTAATCGGTCATTATGCATCTGAACAAATAGATTTCATATTCCAAACGGAGAGATCTGTCAGCGGCTCCGCTCCTTCGGGACGCCAAGAATGTCAAGCCATTTAGAGCCCTTTGCTAATGATCCCAGAGGTGAGCAGCCGTGAAGACGTATCGCCCCGACGCTTAACGAGACACTCTTGCTGGGGAAGCCAAGGAGATTAGGAGCCATTAGGATGGCACAGCGGTGTGTCCCGACTCTTCCTGGGTGGGAGAGTGCCAGCGGGGTTGTTAGGGCACGGCACTTGCAGAGGGCATGTTTAGGAACTGGCAAGACAACAACTGGCCATCCCAGTGCGCATGCACACTCGTGCACAAGTGTGCACACAGAGGGGATACAGGCAGTGCTGTCTGCCTTGTGCATGCTGCAGGGAGAAAAGAGGGCACGGAGAGGTGGGGGCACCCCTTTCTTGGCGCAGTCTCAGCTGCTCATGGCCTGGGCTGTGCAGGCCGGGGGTGGCTGACACCATTTCCCTGTCCCCGCCACCCTCATGCCTCGCTGTGCCCCGCTCCAGACAGGGCTCCCCTGGCCTAGCACCTTGCTCCTCCTCCTTTGACACGAATCCCTGGCCATAGCGGGCTTTGCCAGCAGCCTGTGTTAAAGCCACCAGCTCGCCCTGCTGCCCAGGGAGGAAGGGAGCAAACTCAGAGCCAGACCCCAGCAAGCTGTGGGGCTCCCAGTACTGTCCCTGCATCCTGGCGGGCTGTTACTGGGATGCCCACGGCCCTGCTGCCCCCTCCCGGATGGCATCAGAACTGCTCCCCTGTGTGCCAGGGTCCCCGTACTGCGAACAGGGGCAGCTGGTTTAAGTTGCAGGGAGCCAGGGGGTTGGCAGATAGCAACCTGGGCCCCGTCTCTGCTGGGCTGCAAAGTCCTGACGGGCTGCACTGTCCCAGAACCAGCTGCTCCTTGTACCTTGCCCCAAAAGCCATGGGGTGGGGGGCTCAACAACACCTTGCAGATGCCTGTTCCCCCCCGGGAAGTCTTGCCCCACGCCTGAAGGGAGATCCCCTCCCTGAGTATAATTCAGGAAGGTTTTCTGCCTCAGAGGCTCTTCCAGTGAGAGCTTCTCCCTACGTCCATGAGAAGAAATCTGCTTGTCCCGAGGATTGGGAAGCTGGGAGAAGCCACCCCCGAGAGAGGAGGCAGTTCTTTCCCTGGGTCATGTTCTCTCGAAGGCCGCCCCTGCTTTTTCTGCCCCTCCCTGAGCACCCCAGCCCCAGAGGAGAGGCAAATTAGCTGCTTTTCCCTCTCATTCTTTGCACCTCCAGCATCCTCAGTGCTGCACAAGCCCACAAGACAAGGCAGTCCTGGCCCCACTATGCGTGAGACAAAAGGCATGTGAGACGGATACGGATGCAGACAAGGAGGGCGCCCAGCACCGTGCAATTTGCCAGCTGAGAATGAATGGGGGCCTCAAGGGTCTTGTCTGTGGATGGGGTGCAGCGGTATGAAGGTGCACAGTAGCACGGTTCAGCATTGCAGCACTGGGTAAGTCCTGCAAAAAATGCATCTCTAACGAGCTGTGGGAGGACAGCTGGGGATT
Organism: Crocodylus porosus; assembly: GCF_001723895.1. Classification (NCBI taxonomy): domain Eukaryota; kingdom Metazoa; phylum Chordata; order Crocodylia; family Crocodylidae; genus Crocodylus; species Crocodylus porosus. The sequence continues at coordinate 20,929,076 of NW_017728909.1, read as the reverse complement.
TGCTGGGACCATATTTTCTTCAGGGGGAACCTCCTGTGTCGAACCCAGAGACAGCAGCTGCAGTTTGCAAACATCTGCTGGAAGCCACCATATAAGAGACCCAGGGGGCCAATCAGGGAGCACAAACAAGACTGGATGACTTGATTGGCCAATGGTACGGTGCCCAGCAATGCCAAACAAGCAATGAAGGCTCCCGGCAAGCAGCTTGCGAGCAAATCCTAGCCTAGGCTTTAGTCACATGGGGCCACATTTCCCCAAGTGCCCAGGTTAAGAGCATCACAAGCTGGGTTCCTGAAGCTTTTTAACTGCTTTTAAAGTACACGCTGGTACTGCAACTACCAAGCCATTTTCTAACTGCAGCCATTCTTTCAAAGCAAAAGAGATCAAAATGGTATTACACAAATCCCCGCATGAAATGTTTCCTCTTTACCACCTCACTTTGCTAGTTCTTTTTCTTTTTCTTTTTTTTTCTAGCCAGAAGTTTGCTGACTTGAATCCAAATTTACAAGCAGCTTTTGTTGGTCTGAAGCTGCATTCTTTTTAGCAAACGAGGTATCTGTCAAAAAAAAATTAAAAACATGCAAATAAAAAAGGCTCACCTCTGTTGTGGAACGCTTTCAAAAATCTGTCCTGTCACATCTTGCCCAAAATAATAAGAATAATAAAAAATAGACAAATCCATATGGCTTGCAAACTAGGATAAAGAGGATGAAGTGAATTTAATGTACTGTTTACTGGAGGAGCAGGCTCAGCTCTTCATCGCACAGCCCCACTCTTCAGTCCTGATGTACCTGCAACACAGCCCCAGCAGCGCTGCGATATTGCCAGATTTGTTAGCGCAGGCTTCTTCCTTTTGCTTGCCAATGGATTAAAGTTGTGGCTCCTGTCGGTTTTCAAATATGCGCCCTGTTCTGCACAACATCACTTTAAATGAATCAATTTATATCGAGAGGAGGAAAATGTACGCGCCTCCAGGCCGCCTTTAATAAAATATTTGATCCAGTGCCTTGCAAAATGTTACCTAGCAAATTAATTCCAGTTGGCTCAGATAGGAGCGGTGACACACGAGTGAAGTTTGGCTTGAGGACTGTGAACAACAGGTAATGATGAACGGCCAGGTAGAGACGTGCGGGGAAGTGTCCAGAGGGTGCCGCGGAGATCGATACCGGAGCTGGTTTGGTTTAGCATCTTTATTAATGACACCGAAAGAGAAGTAAACAACCCATTAATAACGTCCTGTGATGGCACTGAGTGGGGCAGAGCTGCCAACTCTGTGGGAAGCACAGAAAGAGGAAAGGAGCAGAGGGAGATCGATTGGACTGGGGGAAATATGTGCTCATCCATCTGGAGAGGTACGCGTAGGCCTGGCCGGCCAGTGGAGGGAGGTCCTTGGGATGCAGAGATGGATGAAGTGCCTGTGGTGAGCACTGCCCAAGAAGAGGCAGGGCAGAGGGCTGGACCGGACTGGACCTAAGTGCCCCTGTGCTAGGCTTGGATGCTAAGCAGGGGTGGGTCTAGCTAGTGCTTGGGTGGGAGACCTCTACAGACAGATGTCATGGGTAAATGCAAGGCCTTAGGAGCTGAATATGTGGCAAGATTTTGTCGATGGATGGGGAGAAAATCAGGACAGAGCCCTTCCGAAGCACCGGTTGTCTATGCTCATCTATTTCCCACGGCAGACAGACCACAGGCACATACTAGAGACTTTGTAAGGATCTCCCCTGTCTAAGCATCATCTTCAGCTGGTCACGTTGTTCTCTAGACCATGTCCACCTACAGCAAATCGAGGAAAAGACTCAAAATTACAGCTGCTTTGTTTCTAACTCCACAGGCAAGGCCCCGAATGTGGGGGAACCTGAATTTGGACCTCAGAAAGACAGGCGGAGATCTCTGGACTTGAAGCTAATCTCGGTCCCCACCATCATGACATGATCACGTGAGTTTTGGTCCTACACAGGACAGTGCCAGCCATGTCGTGCATAGATGGCACTGCAGAAAAAAATATCTCCTATAAACCAAGGGAAAGTGATTGGCAAGGGGTGGAGGATGGATTTTGGCAGTAAAATGTAAGATTGATGGTTGAAAAATTGGAACAGGCACAGAAAAGAGCCCCAAAAACTGCTGGGAGGCTGAAAAACACACCTTGCTGTTAGAGACTTAAAAACTCAACCAGCATCAAGGAGACAGAGAGGCGACTTGGTTGCAGTGTGCAAATACCAGCACAGGGAGAAGATACTGGGCTGGCTTTGCGCTGCCTACCAGCCCCATCTTCAGGCTCGCGTCCCACCCCTGACTGCTCAGGGAGGCTTGCTACGTTTTTGTCTGCATCCCTGGGTTTCTGTTGTAAAGGTAAAAGCTTGGCCTGTCTCCATGGTCCTCTGGATGCTTTGTCGAGCAGATTGCTCTCATTTACTTGCCTTTGTTGCATCTAAAAGTCCCATTGTGTCTGACAAATGCTTGGTATCCGCTATGCTAAGAGTCTCATCTGCTGACTGCCTTGGTCTTGAATGCAAGAGGCAAGGATATTTTCAGCGGGGACCCGGGGTGCTATCTTTTACTGGGTCAACACTAGGCTTGGGAGAGATTTTTGGAGAACTTTTTGAGCACAAAGTACTCTTCCTTAGGGCACAAATGCTGGCCACGATTGTTGTTGGCCATATTTATAAGGATGGTTTTGTTCTCTTCACACTTCACCCTGTAAAGTCTTGTAGGAGCAGAGACCATTTTGTTCCAGGTGTTATTGCAACGGGTGATGGGGACACCCTCTGCTCTCTTGTGGGTGCTTTACTTTCCTACTCCGGCTTTAAAGGAAGAGCAAGCAGGAGTCATTTTGGTACAGGCTGTAGGTAGCCGGCTCTTTCCTGTCCACGTCCCTCCCCTGGCGCACTTGTTTTGAACCTTTCCCCTTCGCTCCCATCCCTGTTTTGTCTTCTATTTGTCCCACAAACTCAGCTGACACGTACCCAACAACCCCCTCCATTAGCAGGAGAGGCTAACCATTGCTCTGTGCGTGTGTTCCCAATATGGGTCAAATAGGCTGGTATTCGGATGCTTCCATGTGTTTCAAACCCCACCTCGTGGTCATACAGAGGGGCATTTTTGCTGTCTTGGCCTGAAGCCTGGATGCAATTCGAGCCTCTAAAGTACTTTGAGTGTCTGTCTGAAACCCCTGAGAAGACTTCCAGGGGAAAACCCTGTCTGGAAGCTAACAGTAAAGCCTGGCCAGAGGGTTTTGTAGCATGTGCGGGCCAAGCCCCTTGTTCTGTGCCTTGTGTAAGGACACGCAGCCCTTTCTGCTTGATGCCATCAGTGTCTGGGCTGTCTTCTGCAACACGGTGCCTGTGTGGCCCCACGGGTACCATAAAGCCCCCTGGAATGAGGAATGAAAGACTTATGGGCAGAAAGAGCTGAAGGGGAATTAGGGGAATGCAACCTCCGGCAGACATTTGAAAGGCAGAAGGGAGGTTATGGAGGGTCCCCCCGGGGCTTCGCTTGAAGGAACGGCATGAAAGGGAGCAAGAAAAATGGAGTCAGAGCATCAGGAAATACTTCATCACGGAGATGTATGAGTCTGGGGAATAGCCTGCCGAGGCGAGGGGTGGGAACGCTGCATTGGAGACGAGCATAACTAGACCAGACAAACTGGAGGAAGATGTAGCATCAGGAGTGCTCCTAGGTTGGCTTTGCATGGGCTTAATAGAGACCGCTCCTTCTGCAACGTCCCTAATTCGCCATCCATCCTGCTGTTGACTGGAGGAGGACGCTGCTGGCCAGTGAACAAACCTACTGTGTGGGGAAGGCTGGCTTGTAACATCCATCACTCCAGGGTCCTTTACGGCTCTTCTGTTTTTTTCCAAAGCCAAATGATGAATGGCAGGGAGGCCGGATGAGCAGGTGGAGGGATGTTGCTGGCAAGGGCAGGACTGCTGTTATCCCTAAAAATCAATTTAAGGAAAAGGTGGGGGTGACGACAAACTCTTCTGGCTGCATTGTGGTTTGGCAGCCAGGCTGTTTCCACTCTAGGCCTGGTGGGAAATGATGCTCCGTGGGAGTGTCCACACGTGCATTTACTGTGCAGTGACTTACTGGGCCGTAAGTGGTTTTTACTCCAACATCTACACGTGCAGGCGTTACAGCACAATAACGCTGTTTGTGGACTGACTTGGGACTCAAGTTAGTCCCAAGTCAGTCCACACGTGCAGGGTTACTGTGCAGTGAGGGTCTACACGTGCCTTACTGTGCAGTAACTACTCAGGTGTAAATTTGCTACCTGCGTCGTTGGCATAAATCGCCATAGTTACTGCTCAGTACAGGCACACACGTGTGGACACTCACCCATACGGGGCAGTATGTTTTGGTTACCACACAGTAACTGTGCACTTGTAGACGCAGCCAGTGAGACCATCTCCCCGCTTAGAGATGTGAGGAACGTCTGGGTTTTCCTTGCAGCTGTTTGTGGAATAGAGCGCATGTCCCTGGAGGCCTAGCTGTGTAGGTTGCCTCCCCCTGACCAGCACCGTCCTCTCTGGCTATGGGCTATGCCTTCTGCCCCTCTCCTAGCAGCTTGTAACGGGAGAGCCTCCTAAGAGAGGAGGAGTATGACCTTGTCAAAATACTGCAGAGTCCAGGTAGTCCTCACTATCCTCCTAAAAGTGGCACCACATTCTTTATACCCATTTTACAGGTGGTGAAACTGAGGAGCAGAGCTGAAATGACTCTCCTGAGACTGTTTAACAGTTCAGTGGCAACGCTGATGTTATCACTGAGGCAATGTCCATCTAGCAGCCGGAAGTGATTGCAGCGTGTTGACACACGTCCTTGTGGGGGGGTACACTACTGTACATGCCTATCTTTGGTCATTTCAGGGCTGGTACCAGCAATAAGGAAGATAGCAGCGTAGGCTTCTGCAAGGCCTGACACGTGGGTCCTTACTTGGGCAGCTGGTCCAGTCCAGTCCACTCCTGCCATCCTTTGGGGTGCAAGGCAAAAGTCATTCCCAGGAGGTCCCAGGCGGCGGGATGGCAATGGGGACAGTGCCCGGGGTGGCAGGCTCAGGGAAGACTTGGATCCGACTGGGTGCTGCCCCCCTCGCCGTAACAGGGATGTGATGGAAGCCCCCCAGTTGAAACGGAGGGTTTCAATTAAAAACCCAGCATTTCAACTGAGGGGGCACAGAATAAAACCCTGAGGACCAAACCCTAGTCATGTGTACAAGCGCCCCGTGTGCTTTCTTTTTTACCCCGTTATCGCTTTCTTCTCTGGTTTTCGAGCTGCGGTTGGCTTTGTGCTCCCCGGTGTCCCCTTCTGCTGGTGACACCCCGCCAGGCTCGAGAAGCCAGGAGAAGTTTTCCATCCCCTGGCCGAGTCGGTTGCTATGAGCCTATTGATCTGATGCTATCGGTAGCGGTTGCTTCTTTGATAAATGTATCCAGGTCCCAGGAAGACTTATTGGCGGCCTGTCTCTTATCTACCTTAATTTCTTCAGTCTCTTCCCTCCCCTCTCTGTGAGAGTCGGTGTTTCCATGGTTACCCCTTTACCCTTAAAAGATGCTTTTTTTTTTTCCTCTCCAAACTTGGAGTGAGATAGCCGTGCTTCGCCCTCAGCACAGAGCTGTCTCCCTGTAAAGTGGCACTAATTGAGCATGAAATGCAATGCTGCTAAATTGCGCATTAATTTATATAGAGTTAAATGTCTCTAAGCAGTTACTTTGAAGAGTGGGAGCTTGAGTCCCGGCCTTCTCGCCCTTGCTGGTTCGGGCTCGGCTCTGGAGTGCAACCTGCTGGCGAAGCCGGAGATTCAGGGCCTGCCGAGAAAGAGAAACTCGTGGTGGGGAAGGAGACTGCGTCAAGAACTGCTGCTTCCTTGGGTCCGAACGTCAGTGCCTGGGCTGCCTCTTCAGAGCTGCCTGCACTGCTAAACGGTGGAGCTGCCAGGGGGACCAAGTGCGTGGGACTTCTTAGCCCAGGCCTGGGTGGGAAGCCATCTCTGCGTGGCCTGACGGACCACCCGCCTTTGGGCACAATGCATGTGCACGTGGCGTAGATATCATTTAAAGTCTGACAGCCAAGGACGGCAGAGTATCACAGACAATAAGGGTGGGACAGGACTCGGGAGGGCACATCTAGTCCAACCCCTGCTCCAAGCAGGACCAGCCCCAGGTACATCCTCCCAGACAAGGCTTTGTCAAGACGGGACCTCAAAACCTCCAAGGATGGAGAATCCATTCCCTGTTTCAGTGCGTTACTACCTTCCTAGTGAGAGTTTTCTCCTAATATCCAACATACTTGTCCCTGGCTGCAACTTGAGACCATTGCTCCTTGTTCTTGACCATTGCTCCTTGACATGGTTAAACGCTGCAGAGCCCACAGCCACACTGTGCTTGTCCAGCCAAGAGCTGTAGTAAAAAGGGGGTGTTATCAAGTCAGGAGACCCTGTTGCAGGCCCTCAGCGGGGGTCTGCAGGCTGTCTCTCCTAGTGGGAGTCCTCTCAAATCCACTTTTCAGCATCCAGCTGCCTTGCAGCCAGGCTCCCTGCCTCTCATGCAGTCGTTCTCAAGCTATTGAGACTCAGAGGACCCCTTGGAAAAGGCCAGCTCTTAGCTTTCTATTGTGCACTGAGATTTCTCTTTGTTTTTACTGTGGAAAAACACCAGAACAATTCTTCTGTGTAGATCACATTAGGTTGGAAGGTGCTAAACCCTGAGATTTCCAAGGGAATTCAGTGTTAATCCTGTGAATGGTGTCGGTGTTTGCCCTGCTAGCAGGGCTAATATTGCACGGCACCCCTCGACGCTCTTAAACAGACCTCACAGACCCCGGTTGAGAGACGCGGCTGCAATGGTCCCAGGGAATATGGGCATAGGGCTGACTCCCTATAATGTCCTTGACTAGATGCCTGTTCCCAAATGATCTGGAAACTTTTGTGGGCTGGACTGTGAACCTTCATCTGCTTCTGCCACTTCATGCCTGAGCCTCTAACACTGAGCTCTCTTTGGAAGAGGAGGCTTAAGCCTGGGCTGCTCTTGCTGCTTAGAAATGAGCTGCTGGATTCAACCATGGCTGCTATTTTAAGGTCCCAATTAGAGCTCATCTCCCTCTTATCTGCTGAATCCAGGACCGTTACAGTCATTGCTCATTCAGCTTCTTACGAAGTGACGTTGGTGGCTTCTCCCCCTGAAAGCATTGCCTGTCCCAGTCACCTTGCCTTTACTGTTATAGAGTACTAAAAATGGGCTTTTATTTTAATATTTCCCTCTTTCCCCTCCCAAAGAAGTGCAGAGGCACTGCCTTCCCCCTAGGAGAATGACATCTCTTTTCTTCTTTGAGGTGGGAAGAGATGGCAAGGATACTGCAGCCACATAAAGGGTGGTCTTCTGATGAAAGAGCTGTGCTAGGGCCTCAAATTCCCATCTGTGAAATGGGGGGATGTTCTTCCCCCACGTCCTGGGGGGATGCTGAAGGTAAATCAGTGCCAGGGTGCTCTGGCATGACACGAGCCCTACGTAGATGAAAGCTGCAACCATGCAATGGAGAAAAGAGCAATAAGGTAATGGGCAGAGCCTGGAGGGGAGAAGAGGGAGTCCTGTCCTGAAACCCAGCCCACCCCTCTTGCACTCTCTACAGCAACATCTGTGCTGTAAATGTAGCATCAGGCAATAGCAAACGCATTGGGCTGGAAGCAATGAGGCAGCATCCCTGCAGTGCTGCAGGGGAGCCAGCTAGCATGGGGTTGGTTAATTAAGCAATGCTCATTAGCCTGAATAGATGTGGCTATTTATGATCATCCTGATTTAAGAGGCAGCCTGGGATGAGCCATGTTGTCTGAAGGTGCTGCTCCATCATATACCCTATGGTGCCTGAAGACATTGCCTTTTACTTTTGGACTAGTCTTGGAATTGGAGACAATGAGGTCTGGAAGGGAGCTCAGGAGGTCACGTCTAGTCCAAGCAGGACCAGCCCCAACTACATCATCCCGGCCAAGGCTTTGTCTACCCGGGTCTTCAAAACCTCCAAGCATGGAGACTCCCCCATCTCACTGGGTAACCTCCTCCAGTGCATCACCACCCTCCTCATGAGAAAGATTTCCCTAATATCCAACCTCAACTTCCCTTGCTGCAGCTTGAGCCCATTGCTCCTTGTCCTGCCATCTGCCCCCACTGTGACCAGCCCAGCTCCATCCTCTTTGCAGCAGGGAGGTGAAGGCTGCCATTCAATCCCCCTCGGTCTTCTCTTCTGCAGTCTCAATCAGCCCATTTCCCCCAGCCTCTCCTCACCAGTCCTGTCCCCCAGCCCCACAACCATTTTTGTTGCCCTCCACTGGACTCTCTCCAATGCATCCCCATCCTTTCTGTAGTGGGGGCCCACAGCTGGACACAGGACTCCAGATGTGGCCTCCCCAAACCAAGGCAATTTCTTCTTGGAGCGAGGAGGTGAACTGGAGCGCCTCTGGGCTCCTGCCTAGCTCCCAGGCTGGGTCAATACGTGTCTCATCCATGAAGAAGGAGTGTGGTGAGTCTCAGCTCAATTTGCTGGGCAGTTGCCCAGTTATCACAAGCCACTCTTGCAAGATGCATTATAGCTGGCTGGGAATTTCTTGCTGGAACGATTCCCTTGTTTTCTTCTCCTTCCTCCATCAGAAAATGCCAATTCATCTAAAGAGAAGTGTGCTGTGGAAATGTATTGCCTCTGAGGGGAGGAAAAATTGGGTTTTGATATGAAAACTGAAGGCAAGCATTTTGATAAGGTTAAAATGGTCCCTCCTGACCTTTTCCTGAAGGGAACGCTCCAATTTTCAGTTTCCAGAAAGCTGTTTTTTGTCTCCATTTTTTCATATGGTAAAATGCAAATTGAAAGAGACTGGAAACGGAGACGAGAAGCTCTCGTGCTTTGCCGGAATGAAAGGTTTCGGGCGCTTTGGCGCGGGGGTGCCTGCTGGAAATTTTTCTTGCGGAAAAATTCAAGACCACCTGTCTCGGAGAGGGAGAAATGTCAAGGACCACGAAACGCTCCCAGAGAACCGGCGCGTGGTATTCGTGTGGCTCTCATTGCCTTCGGGGAGCCGTCCGGGCAAGGGAGGCCAGAGCGACGTGACCCTGGGACACCCTGGTCTGTGTCCGTGCCGTCCCTGAGCCGGGGATAGCAGGAGGCGCCGCACTCGGCGGCTGTCAATCCAGTACCTATTACCAGCACCACGTGTGCTCAGACTTGCCCGCGGACAGGCGCGGTGCGCAATTGCAGGCCTGACAGCTCAGCTTGATACCGAGCTGGTGCATAAATTGTCCAGCGAGCGCAGGCTGCTTGCATCAGAGCCCCCGTGCTCCCTTGCCCGAACAAAGCAGCCTTCCCTGATGTGCTGGGAACCTTGACGTGGACCCTCGGCACTTTTTCCCCCTGCTGCCAGGCTCTGGGCCACAGTAATTACAGTGCAGATGAACTTCCCCAGGCCTCCCGGTCGGACCAGCTACTGTACTGCATCTGTAGTATGCACAGTCAGAAGCAACTGTGTGCTCAGTCCCTGGTCATCTCCTGCCTTCTCAAAATTAATGAGACATCTGGGAGAAGGCCGCCGGTTCTCTGCAGCAGGCAGAGAGGCACTTGCAAGCAACCTAAATGCAGAGCCGGGGCTGGGAGAAAAGGGTCGGGGGGTGAAGGCTGATGGCTGCTTGCATTGCAGTCATGCAGGCTGGCACGGGGGACTCCAGATTGCTATGCCTGAGGGGTAGTTTTGTAGAGTGGTTTGAGACGACAGCCAGGCTAGGATAACAAGCGCGTGACAGCATGGAAGTGTGGATACGGTGCTAGCTCGCAGCCACCAGGTTGGTTCCTGCCCTGCGTGACCGTGGAAAGGCCCCGTTGTGTTGTGGGTTCAGGGTGTCCACATGTCCTGGATTCGTGCCAACGGCACCCAGACAGCCACGAAACTCTCCCCCAGCTCCGTCCTGAACTGCTCCTGTCTCCAGCTGTGGGATATCCTGGAGCGGAGCTGAGCGACAGCCTAGCTCATCCCTTCCTCCTCGCCCACCTTGCTGGCTCGCCGGGACCCCTCCGGGTCTGTGTAGTTGGACGAAGAAGTGTCCACAGGTCGACGTGTGTCTGTATAGTCCAGAGGGGCTCTGGCCTTAATTAGCAGGGCTATAGCACGGACTTAATTCACTGGCACAGAGTTTCCCAAAAGGTGGGGTGCACCCTCCTGGGACGCGAGTGAACCGGTCTGGGGGAGGCAGGGGGCCAAAGCACGCAGGGCCCAGAGACTAGCAGAGGGGACCTCATAGCAGGTGGGGGAGGAGGGGTTGTGAGAGCAGCCAGCTCTATCGCTCCTCCAGAATTTGGGGAAAGGCTGCACTGGCGCATCCAACAGAAGTGAAAGCAAGGGTGGCGTCTTGGTTTTTTTCCTTCTCTTGTTCCAGAAAGAGAATTCCCCAAGCAAAAAATAAATACATACATAAATCAATAAATGCCTCTAGTCCAATGAAATCTCTTTGTTCCAATTTTAAGCTTTTAACAAATATTTAAAGCCTTTTTGAACAACAACATAAAAATGAAGCTGAAAGTGTTCCCGCATTTGGGCTGTCGTTTAGAAACGGTCTCCAGTTTAATTAGGAAATGTCAAAACGAACTCCTTCGGCTGCTCCAGAATTGCTTTTGGTCCGGCCTTTGTTTCAGTCAGGGAAAACTTGACAAAACTGACACTAATTCAGAAAAGGCTTCAGTCAACCCAAATCTGCCTTCTTCTTTTTTTTTTGCTTCATAGAAAGAAATGAAAAGTTTCATCCATAATTTGCTTGCTTCTCTCTGGGAAGGGAAGCAATTTGAGCCTCTGATAAGAGCTTCCCAGAAGGCATGCATTTTACCCCTAAATAAGAGAGGCAAAAAAACCCAAGTTGGCTAAATGGCAGGGCTTAAGAGCTTATTGCAGCCAAACAGTAATCCTTCAGGAAAAAAAAATGGAAATCCAACCCAGCAAGCGCATATGCTCCGGCTTATCAAATGGAAGATGGAAATGACGAAGGCGAAGAGCAAATAGTCGGAGCCATAAAGCCCACTGACAAGAACTATTTCAGGCGGAGGGATTGACTGGCCTGCAGATCCACAGGGGGTAAAAGCAGCAATTAGACAGGATAAGGGAGAGGAGGAAGGCTGAGAAGCCAAATGATGTGTTTAAGCGAGCGGTAGCAGAAACAGCCAATCTCTTATTAAAATCAGCTGCCATCCCTGAGGCCAGGAGGAGCAAATACCAGCTCCCTTGTAAAACCAGGGATAACATGGGTGATGGAGGCAATTACAATGCCGTAGGCATCCCTCTAACTTCCCAGGCTCCTAATTTCGAGCTCAGAGGTATCTTCTGCCTCTCTGGGGGCATGTCTATACACACAATTAATGCTACTTGGTTCTACTGTGCCATAAGTGCCTGCACTAATTTACTGTGCAGTAAGTGCCTGCACGTGTCGACAGTGACACTTTTTACTGTGCAGCAGAGTCGTCTACTGCGCAGTAAAGCGTCTCATGTAGACGCTGCCTGGACGGAGAAAAGTAACTAAATTTAAACCTCTAAAATACCCTGGCGACCAGAACAATGTGGAAACACAAATAATGATCTTTCTGAAAGCCAAAGGATACAGTAGTGAGGCCTTCCCACTGCATCCTGCCTAATCTTGCTGGAGGAGAAGGTGCCTGACGGCTCGCTGTTATAACAGGGCTCTGAGAAACAGGCGCCGCTGCCTTTTAGGACCTTCCCTGAGAGCAACGGCTCTCTGGGCAACCTAAAAAAAGAAATGCAGTCAAACAGGTTTTCAAGAAAAGACTCTTTTTGGCCGATTCCTTCCACTAACAAGCAGTGTTGTCCAGATGTGCTGAAGGTTGACAAAGGGGCAACGTGCTTCTCCAGCCCCCCGCCAGGCCGCTGCGACACCCCCGGCTCTCACTCCTGCAAACCCTTTTCTGTATTCCTCATTCTCCACCAAAAGTTGCAGTTTCTGGAGTGAGGGGAAAGCTTGTGCTGTGGACTGCCGTAAAACACGACTGCCATAAAAGTGCAGACAGTAAATAAAAAGGCTTGTGTGAATTCCCAGTGACTGATTCTGGGCAGACTTGATGGGACCTCGTCGGCCTATCTGATTCCTGGGGTGAGATGGATGGGGCAGCTTGCCCTGCTCATGAGGTTGCGGTATGTTTGAAGATGAACAATTTTTTACCCAGTGTCTGAAAATGAACAGTTTTTACCCAGGTCTTGGCTGTATTCTTGCACCTTTGCATATCTGAACACATGCAAGTGCCCAAGCTCCTTTGCATGCCCAGGCATGAATATAGACGTGCATGCACATATTTGAACACAACCACGTGCGTTTAGCTGCACGTGCACAGCTGTGTCAAAGAGCATGCGTGCACCTGAGCGTTGCCTTCCTCCCTCCTTGCCGTGCTGATGGCCCGGCGGCTGAGCCCCCTTGGAAAATCGCTGCTGCAGCGGCACAAAGCCGAGTTGTCATCAAAGCAAGCAGATCTGAGCGGCTCTCCCCGGGCAGCCGAACAGTGCAAATGGGATCCCGCTCTACCAGGATCAGATCCTCTGTCCGTGTGGGGTGCCAGAAGCCCC